>NC_059472.1:125862424-126510174 GCF_018139145.2 Gymnogyps californianus
ACATGGAAGATACAAAATGCAGGCTGCACTTTCAGAATAACAAGAAAATCTGATTTGGAAAGGAAGACTCATAAATGTGCCACAACAACCAGCTGAACACAAGCACCTTACATGATCATAGCTAAAACCTAAAAAGCTTACTTCAGAACAAGAGCACTCTAGGACCTTGAATTATTTTGCTTTCAAATAGAAAGTTAATGGAGAAACACAAAGCACGGAAAGTTAATGGAAAACACAAAGTACCAACAGCAGAATCAGCATTTAACTATACTTTAAAAAAAAAACTTTAAATTAACTATAAAATAACAGTCGCATATTTCTACTGTATTTTAACTATGTAGGAAGATAGAATGAAATGTAGTATCTGGAAGTTAAAAAAATCCAGACTGCAATTTACCTGAAGGATAACTGATTGCTGAGACAAATAGCCAAGGACTGTGATTCTCCCCTTCATTAATTTGTTTCAACCAAAAGTCAATCTTTTCAAGAAGACATGCTTTAGTTCAAACAAGAATGAACTCAGAAAAGTCTTAATGTCATGCGATAGGCAGAAGGTCACACTTGATGATCACAGTTGTCCCTCCTGACCTATTGATCTATGAATGAATGTTACATTAACATCTTTGAGGCCTGCATTTTATTTATTAATACTGTGAGTATTCTGCACCAAATGAAACTAAAGCAATGTGTCATAATATGGCATTTGACTTGAAAAGGACAAAGCAGAAAACCCAACTATCATTACTTTGTCACATACACACGTTTAAATCTGTAGCTACAAAATGGTTTTATTATTTTTCTGCTTAAGTCATTGAGTCCCAAACGATTTATTGGTCTTTGAATCTTAAAAGAAATAGCTATAATTAAAATACACTCCCATTAACTACCAAAGGAGAATCTGAAGAAGATCAGTATTTGGAACTGATGACAATAGAAAATTTGGGAAAGCATGATCCAAAAGAGATCTGAGACTGTGCAAGCAATGTGCAGGTTTCACTTCTCATTGCATTAGTAGTAGAAATAATGATGATTTTTATGGTACATTTTTGAGTTTCATGTTTAATACAGCTTATAAAAGAAGTTCAATATTACTCCCTGATGTATTACTATTCTGCCAGTGTACAGCTGCCAACAGTAGTTAAATCTGATTAAAGCCCCCTGCCGAGTTAATCAATCTGATAATGTCAGACATTATTAAGGAAGCATACATGATACGGTCACAGTGTCTATTATCAGTGGCATGTACACCAGTGCCTTTGTCTTCACAGAGCACTGAAGCTACTTAAAATAGATAAGCATAAAAAGCATAAAAGGCATTATAAACTTTCAGTCTCAAACATTTGTATGCTAATTCCTACTAAAATACAGCTATTTAATACAAGATACCTTCATTTATTTTAGGGATTTGAGGAATAACAAAAAAATTTAGAATTTTAGAGCAACAAAGTGCAGCTTAAGAATACTTTACATCATTCTGATCAACGCAAATTTGTTTCTAAATAAGAAAGTCTTTTCATTTTAGAATAAATTTGTTTTACAGAAACTATGTCTCAGTTTGAGCCATACTCATGCACAAAAACCACAGGTTTTCAAAACACTTATATACTACTTCACCTGCTCAGAAGTCAGCAGACATTGCTTCTATGCTACCATTTCACTAATATCTCCTAATGCTGAAATCATTTGAGTTTTCAAAGGGGGCTGCTTCTTTTCTGTTTACATTATATTAAAAAGCAAAGTCATATCTATTTACACTGAGCTGCATTTAGTCTTTGGATTTCAGCACTATCAGCAAAAATATCTATCATTAGCTCTAACACTAATCAGCTCCTCAACAGATGAAGGCTTTGTAACACCTGACCCAGTACAGTTCCTTTGCAAAACGTGTGAAAAATTGCAGAGGACAGAAGGACACACCACGTTATTTCAGAACAACAGCCAGCATACGTGCAAGGGGTGGGGGGAAACAAGGGCAAAAGAAAGGTGGCCAACGAAACACAAGTTGCAACTCTAAGGACTCAGTAATTATATCTAGCATAAAAGAGAGGTTGAGACAAGCTCCTCTCCTAGAACTGGTGGAAAGGCAATTCCTGTAGTGGCTTACAATCCAAGAGAAGTTGGAGGCTGATCCCTATTCTACCTACAGACAATTTCCTGGGTACCCAGCTGAAGTGCTAGAGTCCCGGATAAATACCTGTAATGAAATCTATTCAACTGTTCCTGACTTGGTTCAGCACTGTAAATAACATCAATTATCCCTTCTATATAGCTATCTATTTTATTGATATCCCCTATCAATCTAATGTTCAATCCAGAATGAAATAATCAGTAGCTTGCAGGACACCTACACCTGAGAATCATAAATGTAGGCCAGATCTAGATCTTCTGGTCAAGAAACAGACTGCCTAAATTGTTATTGGGGGGGTGGGTGGCGGGGTGGGACATGACGCAACAGACTATTACATCACAAACTTGAAGACTGAGTATATGTAGTTTGGTAAAAATTCTATACAGCATCTTCCTATGCTCCTCTAGAAGCAGAAATGATTTAAATAGTGTTATGTAATGTACATACAGTGGTATGTGTCTTTTGTAGAATCAAGATCCCTGCGCATTAAGTCAATACCTCGACTAGGAAGCTCTCAGTTTTGGTGCAAGGCAAGATAGTCATTACAGACCAGTCTGAAATATATCCATACGTTTACACAGATATAACCTGCACTTTCTATAACTGCAAATCACAAACACAGAATTTAGCAGCACAATATTTCTTTTTCCACCATTTCTTCTTTTAGAAGGTTTTTCTGCCCCATGTTTGTTTCCTAATATTCAGCTGCACTTTAATTGCAGTATTTTTAATTTTTTTCCCCATTTAAGAATAAAAGAGAAATAAACCACTATGCTGCTTAACATCTGGATTAACTCTAGTTCAAGAACTGAGATGCAGCAAGTATTTCCAGTTACAACTATCAGAGAAAGGCTAAAGCATAAGATTTTTCAAAGACCGCAACCTACATTTAACCAGGGACATCCAATCCTTATCATACTGCCTTTTAGAAGAAAAGGCAGATTTGGCCAACTTTAGTTCTTTAAAGAACAGCAACATTTTCAAAACTTGCTACAATTTTAAAAGAAACAGAAGTAAAACAGTTTTTTATTTTTACAGAGCATCCTCTCTTCCTCATTTTTCTCCCCTTCCCTCACAAGAAAAACCAAACTGGAGATCAACTCGTGAAAACAGAAAACAAGCAAGACAGTGCCAGTAAGCAACAGTTTATTATGGGTTTGTGCCTCAGGGCTGAGGTCCTATGTGGATTCTCTAATGTCTAACATGGGTTGTATTTGCATATTAATATTCCCATAGGGCAAAAGTCTCTTCTTTATCAGTCATCTTATTTTCAGGAACCTCATATGAATTTCATATATCTGAAACCTCTTTCCCTCTGTCAGCTTTGGTTGAAATTTGGCCAGTGATGGGGGGAGGGGACAGTACTGAGAAGAAAGGAGCAGCTGACAGGATTGACAGGGATATGTAGGCAAACTAAGTGCATAAATTGCATTTCACAAGAACACTTACCCAAAATCACATCATCTGAGCAAGACATTAAAAATTCACACCTCTACACAGACCAAAGGTAAGAAAAGAAAACCAGAATTGAGGACTTCCTTAGTTTAGCACCAGTAAAACTGTTCCCCTCACAATAGATAGACTAAATAGGAAGTATATTCTGAAATTCCAATTTCCTTAATAATAATAAGCACCTTGCTGGCTCTTCTTCCTTCTCCAGAATGCACCAACCACTACAATATAATACAATTTTTTTTTGATTCTCTGTTCTACCATTAAATGTGGTCTATGCTGAAGTGATATAGCTGCATGACTTGGAAGGTGAATATTCATTCCACACACCTGACAGCTAAATTAGTAACAAATGTGGTTTTGCACATATGCTCAAATACAGGGAGAGTACACTATTAATTCCAGTCAAGCTTTTTGGGAAGTATGAAAATTGTGATGGAGAGCGCTTTTACCTCATTGGCTACAGCATACCAAAAGGTTTGTCACTTATCTGTCCATCCAGAAGATACTGCAAAGTCTTTTTGTCAAAAAAATAGTTAGAGAACTTACAGAGTGATCACAGTCCTGCAGGAATGAATATCTTCCCATCCTTGTTGACCAAAGGAATCACGAATCTCACCTGAATCAGGCACTTCACTGACAGTTAATTGCCCTACCAGAAACCAACCTGGAGACTACAGCCCCTCACAAAAGCACACCTTTTCTTAAAATTATTGCCTGCATAACAACAGCACTATTGTATCTCTGAAGGCTGAAGTTCAAATGAGAACTTCATAACACTGAAAGAACGCCAGTCAGCTCACTGTTCTCCCACAATACCTGGTATTTGGCAGCCTGAGGCACAGAGAAAGAGAGAGAAGGTACTGGGAAAATTGTCTGCTCTAGCTCTCTCCAAAACAGCAGATCCCTCTTAATATTATGCGTGGTGAGCACAGATGGAGGTATTTCCAAAACCCAGTTCCCTCTTAATATTAAACACGTCCCTAAACAGGAACTTCTGCCTATCCAAAGAAAGTCGAGAAGCATGTTTCGACCCTTTGTGTTGCTTCTGAGCTTATTTCACTAGAGAAGCTGTTGGAAGAAATCAGCTCTCTTGTTTTCCGGACGATCTGTTTGAGTATGTGATGAGAGGGAACATGTTGCCCCCTGGCCACTGGCACATGAAAGCAATAGCTTCAGGATTACATGTGGGCTCTGGGCCATATGGTGTGTAGGCTTATTGTAGGAATTTAGCATTTTTTAAGACTCCTACTTTCCTGTCAAATTGGTTGAAATTAGCCACTGAGCTTCCTCTCTAAAAAACTTCGGAAACAACGCTGTGATTGTATAATCGTTTGCCATTGAAAACCAGATTAAAAGGTAAACAAAAATAACATAAAAACTGTATTTCTGTTCTTCAGAAAGGCAAGAAGGAGAAGTTATAGGAGATGCTTTCACAAACAGGGATATTTACTGGAAGCTGGAGCTTTGATAAATGTAAGCTTAGCATTACGGAAATGAGCATATATTACAGCATACAAGCTTACTGCTATGAAGGTTTAAAATAGAGTTCAGAAGCTAAGCCAGTTTAAGCTACAGAGTAGTATTCCATTATCGTTCCAGAGAATAGTACAGAGTATATATGACTGACATACAAAAACATAATCTTATTTGCTGTTTAGCTATTCCTAGAAACCCAGTATTATGCTAGGATGTCTGCAAATAATACAAGTGCTGTTTTGTGAATGAAACAATACATCAAGTAAAATAATACAGTATTGAGGTCTATACCTGATGTAATGCTTCTGCCTCCAGACAGTCATGTTAGAAATGAATTTATTTTAAATGTATTATGACTACATCTATTCAAGATATTTATGCTTTATTGATACTCAGTCTGGAGAGGATATAAACTGTCAATCGCGATTGTATACAAAGTTGAATGAGCGTAGACAGGTTGGGGGGGAGGTTGTTTGTTTTAAACAGAACACAGTTCTTTATGCACTGATGCAAACAGCACATGCTTGGCATTTCTTTTTAGTTGAAAAAGTTCCATCATGTAGCAACAAACTTAACAATATTGTCTATTCATCTGTGCCAGTGTTCTGAATTATTTTAATGGACCTTCAGTTGTCTACCAAAATGCCTTCCCATCCTGTCCCCCATCAAAAGGTGAAGTTCAACTCCACAGATTTCTCATTAATAAAATCCAAAACCTAATCCTAAAGTCAAGCTTGTTTTGGCTTTAACAGAAGTTTTGCAATATGCCCTAGTACTCTGCATCCCTCATGGCGAAGGGAGGTAATCAAGCCATCAACCCATTCAGACTACAAAAATGTATGTACTACCCGTGCACTAACCTTCTGGCCTCTACTGGAACACACATAGGCACAACAAGCTTAAAGCTATGAACAGGAATAATTTCTGGAGCATGCTATGGCATTATACAATCATTTAAGACCAACTTGGCAATTGAAGATTTCTCAGTTAATATATGATGTGTAACATGTATAGCATGCATGCACCTGTTGCAGGCAGCTTCTAGCTGCCAGGGATAAACATATTCTCCTTTGAAGATAGTTTGGCCAAATGGAAAAAAAAAAACAACCAACCCACGAACCAACCAAACAAAAAAACCCCAAACCAAAAAAACCAAAAACACCCTAAAACCAAACACACAAAGACAGAGAGATACATCAACAAGAGGATTACAGGGACAGCACAGAGCAATTGACGTCCAGGATATTATTCCCTGTTACTGATGCTCAGGAGAAAAAAGGTCCTGCAGTGGGAAGGAAAGGGGACAGGGGGCTAATTATCAAACACACAGCTAGTTTAATGATGCCAGGGAAGACTCTATGATGACCAGCCTTCTAAGCACCAAAGTAGCAGACCTGACTTGACATCTGTGTAGTATACCTGAGAGTGTTTGGGGGGAACTAGTCCCCATGGCTCCTAAGAGTATCAACAACGGAGGAAGGGCTGGGAGAGACCTGGAAGCAAGATTTAGGAGTTAGGCTGAAGATTGGGGCTCAAAGTGCAGAGCTGTATGCTCTGGAGTGTTCCTAGCACTATCCCCTGGGCTACAGACAGACAGAACAGTGGCATAACTAGTATAGGGAAGAGTTCAGATTTATTTTGAGAGGGAGAACTTTTGGATTGAATAGAGTTGATACAGGAAGAGGAGTCGGGGGGCGGGGAGGGCGTGGAATCACTCCATGTGCAATCTTTTGGAACATGGAAGAAGCCAAGCTTTCCACTCCACGTCTTCAGGCAGAGCTGCTCTTTTCTTTTATGGGAAAATACCTAAAAGGATGTTAAGCTTCTACTACACTCCCTGATCAAATCAGTTCCCAAAAGTAGTAATAATATATTCTCTCTCAAAGGAGAAAAAGTTTGTTTGACTTGCAATTACATCATGTTATCATTGACTGATCTATTTTAGGTTAGAGGAAAGGCTGGTAGGGCAGAGATAATATTTACCACGCTCCAACCACATTCAGGGCTCAGTGAACTCTGAAAGGAAAGTGATACCAAAAAAAAAAAATCTCCAAAGGAAAAACAAACAAGAAATATGGTGGATAGAAATGGTCTCTTGCTCTCCCTGCACACATGCAAATAAAGAAACATCCAACAGTATTTTGATTGCTGGACATCCCCATACACAAAGGTATGTCTAGGAATCAAGCACAGTCAATCAGAATTCCTATTAAGACTGAAGATGAATAGGGAGTGGAAGAGACTCCAAGCTGAAGAATCATGAACTACAACTGAGGCAAAAAAAGAAAGAAAGAAGGGGGAAAAAAAAAAAAAAGGTAGTTAGGCAGAATCAGCCAAATTTAGCCAAAGATAGTTACCCTTATGTCAAGCAAAGACACACAGAAGAATAAATGCTATTATAACATCTTAACTTATTGACCATGTCATTTTACTACAAAGCATTCATCTTCATTATCAAATAAGCTCTTTTTTCACCACATGAAATGATTAAATACAGTTTAACTTCGGAACGGTAAATACAAGTGTAAATTTCTTTTAAAGCTAAACTACAAGAAAATTAAACTCAATGAAATTCAGAATTAAACAAGTGAGTTTCATACTCTCTATATAGCAAATAAATAAATAAATAAAATCAGTAAAGCCAACACTGGAGCTATGTAACTAGCATTGGTTATTTCAGGCACAAAGTTTAATAATCACCTTCTGAGCATGTTTTTGGTCCACACACAGTGAGAGGACAAATATGCTGTGGGATGGTCAATAACTCAAATTCAATTTTCACATGTGGTAAAAAGTGACAAGACTGATAGCAATATGCCATCCATTCTCATCAGTCACACTTAGTCCTCAGACCTCTATTATCCACAAATCCTGCTATACAATCAAAGAGAAAGAACTACTGAATTATTTATTAAAACTGACACCATCAATTATGCTCCCATGTAAAAAGTCACTGAGCAGCCATTTAAAGAATTAGAATGCACGTTTTGGTAACTTTTGACCAGGTTAACAACCGCTCTGCTTTGGGAGAAGATGGAAGCTCTTCTCAGACATTTTACATCTGAGAAGTTAAACTTGCAAAAGCATAATTTTCTGCCACTGCAAAGCAAAGTCTCATACTTCTGGCAAACAAAACCTGGAAGTGTGATACCAATACTCTTTTTTTTTTTCCCCTCCCCCATATCACCTTTTGACATAATCTGAAAAGTCTACAGAGGCATACCTAAAGTGACAGCCTTGAAATAGTCTTTCCGCATTGCAAGGCCAGCAACAGTGACCATCATCAGTGCCAACAGCCCCAAATAATGAAATGGGGTATGGGTCATATTTCTTGGCAGCCAGCTGGACTCACATGCCAAACTTCTGATCTCTCAGTACAAGCGATGCACACAGTTGCCTTGCTCCGTTTTGGCACACGGGGTCCTTTTTAATTCACACACGATGTTCATGAAATTTCTATCACCTTTTAACATCAGTATTATTAAGTTCATGTTTTAAGAGATATGAATAACCATATTATTGCTGCGTAGCAATACCAAAATACTAACACAACATTGCATTCAGAAGAGTGGGTTACATTCCCAAAACATCCTGTCTAGACAATTATGCAAAACCACGGCCCACTGAGGTATTTCCCAGCATCACCTGGTGGCCCTTGCTCTGAGTAAATACAGCCCAATCACAGCTATGAAAGTTACTCTTTCAACAGCACCCAGCAGTAAGGGGGAAACCTGGAAGTAATCTAATAGAAAAATGATATATAACCCCTCATATATATGCCCTCAGCATGGAAAGGTGCCCAGATTAGCACGGTTTCTGTTTGTGGTGGTGTATAAGACAAAGACTGTGTCTATAACAGTAAATTAAACATGCCAGGACTGTCTGCTGGCACTAAGGCGAGCTGGCACAGAACAGCCTGTGTCCATATTCCCTTACCCTTCAAAGTATGCAACTGCCAGATGGGAATGTCTTTCAGCCTTCCTTCTCCCTATCCATGCTCAGGATTTGTTCAGGAGAATACTGGTTGATGCTGTCCAAAGCCTTGCCAGATTGTTCTAATAACTAAGTAATATTAACAACTGAGTTTTCTAGTCCAAAAACGCACTCTGGTATTGTTCATTTTACCTGTATAGACCTAAGTGACAAGTCCAGAGGGCTCACCTCCCCTTTGTAACAAGAAGTAGCAGAACATAAATAAATAAACAAAGGGAGGTAACTGAAGCTGCTAGGATAAACCATGAAACACCACAAGAGATGGACATCTTGTTACCAGAAACGTTAAATAGCTAGTTTTCCAAGTACTTAGGAAGAAAGAATGGAAGCTATCAGAGTAAGAAAGATGCTCTCAGCTTCAGGTACCCAAGATATTTTTTATTTGTCTTAATGCCATTGGTATTTTAGGGAATTACCATTACAAGGAGTATTTTTCCCAAATTCTGCTGCAGACAATCTACAGTCTAAATGCAACTACAATTCAGTGGTTGATCTAGATATAAATTCTTGCCATTTTCATAGAACCCAGTGAAGTCCCAATAACTACACACAGTTTCCCCCCTAATTTCAACATTTATCTGGATTACTTGGTTAATACAGTTTCTTTTAGTTTCTGTTTAGCAGGCCACTGCTATATCACATGCTCTATTACTGGCATTTTTAATGACAAACAGGTTCACCAACCACAAGGTCTAAATAGAGTTCTTGCTTAAACATATGACTATTTACAATATGAATGTTTATACAAGAACAAACTGGCAGCAAAGGTATTCTTGTTAAATTTATCCTCTGGATCGGTTACTTCAAATTGGATAGCAATTTAAAAGCTATTTTCAAAAGCTTTTTCAGGAATCTTTACTTCTTACATGAGGAATCATGTGGCTCTTTAGACAGGGTTAAGTCAGGAAAATATCTCTTTTAAGCAGTACTTGGACTGTCAGCAACAGCATATCCCTCTCCCAGTGTTACCCTTATCTAAAATAATGTTGAAGTTACTCTGTCTGCTCTCCATTAAACTGTAATTAAATAATAAAATTTCAACTTTAATAATAAAATTACTGGGAGCATGACAATCAAATGAAAGTCACAAGTGTTAACTGTTAAGCCTTGAAAATCAGAGAACCAAAGCTTTGCAGTAATAAGAATGGATCAAATTGTCCACAAATGAAATCCACATGGTTTATAAAGTTAATGGACTGCAAGGAACAACTGATTTTTTGGTTTTGTTTGGTTAAATTAAATTGAAGGAAGAAAAAAAAACCCCACCAAAATGATGCAAAAACTGCATTCCAGATTCATCGATACACCTAGCCTTAATATGCAGTCTTTCAAAGGGACTCTTTAGAAGATTTGGGGTTTGGGTTTTGTTTGTTTTTTTTTTTTAAACAAAAAGTCCTGAAACAGAAGAAGCATTATTTAAAAAAAAAAATACATGGCCGTCATTTTTTAAACTTCATTCTTAAACTTTGTAAACCTTTAAATAAGTTTCAACCCCAAATTACATATATATTAATCTGAAACAGTCTTTCAAATGACTGTATGCATATTATCTGTCAAACAAAAAATCATTGCATAACTGTATTTTTTTATGTAGTCTGTATGCTAAATTAGTGTGTCCCAACCTTATAGAAGGTGAATCTTTCCCTATAAAAATCAGTAGTGTTCCGCACATCCCTCAGATCATTTCTTCCTCCCCATCTTTGGTGAAAGATGCTTCTATTTTCCATCTCGGGAATGCCACTCCTGCCTCTTAAGAATAATCTTCAGAAACTTAGTACAGTGGCACGTGACATGACTGTATACAGAGCCAGTACAGGTCCAGACTTTTTATTTCCTTATTCAATGCCAATTCTTCATCTAACCTACAAGATGCTCAATGTCTCAGCATCAAGGCCTTTTTTGCTGATTGAATGCCATATTGTAAGGTAATTAAAGTTTAAGCATATCATTTATTCCTTCTTTGCTGACCTACTTAGCTACTGCTTTTAGAAGCAAATAAAAGGACTAGAATGTTTACTGTTCTGATATAAAAGAACATTTTGAGTAATATGGGTGGGGTTTTTTTAATCCACTTACTACCATTCTGGCATGCCAGGGAGAGAGTGCTAGGGCAGGCAGGGATCCTCCATCATGCAGACCAGGAGCCACACCACTGCTGGTAACAGGGGCTTGGCAATTCTGTAGGATCACTCTGAGGTTAGTCATTGATCGATCTCTTCCTGTATCTGGGGTTAGATGTGTCTGAGTATATGAAATGGGTTACATGTTTAAGAGGGATTTCAGCTGCATGGATTTAGAAAGCCTTAAGGAACTGGCTGGCTCTTGGGTTTTGATTCAAAAGGAAATGCAATAAATGCAAACGAGTCCAGTAACTTTCAAGTGTGGAAAAAAAAAATTGTTCAGGATAAAGAACAGAGTTCTTCATGACTATATATAAGCTTCATTGAAACAAGCAAGTGAAAGCACTTAACAGCTTTAAACTTTGCTGTTAAAAGACAACAGTCGGCCAATTTCATTTATTAGAAGTCTAAATATAAAAGAGTACAATCCAGGTGACTAAAGTAGTTGCATGTTGCTCAAACAAAATAGTTCTGCAAAATTTTCAATCAAAGATTTAATTAGTCAATTTAAATGTCAGGCCAAAAATTAACAGTCAATTCAAAAAGGGCAAAAGTTTCGCACATCCATTCCATGGCTTCTCTAAGTTCATCCTTTAGTTTCAATCAGTCATCTGCAAACACAAGCTATACTCAGCTCTAACAAGAAACACTGCACAAGATTTCTTAAGGTACAACAAAAGCAAAATTTGCAATGAACATGTTTATATATGAAATAAAACTAAGCTCACAGAATGTGAGCCAACCACCACACAGTCTGTTTTTAAACTGCATCTCACCCTCATTGTTTCAGTCAAAAAAAACCCAAAACAAAACAAAAAAACCCTGACCTTTAGGTTTTTTAATGACCTGTCAACTCAAAAATGCTGGAATACTCATGCTTTTCAACAAGAAAAAAACCAAACAAATTACATTGTACTTATCACCAAATCCCAGAATGGCTGAGGTTGGAAGGCACCTCTGGAGGTCATCTGGTCCAAACTCCCTGCTCAAGCAGGGCCACCTACAGCCAGTTGCCCAGGACCGTGTCCAGATGGCTTCTGAATATCTCCAAGGACAGAGACTCCACAACCTTTCTGGGCAACCTGTGCCAGTGCTTGGTCACCCTCACAGTAAAAAAGTGTTTTCTGCTGCTCAGATGTGGAGCCTCCTGTGTTGCAGTTGGTGCCCATTGTCTCTTGTCCTGTCACTGGGCACCACCGAAAAGAGCCTGGCTCCATCTTCGTTACACCCTCTAGGTATTTATACACTTTGATGAAATCCCCCTGAGCCTTCTCTTCTCTACAGAATTTCATTTTAACAGAAACTGTACAGCAGATGCCATCAAAAATGATGTTGTATGACATAGGTTGACCTTGCCTCCAAAAAGTATCTTTTGTGTTAAAATAAGGCTCCTGTCAAATAAAGTCATTGAAACCAATAAAATTTGTAAGGGCGAAGAAGTTAACTATGGTTAGTTGATATTTCTCCAACACACTACTTAGTTCCTGGACTTTCTGTTTTTTCTTCAGGAAGAACTAAGGAAGAAAGAAGCAAAATGGACACCTAGCTGAAGGCTTGCCTATGCATAAAATTGCACTGTTCAAGAAAAACACATGATTTAAGACTATTTTTAGCTAAACCAGTCAAAAAGCTGCAGGTACATTTAGAAACAAGGTTTACATTGATTCAGTTTAAAATCAATAGACTTAATATAACCCTAAATAAGACAGAAACTAAAGAATTCAAAAATCTATCTGGACACTTTTTAATTAAAATCAGTTTAAAACTAATTCAACCAATTCATCAGCTTTTGTAGCCTGCATATTTAGATAAAGCTGATGATTCAAGTCACTGTATCAAGGGGATGAAAGAACACTTAGCAGAAGCTGGAACAAAACAGCGTAAGGCTTGCAAGCCAATTGTTTTGCTAAAGGGTGAGTGAAATGGTGAGCAAAATTAATTTGTAAACTCAATGGAAATTTTAGGACTGAATGGCATTTACTCTTGAAAAACAGACACTAATATATTGTCTCTCCACAGATAAGCAGCAATTTTACCTTTTTCTATTCACTATACAAGCATTCTATATTTGATATCGAATTCTCAAGAGAATGACCACTTTCTAAGACCAAGATGAAGCCAGGAAGAATTCACGGTGGAATGCTATCTTCAAACTTGCCACAGAAGGACACAGAATGATATCTGAAATAGTTAGGGACAATGAAAATTCTGAAAGTGAAATACAAGAAGTTTTATATTTATTCAACTGACCAAGCGACAGCACAGTTTTACAAATCAAGTATGTTCAGATTCTTGTGTAAACTCAGTAACAGTTTTGGGTTTTGTTTTGTTTTTTTCTTCCTGGCTGTGTTTTGGGTTTTGTTTTTTTGTTTTAAAGCTTGCTTCCAACAAATTCAGCAAAATAGATTGAAAAGCAGTAACAACAACTATTATGCAATTGAGTCTTCTCTCCACTACTTATCACACTGCATTGCTATTTCCGATTCCATTTCTTCATTTCAATCAATACACAGTCAGAAAGGATGCTCATTTTGTAGCCTTTGTAATTGCTACGATATAAATCCTGAAGTTACTTATCTGTATCTTTGTTAAACATCTGATAAACATTTTATTGTTTAAAAGTAACTGTCTTCCTGCCAGATATTTTTCACCTTTTCATAATTGCATAAAGTAAGCTCTAATTGGTGTGGTAGTTTGTACGACATGTAGCATTCACTACACTTCTATAACACATCCATTTATCCAAGCAAAAACCCCTTTCATTTATTTCTTCTTAGAAACTCGGTGTAAATGGCTACTAAAATTAGACATTATCAGTGCCCCTTATGATAAGAAAAATGAAAGCATATACTGAAGTATTCATATGAATAACCCAGCTAGACTGCTTCTGTAGTTGGACAGTCTCACATCACTGTGGTACTTACTAATCATCTCCGCGTGTTTTCTCTTTGAAACATTGTTCTATTGCTGAGCTATAACAAACAAACCATGTATGGCTGATTATGCTACTGCACTAACAATTACAAGTTGGCTCTTTTCCATTTTGTTTGTTAAAATCTTCATTAGTCATGTGGAAAGCTACTAAGCCATACAGAATCTAAAAATGTTACAAAAACGTATGGAAGTGTTTAGGAGTGAAAACAATCCATTTAAGAATTTATGTTTCTTAGCCGCAGGACTATAATGCATATTAAATAACAGAATTAAATTAACAAGTAAGTAGTCTCTTACCAGTAAGTAATGAACTGTCCTCCTACAAAGTAATAATATGCAAACACCTTAGCCAGGAATTTATGGATGGCCATGGCAAAAATCATTCCCTTTACATAAACCACTAAGGTAAGTTTATTTTATCTTTACTTCTTGAAGTCTTAAAAGTAACTATTCTATCACTTTACTGTGCTTTGTGCAAATTTTTGACATATTTACAATGTGGTCTGTCTAGTAGAGTTATATCAGTTATTAATTTAGTCCAAAAATTGCATCAAATTAACATTGTAAATAATAAAAACCCACAAACAAACAGAGCCCACTTCACTGAAATATTAGCAACAAACAAATCACTGCACATAAACCAGAAGTTTTCACGTGAATAAGGAAAAAGTCAGTTTGCCAGTGCGGAAAAGAACAGCAGCACAAGTATCAAGATACAGCTACTGCTGCACCAAAATAAATTAAAAATTCTCAAGGCTAAGAGACCCCTGCAGCTTATAATTTTTAAATAGCACAGGAAAAAAAATAAAAAAAATCCTCCGGGGGGGGGGGGGGCAGCAGGTGGAACAAAGTGCATGCATTCTATTCTATTAAAATATTTCAAAAAGAGGGAAAGCTACAGGGGACCCTAAGGTGAAAGGGGTTATGTAAATTGAACAAAGCCAGTCCCAGATTTTGGGACAGCCTCATGACTCTCTGGGATACAGGACTACACTGTTGCATACAGCTGACCAGCTCCCCTAAAAAGTTGTGCAGCTACCAAGAATAAAAAAAACCCAACCTGCTAATTTCTAGTAATATTTGCATGTTTCTGCATTATTTCTCTGGCCACTGGGCTGCTTACAATTCCCCAAATCTAGAGGGGAAAAATGAAAGTTATTTTCAGAATCAATGTGAGATACTTGGAGCATGGAGCAACCCTAAGAACTTGCAAGGCATACTACAAATTGTAAACCTCTCAGATGCGTCAGTAAGGTCAGGCCATAGTGCATAAGGACTCATATATAAGGTAACAGTACAACTGCTAAAAGCAACCACAGACATAAAAGAATTAGGCTGTGTTGACAAGAGGAACTCAAGCTTAAAGTATTTCCCCATAGCCCACACAGGGGGAAACCCACTCCTTGTAAGTTCTGTAAATACTCAGCATGTTTTTACTACAGTGTCCATTAGTGATATTTATACACACTGATGACCTCATTCTCTAGTACAGTGAATGAACATGAGAGAAAAAAATAAAATATTTTGGTTGTGTATTTATCAGCATTTGGGCTCATTTAAATACTACTTGAATAACAATTATCTTTCTCAGCTGAGCAGAGCATCAGGTTGGCAGACTGTGCTTCACTTCTTCTGAAAGTGACAATTAACCTTGATATCAGTCTGCAAAGTGCTCTGTACTGGCAGCAGAATAAAATTATCATTATCATATAAATCATAAAGATTCTACTGAAACTGAGATAGCTGTCATCCCTCAGCTATTTGTATTCAGTAAGGAGCAAAGCAAGTTGTTGCAGAACGTCTTAAAAATGCGTCATCCTACAGCCACCATGTTGTGGGCTTTTGAGGCTGTATTTGTGGCTACCTGAAAATGCATGCCACACATATATGCCAAAACACTCACAGTTAATATACATTATTAATTAAATATCTCTCAGGGAGGTTTGCAATGGAGGAGGTCATTAGACTTGAATCATGAATTTAAATCTGATTTACACTCCAGTAATTCCAGACTCAAATGAGATTTTTGAGTAGATTATGTGATGCCCATCACCTAGACAGTTTCCCATCCAATGATACTTGTGATCACCTGATCTTATTCTTCAAAGACTATAGTTTAAAAATTTAAAAAAAAAAAAACACCACCACCAACAAAACCCCAAAACTATAATTCAGTTAATGCTGGATCAAAATTCAAAATAGTCCTCTTGCACTGATGCCTAATGGCTGTCTTGATAGACTGTTGAGGAACGTACTCAGACAACCAGGATTATAGTAGCTGTGCCCACAACAGCCCATTGAAATGCCATATTAAGTAGACACTTCTTCCCTTCTAGGCAGCCCAGACATGCAGGGAAGGAAGAAAATTGAGTCATCTTCTCTAAAAATTTCCCACCTTCAAACGTGCAATGACAAGTGACTGTGAAAATGTTTACAGCCATTTTTGATATGACACTTCATTTTTGTAATGTGCACACTGTGTGTCAAAGTGTTTTACTATTCTTGCTGCTACCGACAGGACATTGCTGTGAATATGACATGGCAGTGAAGCAAGCCCCCTTTTAGAAATATTTTTATAGACTGACAGGTCTTATTTTATCTGTAACAGAACACAAATAAGCAAACAGCTAATTATGGGGGGGGCACGTTGGGTGTTGGGTTTTTTCCCGCACTAGAGCTGGCTATTTTCTGAGCCAAACTATAGCAGATCTTATACAAGTACCTCAGGAAAGGGAGAGGCAAGACAAAGAACCTGCTCTTTGTACCCTAGGCACAAAGTGACTCCAGAGGATTTTTTTTGGCAGGCAACATGGCAGATTGTATACAGGAGATACAAGAAGCCATGGTTGTGTTTCTCACTCAGCCAGCAAAATCAGTCCTCCGGGATGGGAGAGGTGCAGTGCCAAAAAGTGCACTCCCACGAAGTATTTTGAATGAGCAAGCCCCAGTGTCTCCTATGATGCCTGCTGCAGAAAAATGAACTTACTCCAATATAACATGGATCAATGCTAATGCTTATCCAGTAATCATAAGCCAGACACTCTTCCATAAAAAGTGCAGTCAAGAATGCCCTTCTTTTCGAGCTATCCAACAAAATCTGTAATAACGGGAAGGGTCCGTTTTCATGCTAGAGACTCAGTCAAAATTCCTGTGCAACGTTCAATTTTTCTGTGACAACTATGGTGTCATAAAAAGAAAATAATTCCCTTTGGCAATTTTGAAGTTGTAATAAGAAGGATCATAATCTCTATTAGATTTATGATACGTATTTTCAGTGGTGATTACTGTCAATACCTCCCAAACAAAAGTTAAATCGAATATCAGCTAATCTTGCAGAAATAAAAAGCCCTTCCCTCCCAAAAACCAACTTGTACTAAAAATAAGGCAATCATTTCCAAAGAATGAAATTATTCCCTATTTCTCCACTGAACAACAATATTATTTTCTGATACAGAAATTTCATTATGAAGAGTCACTGCTGAATTTTATACAAAAAAGACTGTCTACAGCCAGACAATCCAGAACAAATGCCTTTAAAAGCTCTAAATCCCATAAAGGCTATACTAAGCTCCAAATTTCATAAAGGTTATACTAAGTTTTAAAAAACCAAACAGACACCCAAACCAGAAAAAACCTTGAGAAATTTAAGCTTTGAGTTGTCAGCTGTGTCAAGTGTTACTCAAAGAGTAATTGCTGTAACTGTGTACCGCTTATTCTTCAAATATAACTCAATCTCCTAAATTAAGCACAAACCCTTATATTTCAGTCTTCGGTACAGTCACCATCTTGGCCTCAACAATATTTACAACATTAAAAGGCTAAAAGTGTCAAGAAAGCATATTATCACTCACCTATAGCCTTCTCTAGGCACAGTATGCATCTCAAGTTAATAAAGGCCACATAAATATGGCTTTTGTGCAGAGCAGACAGTAAATTATGTATTTAATTACATATTTCTCCCTAAAAAACAGAAACAGTTGGCTCTCTGCTATTTTTGCTAACATTAATCAGAGGAAACTTCAGATTCTGGCATAAATTTGACTATCGTATAAAAGGTAATATTTAAAATACATAATGCCTTACCACACAAACACGAGCTGCCATATGTGAAGCACTGCTAAGCATGGTTTCTATTAAGCCAATACACAGTAACTGGCTTCTTTCCAAGCAACATGGAAGTGTTTAAAAACCCCTGTTTAATCCAATTCCACAGCTTTGAAACAAAAATAAATTAAAAAGTGCTGCAAGAACTGTTAAAATGAAAAATTAAAGGCATGTAAATAAGTGAAAAAAATAAATTGTCAGAGAAAATGAAAACAAAGATTATTTCAAGTAGATATCTTAATTGTAATTAGCAACATTTGGCATGGGTTATGATATGATTCAAAGCTGCAGCCAATTAGATACCCCAAAAAGCTTGTAACAAAGCTGCAAATGTGTAACTACAGCATAAGTAAGTTTTATTGCACACCAAGAAAACAGCACCCAGATCAATTTCATAGTTTGTTTCCGAAGTGCTGCAAAGCATGCTCAGTTACTAGTTCATGACTTTTTAGTCTTAAACTGCAGCTTTTCTGCCAGGATATTTCGGAAAACAATTTCATTAAATTCAGACTATGAACTGTAAATCTGTACACATTCCGTGTATACCAAGAATAAAAGATAAATTACAGCATTGCCTTGGACTGTCATGCCTATGTAAAAACAAAACCAAACCAGCAACAACAACAAAAAGCCAAAACAAACAAACAAACAAAAACCCCCAAAAGAGTAAAGTGCATAAGTTAACAGCTGTTAAAAAGCTGTAGAATTCTGGTACTGGAACTGAGAAAGATTGATTTTTTAAAATAGATTTCCAAGGAGAGAGGAAAACACTATTTTTTCTTTGGAAGGAGTAAGAGGTACACAATGGCATTCAGGAAATAACATGAATTTGTCAGATGCTTTTTTAAAGTTTTCTTAAAAAGGAAATAATTTTTAAGTATTATATAGAAGATCAGAGTTCAAATTCTGACCAAATGTGAGTGTACTGAAGACAACAGCATTAGGCGCTTCTGAGATTGTGCCATTTATTTAAGGAAACAAATACTTCATTATCAGTAATGCTGTCAGTCCCAACCAACAGACAAAGTACCTTCCATTTCCCCCATCTATTCAATAATGAATAATTTACTAAAGGGTAATGAGTTGCTAATAAAAGCATGTTTCTTACATGATTATCATGAAATAGCAGTGACTGCTTCTTCAGCGCAATAGTACCTACTACAGTCACACTTTCAAATACCTCTGCTCTATCAAATTTCTGTAAAGAAATTGATCCTTATGTAGTTTTTATACAAGACATTAGTCTACATTTAGAAAAAAAATAGGACACCCCCCCTCCCCCCGAAATAGCTAACTAAATTTAAAAGCTACACATTTAGAAGTTTCTTTGCAAAGTCTCCTAACAATGATGCAAACTCTCAGCCAACATGGTTTTGTTTCCCTTGCTGGCAAGCAATGATTGTTTATTTAACACACTTATTTTAGGGTTTGGTGGGGGGAGAGGTTTTTTTTGTGTTTTATGAGAGCTGTATTGAGGAGATTACAAAACCATGCATATATAATATCAGTTTTATTTTATAAACCAAATTCAGGCTCGCAGGGAAAAAAAAGAATGCAACTTTGTTTAGCTACGCAGGAGAGGGCAAAAGAAATTTATGTGGAAGGTAGTCTGAAAAATTGTGGAGCTAAAAGCATTGAGGATTGCCCCTGTACTTCCTAGGAGACTAAGTTACAAAGACCAGCTGCAACTTGATATGAAACCACTGGAAGAAAATTTCTCTGTTCAAATTCCCCATGCTAAAAGCATCGAAGTGTCTCTTTTTACCCTTTTTACAGTCCTCCACTCCACCTTCCCCACACTTGCAATTTAAACTAGAGCTTTACTAATCTTGTACGCTAAGCACATTGCAAATGTCAAGGATCCCTTCCGTGTCCATCACGGTCTCCTTTTTGGGCACTTTTCTGCCCTTTCCTGCTTCAAGGAATGTGTGATCGTCATGACCCCTCCTTATGCCCCAGTCTCCACTCATTTCCCTGCTTCAGCTGTCCCATGGGATGTGCTTTGGCATCCCCCTGACCTTCCAAATCTGCACCGGCACAGTGCTCGCTGAAGTACTCTTATTCTTCTCTAATACTATTTTCTCTTTTCTTCTCCTCCTGGGAGAGAAGTTGTCATCATTCGAAAACTAGGAGAACTGGCAGAAATCATGCAGAGGTATTGTTACACTGGGAGGTATTAATGGGTGTTGTCAGCCAGTTCTTTACTTCATCATCAGGAGTGAAGTTGCCAGTCCTGGCAAGCAGCCAGCAGCAGGCTCCCTTTACTGCCTCCCCCCCCCCCGCCATCTTCATGAAAGTTGCTAAGGTTTCTAGCCACCAAGGCCCACAATACATCCTGAAGCTTTTGAGTGCTGCATCTAATCAATCCTAAAATCATCCCACAAACCGCAAGCAGAAATGGAATCAAGTAGATATTCAGAATGCAGTTTATTCAATGAAAAAAAAAAAAAAAAGCTCAGTGCTGTCTAATAATTTTTCATATCAAACATACATTTTCAAAGATACCAGATCACTAAAGAAACATCAGCTATATTTTAGATGGCCTTCCAAGTACACTGCATCTTGACACATGGAAGACCCACGAAAAGAAACATCTGTGCGTTATTTTTTAAAAACAGATGTTTGTGAACAATATGATTGAAAGGTCACTTTTACGGTGAAAATAAATAGATATTTTAAAAAAATGTTTTAGTACAGTTACATGCTTCACACCTTAAAGCACAAGTGACACTGTCCTGCACTGTCTTAAAAGAAAATAGCTGAAGGAATTAAAAGATTACATGTTAAAAAGTAACCTGACACTGTTCATCCAAGGTACTTCAAGGTACCAAGGTACCAAATCTAAAAAACCCACCAGTTATAAAAAACAGGCAAGCTAACTCAAGCGATAAAATATAGTATAGTTGCTACTATAAAATATAATCCCAGTGCGATCGTTGACTTGCATGTTTTTGGGACATGTTTCTTGCTGCTTTTGAAGCAGAAAGGGAATCAAAATTAAAAAATAAAGCAGTTGCAATGAGCACTCAAATACATTTTACATTCATTCTTATCCTCAAATGAATGTTGATACATCATAGATTTAAAAACAACAGGATTCTGCACATTAATATCAACTGCTTCTACACGTATCTTTTTGATTAAGTTTTGCTGTTTGCTGTAAATTCTTAAGAGGCCTAGCCAGGCAAAGTTATATACAATTTTCTGTGTCACATTTTCTCGAGAAGGTTATAGAAAACTAGCAGCAGATCAAAGTAAGCCTATACAGGCAGAAGGTAAACTCCATGGGTAACACAACTAACAGGAAGAGAGCCCAGATTCATACCAAAGAGGCTGGAAATGTTTGTGAGGAAAAACATTTAAAGAAAGCACTCCTTATTCCGGTTTTCATCCCGCTCACACATTAGCATCACATGCATCGCAGTCATGTGCCTATGGCAACAGACTGGTGCATCCCTAACTCAAACAGTCAAAATCACTGATTGCTGTTCCTTTTAAAATAAAAATATAAGCTGCTAGATCTTGGGGATTTTTTTCCACTTGAATTTTGTGCCTAGGTCCTCCTTCGGTGAAATCTCTATCAGAAGAAATAGGATAAGCCTTTCTTTAGCCAGAGGAGCCACTATACTCGCATACTCCTTCTAAGTGATACGACAACCATGAATATGATGCCGATCACCCTTTGCGCTTCCAGAGTTTTATGAAGGAACCAGCAAATAAAGACACACTGTTCTGTGCCTACGCTGCCTTCAAGTTTCTTCTTTCGCTACAGAGCAAGGAAGCACCTCACTGAAGTAGCCTGTGCATTCTGCACAAGAGTAAAAAGAATTCAACAGGCATCTAAAGGTAGTGAAATAGGTAGTGGACACTACCTAAGTGGATGCAGTGTTACCGAGCAAGCGCTTAATGCTTCCAAAATCATTACATAAACTCTCTGTGCAAGCTAAAGGAGACTAACCAAAAGAGTAGCAAATTTAGGTTGAGCAAATTGCTTTAAAAACAGAATCCTTCCAGCACCCAAGAGGAATTGTTTTTGCATTTGGAGAAGGCATTGCTCTGCTTTCTCCAAATATTTTCACATTTATTCAAATATTTTAAGGAAACATACATAGCCAAGATTATTCAGCCCCCCACCCCACCCCCAAGTGAAACTGATGCTGTGAGCATATGATCTAAAAAATTGTAAGGCATCTCTTTGCTCACATTGGAAAGCTATGCGAGTGTCCGTGTGCTTGTGCGTGTGTGCACACATAGGGAAGAGGGGAAGACCTCCTTAACAAGTTCCTCGAGTGAAAGGGAAGGAAGGAGACTCTAGTAGGCCAGGGCAGCACGATAGATACGTGCTGTACCTGCTGCTGTAGGTCCCTACACCTCTATCTCTCTGCATCATAGAGCAAGGCTCACAATCTTCTCCCTCCCAGTATTCCCATGAAATTGTGCTAACATTTGTTTTCTGCTCCCGACACTTGTGCCATCTCCTTAGCTTTAAAGTAGCACTAGGCAAGAGTTTAAACAATCAGCCCCAAGAACAATAACTTAAATTGATGGAATTCACATAATTCCTTAGAGTTGTGAAGATCCCAGCCTCACCATTTCAGCAAAAACAGAGTCAAAGCAATACTGAACAGGAATGTCAGACTCCATAGTCATTAATAGCACAAGAGGCATCCATGAGGCATGCTGACCTCTCTCCCTAGGCCAAGTTGAATAATTTGCCATTCCACTTGGCTCTTCTCTACACCACCCCAAAAAGAACTGTGTTTTAAGTCTTTTCAGTGTGATTAGTTTTCACAAGCTAAATACTAGGATCAGATATATTGGTTGTTTATCAATTTTGCAGATAGTATAAGAAGCAAGGAATTAATGTAATGATTCCAAACTAATAGAAGAGATAAGACTACAAGCAGGGTTTTAAATTGACTGTTTTGGAATGAGAACCAGTCAATTTGCCCACTAAGCTGCACAGCCCTTTAAAGTATATTTCTGAGCCTCAAGCATCACCCATATTGCTACAGGGAATAAGAAATAAAATGTATAATGCATAAAAGGAATTGCAGTAAATACACAGAAAAGAGAAGAATGGTGACAAATATGCTAAAGAACATCAAAAGAAAACACGAAGAGGAAGATAGGTAACAACAGTGACTTAATAGGAAAATTCTGAGCAGTTGCTCCAAGTGGTGCCCACAGAGAGCTGCTATTCGCTTTGTGCTGGCTCTCCTTGTTTCCAGCTGCTAAGTTCACATTGAAAGAAGCTAAAAATACATTAAATACTTTCCAAATATTATTTTCCCATGTAAGCAATTGGTATAAGTTGCCACAGAGATGTTGTTCTCTTGCCAGTAAGAAGGGAAATAGTATACAACGCTGACAATAGAAGTTGTATTCTATGGAATCTATTGTCTTGGACAAGATGCAGTCCAAAATATGGCAAAGTTTGAAAAGGCATTATTTTAGCTACGAGAATTCCCGACTATTCCCCTCTTCCAGCAAGGCAATATATGAAAATGATACTTAAAGATGAGGTTTTTATCGCCTGTGAGAAACAGTATACTCTGCACTACTCAGAGGTATAGTATGTGCAACATTTCTAGCAATCAAGCTTTGGTATTTCAATGAGGAGGAAAAAAAGAGAAGAGTGGCAAACGTCTACAATTTAGGTATACTGTCTCCTGACAAACTAAAATTTCACAGTGCTGCAGATTTAAAATACAAATGTACCTGTTTAGCATTCAGGACTCTCCTTGACAGTAAATTCAGCTCTATACAAAAGTAAAGGACTGGGGGTGGGGGCAGAGAGGGATGGGACACAACACATACCAAAAAACATCCAGTTCTTTCTGTTAAATGTGAAATATAACAGGCTTTTTTATGACATGCCTTCCTCCAAAAATAGCAATGATTACACTGCTCAACTCCCACACGCCCCGCAGCTTGACTTTTTGACACATAGAACATTATACATTCTCAGTCCTGAGGAATGATCCAAAGTTTGTGGAGTCAAGAGGACTCTTTCCATTGCCCAGAAGCCAAACTACAGAATATGAATACCTAGGGAGGCAGGCAACTCTGATTTTTTATAACATTAAATCTTCTTTTAAAGCCAAACGTGACAGATTTTTTAGGAACTCTGAAATCCACAGCTTTCCACAGTTTTGGAAAGATGCTGCAAGTCACAGCAGTGATAATCTGCCAATTACAAGGCACATGTGTGAGGAAGACTTTTTTTTGTCTTCCAGACAAACAAGAAGATTATACAGCCTATTCTCTTCGTGGGGATGAGGCGGGGGAAGCGTTAAGATTGCAGCTGCTGCAAAAGTGGAAGCTGCAACTCCCTTGGAGCTTGTACCGACTGTGTAGCCTAGCATGCCATTAAGGGATACTACTGTACTACAGATACTGTTCCATTTTGGTTTTTTCCCTGAATGAGACAAACCTGAAGCTTTGGCCTGCTGTAGTTAACGGAAAGTCTCACAACACATCTTGCAATATTCCAGCCAAGTTCCAATTCAGCTCAATATCCTGCCTATCAGAACTTCCTAAATAACTACTCAGAGAGTATTCCTGAATAATACAGCTTTCCTTCACGTCTTCTGTGACACCTAGTTTTGAGATTTATCACATTCCTATTGCCCAATCATGATGTATTTTATATATAAAAGAGGACACATAGTGAAAGTAAGCTGGAATCACAACCATTTCAAGTAGCCTACATCTGTAAGGAACTTTATGAAATATGTTTTTTTAATAGAAAATCTAACACCTCTTGTAACAATGATCTAAATTTCACTAAAAACAAGAAAGGACATATCAATACTTTAGGGTAAGATATACTGTACTGCAGCTTGGCTTTCTTCATTATGCTGAAGAATCATGTCTGGCTGATGTATTTATTTTGTAATGTTTAACTATAATAGAAAATAGATGAAGTTCAAATGAAAACACTGTTTAGACTATGTCAACAGAGCATAAAACTAAATGAAGTGATTCTGTATTGACTATAAAAACATATTTGCTAATAGTAAAGTTACTAATGGTTATCTATCAAGATCACAACATGAAATAATTCTACATCTTAAGAACTGTGTTAAAGCAGCAGACACAGGAAGTTAGATGTAATTTTTTGATTTTGCAAAACAGCGTCATGCAGTGCACTTTATTGCTATTTTATCATTAGTGTAAATAATTCAAAAAAACCCAAGAAATGTCCAGCTCTCTTTTTTTTTTAAATTGCAAGTCACAAAAGGGCTTTCCACTAAGACAGCCAATGCTCACTTCACACTTGCTAGCAAAAGAAAATCAAATAACAGTATCTTGTATACTGAAACAACTGCTTTGTTACAAAGGGAAGGATTCGGAAAAGTAGAACAAATGACACTGCTGTAAAAACTATAAGCCTTTTAGACTCAGTTCAAAGACTTACGCATTCTTCTACAACAGACTGAAGTTTTATATTCATCTCAGCAAATCAATCCACTAATAGGCATCAGTCATCAACACCTAAGTAAAATCTGCCACATGAAACAGCTTTGATGTGATTGAAGACTCACACACAGTCCTAAGTATGACAGAACGGCTTAGCCATTAAAATGTTTTATCTAGCAAAGAACTGTTCATCCTAATTGACTGAAATACTCTTTGAACGCTATTATTGCAAGGCTACTTCACTACGCAGCGCTTTAGTACATAGCCACTTGACTTATATCTTGAGATCCAGCACAACCACATCAAATCTTGTTAGAATATTTTCTCACACATACTTTTGTCAAGAGACCAAAACAATAAAGCTGACTGTCATTTTTACTACCAGTTGCTTAGTTAATTTGATACTGAAACGTACTGGGATTCATTATAAAAGCTGCATGTAATCAGCCATTTCTATCAATCTTTCTTTTTACTGCACTAATAGAATGAATCCTACTAACCACATCAGTTGAAATGGGTTAGCAGGACTGGATGGAAGCTGTTCTTCTGCACCAAGCCCAACCTCTCACCGCGAGAGGTGCGGTGGCAGGGGCTCCTTTAAGCAGCGCTGCGCAGCCCTGGCCCAGCTCCAACACTGACCATATGTCAAGCTGACAGATAAGAAGCCCGAGACAGCCATCTGAAAACAACTGTATACCACCCCGGCCACCAGGCAGCGAGGGTTTCTAGGCCTACCTCATTACTCATTTCAAAGCCAATTTTAAACACACTGAAAGTAAATGTACCTGACCAAAAAAAAAAACAAACCAAAAAAACCCACGTGCAAAGTCATTATTAGAAAGCCTATGCGACGACATACTCTATTTCAGGAAGTTTCCACTGAATATCATAATTGATCACCAGAAACACAGTCAGAAGATTAATAATAGTTTGTGCCTATAACATTTTTCCTTCTCCATTATATTCACAGTGTGCTAACAATTTGCAAGAAAAAGGAATCAAACACACCGGCACTGCCACCAAGATTACATTTTACGGAATCAAAAAAAATGCTATTGATTTAATACCTCAAATGAAGGGTGATTAGATTTTTACCCTGTATCTATTAATGCATCACAGGGTTCATCAGTTTTTACCATTACTTTTGTTACCACGAAGTATGTCATCTCAATTCCTTGTATGTAGGCAAACATGTTATCTATCAGCTTTTATTCCAAAATTACTAAGTAATCAGCACAAAGGAATAGCTAAAATTTACTCCAGTCCCCTATGCAATTTCCATAATTCCATATATTCCATTTCCATATTCCAAATTAATAAAATCCAGGTGAACTTACCTACAGTTTGGAGGAGGGTCTAATGTAATTTCTGCAAGTTCTTTCTGAATTCTTAAGGGGAAAAAAAAAAAGATTATCAGGACTTTTTTGCAGTATATTTCTTTCAACCTTATCAACATTTCTACAGCAATCAATAATAATAAAATATAGTTCTTATAATTTCTGATGGAAAGCTGATGCTGTAAGGTTTCATGAAACTGCTCAAGAAAATGTGGAACTAAAAATCAAATCTTTTCTGAAAAATGAGCCTCCAATCAGGCACAAGTTATGCCATGAGCAGCCACCTGAAAAATCCCACTTCTTCTATAGGTTGGGGTTCTCAGCACCGTTGCTCACTTTTACACAACAATTAAATGTCTTGCATACCCTCCTTCTCTATTTCTCCTCTGCCTATATGTCTCCTAGCTCTTGCTCTCCAGAATATTTAGCTTCTTAATGTATCTCATACTGGCTGGGCAAAAAATCCCAACTTCATAGGATAGTTGTCTCTCACCCTCGCGGAAAGAGCCCACCCCGGTCTTCTCCATAACCCCCTCCTAGGTATTGAGGGGCTGCCATCAGGTCCCCCCAAAGCCTATCCTCAAGGGTAAGTGCTCCAGCTCCCTGGACAGGCTGGGGACCTGCCGCTCAACTTGCTCCAATGCGTGCCTTCTTTGTACTGGGGTGCCCAAAACCGGGTACATGTTATTCCAGAAGCAGCCTAATGAGAGCTGAGTAAAGGGAGATAAATCATTTTCATCTACCTACTGATTATGCTCCGGTTAATACATCCCAGGAGGCAGTTAGCCTTTGTTGCTACCTCATGTTGAGCTTGCTGTTTGCCAGGGCCCCCACGTCCTTCTCAGCAGAGCTGCTGCCCAGCCTGTATCATTACAAGGGGTTAGTCCTTCCCACATGCAGGATGTTACATTTGTCCTTGTTGAATTTCACGAGTTCCTCGTCAACCCTCTCTTGCAGCCTGCCGAGGTCCCTCTGAGCAGCAGCCCTGCCCCTGCGTGTACCAGCTGCTCCCCCCAAACTTGTTGTCATCTGCAAACTTGAGAGTGCGCTCTGCCATATCCTCCAGGTCACTGATAAAGACATGAAGCTGGGCAGGTGCAGCCCAGATCCCAGCAGTACTGCACTCCTTACGGGCATCCTGCTGGAGGTCCTCCTCCAGGCAGAGCAACTTCGTTGTTAAGGATTTCTGGATATTCCCAGGCTGACGCTCCCATGCCAAGTCCTTGAATTCCTGATCTCTGCCATATCTGGCAATATGGGCTCTTTTATGTTATACCAGCGTCTGCACGACAGCCAGCATCTCCCCCTCTGAAGAAATTTAAACTTGCAGAGTAGGAGTTTACAGAGCTCCCAAAGGAACTTGTAGGAGTTTACAGTTCCCAAAGACTTGCCAGAGTATGATGCCATAAGCAGGACTGTGATGGCCACCTTCCCTATAAACTACGCCCAAGGCTTTTTTATAGGCTACTTCAGTGCAAAAACATGAATATTCAGAAGGAGGAAGGAAAAGAAAAACAATTCAATGTACCCTCAGTATTTTCTTCTTCCCTCCTCCTTCACAAGATTTCATGTACAGGACCAGATTGCTATTCCTGTTATGCCCTACACTAAGGAAGAAAACCTGCACGATAATACCACTGAAATTCCTGAGACACATGCTCAAGCCACAACCCAAAAGTTCAGGCCCGACCTGAAGTACACACATATCTCGTTAAAAATGACTGCCACCCATTCTGCACATAAATACAGGCAAAGAAAATGGTTCATCAAAATAAACATTCAGGTATATTGGCATCTATAACATAAAAAAGAGCAGTTTAATTCTCTATATAATGTTAAGATCCAAATACAATCTTACATGCTAAGGAGTCTCACAGCCACTATCAAAATTCCCCTTATGCCACTACAAGTTGATTTTATGGCTATAATGAATAAATGAACCAAAGGCAGTAGAGGAACTGGCCTGAACCAGGAACTCCAATCCTTTATCTTTCACATTCTGAAATAATTAGGACATACGTGGGCAAGTTTTGTAGGTAGAGGTAATAATCGTTTATTAGACTAGCCGATATAGTTGAAAAGATAAAAACGCTTTCAGATGCTTAGCTTTTCTTCTAACCTCTATGCACCCCAACCCTACACATGCACACACTAGTTACTCCTGTAGAGGGAGAGAAATTCAGTATTTGCTTTTTCTACTCATTGAAATATTTACGTCTCCAGTACATAGAATTTCCCCAATAAATATAATTCCTTTCTTGTAAAAATACAGGCACAGGCTGCTTAATCAATATTTGCAGCAAGTCATTGTAGTAACACTGAAAATCCACCACATTTTTTAAAGGGGAAAATCTGATTAGTGAAGTCTAAGCACAACAAACATGTCGCTTTTAAAAAGTTACTCAATTTAAACAATACCAACAGTTCACACCTTTTAGAAGGGAGATCTTACAAGTGTGGGAGATGCTTAAAATATTTCTTCTGTATACGTCAAATTTCTACTGTGTTTTTGAAATTTTTACTATCACAAATTCAAATCACGGAAAACCTAGGTAGCATGGAATCTCCTTCAATTTCATTTTTTATGAGTTGTTTTGCTTTTTCTGCCTTTTGGGAAGTTGCAGAATGATGGCGTTGAACTTCTATAGAGTCAGGGGTTATTCCTTTGCTTTACACACAGCAGTAAGAGCAGTTAATATTTCATTGCATTACAATGAGCCCGAGACACATCAGGAATGGATTGATAAGTGCAGCTTAAGTCCTAGATCAAAAACCTTCCATTCTTCCTCCTAAATCCTAACCCATGTCCCTTCCATTCTGAAAACAAAAGGGTACAGAGCTCTCTCCTTTTCTCCCCCTGTTCTAGTTCAACTCAAAATTTCTAACTTCGAATGCCAAGAGCACTAAAATGGTCCTTTATCAAGCTTTTCCTGTGACTCAGCAAACAAGACAAACACCTTTCTGCTTCAAGCAATAATTGATCAGATGGTACTTTCTATTTACGTTCAAAAGTCCTAATTGCTTTTGCAAGCATCTAAGATAAAGAGGTGTTTCATTCATGATTATTTTTACACAAACAAGATACAACATATTAATATGATACTGTCCATCAATTGCTCCTCAGCAAGTTGTCCATACTTATTCTCCTACTCCGTGGCATCCCAAACTAAAATTAATATACACACCTTACACCTCTTTTGTTGCAACTTTAATCTACCTTGCATTCATGCTGAGAGCACATTCATAAACAGTTTCTGTAGAGCAACTGACACGCAATAGCTTGTTCACATGTCACAGCATTCAAAGTTACAATTAAATCGTCAGACAACATCCCAGAGAGCCTTGTACTGATAAAGACCTCCAGTGTGCAAGCTGGCCTTTGTCTGCACGAGTTATTCCACAGCTCTGGCACTTGTTTCATATCTCCATTGAGTTGCCCTCAGAATCTGGCATAGAAGAGGATGTGCCTCATTTCCTTCGCTGACCACAGAGGGTTCACCGCGAGAATATGTGGCCTCTGGCAAAAAAACGTTTTTGCAGGGTCCTTTCTGGCATGTCTTTCTTTGGATTTTCTGCCTCAGTATAGTTATGTTTAGCTATATCAGAGAGGAAAAAGGACTCCAAATTAAAATCATTGTATATATCCAGTTTATATTTAAACTAACGACATACTGGTTTAGTATATATTGGGGAGTGGGGTGACGGCAGGGGGAGAAGCCCTTGCTAGTAATCAAAGCCCCGGGCTGTACACGTAGGACATTCAATCTGCAACGTCAGATCTGATACTCTTTGTTTGGTCTTAAAGAAGTCATTTGACCCCTCTCTCTCTCACTTATATATAGACATACAAAAATATTTTTCCCCTCCATTTTAATAACAGAAAAGAACAAACATAGTTGCCTTCCAGTAATAGTGCAAAGGTTAATCTACCCCTAAATTCAGAAGCATGAAAGTACATTGTGGATTTCAAATATTATTAATTCTCACAGACACATATTTACTACTGTTCCAAGCCTAGGGGCACTGTGTGTTGTTTCCTTCATGAAACAGTTAAAGTTCTCTAAAGCTAAGAGAGAAATGAACATGTCAGAGGATTTCCCAGTATGATTAATAGGAAAAGAAGCAAAATAAAGGACTATATGACAATAAGCTATTTTTACCACATCTACTTTTCTAAAGTACATGCCTCTTTACCCATAAAAGCCAGGTGAACCAATACTCCATACTGAAGAATATGCTATTTAGAAAATACTAAGAAATGCAATCACTGGTATGTATTTCAATCTTACATAAACTGTGACTGAGCAGGAAATTGATCTAAAGATGGTTAGATTCATGTTGGAGGAAAAGAAATATTCTCGCCTCCATACTAGATGCACAATAAATGACAAGGATATTTCTTATAAGAAAAAGCACTCCATGCTTTGCCATCAGATTCAATATGCTAAACATCATTCCCAGATTCCTTGAAAATAGTGCTGTGATAAACTTCTCTGAGAAAAAAAGAGAGGGGGAAAAAAAAAGCTCATTTTTATTTTGTTGAATTTCAAACAAATTTAATCCATTACCTATTTGCTACTCCTTAAGGTTGCAAGAAAAGATTACAACTAAAGTTTTAAAGTTCACAATTCATTGTAGGCACAGATATTCATAAAAAAATTCCAAGACTGGACACAAAGGTTGACAGATTTTCAACTATCAACTTCAGGAGCCAAGCAAAACAATACATTTATTTGTTGAGCTACTATGTCAGCCAAGAATGGTTACACTTCTCTCAATCCAAAGGTCATGCTAAGATTTGCTACTTAAGAGGTAACAAGATGCCTGCTGTTTTCAAGGACAGCAATTCAATTCCGTGTCTGAACTGTAATTGTGATATGCAGCGAGTTTCTCAATCTTGACATGTTAGGTAAGAAAGGTTGCTATTTAAGGTGACGCCCTCTGGGTGAGGAAAATTGAAGGACCGGTACAATGTATGACATATACTGTAAGCTATTACACCTGTATAGCAGCTAGTCCTAACAGTATTAACAGAGAAGGACGGCGTGTGATGGCATTCTGCCTTCTTGATGCCATCTATAGCAATGCTAACAGAAGAAACTCCGTATCTTAAAAACAAAAATCTTACTCAAATATGAATTCAAGTGGTTTCATACAGCCTCCATAATCAGATCATCTTGGAAAGCAGTAAGCCGCGGGAGTAGTATATTCATACATAAGACATGGTAGCAGTTTACTTCTACACAAGCGAAAGTCAGCACACTGCTAAATCTTGATTTACATAAAACCTAACGCTACTGAAAATTCTTTAAATCTAACTACATAAACATACAAATAAAAAGCAGAACATAAGTATTCCAAATACAGATGCACAAATCTTCATTCTAATCCAAGATATACAGTAGGTATTATAATGTAATCCAAAAATACTGTGACTACAATTCCATATGCATGAAAAAGCTTTCCAAGTGAGAAAACGTGACTTCCAAACTCAGGTCAGAATCAAGTCTATAGTCTGTGACTAGCTCCAATGCTATGTTAACTCGCTGGTGTTCTCTGCTCTAAACAGGAATTAAGGAATCTTGACAAAGCCACAACTGCAGCATGCTCTGTTGTTTGGGTTTTTTACTGATTTTAGCAGAGCTGATTCCTTTAACTATAACAGAGTTATTAGATGGCATCGCATAGTGAAACACTTAAGTGAAGATTACTGTGACTTTAGAGTAATGCCATACAAACCCACAGAATTCAAAAGCTAGAAAAGGAAAAAGTTGCTAAGCATACATTCAGTCTTTTTTCACTAAGACAGCTGAATTACTTCAATTTATTTCAATTTTTAACAGATCACTTTTTTAACCTGGTCAAGAACAACATTCCCATTGAAGGAGTATAGCCTTATTCCTGCACTATTTTTCATTTCTAATGAACAAAAATAATAATATTACTATGAAGATATTTTATATAGACAGTTTCTGTAATACTTATCACATATTAAGGACTCTATGCCATATTTCCTTCCTTCATGTTACTCCTCTCCTTTTTATCCTCTACTTCAATTTCTGATTTTCCTTTCTTGAGGCATTACTGATTTTAATTAAAAAGCAAAGAAACAAAACCTGTAACACGAAAACCTGGTCAGATTAAGAATGTTTATAGAAATGTAATTGCAATTCTAACACAGTGACAAACTACTGCATACTAGGAAAAAAAAAGAAAAAATACTATGATACCATTAAAAAACCCTGTTACTATAAAAACTATGTTGCTGTGATCCTTCCACAAAGTGCTGACAACCAGCACTCCTAAATAATATTTTTGAAAAAAATGTATTTTATTGTGCACATATCTACAGAACTCTTATAAATCATCTCAGCTTTTAAAATGCATAATCAAAGGCTTTCCTTCAATATTAGTACAGATGTGAAACTGGCAAACATACTGATGTCAGCAACTGGCATAATTAGTTTCAGCAGAACCATAAGCAGATATAATTAAACTTTAAAAGTTTTAAGTAATTTTATCACTGTGAAATGCATGTTGATAAAAGCTTTGAAGATACAAAGCTAAGATTAATAGACCAATTTCTGACATATCATTATTAATTTTTTAATAGGATAGTGTCCACAGGCCCTTGTCAGAATTGTGGCATCATTACATTCGGCATTGTACAAAGTTCAGAATACACAGACGCTTTTCTAAAGATGTTAAAAACTGGTTTTTATGACCTTAAAAGTCATGACTAGTCCAATATTCCTAATATTTAAAAAATAACAATAGCAGGAAGCAGACGAAAGAGGAGAAGGCCAGAAACCATAACGGCTGTGAGGATTAACTACATGAATAACATCATGGTTTGAAGTGAAAGCTGTTTGTTTGGTTTTTTTTTTTTTCCTTTTAGTCATAAAAGGAAAGATGGGCAAGCTTTGCTAGCCATCCTGTAAGTGATACGACTAGGTAATCTTCTAATAGTGTCATAGTAGGAATGGGTCTTCAGAAGCATTTCACCAGGGAAGAAAAAAAGAAGAAAGGCTAGCTGGAAGGAAGGTGTCTATGGCAGAAGAAAAGCATGACAATACCTCACTGGAAACACAGAAGAGACTTCAGTTCAGACAAGTATGTAGACGGTAAGGGACAGATTAAGCCAAGACAAAGACTTGAATCCTGAAGAGATGTACACACACGTTTATAGACTGGTATTTACGGACTCCTGCGACATGCATGTGTTATAAATTATGGCAACAGGGCCTTGATGCTTCTCCTTTACCACAGCACCATAGTGGCACAACTCCAATGGTTTTTCTTGTAGTTTACACGGCCTTGAATTAGCAAAGAAACAGGATCTGGGAATTCTGCATCAGGACAGTCTGCAGAATTGGTCTCTTGTCAGATTATTTTAAAAGTGTTTTTTAACTTCAATCACTATAATCCCATTTGAATTCTGTTGCCTAGACTAACACCCCTACGTGTACTAATGGAGGAACACTAAACTGTAAATTCCTTCCGTCTGGTCCAAGCAAGACAATCGTTATCTGGAGATTGACATGACAGCATAGAATAATTTAAGTAGCTATTCTACAAACCCACCTTTCCTCTCAAGCAGAAAAGAGAAGGAACAGAAATGGGTATTAAAACAGATCACAGTTTAAAGTAATGAAACCAACATGCATTTGTTGTTCACTCAAATATTTCTGACCTGACCATCTGGGAAAAGGAAACGCAGTACTTTACAGCAATAGGTATTACGGTAGTCCTAACATGCTGAGTTACTGAACTGTCGGAAATGTTTATGGTTAATTAACTATAAGTTACACTGACAAGTTTCAACATCAGTCATATATACACATACAGAGATATATTTTATAAGGCTACAAAACTGTCTGAGTTTTACTAGCAATAAAAAAATGTCAGCTTTTATCATGCAAGCTACTATTAAAACCACGTGAAAGAGCCAATCTGTCAAAGAAGGGAAAAAAGTATACAGGTCTCATTACTGTGACCAGTCTCAAAAGGCTATTACACTGACATAGTAGTGTTATAATAAAACAATAAGAAAATGAATATACTGACTCAATACATACATCTGATGGTCAGCTGAAAAAAGAGAAAGGAAAATAAACAGCCAGAAAGAACACCGTACCTTTTAGCACTAGTTGACAGTTTAGCAGCTGTTTTGCTTGATATTTTGCCCTCTTTTTTCTTGGGTTGAACTTGCTCCCTTTCTTGTTCCTGCTGAACACCTTCACGCTGATCTCCATCAGAGCTGCCTCCACTAGTGCTTGGACTATCATCAACTCTCTGCCCCTCTGTAGACATGGCAGATGCTGCACTGAACAAAAAACAAACAACAAAAGTTAGCTTTTTCAGAAGAAACCGTCCAATAGTATTTCTTACATGCTTTAAGGAAATAACACATGAGATTTATGTCTTTGTCTTAATACATAATGCTTGTGTTACAGTACTTCAGTCATCTTAGTACTGAAGAGTTTTGCCATAAGCATCTTAATGATAATTCAGGAGTTGGTCATTTTAAACCCCACACCAAATAAATAATAAACCCTTATATATATGAAAAGCATAAGTTATTGTAGTTAAGTGGGAAACATAATTCTGCAAGTATACTACCATTCACTGTGAATGATATTTTTCAACCGCTCGACAATATCATGAGTTAGCTATCTCATCACTATGCCACCGGTTCAAATCTCGCATCGTTCGTTAAAAACTGAGAGCTATTACTATCTTAAGACTCTCTGTTATCCCATGTGAAATAAATCTGTGGGTTCATTCCCAGTCTATAATGTGGGTTTCCACATTACAAAATCCACATCTTGGCATGCTCGATGGAAACATTCACAGAACGAAAAGGCACTAACACAGGACTGTTTGTATTTACTAAAACAGTATGCTTCCAGAGCAGTAAGCACGCTGGTAGAGGATATAAGGAAGTTTTTTCCTGACAAATTCTGTTCAGGCAACATGAGGCAACAAAGCTGTCAGAGAACACGAGTGACAAGAAATCTCAGTATATTTCAGAAGTCAAGTTAATGCTTTATTTGCACACTTCTGATACTAGTTAGCTATTTTCATTTCTTCCTTCACTTTAAATAGTATAACAATATGCCGACAGATGAGGAATTACAAGCCCACTGTTACAGCTGTCATGACTTCTCAAACTGTTCTAATGAAGGGCAGATGTCCATGAAAAACTCTTACTGAATTAGCATATGTGGTGGCAATGACTGTTAGAAAACTGTAGAAAAAAAACCCCAAACCCAGAAGGTCTTTCCTTTAACTCCCAACCTGTAGTTTATATACATATTTTATACATCCTCCTCTAGAGATTTTAATAAAAGAACCACCTTCAAAGCACACAGGCCCAAACCTTACTTGCTTACACCCACGCTATCCCCATATATCTGGGTGGTTTTCTGATCGAATCTGTCTGAATCAAGAATTTGCTCTTTCATACACAAAGAGTTTTAAATTGCTGTGAACTTCGACTTGCTTTTCCTCTTACCTACGTACAGACACCATCACAATTAAGAACAAAACTATTCACCTTGACTATTACATGTTTTAATACTCTCTCAAGGGAGAATAATGAGATTGCAGGCTCAGATTCAACCATGCTCATTCAGTGGATTAAACAAAGTTCATCTCCCTGCACATATTTATGGAAAGAGACAGCAAAGGAAAAGTAAAGTAACATCAATGCCAACAGGGTTATGTTGAAAAGAACGCTTTTTAAAAAGGCCGTGTTCTAGTTATAGCTGCATGTAAGAAAATAAATTTACTCCTATTCTGCAAAAGCCTTACCAAGATCTAATTCTATCAAATAGTACACACTGTGGAGTGGAAGAACTAATCTTTTCAGGCATTATTGACACAATCCAACTAACTTCAGGAGGAATTAGATCTTTTTTGTCTAATTTATGAAGCTATACTGAAAAGGAAATCTGGAAGTATGGCATCCCTACAAAATGTTTAGATGCTAAAAGAAATATCAAGTAATAGCAAGTGATGGATATGGGACTAGGTTTCCCTTAATCAGCTTAAGCGACATTTTGGTTTTTATTATGGAAAAGAATATTTTATAAATATATTTTCATATATAAATTTATATAAAAACACAACACCTAGCCTGCTCATTGGAGTAACTGAAATAATGCATAGTTTGTGTCCTAAAATTAAAATACAAAAATTGTTCATTCTTAGAAAATAATTTTTCCTACGGTACAGCTACAACATTATATTTAACATAATTCATACATTTACACAGGTTAATGTTTAGATATTTACATCCTGGTTGTCAGATTATAACATAAAAGCAACAGAAGATGTAGAGGTAATAAAACACAAAAGTATCATATTCTGACAAGTCAAAATATGCATTTAATAACTATAATGCAATTTTGATAGTAGGTACCCATTTTCTTTGCTTCTACATACAGCTAAAATACAATCTCATCTTTTTTTATAACAATTTTGATGGCCTTTATTTACTCTAGATTTTAGTTCTGATCTTTGCTTAATACATCTAATTTTAAAGAGAAAAATTCTCTTCACAACGTACATAGGCTTTAACACTGGAGGCCAGAAAGTTAAAAGCATATTTAATAAAACCTATATGCATAGGACATCTGCTGTGAATAATCTTGGCTATAAATATTACTATTATCCAAAAACAACTGTATTCACTTCATAAGTTCAGGTTACTATCCAGCAGACAAACAGTGTAACAGTAGCCCAGAGCATATAATTACTGTAACATGTAATGCTAGCATTTACAACAGGAAAATGCTTAAATCTGTCATTTGATGTCTGGCTAGTTTCTCGGGGTTTTTTCCTCTCTCCTTCTCTCTCTGTTCCCCTTTCTGACATCCAGGCAGTTCTTTCCATGCCCTCTCCTCACGATATCTGCAATTTTAGGAATTTTGCATAGTTCAAGGGATGCTCAATATCGTGGTAAAAGTGTGTTTTAAAGGGCCTGAAGTTAGACACTTCAAACGTGGTCAAACTTAAAAGACAAACAAACACATGAACAAATGACAGAATGGAAAAAAAAAAAAAGCAACTGAGGGGATGACACTGTTAGGAAAACATTTCACTGCCACGAACACAGACAGAGAAATACGAGATACTCCTTGAATCTGGACAGCCATGAGTGTGTTTGCAACTGTCACACGGAGCGAGAGGAAAGACACACGATGTCCAGGTCCCCGGCTGCCAGGCTATTCTACATTCAGACGAGGGTTGCTAACCTCCCTGCTGTTGTGCCGAGAAAAACGAGCAGCGGGGACAGAGGAAGGAGTGAAAGGGGACTTAAAAGTCTCTCCCTTAACGTGAGATGATTCAGCAGAGACACAGATGACAAGTGTAACTACAACTACCAATTCTAAGTGAAGAGTGTCCAAAAGATCCTGCTTCTGTTATATATATCCACTGGCACCTTCCCCTCCCCTCCTCAAAAGGAAAAAAAAAACAAAAACAAACCACAACAAAAAAACCAACCACACCCCCCCCCCCCAAAAAAAAAAAAAAAAAAATCCAGCAGTCAGGGACAGACAGATCCTGGCAATGTGCAGATGGGTCCCTTGGGCAGCAGAGCTAGTGATGATGTCTTTGTAAAGCGGTCTTAATTTCCTATAAGCCAAGATAAATTGAATATTTCTGCAGGGTCCACGAAGAGCAGCAACAGCAGCAGCCGCCTTACTTCATCTTCATTAGAAACCGTAAAGGGCAAAAGGACCAAAACATCGCAGGAGGGGACGCAGAAGGAGCCCGCTTTCTGGCCGGGCAGGGTCCGCCTCTGAGAGGGGCACCCGGAGGGACGGGACGGCAGCCCCGGGCTCCCACGGCCCCACCGCCGCGGGTGGGCACACCCGCGACTCGCCCGTCTCCCCCCGCCCGTCGGGGAGACCCAGCGTGCGGCATCGGGACGTACCGGGGGGGGGAGGGGAGGGGGGCATGGGCACCCTCAAACGTCACACGCACCCCGCACCCCCCCGGCCAGGCAGGCGGCGGCCGGGCCGGGGTGAGAAGTAGTAGACAGCCGGGGAGAGGAGGAGGAGGAGGAGGAGGAGACTGCGAGAGGAAGACGTCGGGGGCACATGAGGGAAGGGAGGGGGTTGGGCTGCGGGGCTCCTCGGGGCGCTCCGGGGAGGGGGTGGGGGGTAGTGCCCCTCCCGAGGGGCTCCAGTCCGGGGCGCCCACCGCTGCGGCGGGGGGGGTGTGTGTGGGGGGATGGTGTACCCCGGGAGGCTCGGTCATGGGGTGGGCGGGGGGCAGGGGGTACCCCGGCGCCGGAGCGACCCAGGGGCGCAGCGAGTGCCGCGGGGACCACGCGATCGGCGCGGAGCGGGGCCGGGGCGTGGAGGGGGGGGGGTGGGGTGGGGGTGGCCGCTGCTCCCGCCCGCAGCGGGGCAAGCAGGACAAATGGACACGGAAGAGTTGTTGAAGGGGTGTGGGGGTGCTGAGGAGCAATGGAGGCTGGAGCGATGACCGGAGGATGGATGGAGCCGGGGGAGCGGTGGCAGAGATGTCGAGGTAGCAGGGGGCGGACGGGACTGTTGCTAAGAAAGGGCACGGCCGGGGATGACAAGGGGGGGGAAGGGGGGTACCAGGCAGCGCCGGGGGGATGCGGAGGGGGGGAGGGGAGATGAAGGATAAAGGTAAAGACCGAGGGTCGCAGTTTAACCGGGGGGAAAGGGGGAGGGCTGCCGTGAGGGAGGGATGGCGAGGGGGGGGGGGTAGGAGCCTGGCGGGGGGAGGGGAGGCAGGCGGGGACCTAAGCCGGGGCAGAGGTGTACCTCGGGAGGGACGGGGCGGGCGGAGAGGGGGGGGAATCGCTGCTACCTGCAGGCGAGCGCAGGTCTCTCTCTCTCGCTGGTGCCGGGCACAGGCTGCGGGACGATCCGAGGCGGTCGCCCCGACTCCGGCCGGGCGCGGGGCTGGAAAGGGGCTGCAGCCGCTCACTGAGTCATGAGCCCGCTCCCCCGCGCTCCTCGCCCTCTTCTTTCTTTCCCCTTTCCCCTCTCTCCCCAGCAGCGGCGGCGGCGACAGCGACTGCTGCTGCTACTGCTGCTGCGGCGGCTGCTGCTGCTGCTGCTTCTCCCACCGCCGCCGCTCCTGCCCCCGCTGCCCGAAGAGAAGTGAAGCCGCTGCCGCGCGCGCGCGCGCGCCCCCGCCGCCTCCGCGCGCGCGCGCGCCCCCGCCCGGCCAGCGCCGCGCGCGCGCCCGCCAGCCAATTAGCCCGGGCGCTCGCGGTCCGCCAAGGGAGGGGCGGGGTGGGCGGGCGCGCGCGCGCGCGCTTTCGGCGAGGGGGCGGGGGGGGGAGGGGGAAAGTGACAGGCGGGGGGGGGCGGGGGGGGGGGCGGAGGATGGGGCGCGGGCGCGCGCCCGCGGGGGCCGTTGGAGGCCGCGCGCTGCCGGGCCGGGCCGGGCCAGGGCGGGGGGAGGGGGAAGAGCCGCCGCCGGGAGCGCGCGTTAAAGGGAAGCACGGGGGGGGGGGGGGGGGCGGGGGCGGGGCGGGGTCAGCGGGGCCGAGTAGGAAGGAGGAGTGAGGGGATCGGGGAGCCCCGGCCGGGGGGTCGGGTGGGGGCGGCGGCGGGGCTGCGCAGGGGGATGGAGGTTAGGGTACCCGGCCTTCTTCCCTCCCGCAGGCAGGTTACCGCGGCCGCACGCCACCGCGTGTGCCCGGCCGCACCGCGGGCCCCCCGCGAAAGTCCTGGGGGGCGGCCGGCCGGGCCGGGCCGGGCCGGGCCGGGGCAAGGGGGCGGCGGCGGCAGAGGCGCGCGGGGGCCGGTATCAACTTTCTTTGCTCTTCTTGTCTTTTTCTGCCTCTTTGTTCCCTCCGCCGGTCGCCCCCTCCTCCGCGCCCCCCTCCCCCCCCCCCCCCCGGTCCTGCCGGCCGGTTGCCCGCACCTCCCCGCGGCCTTTGTCTCCGCGAAGCCACCGCGTCTCTCCGCCTGACGGAGCAGCCGGAGACACGCCGGGTGCCCCTGAGGGAGCGAAGGGTCCGGGCGGGGGGGACGGCGTGTTACCTGGCAAGGGGTGGTGCGAGGGCACACGGTGCCTTCTCCAGCGTGGAGAGAGGGCCGAGGCCGGTACTTTATGGTCATACTTTTGTGTTTATCGTGGTAGTTTCGACCACAAGGCTGCTGCGTCGCATTAGCACAGCTTGATGGCACAAACAGCCCCCGGCCACTAACAACATCGGATGACGTACAGCATCCCAGTTGGAGATAGGTGCTGTAGCGTGATTGTAGTCAGGTAAATGAATCTCGCCTCCCACGCAAGCAGGCATTACCTCCGTGGCAAGCATCGCAATAAGGACTGGGAGAGGCCAAGAGAGAGCCACACTTAAACGTTACATATTTAGTATGAATAATATTAACCTGGAACAAAACAAACCTCTAACAGAACTGGCTGTCAGGTAACTGGCTGTGTTGGCCTAACTGAGATACTTCTGTCCCTGTGCTGACCCTGGTGCTTTAATCTTTACATAACATGCAGTTTATGCTTAGCTACATTATGTAAAGTTCTAACCCCTTAAACCTTTCTTCGTCTAATGGGGAAATACACTAGCCAAGGGTAAAGGGGTAATGGCAAGTCAAAATATTTTCCCCCTTTTAAAAACTAAAGGGAATTAAAACATTAAATGTGTTCTCGCCATTCCACATGTACAAGGAAAAGTTTCTCCTTGCTTGAGCTGTCAAGTATTGTACTTTTTCTGACTCATGGTTACGGTGTAGGTGGAGTCTGTGCTACCAAACATACAGAAATTGAGAACTTGAAGCACTGCTGAGATATTTAAGGATTAGAAGCATTATTGGCACCTGCTCTCATGTTCAGACAACAGAAGTGATTTTTGCAGTTTCCCTGTACATAAAATTAATCTTTGTTGATTGTTTTGAAATAACTTGGTTTTTTGTCTCTTCCTATTTCTTTGTTAAATAATCCCAGTGACGTTTTCACCTAAACTTAAAAATGCCGCAGTCAGCTAGTTCTTCGTATTTCGTGTCCGTTTACAAGACATTTTCCTGCTTCTGATGAGCTCATGGAGAAAAGCTCCTAGTGTCAGCTAGGTGGGTTTCTATCTGATAGCATGCATTGACTTCTCACAAGGACTAATAAGTAATGAACAGAATATGATGCATAAAAATCCTTTAAAGAATGCAAATCTCCTGCAAGTAATGCTTTTCATCGCACTGAAAGGCTGCCGGCTGCATTGCATGCTCTTGACATCACAGTCCCCTTTTCTAAAATCATTTAAATCATGCCTTCTCCTTTCAGTCATTCCAGAACAGACCTCCTGAAAACCATCCAGGAAGAGATGAAGTTCACTTCTAAATGAGTCTTCTACCATGTTTCCTTAGTGTTGCTCTGATTGCTTAAAGGTGCCTTAAAGGAGGCATAAATTTTCCTCTTCGAATACCTCGTCTATTGAAACTCCTCAGCCCGTGTCAGGACTTCACTTCAGTGACAGTTCGGTGTGCTTCATTATAGTTCTTCTTTTCTGCTGGGATCCGCAGGAAGCACAGAGAGAGAAGCTCAGTGAATAGCCTAATTCAGACAGGGGTAGGATGGGGCCATACAGTGTCCCAGAATCTGGGTCATGAATTCCCAGTGCCAAAAAAATCAAGGGAGCGCTGAAGTGTTCCAGCACCAAGTGAAGGGTTTGAGTCATCGAGAGTCAGGCCCTGATTTTTCTTTTGGTGTGTAACCTCTGGCCCAAAGCCCTAAATGGTAGGGCTTAAATTAAGGACAAGTAAACTAGGGAGAAGGTTTCTACTGCCTTATGAATAGAATATGCACACTGAGGTGTGCCCTGTGATTTTAAAAGTGGAGGTTTTGAATGAGCCCTACCTATGCAGTGTAAAGAGAGCAGGCCAGGGTAGTCAACTGCTCCCAGTTTTATCCTTTTGACCTTTCAAAATAAGATGTTTGGCCCTCAGATGCTAAAGGTTGCATAATACTGTATTATTCAAAATCCTTTGGAAGACTTTTGTAAATTTGGATCATATAGAGTGAAATCCTGGCCCTTTTGAAGTGAGTGGCAATAGTCCAGTGTTAGATTTCACCCACGCTGGAGTGCTAAGGCACACACATTACGCTTCCCCCCCCGCTTAGTTTTACGTGGTTTCTAAAAGTTGACGCTATTTACAACACTGGACGCATCCGAAACAACCCAAGTTCTTTACTCTCACAGAAGCTTGCAGCTTCCTTGGAGAGACACACCGGAGTTCGGCTCAGCTGGCACAGACAGTCACGCTTTAAGACTGTTACAGTTAAGGACACTTCTGTTAAGGCCTCTTGATTTAGAGTGTCTGTTATAAGGACAGATATGTCAATCAAAATCCATGAAGTTGGAGAAACCTGAGCCACGTTTCCATTTAAGAGTGTTTAATTTAAAGAAGTATTGGATCAATTTAGATTTTTAGACTTATTTAGCTGTACAGAGATCTCATTTATGGCAAGTTTTATCCATTTCTGTTCAGTTAAAAAGCAGGGAAATTATAAGTTATTGTTACACGTCAAAATAAGAAATAGGAAAATGCAACTTTGAGGTTTCTTCTGCATTTCTATTTATGAATTATTGCTCATTCCCATTTAAAAGGACATGTCATTTTAATATTGCTATTTAAGTTGTTAAATGAACATTGTCATCAAGTTATAACTGATAAAAAGGGATTGGTTTTCTGAGGTGGAGAAAAGATGAGGAATTATCTGAACTGTGATACAGCTGAAAACATAACAGTATCTCTCTTGTGATAGCATATCTCACTTTCAAAACTTTAATATTTTATATTAAAAAGTGAGATGGAAATATTCAGTTGTCCGTGGTGCACCCTGTTGTTCTATCGGTCTCTTTCAACCAAATCCTAATGAACCAGATCATTTTGTCCATCTGAACTACTATCAGCAGAGGATTGGAGGAATGGGGACGAAGGTGCCTTTATTCATTCTTTACCTGATTCCACTTTTCAGCTCCGCAGGAACTATCCCAGCCTGTGTCATTCCCCCCGTTTCTTCCCTGCTGAGTCTTGGGCCCCATGGGGCTGTTCGGAGAGCAGATAGCAGGCAGCTCTCAGCAGCAGGCCCTCTCTTTCCCAGTCTTGTCCTCCATCCTGAGCTGAGGCGGGGACGCAGAATGGCATGAGTCTCTGCGGTAGCTTTATGCTGTTACGGGATTCTTCTCCCATAGCTGGCTTTCCTTATACTACTGTGGTGGCACAAAGCCATAAGGATAGTCCAGAGGATCTGGCCTGTTCTCTATTCTTTTTCCCTCTCTGGTAATTCTCTTTCTCCCATTTGTAGATAGTTTATTCTCACACTGCACCTAATTTATTTTTTTTTCTACAATCTTGCTTTGCTTTTGTTGCCACTTGGATTAATCCCACTCTGTATGTTGGCAAATGTAGACCGAAATTCGCAGGTACCCTGATCTCTGAAGCACCAGCTGTGTCTGAAAATACAGCATTTGAGTGATTCAGAGATCAGGATTCTTCATTTGATTTTCCCGCTATCAGCATGTGGAATGAAGTGGAGTAGCAAGGAAGGTATCTGCAGCAGAAATTTCCTTAGAGTTTTCAGCTAATTGCGTATGTCCTTATCCCTTAAAAAATTACATCCTCTATCAAGGAAAACACGACTGAATCCTGAACACCAGGTAAGCCTGTTATTCGAATAGTACCTTGACAGAAATCTGTTTAAAGTATTTTTCATGGCATTCTGAAGTAAAATGATTGTGTGGGAACAGAGACAAGTTATCACTAGCCTGACTTCTTTATTTGCTCTACAATAGTGTAAACCCCCAAGTCATTACAATTTATTCAACCTAATCTTTTCAAGCCATTAAATATGAAAAGAGTTGTAAGTTGTGAGGCAAACAACTTTTAAGATCTCTTTCACTCTGCTCTAACCTAAAAAACTAAGTATTTGCAGCTCCTCCTCCTCCCCTTTGCTCAGAAGCAGAACAGCTCCCACTATCATTCAGGTGGAACCAGAAGAAACAACTGGGAAAATAACCATGTGGCATGAGAGCTCCTCATGGCTCTGAGCCGCTTCGCTATCCAGGATTGTAAAGAATAAAGATAAAACATATTAGGGATGGGTGGGAGGGAGGTAATAACTTGCTTCCGTGTCCGTAAAGAAAGCCTGGCTTTTTCTTTAAGATAGGGAATAAATCACTGCTTAGTGTCCAGAATAGAGGTTTGTTTCTATGTGCTGGTTTAAAGCCCAACTTAAGATAATTGCACAGGATAATTCTTGGGTAATTTCTAGACAGAAATCGTTGACAACTGAATCCTAGACTAAGCCACTGCTTTAAAAATCTCATCTTGTATGTACTGAAGGGAAAAATCTTTATTTCCAAAGCTATTGTAATGTAGTGACCTGTAACTGGAAGAATTCCCTGCATTGCCTGTCTTAATTCATCACCATACGTGGGAGAGAATGTTGAAAAGTGAAGATAGGTTAGAAAAGAAAATTGGGTTTTTTTAGGTGTTATTTCCACACGTTCTTCAGCACCTCCGCATTCCTATTATTTTCTGTTGGTTTCATAACATCTTAATTCACAGGATCAGAGCTTGGTTTTCTGATTAAAGATGGGTAAAATTCTGAGGATCTCTTGTGGTTCTGTAGGGAAAGTTACATCTTTGCAAAGAAAGAGAAGCCGTGGGCACTCATGTTCCCTTTTAATGAAGTTAAGGTTCCAGAAGAATGTGGGCTAATGTCCTCTATGCTTAATGCATGATTAATGCGTGCTTAAGGAATAGGCTAGTGCATCCACCACAGCAAACCAAACCCCATACAGCAGGCTTGTTCAGTCCTTTCAATATGAATGACCAAATATATTTCAGGAACCCAAGGGACCGCAATCAGTCTGAAGCAGATTTTCTGCCTTCTACAGAGTGGAAATTACCCGCATTTTCTCTGCAGGGGATTCCCCCAGTGAAATGGAAGTCCCCTGCAGCAGTAAGTCAGACTAGTCATGTTTTGCACTTCTTTCCTGAAGATCCTGGCCGAAGAGCCTGATTTGGGCTGTACTTGGAAGGGATAAAGGGGAATGTCTGCAGTTTGATAAACCTAAATTATCCCTTCTGCTTTATGGAACCTTATACCCACTAGTGCCAATAGAGCAGCTGCCAGTGGCTGAGTCCAAGGACAAACAGAGGAAGGAAAGAACCCAAACATCTTTTGTCTCATCCTTGGTGGTAACTGTGTCAGGGAATAAATGACATCTTTTGCCCATAGATCTAGGCAGACCCTGACAAACTCCCGTCTGCTCTTCCCTAAGCTCCTGCAGAACCTCAGGGAGCAGGAAACAGAACAGCTATTGCTCATCTTCCTCACTTACCCGAAATGAAGCAGGCAAGGAGTGGTAACAGCAACTTCAGGGAAGGGACATGCTCTCTTAATCACACTGGAACTGTTTCTGAGGCTGCAAAGCCATGAGGAGGCGGTGGGGAGGACACAGGTGAGGCGTACACTTCATTTAAAAAAGCTGCAAGGCACAGCACAGGAACACATGTTTACTTCCTAAGTAAGCAGACTTTTTTCTTGAGTATCCTTACCGCAGTTCAGAGCCCTGAGTAGCACAAGCAGGCTCTTGGACATCTTAATCTTATCATGATGAGTGTTTTAAGGAATTTTGCTTAATCTTATAACTAAATTCAGAGCCTACCTGGCTATATTTATTACTGTGTTTTAATCCAAATAGACCCTTATTTTGACCAGCTTTGCACCTTACATAGCCATTTCTACCTCTGCAAAGTGGATGCTTCTTGCATTTTACAGTTAGTTTGGAAAAGTGGAAAGTAATTAGATAATCCAGTGCACAGTTTCTCTTTGAAATGTTTCTTTGTCTTTATTTCCTGTGTTCGGCAGAGTTCTTTGAACTGGAACCCACGGCATAACTGAGGACTAGGCCCACAAAGGCAATTTGGTATCTCTGTTGCAATTTCTAACTATTGATGCTGTATTGGCTAGTGAAGTTCACAGTTCTCAGGGAAGGCCATACATTTCAAGTGAAACATGTTAGCAGAGCTAGGTATTTAGACAGTGGAGGTCCACAAATATTTGGCTAAAAGTAGTGAGCCACTGAACTGAGTCATTAGGAAGTGGCAAAGAGAGAGATGACACCGGCACAGTGTCTTCCACAAATGCAAGTACATATCTCTGGTTGGGGCTTCTAGCTACAGGGTTGCTAGATCCATCTCCTGGATCTAGCAGAAGACCCTTGCCCATTCAATCTTCTGGTGATGGAGGCATCACTGATAATGTGGAAAATGGGAATTTAATTGTGTCTGCTGACTGAAAGGACAAAACCACGGTTTCTAACTCCCAGAAGTGTGTCCTAACCACTACAGCATTTTGGTGCTTGACTTATTTGTTCTCTCTCATTGCATCTCTTCTTCTCTCTAAAAAATACCTACGTCTACACTGGATTGGAACTGCAAATGTGAGAGGCCTAACAAAAATGCTAAAAGTCATTCTCTATCTTTCGATCTTTTGCTCTTTTAATATTTAATGATCCCATTCAAAATGGAACAGCATTAGCAAGAGAGATTAAGAAGTCCCCTGTCCCCTTCCCACGCCATGGTCTGTTTTCAAGGCAGCAACCCAAGATAATGTGTCCCTTCAGGAAAACAGGTGATTTGTGCCCATGTCTCTGACATCCTCGGTGAAAGGTCTAACTGCTTCACATTTCGATGAAGTACTTCTTCCTGTGCTTTGGTGAAGGTGGGAGCGCTTGCTCTGCTAGGCCAACATCCACAGGCAAGATAGCAGGATCCTTAGCTTGTGAATCATCATTGTCAGGATCACAAATAGGTGTTAAATTGCTCAGTGACATCAAGACTTTGGGTTTCTAATCGCGAGATCAAAGACATTACTTTCTTAAAAACAGAAGACACCACAATCCACCATTACCTGGAGAAATACATTAAAGTAACAAAATGCGTGTTACTGATTCAAACATGCTGTGCGACTGTGTGCTGGTGCAGTAGTGAGATTTTCAAGCATCGCATTCAGACCGAGTGGGACTAACAGACCTGACATGACAGGTGAATGGTCAGTCCCCGTGAAGACATCTTTGTTCGAGAATTCTTGCAGTACTGTGTACCGCCCTGCCCTGGGCATCGGGCACCTCCCTGGGGACGGGGACAGGCCAAAGCTGTGGGCCTGCAGGTGGGCCTGGCTCAGCAGGGCTCATGGCCAGGCCGGGCAGGGCTGCGGGGAGCTGGAGACCGGCCGTGCTGTGGCATGGCTGGGGCGGGGGCTGACAGTCCCGGGGAGCTGACATGGGGCCCTGGGTCCTGGGCTGGGTGGGGGAATCCCCAGGGGAGGCCGGACAAGGAGAGTTGGGCTAGTGAGTGCCCTCAGGGCCCTGGCACTGTGTTGGCGGGAACCGCTTTGAACAGCCATGTATTTTTGCTGAAGAGCATTTTATTTTGACTGTGAACACACAAAGAGTATAATTCTGAATATCACCGTTTCTAAATTTCTTAACTTTAGTTTTCATGTACTTATGTATAGAGAAAACCTGTTTTTCAGGTAAGAAGAACTATTATCTTGGGAAAAAAAAATGCTGTTTGGAAAAAGCAGAAATCAGCCACTCCCAGGAATGCCCACTAATTCAGCTAGATGATTATTATATTCCACAATCAGCCAGCCAGGGTTTATTATTCCTTTGAGACAATGGAAGATATAATTTGGTTTTGGAAGAGTTTCAACGATAGCTTTTCACTCCTGCGTGCCGGCAGCTTGGATTGCACTGTGTTACCGGACCAGAGTTCCCAGTTGCGGGGGACACCAGCTAAATGGTTTGCTATGCTACATCTCCTGTGAGGTGAAATGCCACGGAAGCTGTGAGCTGCACAGCTGCCTTGGCATCTGCTCGCAGAGCCCACAGATCTGAAACAATGGACCAGAAATTGGCTGGCAATTTAAATATAATGCTCTGGCCATTACTGGTAATTAAAAATCCATTGGTGAGAGCCCAGAAGGTAAAAGGGAGGCATGTGAAACATACACAGGTTTCCTCTCACCTGGGTGGACTAGGATAGGCCTAGAAATGGGTGTACACCTTTTTTCATGTGGACCTACTTTAAACTCCTTTGAAATCAATGGAAACATTCCCATTGACATTAATGGACTTTGGATCAAATCCTAATTGCCACTATAAAACCTTTTTATTGATGCCATGTATGTATTTTAATAAAGCGGTCCTGAATGTACCATAGGGAATGTGCTCCTTAAAATGGGTATCTTTTTTGAAACTCTAACAAGGGTAACCCCTCTGACAGGAGAATTTAGTTCTACTTTATTTCTGAAGGAAGGCTTAAAGCACTGTTTGATTTTGTAGGGAAAATAGAGAACTGTGCAAAAGTCTGTGGGTTTCTTTAGGGAGAACCTCACATAAACATTTTCTTTATTCTGATTCAAAACAGTTCATTCCCTCAACTATGGCTTTGGTCTGAAACTCAAAATGCAAACCAAAACTGACTAAGAAGCATCAAAGCTTGGGGGATCTGGTTTCATGTACTTTACATAGTTTGGTTACCAAACCAGACCTATAGGCAAGTTTGCTCAAAACAGTATCTAGATTCATTCAAAAGTTCATTAATGTCATAGTAAGGCTTTTTCTAAAAATGGACTAAGTTTTAAACTTGCACTGAAACTCTAAACAAGCCTAGTTTCATGTGATTTCAGATTTTGTTATGAGTGTCTTGGAGAAGACATGGTCTTTTCTGGTAAAACTTAGGATATAAAGTGAGGAGAGCTAAGTTTGCCTACACAAACTGAGTAACTTCCTCAGTTTCCCTTTCACAAAATATATGTAATAGTCACATGGATGTCAAAAAGCTCAGACCCCCTGATATTTGTATAGATTTATGAGTCCTTCAGGTTGAGATGCAAAATATTAATAGAACTCTTGAAAGCATCACTGAATACTACAAGAGCTTTCATTTTCCACAGCATAGCTGTAAAGGTGAATTGTGATACCATTTTTCACTCCAGGAATAGAAGGAAACATACATCCGAGATCTCAGATTGCAGCTGTGTTCTTGGTAGCAACAATAATGTACAGTTTTAAAAATGATATGGGAAGATGGGGATCCTAAGTAAGCTACAAAAGATTGTTATCACAGTTTCAGACTAAGCTGTAACTTTCTGTTTGGGTGGGTTTTTTGTGGTCTTCTCCACAAGGAACTCCCCATAAACACAGCACACAGCTAATGGCAGTTTAAAATTCAGCGGCTGAAGCAATTAACGCCCCCAACCCTGCTGTCTTCCAGAGGCATCTGCCCTGTGGCAGGGGTGGCTGAATGGCTCGTCAATCAGCTCCTGAACCTTACAGTTTAGCATAAACCAAAATCAATGTTGGTTTACCTTAATAGGCCAAGCTGTAAGCTGCGGTGGTTTAGAGCTGATTCATGAGCTGTTCAGCTCCCCCCTGTTAGGAGGTGGCAACCTCTGGGAGAAGTCTGGTAACCTTTGTAAGGATTCCTGGGAGAAGAGCAGCCAACACTTCAACCCCTTCAGTTTAGTTTGCCACCATTTACTGCAAGCTGTAGATCTTTAGCTATCATATTCTTTTAGGTGGAATCAAGATTAGGACCTGTGTTCCCTGCTGCTCATAGCAAAGATTTATGGCTGCATGCCCCGATGTGTTATCCCAGGGGGTCTCAGTTTAGATCAACATCTAGCCTTGAATCTCAGGGACGAAGATAGAATTAATCAAAAACCAACCAAGTTTACTATTTACTGATGGAAAAAATTATTATGGAAAAGATATGTTTCAAAACAATAATCAATCAACAAACATGTTTCGCTTGCCAGATACTGCCCTTCTGCATGAGTGCCTGGCACGTCCCATGTACAGGTCTGTCACCTTTGTCCATAGTGGATACCTCAGTGTTTCAGATGAAGCCTATTTCTGTTTTCTTTTTATTGCCAGTTTTTCATATCAATCCAATAGTTTTTGAAATCCCTCTATGTCCAAACCTCACTTCTCCCACAGTTTATGTTCTAAAGCCATATACTATCGTAGAGCTTCATGGTACCAAGAGCACCCTGGGAGGGCATGTGCCACAGCAAAACCTTCCTCTTCTTTTGCTCTTAGTCCCTTTCAGATTTTCCAGGTACACAAAGCGCCACGTAGCCTGCTGTCTGCTTCAGAGGACTCTTCACAGTTACCCCAGTAGCAAAGCCACAGGCCTATCTCACTCCCCTGTGCTTTCTTGCGATGCTTCACACTTCATTGTTTGAAGACAGGGTTTGCTTTCCTAGCTGGCCTTCTGCAGCCAATGTGACTGTTACTGCAACTCTGTATAATGCCTGCTTTCCACACAATGTCGCTTTAAAAGGTTGTGAGCCAAGGCAAAATGTGTCTTTGCATGAATAAGCTATTTTATCCCTTCTATCCCTTCAGTGAACAGATGATAATGTATTATAAATTTGACTTGTCTGTCAGCTTATGGCCTTATTCATTTATTTATTTAGTAGCGAACAGATTTTGGCATCTGGAATGAAGTTCTCTTTCATTAACTACCTTGAGAAAACTGATGGAGCTGACTATTTTAAGCTTTAAACCCCCACAAAACTAACGCAAAAAACCAAGGCCACTACAGCAAGCGGAGAGAGTTGTACTAGGGAGAAAAAAGCTGTGGTGACTAATAAGAGCATCTCGCAGTCTAATTCTGTTTGAGTAAGCCTCCCGTTGTCTTTTCACACATTTCTGTACCTTTGTCTTTGCTTTCGTTTCACCTTTTTTGTCACTTTTACCTTCTACTTTCCCCCTGTTTTTCTTTGAATAAGGCTTTTGCACCTGAACTGCTTGTTATTTTTCTTCCTCCCTTCTTCCCTTTCCTTTTCCAGCCACTCTATTTTTCCCCATTGTCTCTTTGTACACGTTCTTTTTGTTGACTTTGTCCCCGGATGATCTTCCCTCCCCCAATCCAATCTGTTGTGCATTTTTTCTTTCCAGATGTGTAAGTGCATGCCTTAGTTCCTCACTTCACAAACGGTAACTCACAGACCGTTGGTTGATGACAAATTGGGAGGCTGTTAATCAGAGAGAACTGTTCTCTTTCAGATATTGAGTATCTAAACTATCTTCAAAGACAAAGCACGTCAGATGCCTATCTACTATTATTTCCTGCATAATTGTAGATGTTATAACATCATGAGGGTACAGGTCTATGCAGTTGTGAATAAAAGCAGATATTTATGCTCCCTGCATGAACTCTGCTAAGATGCCATCCACACTAAAAGTCAGAGTTGCTAAAAATCCAAGGCAGTAGTTGAAATTGCAGCCCTCTTTATATTGGGGCATATAATAATCTAGTGATATAGTGCCCCCCAACCTCTCAAAATCTGGCATTTATGACTAGGCGGTCTTCCTTTTTAGTCTGAAGACCTCATGGTGGCCTTGGTTCATACTTTTAACATATCTGGAAACCTATAGATGGGATTCTAATGTACAGTAGTAGCAGTCTCATTAATGACCGATTTCAGAAATGGGAAATATTTCTAGATTAGCAGCACCTCCCAAAGACATTAGAAGTCCTGTAAGGGGGAGAGTTTGATTAAAATAGGAATAATACTGTCAGAAGAGGATCTTTTGTAACTAATTGTAATATTATAGGGTTATATGGGTAATGAGCCTGACATAAACTATACATTAGATCTGAGCTGTGTGGATCTGAAGGGCCAAAGCAAAGGTAACTGCCTTACCTTTTCATTACTTTCTTGGGCACTGCCCAAGACAAGAAGAGCCTCAACTCTTAGGAGACTCTCTGCTCCCTTCAATGTACTGGTCAGCAAACTGAACAGGTCAGCAGTATTAGAGCAATTAAAATAACGAGGACACTTGTCTCTCTGGGTCTTTTCCTCTACTGCTCTCTGAGCAACACCTGTGTGTTCTGCCACGACCCAGGCTGTAATTTTACAGTTTAGCACAAATGCTTTGGTCCAAGGCACCATTTAAGTGCTGAACTGGAATGCTTTGATAAATCAGTCTTACTAAGGAGGGAGACACTGTGAAATACTGAGAAAGAGTTTCCTTTAACTTTGAGCCATAATAAAGTAATTTCTTAAAGTCAGTTTACATGCAGCACAAGACCTATCTGTTTGATTAAACACAAAACACCAACCGTATTTCCAGAATCAGTGTTTTGGAATATTCTTTAATTAAATTTCAGCAAGATTCACAGCGTAAGCATAGGTCAAGAGGAGAATTGTTTGAACAAGCTAGCCCTAAGTATCTTATTGCTAATTGATTTATCACATCTCCTTCAACACACTTTCAGGGGGGGCTTCTTTCTGTTCTGTAAAAGAAATATTTTTAGATTTAGAAATGATATACAAACAAAGGGCACATAACTCATTTCAAGCTGAAATAGACCAGTTTGGGAAATGTGATATTATGGCAAGCCTTAACCATGCTTGATTCAGCTGGGTAGTATGCCATTCCTGGGGGAATACTTCAAAGAATGACGCAGAGCAGCAGCAACTGGGAGGATACAGACAATTCACACAGACTGCATGCTTTCACACCCTTGTCTCAGATCAGCAATCCCAGATGGTGATCACCCAGAAGAGTCTCAATCTTTTTATAGTCAATACTCTGCAGTCACAAAGTGATTTAACACATAAACTCAGTGAACTCAGATGGGATTGTCATTACCTTCAGTAGGCTGAGCACTCTTCTACATCCACTTACTGAAGGAAATTAGCGTGATCACTCAGGGACAGTTCATACCTCTGTAATTAACAGTAGTACAAAGTGGGTACAAGGACACATTCTTAAACACTGTTGCTGGAGGGATCTGGGCCTAGGAAAGTAATACACATCTCAGCATCAGTAAGGCTAGCAGAATATAACAATCAATTACACTAGTGTAAATCCAGATTAATTTAGCTGACTCCATGAGGTACACGTCATCATAGTTAACAGCAGGATGGTACTCTCAGTAAAGAAAATAGCAGAGTGATTTTGACGTCTCCTCTGCCAGAGTGAAGCACTCAGCTTCGCTTCCAGTGGGCATCAGTTACCAATATTTATTCCTTCATGTAGGTTAAGCCTTAGCTTTTTTTGCCCCTTTCTTATCTCAAGTCTCTTGAGAACGCGTTAAGACAGCAGCAATAGCTGCAAACTAGTGTCTAGTCTGACTATTTTGTGAAGGTCAGCAATGGAAGCGGTAAGAGTAGAAAGGGTATGAAAAAGAAGAAGGTAATATTTCTTATTTTCTATCCCTTGTATACAAACAAAAAATTCAACAGCTTTTTACTCTTAGCTGCTACCCAGTTCAACCTGGCCATTGTGGATTTGGTCATCTATATTACAATGCAACATGATTCCAAATTATTTTCTATTCTGGTAGAAAATGAGTTTGTCCATATCTTATAGTGGGTAATGTTTGCCTGGCATGGGTGATCCCATTGGTGTAGAGATTCTGTCTCCAAGCTAAACCACTCCTTGGCAGAAGTCGTCGTTCACAGCACCATGATAATATGAATCTGTTCCTCCCAGCTGTGGAACCAGTGTGGCTTCCTCTACCTCAAATATCTTTACGCCGCCCTCCACTGTGTCTTTACTTCCATTGAGAGGTCTCTGAAGCACAATAATTCCTGATAATGGAATGCACATGTTAAACAGACTATTAATTAAAACAAGTCTCATTATCAAAGAAGACTTACTAAAGCACCAGGTTTTTCACATGAAAACAATGGAATTCCTCCACCACTCCCTGGTCCTTCTAGAATGCCTCTCCATCCCATATCTTGTCATTTAAAAATAATTCTACAGTAAAAATAAATTTTCTTTAATAACTTGTAACCTTTTAATAAACTGATTCAATTTAAAATTCTATTTTAATCACTTTTTCACAGCAAAGAGAAGATATTAAACCATGTAATTCGTATTCATGACAACAGCCATCGTTGCATCCAGACAATGCTGGGAAAATTTTGTGAGACAGAGATAGGCAAATCAATTATAATGAAACTTTTGTTTACTGAATTCTTCTTGTTGGATTTTAATGTCTGGACATATATCACACATTTATAAGCTATTTTGGAATTATTTAAAATTATTTGTGAGACTCATCAAAAAATAAATTAGTCTGAAATTTGCACTTTTGGGATTAGCTTAAGCTGTCTGCTCTGTCCCCTTTGTGAAGTGCAAAAGGGGAGATTTTGGCTAGAAATGTGCAGTGTTTACAGAAAGCCAACATGAAAGAGTTGTGGACAGATCCACTTTGAAATTTTAACAAATGTCATAAGTATTCTTTTATTCAGACTAAGATGCTTTGGAGCCAAAAAATTACAAGCATTAGAAAAAGCAGCAAGGAAAACAGAAGTAATTTCCAACTTTCCACAAGGCAGTTATTATTGTGGCTGCTAGATATTACATTATTTAGACCTCCATTCTCCTCTTGGGTGCTCACATTGGATTAATTTTATTCCACCCATGCAAATAATGTTGGGATCATCAGAGCTCATATTTATATACTACAGAAATTAATCGCACTGTTTAAAACGAAGATCTCTAATCAGCCAGGCCAGGTATAGTTGTAGCAGGGAATCCTGAACTGCTTATTTAAGTGGATCCAATTTTTTTCTATTATAAAGACCGTATTCACTTGTGTGTTCTGGGAGGAAAGAGAGTTAAAGGCATAGATGTAAAAGATACTGGGCCAAATCAGATATCTTTACTAACTCAATAGTTGGACAAACACACTTTGCCAGTAGTAAAGATTTGAAGATCTGGCCCATAACAATCTTTACAATAGTAGACAGTATTTTGTTCTTGGCGGAGCACCAAATCTAATTTACTCTGAATTTACAGGAGAAAAAAAAAATAAAAAAGTGCTCTGCCTCCTGTTTGTTACAGCAGCGTCTCGAGCAGAGAACTGCTGATCTGAACGGCAGCAAAAGAACCAAAAGAGGAACGCTCTGCTCTGCCCGTGTTGGTGCCAGTGACGTCAGGAAATCAGTCTCCTGAGGACAAACAGCCAGCACAGCAACCGGCCTTTGTTCTACCTTTTTTTTTCCCCTCCTCTGGCACATTAGCTTTAGCAGACAGATTTAAATGTTAACAAAACACTGGTGTTTACACGTGTTTTCCACTTCATCTTCAGAACTAAACAACAATAACCGGGAGCCCCTTGCTGCCTTGGCTTGTGTGCTGAGGACTGCGGAGCCATATCACAAGTGACTTCATATAAAGAGTGCCTGCAGATGCCGTGCGGCAGGAGAGAGGGCTATGATGCGATACCGTGTGACAACAACGGTTCCTTGTACCTGGGGCTCACAGACAGGGAAGAAAGGCTCCGTGGTCAGTACAGAAATGCAAGAAGCCGAAGTCAGTATAATGCCCCTGAAAAGCTGCCCAGCTCTCCATGGGGAGGCACAGGAAGCTACTGCTCTTCCAAGCAGTAATAATTTACATGTAGCAGCCTATGCACCTAGATATCTCTCAGGACCAGGGGAGCAGTGGCTGAATGCTGGCATAAAACTCATGGGACTAGTGTGAGAGTGCAGGCACCATATATATGCAGATGCCCGATGCTTGAAGAGAGTGATTTGCCTTGCCTTCATTCCTTTATTTTGAATAACACTGAAGTGCCATTTTTGAAGGCAGACGTCTGGCTTCTGAAAGAGTGCCTGCAGGAGCTCAGCCCGGAGGCAGAATGCAGATGATCAACTGCTCCCAACAAGGCAATGGCTTCAGCTCCTGCTAAATTCCTGCAGGCAGTGCAGAGCAGCCTGATTTGACAGTCACCATGTAGGGCCAGAACCCCATCCCTATTGAAGCATCATCCCTTCACTTTACTTTCTCTAAAAATAAAGTAAAAACTCTATAGAATTCAGCCACGCTTCTCTATTTTTATGTCAGCATCTTCGATTCCAAAATCTGGCGCACCACCCTTTCGCTGTTATGCTGTTTATGATGATTGGGCACATGTATTTTTAAGGTGAGGCTCTCTATAGTCTCCCCACTGATTTCCAGTATCGGCTAGCATAAGTCTTCCTGTGTATCCAGCTACTCACCTCAAAGGATAAACTACCGTGGAAGCAAGAAACATTGGAGGAATGCACATCCCAAATTGACTCGAGGAGACAGAGTTTAAAAAGAAAGTAATGGAGAAGGAGCTCCCTCATAGACAAAACCAATGAGGTGATGAAGGGTCTCATCAGCTGGGGGTCTTCCTGCAGGAGCTTTCTTCAACTCCCCCACAGACACATCAGTATCTTTAGAAAAAGAAACATTTCTATCCTGGCCCACTGTGTTCAAGTCAGGTTACCTCGGTTGTGGTTTGGAGGCTTGTGAATTTCTTTGCCATTGGTATGGGATATAGAAATTTTTAGCCCAGGATAAAGACGTCTAATACAGGAGATATGAAGATTTATTTGAGCACCCGCTAAACCATAACAGATTTGCAATTCCCTGCTGTAGAGCTCTGTTTTCCTTTTCGGCCTTGTACTATATAATTTTGGCTGGGCAGACTTTTAAGTCTGTATTTGCTATCAAAAAGACAGCAGCTCCCACTGAAGCAACTCTGACTGTGTGTTCAGAATCTTTATGTCTGGTAGCAGACTGGAAGCTGCTGGTGGCCTTTGAAACACCACTGTCAGCTGTAGAAGTTCAAACCAGTTGGGGGTTCTTGGACCTAAGATTTCCCTCCACCCCCTTTTTTTTTTGCTAAAGGTCGTGGGAGATGCACTGGTTTTTCTTAGCTCTCAGAGGGAACAAAACTTCAGTCTTATAAACTACCTTGATAAAGAATTCTGAACACCTAAATTGTCAAATTTTGTTCCTTAGTACTTCACATTATCGGATGTGGATTGAATAGTTCCCACAGTTACATTTTCATGACATAAGGTTCTCATTTGGCACCATTCATATATTTATATTAATGCAATCTTGCTGTGTGACTTTGTGTATCTTTGTATTTTGAAGCCTTCAGATGAAATGGAAAGAAATGTTATTCACTCATTTTATTAGCACTGTAATCAGATTTTCATAGAGTTCCACAATAACAGGAGAAGCTTGAAAAGTAATTAAGAGATTCTCCAACACAGCAGGAGTTTTTGTTAAAGGAGAAAACTAATTCAGACTGTAGTTTGCAGATACAAGAGGAGTTAGGGCTTGAGTCCAAGAGACTCCTAATCTTCAAGAAAAGTAGCTGCTCTGAAAGCCATGGGGAGGGAGAGGTCATTCATATACTTTTGTTTTCCTTTCAAAAAAAGCAAACTATTAGGAGCTTATCTAACAATTAAAACATCTGCTTCACAAAGGAAAGCACATGTCAGCTTGCATTACCTTGATTGAAAGGATGCGTTTTATTACATAACTTAATTTGGAAATATAAAAAGTAGTATATTAATTTGTGTTTGTAAGAAACACAGCTGATTTCCAAAGATTAATAGCAGACTATAGATATGCCTTTGAGAAAGCACCCAGCCACATAAATGACGGTTTCCAAATGCATGTTTATTTAGATTTAACCAGATCCCATATACCCTGCTGTATATCATGCGCTTGTAAGTCATGCCGAAGATTTTGGTTTTCAGTTTTGATATTATCATAATGCACTGACATTTTCAAAACTGCGAATCTTCTTAACTACATTTTTCCCTGATGCAGATATAGATGGTAACGGATGGCAACAAGTAACTCATTTGTAAATCTTTGGTATCTCCTACTATCTCATGCCTCCCTTGTTACTGCTTTCCCTATCTCATCTGCCTTTTTCTGTGGCTAGCTGCCACTTCTACTACTGCTTTGATTCTGCTACGCAGACACAGGTTTCATTAATGCTTTTCAGCAGCTGTGCTTGGCTTTAAGCTTTTATTTTCTAACAAAAAGAAATTGTGAAAAACTGCTTTAATAGAAAAAAAAATAAATTGGTGCAGTCTCTTGTGCTAAATAAGGTACTGAGATCATTCAGAATGCAGTTTCATTTCTTTAAATGTAATAATTACCTTTTAAAATGTGCATGTGGCTTAATCTTTTTATGATGTATGATAATGGAGGAGTTTTATATGATTCACTTACGAGTGATGATAAGGATGTACATTGTAGATTATTGCTCTATCACCATACATTTGAAGAGAGCTCCCTTATGGCAGTAAAATAATAATGGGACTGATTGCCTTGTCCTAAAACCCACCGGAAAGCGCCGCTTTAGGTTATTTTAAGGCATAACATAGAGATTTGTTCTCCTGTGTGCTTCCTTATTGCTCTTAGGAGGTAAGGAGACTCACCTGCGCTGTGGAAGGCACTGTGCTCAGCCGTTTGTCTAGGTCTCCTAGTCCACACCAGAAGCCCCCTGCCCAAAAGTTGTGTGTTGGCTCTTCCTTTCTCACGACTCTCTAGGACTGCTTTTGTAACTGGAAGATAACCAGTGGTCCCTTGCTAATTTGGGACCTAACTGCAGGAAGAGGGATATGGAGGGAAGGAGAAACATATGGAAAGAAGCAGAAAATTAAAATATAATGTAGGAGGTCAGTGGGTGACTGGTGTGCACCCACTTGCTGCTTTTGTTCCCTCCCATCTCTCTCTAGTGTCAGAGAAAACTGCTTTTCAGGCATGTGGCATTTCCTACAGGAATGAGCGGGGCTGAGCCAACACCACTGGAGTCATATGGACTGAAATACGTAGATTTAAAACAGCTTTTCACACTCACCAAATGCCATGTCATTTTTAACCTGCAATACCCAAGAAATCTGTATTGAGGAAGTGCATTATAAAGTACTAATAGAAACTGAAGAACGGCCAATAATTTTATCAGGAAAGTTTATTTTAAAAGCAGAACAAATCAGACAGTTGAGGGTTGCCAAACATCTTCCAGGAGACACTGCAGATGCTGGATCACAGCAGGAATCAGTCATGAGGACTGGGGCAGAGAATATGGCCAAATGTGATACAGCACATCAGTACTGTGTTTGCACGTGTAACCCATTTACAGTTACCACTGTAAAACTGCACCCAGCCCATCTTTATCTCATCTGTCTCAGCCTTCTTGTCACCTTTGTCAGGTGATAGCCACTTGGGTTGTAAATCAGAAAAGAAACATTGCTGCCACCTAAATGTTACAGGGCTCTCAATTTAGCCGGATTTGAGACATTGAAGCTTTTCAAGCCAGAACCAAATATTGATGCAAAATGCATGAAGGGAGGACACGGAGTAGCGTGACCATCCTTTGTCACACAGGCAATGATGTACGTGCTTTGCCAGGAGGTGCTAAGAGGAGCTCCATCCCCCTTCACTTCTCCTCTTCCTCTCCCGCCTGCAGGAATTCCTGCCATGCTGCTCTGCTGCTGAACCAAGTTCCCTGCAGCCCCAAAAGAAGATGTCTGCTGGTAGCGCTGCAGAGCCAAGCTGGCAGTCTGAGTATTAATATTTTTAGTGACGTCTAGTGCTTTCCTGAAGTCATCAGCTCCAGATGTTCTCAGGCTGTGGGGAGAATCTCAGATTTATATAAACGGTGAAGAAAAGTTTGAAAAAGTGAATCCTATAGTTTCAAAATCCTTAGCACCCACCCCCCACCCCCCCAGTGTGAGGTTTTTCAAGCCAAAGCAGTGATTTTTGCCTCACTCTTTTTGAATGCTCGGGGGTAGCAAGTTGTGTCACTGCGGCTGCTGCCTTGGGGCTGTTTAGGAGGATTTGGGTCTAAGGTTAAATCAAAGTTTGAGGGCAAAAACCTGTTTCTTCTTTTGCAGTGTCTTTTGGTTAGCTCTGTTTTGCATCTGTTCAGTTAAACCCTAATTGCAGAGGTGATTTAGGGTGAATCCTCACTAGAGGCTGTTTTACATGACACAGAGAAGTGCTGGAAAGAGGCCAGGATTTCATTGACATAATCCTATCTCATGGTTTGCAAAAATTTACCTTTGCTGGGGTTGAGTCAGTCAATCACGACTTTGATTTGAGGAGGCTGCTATTCCAACACAAGGATTCACAAAAAAATTCCATGAAAATGTGAATTTGCCAGGAGTTCAGAGTATCTTTTGAGTTCCCAGGGTTCACTGTAGGTTTTCAACTGGCTGGTTTAGAGGTTTTCACCTTGTCTACCTTCAGGCGTGTACTATTTCTTCCAGGAAGATCTAGTTTTGTAATAATGCTTCTTCCATGCTTTTGAAACTACATATTGAGCTGAGGGATTGTGATATACTTTATTCCAGTTATTTTAAAAATATACATATTTCTTACATGAAAAAGGTGGAGTCATGCAAAGGATTGCTTTCGATTCACTGGTTTTTATTTCCTGTCTGTAAATTTATGACAAACCTCAGAGCTGACATAAGTCAATAGCTGGTAACGTAGTTATAGATTATGGAAAGGGACCAGGCAGGGAATAGTCCTATGCTGCTATTACTGCTGGAACGAAACTACGTTGTGCAGAAATGACTACCACATGTGAGGGAGATGAGTCTTGGAGGAAAGCTGTCTGTATTTCTGCATCCTACAGTGATGGTTTGTGGAAACAGCACAGTGGTGTTTAAAATATCCTGTTAATTTGTTGTGCTCTCTGGCATTAGCAGAACACTTGGCGCGTAGTGAAGTTATATTGGAATTGAGACTGGCAAATCTTCCTATTCTCCGCTGTTTCTTTTGTTTATCCTGTAACTGGTTTACGCAGTATCGCTGTCATCTGCTGTCCTATCCTTCAGTCTCCAGGGTCACATTTATGATCTGTGTATGAGGAGCAGAGGATGTGGAATTGCACTGTATCTGTTCTCGTCTTCCTGCTGGTGATGAGGGCAACAAGCACCTCACACAAACTTCTGTTGATGACACCTCACTTAGGGAAAATGCATGTATCTGAAGCTTGGCCCTTTATTTTTTTATATACAAGTATTGCAGTTTCAGTCATGCTAGCTCTTCAGTTTTTGTGTTGACACAGTAATTTGAAGTCAACTTCATATAGAGCCACAGTCCGTGAATTGTATTTTAAACTCCTCTATCTGTTCAGCTTTGAGCTGGAACTTAGTTATATTTGGTCAGCGTGGTGTTGTTCAGAATCATTAAGAAATCAGGTCAGTGAATGGCAGTGTTCAGATTCATTAAGAAATCAGATTTTCTCCTGTTGCTTCAACACTTTAATATTAAACCTTATCGTATACATAACAGCATGGTACATATTAAACAAATAAGTTCACACTGAGTCAAATAATTTACATAATTATTAGCAGGTCTCTTCGCTAGTTGTACAACCTTTTCTAAAAAAAACCAGAAGAGTATAATCTCTTTTTTAAATGCTGCAGAGGCCTTTTTGTATTTCTGAGAGACTTGGGAAATCTCACTGTCTCTTTATGAGGTATATCTAGGGATAATCTAAAACCAGAGTTAATTAGTGAAATGTTTATCATTCTGATGGTAATATTATTTTTCCACTCAGAGCCCTTGGTCGGGTAAATCTATTAAAGTGTGATGTGTTGTTACATTCTGTGTCTTCTTAGGCCTAATCCACCATGTTCTTATGTATCTTTTTGCTTTTGCATGTGAGTAGCTTCCTTGGTTTAAACAGGAGTAGGTTTAATCAAGTGTGTAAGTGTTTACAGGGTATAATGAAGATATAAAATATTAATACTGTTTTTGCTATAATGCACCTCTAACATTGTCCCTTTTCCACAGCTGTCAACCACATACTTGATTTTCTTATCACTTTGCCTCAAGTTATTTAAGCATAGCTGTACTGAATATTTTACAGTTCATATGTAAATAAAAATATGCTTTAAATAACCTTCTTAAATTACTGAACAAACACATAACTAAGTGGAGAATAAAAAAAAAAAAGGAAAACCAGTCAAGCACAGTTATGTGAAACTCAACCAATGAACTGGATCTGCAGGATGGATAAAAGGTGCAGGAGGGAGTTGGGGAGGTGGGCAGAGAAGGACTGAATGGCCTCTGTCCCTGTCTTTGTGCTTCTGAGGGTGCTTTCACCATATTGCACCCCTGAGTATGTTTCAGTGAGCACTGGAAGGATGTGGACACTGGTTTCTTGCTAACTCCAGAAGCCAGGCAGTGAGCCTTTGGTAACTGAAATCTCTTTTGCCCCGTTCCCTCTGATCCTGGTTAACTTTTATTTACAAGGTTATATTATGGCCTTGCTCCCAACTGGAACGCCAGTAGCAAGGGGGCCCCTCTTCACTTTTGTGAGGCAGGAGTACCAAGAGGCTCCTTTCACGGCTCCTGCAGGATTGATAGGAGGGCTCTTTGCTGTAGCAGCAGTCTTTTTCCCTGGAGAAAAGCACCTGGAAAGAGGGGAGATTGTAGATAAGCCTCCCAGTCTTTACCCTGTCTGGGGCAGCTGGCTCGGACCTGCCGCAGTGCTCATCACATACATGCTTCTCCCGAGGGGCTGTTGACAGGATCCCAGGAGCACTTTGTTAACACACGATTGAGATTCATGGCGCACTTCACATCTCCCAAAGTTAATGATCCAGACTGTCTGCAGATGCAGGCAGACATCACTGCTCAGACCTATGGTGCTGATGAGCCATTTACAAAAAAATCATGTTTTATCTAAGGCGACTAAATACATATAAGTTTTATGAAAATTGACCTTTCTTGTTGGATAAGTTTCAGGAAACAGTTTTTCACTTAATGACTGGTTTGAATCCAGGCCAAATTGGTAAGTCTGTAAGTCTGGACTGAGCAAATAATTTTGAACAAATTATTTATTCAGTGAAGATAGCTGCTTTTCCTCACTAGTACATAGTTCATGGACAGACTGAAACTCTTTAACTCACTTGTAATTCAAAGTTATTCATACATTTCCTCACATAATAATTCTTGGTCTAAAACTATTTATGAAAAGATTATCAGTGCCTGCCATGAAGAGACATGAAGGAATGGAAATTACGTCTGGTTCAGAATCAGCTTGGAAATTTAGATGGATATGCTCTAACATGAAGAAACTCTTCACTGTTCAGTGAATGTGGCTGTTTTTCCTCAAATCATTTTTTTGACACACCAGTTTTTCTGGTGTTTGACCAGCTCCATAATTCATGGAGAATTTCCCTCCCCCCTGCCCATCATTTTCCCAGCTCTGCTGAAAGCCTTGCAGCCAGACAGCTGTTCTGAATGAAGAGTATTTATGGTCTCGTATGGGTTCCTAGTAAATAGGTACACTGGTGATGAAACTGTAAGTACTACCTTAGGGCCAGCTTTGCAAAGAGGAGAAAAGGACATGGACACTTGCCTGCTCACTTGGTGCTAGAACTGGCCCCTCTGGTATGAGCTGTAGTTAATAGATGTTAGTAGAGCAGCACAAACTTTCCGGTGTGAAGGGCAACACCTGTACCTGCTGTGCTGTCAGAACAAAGCTAGCCCACAGTACCTTTTAGCATCCCTTAACTGCTCACAAAGAGAAAGGTGGGGAGGGATACCCACTGTTTCCATCCCTAATTCTCTCCTGCATCTGGGCAGAGCTCCTTTGGGCATTGCTCACTGAATCCTTCAACTCTTTTGCAGAGAAGCTGGCACTGCCTGGGGTTTCTGCCTGGCATCCCAGGCCAGGACTTTTATTTAAACCTTCAACTCCCTTTCCTCCGGTGCTAACATAATCCCTTTAGTTAACCCTTTAGCTAACCCCAAAGCAAAGAGACCGATTCCTTTCAACTCTATCGTCTTTCCTGCCTTCCCTCTCCAGTATTCCCCTGCTGCAGCCCTCACCTTGTTCTTTTACCTGCTTCACTTTCTTCTTTTTTGCTTTTTGTGATTGACATCCTTTCTCTTTAGCCTTTCCTGTTTCAGGGAGGAGGTTGCCTCTCCTGGCCCCAGGCAGTGCTCTTTCAAGGTCTGGCTTATTCTACCCTCCCGTTCTTATTCTTTATTTTGTATTATGGTGGAGCCTGGAGCTGGTATTGATAATCACTGAAAAGAGAGTTCCTACCCAAAGAATTTAGAATGTAGGTGAATTAATTCCACAGATTAGACAGACTGATCCTTTTATATACATACATTGTTTAAAACCAGTAATTAAAAATATTAAAAATCTAATTTGGTTGTATCAGGATTATAAGTACTGATATAAATACTCATTTAGGCAATGGGCCATTTTAAAGATCCTTACTTGCCTATAGGTTATTTTTATTCTGGCTTTGCAAGATTTTTTAACCTATCTTCAGTGCTGCAGAGTGATAATAAAGTCAGTTATCCTGGATCTTATCTTTATTTTAAAACACTTTATTCTTTCTCGCTCAGTTCTGCTTTCTTGATTCTGGTAGCCCTCTGCAAAATAGAAAAAATATTTTCATTCAGTTCTGCAGGTGGTGAAAGACATAAAACATTAGAATGGGTCCTTTAAAACAGATGTAAACTAAAATGATGCTTGTAAACTGAAATACTGCAGTTTTGTTCACCCTGAATTTTAAAATAGTTTCATGAGGTAATTGAGCCTTAAAGGATCTGGATTTTTTTAACTATATTATGTTATTATGCAGTTGCCACAGGGGGAGCATATGCTTGCTGCCAAAAATCTAAAACTGGATTCTTGGATGTTAAACAGATAAGATTAAGTCATAGACTTCAGCTCTACTAGAAGCAAGCACAACATTCATCTAAAGCATGTGACAGCTATGTCCTGGAAAACTGTTTCTAGACAGACATTCTTGGCTGCTTACATAGACTAAAATAGGCAGTTCACATTCATTCAATCTACTGAGTTTTAAGCACCTCTGTAGAACTATTCAGTTGAATATTTTTCTGATTTTCCTAAAGTGTGGCATTGCTTCTTTAGGGAGATTTGTAAATTAAGCCTTTCCCTCAAGATGGTTATACTTTTATGGATTTCTGCTATTCTTGTTGGTCACTGAACACATACTGTGACGCTTGGGTTTTAAGACTTAGTTTTTCCTAATTGTATTAACAGGTTTGAGTCTGCATTGGATTACAGGTATCAGTTTGTGCACATTCTGTATCACATTTTATTGTGCCCTAAAACATGACAGGCACGACACTGAACAAAAAGAAAGATATAATCACTTCCCTGAAGAATTTACCATCTAACTTTACATTAGAAAGAGAGTAATAAACAGCAGGAGGAGATGGAGTGAGGAACTACCTCACACATTACAGCAGTAAGATCAAGCTGTTAAGCTGTTGGGGCTTGTAAACACCTCGATTGCTTTACTAAATGGTTTATTTAAAATAATTATGATCAGTGAGCCACTAATTACAGGCACCACCAAAATGAACTTAAAAGGAAGGATTTGAATGAAAAGTTCAAATTCAGTGATCCAGAATCAGCATTGCGTCTCACAAACCAGGCAGAATGACACAGAAAAGCTTGCAGGAGAGGTAGATAAGTGGGACATCAAGACTGATGTCAATGGTAAGTGGAGAGAGCAAACCTGTATACACAGAAAGTGTGCAGTTATGCAGGGCACTGAAGATGAGAACAGAAGGTCTAAATCTAATGTGGTGGATAAAGGAGAACTAGTGGACTGATTTAAAATGAACTTAAATGACTGAAGTGTTTCAGCTGACTTAGCGAGGTCGGCACCAGTGTGTTAGGGAGAGCGTGGTCCCATTGCCAGGTGGACCAGACTGACAGGAGGCATGTAGCTTTCAGTGATCAAGCCTGGGATAAGTGTTCAACTGTTGGAGCCGAATAAAAGGCTGGAAGAAGATTACTCCACAAGCACTGCAGAAGGGTTCTTACCTAGTCCCAAGTTGCCTATCCCTCACCATTGCAGTAGCCCACCTCTCCTCCTATCATGGTTCCAAATTAATAGCCTCCCTGAGTTTCCTTCCTACAGTGTCTATCCTGAAATATTTATTGGAGCGGTGTCCAAATGCTGTATTCTAGGTTATATATGGTTTGGTGGCACTAGTTCAGTTCATACTGGGTAAATGAGCATTGCAGCAAGTGCCACGTTTGCTCAGCAGTGAGGTCAAAGACTGCCTGAAAAGATGGCTTAAAATGATCTGACTTCTGGAGTGATTGTTTCATATGAAGATAAGGCCCAGTGACAGAACCGCCCCTGGAAATCTTGCCATTGCTGTCCACAGTCTGTTATGATACTAATATGAAAAATCAAGCAGCACTACAATGCAAACTTGCAGTTGCCCCATTTAAAACACAGTTCAAACCCACTTTTTTAACAATTGTTAAAGAAGAAACTTGGACATCCCAGACAACCCGGTTTTTGTGCTATTGCAAATCCCCAAACCTCTATACCTCCCTCTTTGATGGTCTCAAATGGTTAACATCTAGATTTTATTACGTTGCTGAATCTTGTATGTTGTCAGGCAGCACCACGTCGATTAAATCGCACTCGAGAGAGAGTTAACCACAAAGCCGTAAGTATTCTTGGCAGGTCATTCTTGCTTGAGCCTGGTTTCTTGTGTATAAAGATTAAAAATCTTGTCACAGATGGTAAAGAATGAAGTACATGCAAAACAATGGAGCATCAATAACTCATAAAAAGCACTTAACAGAAGTGGCAGAATTGAATGAGACGGTGTATACATTAAACAAAATAAGACTAGTAGTAATGTTGAAGATAGAGTACTGTAAAATAATTTCTTTAAGTATTGAATGCAAGTAGTAATTGACAGTGATTGTTCATTTCAGTGATGAATGAGTGTAAGAATTTTATTTTTATTCAGCACTGTACCGAACCCAGGGAAATAACTCCTTTGCGTTTTGCATCATTTGCTTTCCTGAATATTCCATATTAATGGTATTTGAAATTAACTGGTTCTCATTCTCTGCTCTGCTGGGTCTGGTTTTACTCTGCTCCTTTAGAAGAAAGCAACCCTAAAACAGGCAGATGCAGCCATTGGCACCTGGTAGATTCCTGAGTTACATGGTGGCAGCTACTTTGTTCCTTTATCCTGGTTACCAGTGTAGGAGTTTTGGCTTCAGAAAAAAGGGTATGACCAAAATACCTTTGCATTAGGGTTTGTTTCTACCTGCTGGCCTGCTATTGGCAGCTGGGGTAAATTATAGCAGCATTCTCAAGCAACGAAGAGGCCAACTGGCAAAGTTATGACTTGTTCAGAGGCCCAGCCTGGTAGCCAGGTAACCCTGGGTAAAGAGAGTAGAAACAGCCCAATGCTTTTTACCTACCTGCCATCTCTCCAGATTTCCATCAGGTGAATGGAAACCTTGAATAGGGTAGCCATTTGAGATCTGCATTTTTCCTCTTTCTAGTGCTTTTGATTCTGAACTCTCAAAAATGGTAGGCAGCCCTGATGATTGAAATGCAGCCTATGCTGGGGATCTATGTTGGGAAATAAATGGCACTGGTTTAATCAGACTTAACAATGTTATCCTATCCCATAACACTCACGCAGAGGGCAAAGAACACAGCATTTTATTGACAGCTTTTGAAGTTTGTTTTCAAAATGTAGTTTTCGGCAGCTGGATTTGACTCAGATGCCAAGACTGAGAATAACACTGGCAACCACAAGTGGCTTGAAATGGTGATTGTTGGGGGTAACTTTCAGTCCATAAACACCTTTGTTTTTACCGAATACTAAGAGATCTATAAAAGCTGACTTAGCAAGCCTTGTGTCTGTAGACTTCCATTCATTACACAGATCTGTACACCTCCATAGAAAAAAAGATAAATGTGGAGCCACAAAATTGAAAATCATTTGCCTATAGCTTCTTGTATAATCTTTATTTGAGAGGCAGGGCTGTCTCCCAAGATATGTGGAAGAATTCTTACAAATACAAAGAGAAAAGTGTTCTTTCCGTAACTGAATAATCTAAATGACTGCTATGGCTTCCCTGTGGATTTCCTATCCAAATAGCAACTCAACCTGTTCATGATTACCCTGTGAGAGCCAATAAGTTCACAACCTGCAGCAGGAAAACTGCAGACCATGGTAAAAAGGAGCCTAGAAAAACTGAGACTGCTTTACTGCATTATTATTATTTTATACATTATTAAATTGCTGCAGTCTGAGTGAAGGTGCTCATAAGGCTATGTTTTTCCTGTTCTTTTTAGATTGTCAAAGGATTTGAGTCGCTTTAAAAAAAAAATTGGGTGGAACAAAGTGTGCTACAGAAGACTTAACTACTACACTTAGACAGTCTTGCTGTACTTAAGACAGGCCACCCCTCAGGCAGATTCGTGTAATCTACAAAACACATAATTTCCATAGGTGTGAACATCTTGTAGGGCAGGATTAAGATGAAGAAGATTTACACTGCTGGAGAGCAGTCAGGCTCCTACTTCTAGGGACGGGCTCTGGAGCTGTTTGGTGTACTCAGTATTTTTGGAGGACAGAGTAACAGTTTTAAACTGGTTTTCACCTAAAGTTTAGAGTAACAGAGGGTACTAACTAGTCCCAGGTGGTCTCAGCTTTTTGTTGCTGTAGGCAGGATGGCGGTTTCAGGGAATGCTTGTGGGCTGATGCAGGAATACAGGATGTGAAGGGGCATGAAGTGCTCCAGTCCCTCTGAGTTTGCAAGCCAGGGAAGGAAGGAGAAATGCCGCAGGCCCTTCAGGGGGATTTGCAAACCCTCCCTTGGAGGATGTTTGATTTTTGTCTCATCCTTGGCAAAAGAGTACACAGGTCTGTACTACCGTTTGATCTGCTGTGGGGTTGCTATTTCGCTGCTGCTAACTCTCCCTGCTCTGCACCTCTGGCGTTTACAGCTGCAGCAACAATCATCTAAAGAGCACAGTCAGTAGGGCTCTAGACCAAAAGAGCAGCTGCTGCTGCAGATGAGGCTGAACAGAGAAGAGGATGACCAGGCAAGGAGCTGCCACTGCCTGCTCTTTCTCAGCCTGCAGTGGGTCCCTCATCCCTGCTGCCAGCCCAGCAGGCAGAGCAACACTGCCCACCCCAGCCACGCAATGGGAACAACCTGTGTGCTAAATGTGGCCCAGCTGGACCAGACCCAGCTTGCTCAGCCTAAATAGTGCTAGTTTGAAGCTCTAATTAAAACAGAGTGAGGATAATAAACTTCTGAAGCCATAGGGTGGAATCAAAGCTTCACATGAGCCATTTCAATAACTGGTAAAATTTGACTTTTACTTTTGTCCAAGCTTTTAGAAGGTGTTTGTTAGATCAAGATAGCTAATATGACCTAGTATTATGCCTTAAAATCCCCATCCAAACAAATCCTTGGTGAATTTTAAGGTCAGGAAAGACTTTTGTAACTGTGAAGGAATAGATCTGCTCCAGTTCCTATTTCAAAGAAATGCCTTGAAGTCAGAAAAGCAGTGAATTTTGTGCCCCTTAAAGAACAAATGGTTATGTTTGACATTTTGTCTGGGGATGGCTATCTGGGACAGGCACATCTGACCTAAACGTGGGTCGGAAGAGAGCACTTGCAAACACAACTGAGTCATATGTGTTGAGTGTTTGCATTGTGCTAACTAACAAAGAAACCGAAGCTATCATACCCATAGCTATTTCTGCTCCCCTCTGACTGGTGTGCTTGTGCATTTGGTGTTTTAGCAAGTGATAGGATGCAGAAGGGTAGGCTGCATAGGTTTGAGCAGGTGCTAGAAAAAAGTGGGCCAACAATATATTCTGGTTCATGTCTGCATTGATAAGCAAATAAAGCACAGCTAGTAATGAAATGTATGTGTTGTTTCACACTGAGCCAGGTAAATCCAGTTTGAAAAAAAAGAGCCTGGTGGCATATTATATTGCTTATAGGAATAAAGTACCTGCTTTGTACTCTCGTTTTCACACTGGTTATTAGCATAAAATTCCTGTTTTGGAGAACAGTTGGATTCTGCTGAGGTTTTTTGGAAACAAAATGAAAAGTTTCTGTGCTCCTGAGCGCTGACTTCTTTATTCTGTTCTTTGCATAGGATAACTGTTGAAGGCTTTCTGCTTCATGCTGAATTTGACTCAGGTTTAAATGTACTTTGCATATTTCCTTATCCTGTAATTATAATTGCTTTCAGTGAGCCTTGATTACTGTCATCTACTGTCATGCCCTACTGCATCTGACCAGTTACAACTGCACAGTAAAATAGCAGTTTGAGTGATTTTTATCTGTGTCTGCAATTTTTACATTGCAGTTGTATAATACTCTGATGGTACCTCTGATATTTTAATGCTTACTCCCTTAAGTGGATCTTGAAAAGATCCACTGAAGTCCTGTTCCTTAGTAAATTACCTGGAATGGATAAGCAAGTAGAGCACACTTACAGATCCTCTTTTGTTTTCCTGCTTATGCTAAATCCACTTCTTTTTTTCTTGGCCAGCTGTCTGAGATGTAATTATCCAGAATTGTAACTATCAGACTTAGGTGAAGCTTTTATGTGGAGATCAAATGCCTTATATCTCATAGAAAAGCTTACACTAAAGCACAGAAGAGCTCACTGAGAAGCTTTGAGTTACCATCCCTGCTCCCTTGTAGGTGGGGTGATGCTCTCCCAGCTGCAGAGGGCCCTCCTGGGGCTGTACCTTTACACTATTTTTCAAACAATTTTGTTGTTGTTACGGTTACCAACCACTCACTCTTACCACAGCCCCCATCTCAATCACAACTTTAAACTGCCTTATCTCTGCTCCTGTGCCTGTTTCCGGATCTGTTTTGCTTCCTCTGTGATGGTTCAGTACCCTCCTTTTCCCTCCACTTTCCAGTCTCTTCTGTCTCCTCTAGGACAACTTTGGATCCTGCACACACCATGATTTTTTCCTCCTCCTCCTCCTGACCTCCAGAGACACCTGTCCCTGCTACTGCCATCATCCCTAACCCAACACCCACCATCCATTCTCCCTCTTTCTCTTGTGGCCTCTCTAACACCTAAAGTTTCTAAAAAGTTTGCAGCCTTCCACCCTCTCCTCACATCTCCCACACTCCAGCTCCCTGGTCCCTTTTTATATGTCATATGTATATATATATATTTATGTTTATATAAATGGTTTCAACGTGGTGGTTGGTCCCTTGGGGGATCCTCTGCTACTTGTGGCCTATTTAGCTTACTTCCCAAGGGAGATAAAATGAACCAAGACACATAACGGACAGGGTAGGTCATGTAGCTAAATCAAGCCTGGAGCTGCAGGCCCAAACATGGGAGGCTCTGGGTAGGAGGCCTCTGAATTAACACTTTTTGTGTGGAGGTTCAAAGGAGCAGAATGGCTCTATGAGCTGTTATATCCAAATGAATTCTTCTCTACTGCCAGGTAAAGGATCTAATGATTTAAGGCTGGAGTGTGAAGGCCAATCCTATTAGCAGAAGCTCAACCAGAGAATCTTACGAAACCTGCACTCAGTGTTGCTTGGCTTCAGCTGGAATATTTGTGTCTCTCTAAGCCATGTCTCCTCCGTGATGTTTCTTCTCCTCTTTTTTCACTTTCATTTGTTTTGTCCCTAAAACTTAAAAGAACACTTCATTTTAGAGTCGTAACTACCTGCCCTTACAAATGTGTCTATTTCTAAATGAATTACATTATTTAACAACTATTCTGTAAATAATTGAACTGTCATACATAAATTTCGAAGTCTAAGGTGCTATTCAACATGATGTTAATTAATATGACTAATAAAATAGATAAGAAAATATGAATAATGAAGTCAGTCTCTCTACCACATCATCCATGACACTTTCATGGCCTTGGTTATCTGGAGAAGTAAAATGACAAGCTCTTTTTCTCAGTTAAAGGAATCTCTGACTATGTTTTTCCTGGATCTGTATTTTAAGCTATCCGGGACACACTGATCCACAGTTGCATTGTGTTGGTGAGAGCAATTAGTTTCACTTAGCTTTCCTTTTATTTGAGAGAAACTAGAATATAACTGTGTGGTTTGTTAATGAACTTTTAAGCACTATTTCAGTCAAGCTTGATTAAGCAAGGGGTTTACTTATTTTAGGGTTTTTTTTTGTTTGTTAAAATGAGAAAGAACTGCTAGTTTCTGAAAGTTTTTTATATGTTTCACATCAACTTCTAAAATTCTGCTTGTTTGAAAGGAACTGCAGAATGCTTGAAAGCTTGCTCATCATTGCTTTCTAGTTATCCTGGCATAACACCAGGTATAAGTCTCAAATGCTGATTAAAACTCAAAGAGAATGGAGATCCAGAATTAGTTTCTTGCAGGATGTCATACCTTATAAACACCAGGGGAGAAATAAATTAACACATCTCAAGATGGATTATAGTAAAGGTCTAGAATACATAAATAATTGTTTAATGATGTGACATCTACATTTCCTGTATTAAACTATATTAGCTGAATCATTAATGGAATAATTAGCTGAACCAGTACAGATAGTAACAAGCTGTTGCCTTGGTGAGGCAGGAACAACATATAGAGCAATAGGTCAGGCAAGAAGAAAAAATTTAAAGATTGCTTTGCTTTCCAGTGGTAGACCTTGAAAGCTCTGGCAAAGAGACATTGAGCCTGCTTCCAAGGATGGCCTCTGTAGCAGCACCCCAGACTTGGGAGAAAGCTTTGTCAAGAGCTGATCTTGGCAGTTTTTACTACTCTGTCACAGACTGTCTCTACCAACATCTGAAAACTCATATCTGAAAAAAAGGCCTTGCTCTCTGCTTGAATGGGCAGCTCGGCATGTATCTTCTCCTGGATCCTTGGGTGAGAATATACCACTGTGCCCATGGTCTCTCTGCTTCATAAGGTAGGGACTAAGTATTCCTTAGCTAGAGCTTATGGGTTCATCAGAGTTGGCAAGAATCCAAAAAGCCATGGCACAGGTTGACAGATTTGAAATCTTCTGAGCTGCAGGTCATGCCAAGAACAGCATGACAGGAGGCAAAACAAATTAATCAATTGCCATATATTTTATTCCTGAGAAGTCTAATGCTTTGATGACTAAAAAAGAACAAAAACCACTCCCCCCTACCAAAACCCATATCATTGATATAGGTCATGGTGTGTGGGGGAAGGCTTTCTCATGGTCTGATACTCCTCCAGAAGCCACTCAAAGCTCCTGACTCGAAGTCTGATCTTCTGGCTATATTTGGGGTAACCTAGCACTTAAAGAAGAGCTAGAGCTTCACTGCCTGGTCCTTGAACTAAAAGAGTCCATGAATGCAAGCAAAGGCATTAGAAACCCCTCTGTTGCGTGTCCCCAGTATTACTTGTACCCCTACTCCAACAGCATTTCATTTTAAACAGCTCTGAATCCTGTCTAAGGGGGCAATAGGTCATTGTGTCTTTCTAGGTTAGCCTTCAGACTAGGTAAAGGGTTGTGTGCTGAGCCACTTTACCTGGAAAGAACTACATCAGCTCACTCACCTCTTCAGATGAGACCGCAAAAGAAAAGCTAGACACCAAACACTCATCAAAGCACCTAAATTGTTTATAGCTTCCATCCTTGCCCAGCAGGTTTCCAGTGTTTCACGTCTGGTATGAGTCCATAGCTGGCTTTGGAAACGATCCCAGGCAGGTCTGGGAAGACCTTTTCCAGACATATTTCTGGAATGAATACAACAAATACTTGTATCAGTCATCCCAAAGCCTCTGAACTCTCCTGATTCCTGGCTGAAGAAGTGCAGCCACCAGGTTCTTCTCTGAATACTTCCTAGAGCTCCTACTTATCCTTGGGGGCCTCCATTCTTCCAGGCCAACACAGCCCTGCTCTTTTCTTCACAGTCTGACCAGTCTGAAGAGATTATGGAGTTTTAGGTTGGCATTATGGACAGTGGTTAAGGCAGATAGTCTGGTTAGTCTTCAAGTTGGAGGAGAGGGAGGAATTGCGAGTTAAAATCAGTGGGCAGAGCATATTGGGCACTCGCAGAGCCTGTAGTCAGGTAGAGAGCCCTCTGCTCTCTTTTCTCTGTAGTACCAACCAGCTGCAACAGCACGGGAAAGAGGAGTTATCATGAAGCACTGGCTCTTACAGCAGGCTATGCTTGCCTGGCATCACTCCTGGCTCTGAGTCAGCTGATAGCTGGGTAAAATTAGGTCACCTGCCAACATGTTCTTGAGTCAACATGCTCTTGGCTTTTAACGTAAAATTTCAGGTTAGGTAAATAGATTAGTGAGAGAAAACTGTCTCTGAGAACTGAGTGCTTGATGGAAGAAGGCATGGGTGCCTTAATTTGGTTTTATACCAGTCCTAATGGCCCTGAGGAAGTCCTGGCTATGATCACAGTTGCACGTTTCGTCCTTTTGCTGTGGGAGAGGCCCCTACGAAGTTGCCGCAGACTGGAAGCTGCCACCTCAGGAAGTGAGGGGGCGGATATGCTGCCTCTACGGGGGAGACTGGCAGGGCTGGGTTTTCCAGTGTGATGTTGGTCCGACCACGCCACGGGGTGCTCTGCGAGGAGTGAGGTTTTCCTGCTCCCACGGTTCCCTGAGCCCTCCCCAGCAGCCAGAGAGGGAGGGTGCTCGGGGAGGCAGGTGGGTGCCCCCCACCGCCCCGAGCTGCGGGTACAGCTTTTTTACCAAAAGTGAATGTTGTCCAAATAGGCACTAGCTGCTGTTGTGAGGAAAACAGAGGTGAGGTTTCAAGTAAGAAGTGGGATTTTAATTCAGAACAAATGCAGAAGACCACAATATGTGTGGTATGTTCAGTACAGCTTTGAGGCTTAGCTGTCTTGTTTTTAATTATATCCTAATATGATAGCATGCCACATTATTCATGTTCTTAATAATGGCTTGTATTGTTTAAGGACATGCAAGCAGAGAGACCCTGGGGATATACAAAGCTCAGACATTTTAAAACTAGTAAGATTCAACTATTTCAAATGTTTGTTTCTTTTAAAGTGGTATGTCTTTATCTGCAGCACACCCAGTACCTCATGGTCCAGGCCAAGAGGGATTTCAGTGGGACTGCAGGAAGGATGAACAGGATTCTTAGCTCAAAATCAGGGATCCAGCACTGACATTTCCAATGTAGGCTGCTACAAGATGTTTTACAAAATGTTTCTGGATCATCATTAAGCAGAAAACTTGCTTGAGTATTACTCCCTGTGAATAAAAATTATTTACCCCTGGCAGGTTTGATGTGATTACTTTACAAATCAACCAAGGGACTGACAGTCACGTTTATGTGAGAAATATGTCTGGGGCTAGAACGCAATACTCTTAATGGCATTTGCTGAGGGAAGTTTTGTCTGCAAACTGCTTTTTTTTTTTTTTTACACCCTTGTTTAATTTCACTGTTAACATGAATGAATTCCTGGAGGTCCTAGTGTTCTACCTCCAAGCTGCATGCCCTGGTGAACAGGGCCTGCAGGGCCTGCTCTGTGATGCTGTAGGATGGAGATAGTCTCGAGTAACTTATCTGACAACAGCATGGAAATTAATCTGAAAAAAGATTATATTGTGTCAGGATTTAGAAAAGAAGAGCAGATGAGAAAAGATTGGAAGAAAAGTCAGGAAACAATTAGCTGAGCTAGGTGATCACAGAAGGAAAAGTTCAAAAGGAGGTGGAGATGACTGGATTAAAAAAAACTATACTAGTGGGAGAGGACATCCAGTAAACTGGAAAAAGAGAGAGGGTCAAGGGAGAATGCTGTTAGTGTGTACATGCAGTAATAGAAAAATGATACATTTTCATACCTCACTGCTCTGTCTGAGCTCTTTTTAGTGACTGCACACAAAAACCTTAGCCTATTAAGATATGCAGAGTCCAGGATCAACATTGCACTCACAGCTAGGACCAAATCCTGTTTGCCTTACTTTCCTGAATAGTGCCAGTGTTTAAGTAGAATTTGGCTGCAATATGTTGTTTGATTTTATGGATCACTGATTCCTTTTGAACAAGGAGACTGAACTCCAAGGAAAGAGGAGTGGGAGAATCTTCAGTGGGAATTAGAAAATAATCAACAGCTTGAGGTCCTGTATGGTACGGCTCAGTTTTCAGACCGACCTTAAACCATAACTCCATGCCTGCATGCAGTGATTACCAGTAATACCTGTTTCTTCATCCAATTTGGAGGAAAGCATCATGTGTCTGCTTAACAATGGCAGATGCAGGCTGGGATAACAGTGTGTATAGTCTCGATCTAACTTTAAAAAAAAAAAAAATAATTTGTTATGACTGGCATCTTAGCATAGCTCCAGGATCTAGTTTCCTGAAAATCACAAGAATTGACCCTAGTCAAAGTATAGAGTCAGGTACAATGATTATTTCCTTTACAGGAAACAGTTTTTAAATAATAAACTAACTTACACCAAAACTTCTGTCTAGTTGCAGTTCAATATTTCTTCCCAAGTCTGGATGTTAGTGTGGCTATCACAAAAGAGATCTCACAAAATACCCCAACAGATGATACTAGTTACTTGTAATTATTTTTCCCTTTTAAACATTGAAGTACCTGATTGCACCCATAAAGGACTTATACCTGCCATGACCTAATTTTGTAGAGCAGACTTCCTTCTACCTTTTTTTGCATAAAGAATGCAAATGAAAATGGGCCTGTGTTTTAAAATTTTGCCTGAAATAGTGTACAAGTTATTTCATGTGCTAGTAATAGAAAATATTACAATGCCATGATAGTCACCTATGAAGTATCAACCCTGTGTATTGGTATGGTGCTTACACAGGACTCCAAAATTCTTTCTAGCCCCTTGCAATACCTCTTGGAAGAACATATCTCTTCAAGTTGGTCCTGGCATGAAATACAAGAAGAAGAGAGAAATTGGGGATGAATCACAGTTTATGTTATAAATATGAGACTGATAATGACTCAGCTGGCGAATTTCAGACCTCAGTTTTATGCTGAACGAAGCATGTGTATTGCTAAGTAGACCACTTGTGCATCAGCTTAGTCAGTTTACAGAAGAGTTGTGGTGTGACCATGGTCTTGGCTTGAAACAGGCGGGGTCTGCAGTATTGTGAAAATGGATCCATTTTGCAAAACAGGAGGTTCTAATCCTCTGACATCATCTTTTGGAGGCTGATCCAGCTTATTCTGCAGATAGTGGATAGTTATTTCCTCCTTGGCTTTTAAGGAAATAGGACTGGTTCTTTGGCATGCAATGGGGACAAAACTCTACACTTCTGGAGGTCCCTGTGATTAAAGTGGGGTGAGGTGCTCAAAAACAAAACTTTTTTTTGTTCTACTTTGGTCTAAGAAAGCCTCTGTGATTCTGTTAGAGGAGTAGGAGTTGCAGAAATGAAAATGTATGCAGGCTAAGGGGAACTGAAGGGAAAAACTACCTTTGATTCAAGTGCAATTATTATTGCTAAAATGTCAGACATTTATATTATGCAATACATCTATAGTATTTTAGTAAATAGCATTTCATGTGAAGACAGGGAATGCCCTCTGCCTAAGTTTGCAGCCCTAACTGAATGATTAATGAAATCAGAGTCTGAGTATTTAACTATGTATAAAAATGATCATGTGCCAGCTTGTGTCTTGGGGTAATGGAGGCAGACTAGTCCTGACCGTCATCCAGAGGGCTTTCATTTCCCAGATATTTAATCCAAGCGTTTTTGTGCCCTGGTCTGCACACCATTATATTTCAATGCAACATTATATAGCAAAGACGTTAACTTCTTAGAAGGTACATCATGTGTGATATTTTTTTCATCCACGAGAGCCACAGGACAGCGCCAAAATGCCATGTTGTAGAGCTTGGCTGTCATGATCAATTTGTAGAATGAAATAAGTATCTACTTTATTTCTTGTAAATCAAAATCAGCAGTGAAACTTATTTATTGCCATGGGGACCATATTTGAAATTCTGGAAGCTGCTCAGTTGATTAATTTGATCTGGGAAGTTTACAGATCTCTTGAACAGTAAATATCATCTCAGCTACAAAAACCATAACTTTGATAAGGAAATGTGATATAAAAACCTCCAACAAATCAGGTTTCTGAGAGATGATCAAAATCACATCAGAGAGAAGCTGAATGAAATGAAGATCTTACACTGAAAATAACGGTACTATCTATAGCTCCTCGCTGTGACTGTCTACCTAGCTAAGGACTCTAAATAGCACATAATTGTAACGTATAAGTGTTGCTCTAGATTATTATTCTGTATAGTATTTGAAAGATAATGTATTCATCCATTTTTACAACACATTCCTGGATTCAGTGTAGGCCTCAGAAGCACAAGATGACACTCATAGTCTCCATACAAGTCGGCTAGCATATTAAAAATAACTCATTTAATATGTTTCTAACTTAATATAAAAAAGCTGTTCTTTATTTTAAAATATGTTTTCTGATAAAGGAGCTCAATAATGTGTAATTTCATTCTAGTAAAGTTTTATGAGAATAGACATTTTCTGTTTTAAATTATATTAGTCAAGATAGCTGGCTGAAGCCTCCAGTGGGAGTTGGGGGAGAGGATGGAACAGACTGCTGATGGTTACCAGCTCAGCAAAGCTATGGAAAAGGCCAACAGCAGTATATTTAGGAACCATAGCTCCCTCCAAAAGAGAAGTGATTTTACCAAAGCATCAGAGCTCAGGCTCCTATAGCGCTTGTTTTGCTTGCTTCTCTTATTTCCCATTGGGAAAGACACACATCCCAGATTCTTTCATTTGTGTGGCTCTTTCTTACCTTTTTCTTTATGCCTCAATGAGATGTAAAAGACAGGAAGGAGACCCTAACTTCCTCTCCTTAAACAAAATACACCTCCTCCCCTTCCAAATATCTACCACAGCTGTAGTGGGTTGACCTTGGCTGGATGCCAGGTGCCTACCAAGCCGCTCTATCACTCCCCCTCCTCGACAGGACAGGGAGAGAAAAATATGACAGAAGGCTCGTGGGTCGAGATAAGAACAGGGAGATCACTCAGCAATTACCGTCATGGGCAAAACAGACTTGACTTGGGGAAATTAATTTAATTTATTACCAATCCAGTCAGAGTAGGGTAATAAGAAATAAAACCAAATCTTAACACACCTTCCCCCCACCCCTCCCTTCTTCCCAGGCTCAACTTCACTCCCAACTTCTCTACCTCCTCCCCCCCAGCAACGCAGGGGGACGGGGAATGGGGGTTGCGGTCAGTTCACCACACATTATTTCTGCTGCTCCTTCCTCCTCAGGGGGAGGACTCCTCACACTCTTCCCCTGCTCTAGTGTGGGGTCCCTCCCATGGGAGACAGTCCTCTGTGAACTTCTCCAGTGTGAGTCCTTCCCACAGGCTACAGTTCTTCATGAACTGCTCCAGTGCGGGTCCCTTCCACAAGGTGCAGTCCTTCAGGAACAGACTGCTCCAGCGTGGGTCCCCCACAGGGTCACAGGTCCTGCCAGCAAACCTGCTCCAGTGTGGGCTCCTCCCTCTCCATGGGTCCATAGGTCCTGCCAGAAGCCTGCTCCAGCATGGGCTTCCCACGGGGTCACAGCCTCCTTCAGGCATCCACCTGCTCCGGTGTGGGGTCCTCCGTTAACCTCCATGGGCTGCAGGGGGACAGCCTGCCTCACCATGGTCTTCACCGCAGGCTGCAGGGGTATCTCTGCTCTGGTGCCTGGAGCACCTCCTCCCCCTCCTTCTTCACTAACCTCGGTGTTTGCAGAGTTCTTTCACATATTCTCACTCCTCTCTCCAGCTGCAATTGCTGTTGCGCAGTTTTTTCCCCGTTCTTAAATATGTTATCCCAGAGGCGCTACCATCGTTGCTGATGGGCTTGGCCTTGGCCAGCGGCAGGTCCATCTTGGAGCCGGCTGGCATTGGCTCTATCAGTCATGGGGGAAGCTTCTAGCAGCTTCTCACAGAAGCCACCCCTGTAGCCCCCCCGCTACCAAAATCTTGCCACACAAACCCAGTACAGCAGCTTATTCCCTCCCGCTTCCTGACTGCTGTCATTTCCCATCCAAGGTGAGAAGCTTGAGTCTAGGGCACCTCTCCTTTCTGCACAAGCTTCATATAAGGCAGCAAATAAAAGCAGAGCTATATCAGCTTTCCCTTGAAAGGAAAAAGAAAATAAAAAACCCAAGGGCTTTCACAGCCAATTCTTGTTCCCCCTTTGGTGGGTAACTGAGTTTGGTTTCACCCTCCCCTTTTCTGACTGAAGGTGGGATGAAGGCTGGCAGGCTGGACTCTTCCCTGTGCCACAAAAGCAGGACCTCTTGGCAGTGAGAGTGTCACAAACTGATCTGGATAAAATCAAAGTAATTTGTGTCTGGGAACAGTAAGGCAAGGTAGAAAAGTGAGCATTAGTTTGTAGATGAGCCAGTGCTTTTTGCAGGTGTATTGAAGACGTACTCTGTCTTACACGTGCTGTGCTTTTTTGAGAACTTGGTCTTCTGTGTAAACTGAAATGATTTTAAAATTTTTTCACTGAAGTTAATTGAAGGTCAGAATAAATGATCATATTGGCCTTTCCTGGCTTTATTTGTATGTGAGTCCATATGTGCATATACATGCGTGTTTTAAGCCGAGAGAAAAGTGAGCGAGTTTTATTTATTTATATACAGCCTCACTCCATTCCTTGCTCCAGCTGTATGTTGCTAGCAACTAAGGAAGTATTTTCAGCTCTCTTTCACAAAATAGCGAGGGCCTGCAGCCACCCACGGATGCTGTGGTTAGAGCTCTGTACGCCGGAGAGGCTCAGGTGCCCCTTATGGCCTGGCACAGCCCCAAGTGCAGACGCAACAGGGGTGATTGGTCTTGACATATTTAAAAGAAGTAACAACACTCTCAAATATTGTTTGGTATCATGGAATAAAGGTGTGAATAGTGTGTAAATGTTGGGATTTTGTCTTCTGCATATCAGACCTTTAAATTTCAGGGTGCTTACTGTCTGTAGGGATAGGTGCCATTTTGTGAATGAGGGTTTGATGCTGTGTGTTATGAAGGCAACACAGAATGATTTACTTTTTCCCCGCTCCGATCTTTTTCCCCTTCATCCAAAATAAATCCTTCAGGATGCAAGTGTAAATTTGCTGTTTGCATACAGAAACATGTGCGTGCACTATCATGTTATTATTTAAGCACACGGCAGCCCACGCCAGGAAATGTGATAATTGACAGGTGTGACATATTAACCTCCACTGGTGGGAAATGGCTCAGAACCAGTTCAGCTGCTGGCTGAAGTGAAATCCCAGCCCTGGGAGCAGTAGATACTCTGTTACTGTGTGAAGAAGAAAAAAACTTGTTGCTATTTCCAAGGGGAAGGGGAAAGAAAAGCCCTACAAGCTGGTTCCTTCTCTCCTTCATTTGAAAAGAAGGAAAACAGGTAATTGTTTAAGCAATTTAAGCCTTATTTCTGATATTTCTTGCTAGAATTGCTGGGTGGAGCTAAGGCCTATAATTAGCCCTCATTCATTTTCCCTTTCTGGTTTTGGCTGGGACAGAGTTAATTTTCTTCACAGTAGCTAGTATGGGGCTATGTTTTTGGGTTTGTGCTGGAAACAGTGTTGATAATACAGAGATGTTTTAGTTACTGCTGAGCAGTGCTTACACAGAGTCAAGGCCTTTCCTGCTACTCACACCACCCCACCAGCGAGTAGGCTGGGGGTGCACAAGATGTTGGGAGGGGACACAGCTGGGACAGCTGACCCCAACTGACCAAAGGGATATTCCATACCATATGACATCATGCTCAGCATATAAAGCTGGAGGAAGAAGAAGAAGGAAGGGGGGGATGTTTGGAGTGATGGTATTTTGTCTTCCCAAGTAACTGTTACGTGTGATGGAGCCCTGCTTTCCTGGAGATGGCTGAACACCTGCCTGCTGATGGGAAGTGGTGAATGAATTCCTTGTTTTGCTTTGCTTGTGCACGGGGCTTTTGCTTTACCTATTAAACTGTCTTTATCTCAACCCACGAGTTTTCTCACTTTTACTCTTCCGATGCTCTCCCCTATCCCACCAGGGGGGAGTGAGTGAGCAAGCGGCTGTGTGGTGCTTAGTTGCTGGCTGGGGTGAAACCATGACACTCTTTTACATGGAGTCTGTGCTTTATCATTTCTGTGGGTTCCCAAACACTTGTCACATTTTGTAAAGTGAAGATATGTTTATTTTCATGTTGACAATGTATAAATGATTAAAAAAAGTTTAATGTACTAACAAGATATTCCAATTAATAAGTATGAACAGAATATTCTCAAGGCATCTTGATCGCTTTCCAGAATTTTGTTTCTTTATGTATTTTTAGGACTTCATGCACATACAATGGTGTTGGAAGGGGTCTAGGTAAAGTGATAAATCTGGCAGTTCCCACAGTGTGCTACGCCCATGTCTGTTGGGTGAATTAATCTGTCATCCAAATGATTATATATCTGTGTGTATTGCAAGAAATTTAGCTAAGTAACTTTTGCTCTAAAAAGCAGAACCATCTAGAAAGTTTTAAGTTAGAGATGGGAAATGAGAATTAATCAGATGATGATAAAGAAATTAATGACCTTGGTGTTCTAGCACTTGTGCGTCTTCGAAGTCAGCATGGAAATAAAGTGTCAGGAAGGTTTTGAAATGTCTGAAATGTGACAGAACTGAGATTGAGATAAAAAACACTTGATTTTGTAAGCTCTTGCTTCCTCGCTCCCTCATGTTTTCATGTTTTCTAATTGCTGCTTCATAGTGTGGGGTGGGTTTTTTTGGTAGTGTGTTGGTTTGGTTTTGTTTTTTTTTTTTTTAAAAAAATAAGTGATGATAGAGAACCGTATAGCTTTGGGGAAACGTTGTGCTATTAGGGTCTCTCCCTTCAGTTAGAGGGGACGCCTTGCAAACAGTGTAATTTCCTTTGCCTGGGTTGCAATAGAGCAATTAAGCATAGCTATCATATTGCTTTTCATGCAGGTTTTGAACACCTAGGAACAGGTTTAAAACCAAAAGGCTGCTTTGCATACTTAGGTTGATCAAGTAGCCACAGCCTGCAATAAATTTCAATAGCTATAATGTGGGTTGAAGTTGAACTAACAACTTAATGATGTCATCGCTTATCGTTACCAAACTCTGAGCTACTCAGCCTTTCCTTCTGTTAGCAAAATTACTGAATGCCTGAATTAAGATGTGGATTTTCTTGTAAGCAGGCTTTTTCCTCACTAAGCCTAATTTTCTTCTTCTAAGAAAACTAAAGCATGGATCGGGTTTGCTTTTGTTCAGGGGCTCATTATATTCCAGACTATGAAAAAACTTCAGCAAGTGTGACAAAAATATTGCCTAAAAATTAATTGCAAGGTACTTTTAATTATTGTAGTGTTACAGTTCTTTTTCCAGATATTTATATGAAATGGTTATCAAATCCTAGATACTTGCAATAAACAATGGGCTGAAAATTATTAACTGGAAATATATAGCAAATCTGCAATTGAAGAGGCATTAATGAGAGTCAGGATAGACTAGTGAGCTATTTACTAAAAGATAAGAAAATAATCTATGTACATAGCGTAATATGTAACTGAACCATCCTACAATAATGAGTCCAATCAGCTTCTCATTTTTCTCAGTTCAATATCTGAGTTTTGGCTACTTGCATTTCTGAAGAGAAGTAAACAAGTTAGTTATTTTTTCTTTTCTTTGTTATGAGGTAAGAAAGAATCTGTTTTAGATAAATAAAATTACAGAAAATTGCAGACTTGAAACTTCATCTCTGTTGCAAAGTCAGTGAACCTTAATCATGTCATTTTAAAAAATATTGCTACGCTCTCTAGTGCAGATTGCCTGTTAGTAATTAAAGAAATTTCTTTTTTACATATATGAAATTTGGCAATAGTCAAAACCGAGTTAGGCTTCCCCCCTCCTTTTTTATTCTGCAAACCAAAGCACTATGCATGATGAACAGTTTTTAAAGGCTGAGCTCCTGTTTTAGGATCGGCCATCCCCTTAAACGCCTACAGTCCATTTACCAAGTGAAATAACAGAGTAAAAATAAACTCATGACCCTGAAAGCATTGGTGGCTGCAGAAAGACTTTTAGCCCTTTAAATTACAGGTTGCAGAAACATTACACTGAATCATTTGATCCTTAAATTGCTTTCTAAATTCTGGATGCCTTGCATCAAACTCTTAATTCCCAGCTACCAAAGAGATCTTGATGTAAAGCATGATGGCTAGCTAGTTACAACTGAGTTTGGTATGGAAATAATAGAAAAGTTTGCCTTTGAGAGAGCAGGAAGAAAATCTGACTGCAAGAAAACGTTTGTGAAGTACCTATTCTTCTGTAATCAGTAGTTTGGCTTTTTCTACTTTGTACGTTTTGCTGAATCTCTGACTTTGTGCAGGCAGTGTCAGATCTGGTACACACATCTATCTACTAGCACACTCCATAAATATAATCCTAGCTTCCTCAAAAGAGAATTTCCTGGAGCCTCACTCACCCCATAATATATACTGCGTTTTGTAGTGCATGAAATCCAGGGGTCACAGTAGTCAGCTGTGCCCTGAGTGGACCAGATCAGTGTTTTGGGTGGGGAAACCTCCTTTTGCGTATTCACTCAAAAGCATTAGAATAGCTTAGGAGTCAGGGATATGTCATGTAAATGAACTCAAGCAGCTCTACTACCTATTATGCTCACAGTTTCCTTCTCTTCTGAGGGGCCTCACTGGGTCTAGGAATTAGTACAGCCCTAGGGCTTCTCTATTTGATTAAGCAGAGCCTGGATTTGTTAAACTCCCAGACATGCTGCAAAGTCCTTTTCCCTTCCTGGAAGCTTTTGAATAAGAATTCAAAGGTGAAAGGGTTGGAGGTTAAAGTTCTGACCCTCCTCTCCTCCAAACCCCTTCCCTTCAAGAAGGGAACAAAACAAATCACTTAAGCATGTGCCTATCATCTAACTCAGTATTGCCATCTCTCATACGTTTTGTGTTGATCTTAAGGCTTTAGCTGTGGGAACTGAGATTCAAATGCTCAGCTTTAAATTAAAACCCAATTTTGTAGTCCTTGTGGTTCTGGATGACAGTTTGAAAATGAGCCCAAGGAAAAATAATATCTTAAAGAAAATACTGCCCTATTACTTTGGAACGCAGTGCTTGACTCAAGATTTTTGAATACCTGTACAATATTGCTAACTGAAAGCATGGGATTACTTCCAGTAAAATAAATGGGACTGAACATATGTTTTACAAACCTTACTGAGTTGGGGTCTGAGAATGACTTACGGACAATTTTACAAAAATGTGACATGCTACTTACAGGAAAAAGTTGGCTAACTGGAAAAACTAACTGCATTTTTGTATTGTGAGCAAAATCCTTTAAACTGTATTCTGCTGTTGGGGGGCTGTGATGATTTGGAGACTTTACTACACAGAAGATCAAATTTCTGATTGCCTTCATGAAATTGCCGTGTGATGGAGTGTCCTGTGGTCAGTGGTGGTCACAGGGAATGTGTTGCATGTTTGTTGGCCAGGAACAACGTACTTTACAAAAATGTTACATAGCTACCTATTTAGGCAAAGAAACCCTTGGATAATGACTCAGATTTAAGCTGTGGATTTTAATATTCCTCCTAGGATTTTTCTCTCTCCTCTGCCTGTGAGGGGGAGGTAGGGAATTGAACAAGGTGGAGTAATGGATGAGCGGAGTACTTTGTACTTGGCAGGGTTTACGGTCTGGGGTTGTATTTTTCCTTTCTGCAGCATACCCCCTAGGGGAGATGCCTGTATGCAGAGTGTTCAATTATCTAAGCTGTCAGGAACATGCGTGTTGTAAAAATGTAGGCTTGCAGCAGATTCCTGGTGATCTTTACAGATGGCCCAGTTCTCCTTCTCATACCTTCAGCTTAAGCACTGGATTAATCATTTCAATCATTCACCCTAAATGGAGTGAATTGTGAGTGTGTGTAAGACAGAGAGGTAAATTACATAGGAAAGAGCCAAACTATCGTGGAGGTAGGGTTGGTTTTTTAGTTTTGGTTTGTTTGTTGTTTTTCTGGGTGGGGTTTTGGTTTTTTTTTTGGTCTGCTAGCTGATTAGGTACACTACAGCAACAAAACATAGAAGATCGCTTATCTCATTCCAGAAGATGCCAAGGACATTAAGGACATAAATGTCACTGTGTTCAGAAAGAGAGAAATCGAGATATTCTGAATGAAAGAGCAAGAAGTGGCTTAGATATGTGGGCTGAAGGAATTTGGTAGGATATCTCCTGACCAGGAAAGATGACCATGTGCTTGGCTTGAGTTATCGCTGTCAGTCTGAGACAAAGATGAACCAACACGTTCTGTAGCTTCAGTAGGAGGTCACAGGCAGGCTCTGAGAAAATACGTGATTAGAATTAGATAGCTGTGAGTTTGCTCGGCAGGGGTATCTGGCTCACAGAAACTAGGTTACTTAGTGGTCCAGTTTATTTTAGCGTGAATAAAAATAAGCAATGTAAGTAATGGGACTACCTTTGGGGAGAAGAGTGGAGATTTGCTATACTCCCTACTTGTTTCCATCCAGAAGTTCCTATTGTCAGCCTCCACTATTCCTTGGAGGAAAATGCTGAAAGAGATGGGCAGCGCAGAAAGCAATTTGTTCTAAGCTTTCAGGAAAATTGGTAACACTCAAACCGCATCAGCATTCAAAACTGTGAAGCTGGGGATGACCTCTGTCTGAGAACAGAGTTCATAGCTGAGAGAGAGAGTCTAAATCTGGCCACTTTCAGGTAGCTAATATAGTGAACAGTGAACTTTGTGGAAGGATTGTGTATCTGTGTGCCAGCCTTCACTGTCCCCCACCAGATATTAAATGAGACAGCAAATTCTTACTTTAGGCCCTGACTTGGCAAAACAGGTTACATTGCATTGTTTTCAATTACTCCCATGCTGGAAGCTAATCTCTTGCTTAAGTGCTTTGTAGACTTGAGTCTGTGGTTCTTTTTGAGATTTGGTTGTAACTTTCTTGTAATATTTTGCAAGCCATCCATCAACTACGCAGATAAAAAAACCTTAGCTGCACATCCCACGCACAAGGTAGAGAATTTCACACAGCTTTTACACTGGTGTGCTTGATTCCCCTGACAGGGTGAGCTTTCCTTCCTGACCCTGTGTTACAGCTCTGCTTGTGATATGCCTTTCTCCCTCTTCTTTCCAGGAGCAGTGTAACGTGAAGCCCAGGACAGAAAGCCCTGGCGGGAACTCACAGTCTTTTGACTTGTAAATGACTCCTTTTTTCAGTAATATGAAGGTATACTAGCTACAGACACAATAATCTTTCCTCATCTTCCACAATGATTTTGGAGGCTGTTAAATATTTGGTTACGTTTGGAAAAGATTTTGACATTCTTTGCAGAAAGACACCATAGAGAAGCAAAGTATCCATATTATTGCTTTATAAAGGACCTCTTTAAAATAATGAGGCATTAATGAATGGACTGGTATGTTGAATCTTACTCATGTAGGAAGGGCGCAAAGTCATTTCACATAAATTGCAGCCCATTATTATAAATAGTTTGGCATCGGTTTCCCTAGAGGTGGAACTTCAAGCCAAATATACAGCAGCAGCTGTGGTGACACGTTATGCAGAAACTGTTCCAGCACTGTGCTGGAGGAATTGGTGTTGCAGGATAACAGCACAACGGCACGTATTTAGAGCCATCTTACAGCAGCAATTCTGGTCTATACTGAAGTCCTAAAAAATATCTGTGTGTGCCTGAGCTGAGCAATGTGGGTCTTCCTCCCTCTCATCATTTTCCAATGAGTTTGTAACCAACTTAACCAACTACATTCACTGTATGTCAGATTTTAGTGATTGAGAAGTCTCTCTGAATTATGCTTTCTTATTTTCATAAGAAATAGTTGTGTAAATTGTTGCTGCGATACTCCCCAAAGTATGAATTTTCTCTCCTACGTGTGACTTTCAAGGTCTGTGCTAATCTGGAAACAATATCAGGTATTGCCCAATAACTGGTGTTCAAACTGATCCCCAAGGCATATAATTATATTTAGGTCTCTAGGAGCTTTTGAGGAGAATTTCACATCTCATTTCAGATGAATTTTAGGAAGGTTACACAAATTCTTGAAAAACTGGGGAAAAGTGACAGTCATTTTTTTGTTTGCAGTGACAGTCCATGCTTACATGGCTTAAAGCTGCCTACTCCACTTTTCCAGTGGGCCAACAAACTTCCAGCCTTTGTCTGGCACACTGACAAATCCCTAGAAATCAGTCTGCCATAGATTTGCCTGGCTTCTACAGAATAGTTTCTCATCCTTTTTAAATTCCTACTGGCTTTATCCATGAGACCAGCTCTGCTGAGCCTTGGTACTCTGCTTGTCCTCAGCAGGAATTCACAATGAAAATTTGAGTACCTTCAAACACTGGTGACTGGGAATGATGCCTGCCAGATCTGGTACTGGGCCTCACCTGCTACTGGCAAGCCTGCAGGTACGCGTTCCTCAAAGCAACGTTTTGTTTCTTCTGTTGTTTTTCACAGCTGAATCCCGCAATGCACACGTATGGATAACATGCATGTCGGTGTGATGTGGCAGACGCAGGAGAGCAGCAGTCAAGGTGGAGACTGTGCATCTTGTAAAGGAGAACAGGGAAATTTTCTTTCATTATATTTTCTTCCTCACAATAAAAGGTCTTGGATATTCGTGGGATAGGACATCCTTTCTCTTCTTTGCTTTGCAGGAAAGTAGCTGTGTTCCTTCTTTTCTCCATTAGCCTCCCATGACTTCTGTGTGTGCGTGCATGTGTTATTTCACAAATGGATTTGGACAGACAGTAGGGATAACAATTATTTTTTTTTTTTTTTTCCCCCCTGACTCTAGTTTCTGAGAACGTGTCTGTTGGTGTCTGAGAGCAGGTGGGGTTTTTTGGTTTTGTTTTGGGTTTTTTTGTGGTTTTTTGTTTTTTTTTTTCTCTCCCCTGAAGCCTGAAATTTAGTGTTATGGTTTCTCACTCCAAAACTGGTTCTGTGGTTCTTGTCTAAGAATTGCTTAGTGCATTTTTTCATATTTTTTTTAGTGTCTACCACAGGCTTTTATTAATAACACAAGCATATTAGTCATATTCAATAACACTTTATGGTAACAGGTCCAACATCTGATTTCCAATTAATCTTACTTTGGGTTTATTTGCAGCCTTTAATTTGGTACTTTAAACAAACAAACAAAAGCACCCTATTTGTGGGCTTTTTTGAGTCTTGTACTCTTGGGACTCAGTTTGGATCTCAGGTCCTTCCCTGCAACTTTCCCAAAATCCAGTGAAACTTTTGTATTTGGAGATAAGTAGAGAATTTGGTCCTCAGTCACTACGAGTTGTTTGGGTTTTTTTAACTCTCTTTAGAAAATTCACCTCTTTAAATCTGTTGCCTGACTAACATCTCAGGTCTTCTTTGGTGAAGTGCCCTCACCCGGAAATACTGGAGATTAATGTTACCTTTTTTTGCTTAATAATGTTATTTTGCAATAGATTTTAATGTAAGTAGTCCATTATACCCAACATCATGAGCAACTACTGGCTCTGCAAGAGGAGTTTATATGCTGCTTTCGGCTGGCCACAGCAAAGACAGTCTGGGTGTCAGGGCTCTGAGGCCACCAGCAGCCCTAATGTCCCTGACTGGCCCCCCAGGGCTCCCCTCTACCCTGCCCAGGACCCCATGTCAGCCCTCTGAGGCCATCAGTCCCTGCCCCAGTGACACAGCAGCAAGGCTGGTCTCCAGCTGCCCGCAGCCTGGCCCGGCCTGGCCGTGGGCCCACCTGCAGGCCCATGGCCTGGCCCAGCTTAGGCCTGTCCCCAGGGGGGTGCCTGATGCCCGGGGCTGCCCCGGGTGCCCTGCTCCTGGCTGGGGCAGTGGGATGCCAGGCTGGAGCCCCATGGGGAGCGTTTGGTATAATTGCTGCTTCTCCACCTGTTCCTCAAATTTCCCTTCTTACTGTGAGCTTTGGGAGTCCCTATTTCCCTCTGGTCTATGGTGTTGACTTACTGGGTTTCTCCTCAAGTTCCTTGTCTCCTTCACCCATGCATTTTTTCATGTAGGGGTAATTTAATTGTTGATTAAGTGTATTGCACCAGCGTTACCTCATGTGACTACACTTTGATGTCGGTGAGTCTGGCATGTAGCACCAGTTACGCGTAACGCTGCTTGTTTTGCCAGTGAAGGACTTTTTTTTTTTTTTTTTCTTTTTTCTTCTTTTTGAGGGGTGGCTCAGTGGCTTGTAGCTGAATAAGTCCCAGTGGCAAAGCCTAAAGAATGGTCCCCGTAATTATCTAGGGATTTTTTTTTTTTGTCCTCCTCTTTTCCTTTGCCACACAAACTCTGGTTTCTGTTTTCTCTTCAGCTTTCTGTTTTTCCAGTGATGCGGAGTGGTTTTTAAAGTAACAGCATGATCTATTCATCTGGAAATGTGATTGAAAACAGTTCACTTGTAGTATCTTCAGTCATTTTTGAAGATTGCTTATGATTTTGAGGAAAAGAGGGGAGACCTTATGGCTTTTGGCGACTTGGAATTGACCAAATGTGTAGTTGATATAGATCTCATCCTCATAACCGTGGAATAAATTGTTATTTTATTTCTTCTCACTTTTATATAAAGATATTCTACAGATGGTATTTGCTTTAGAGGTTGGGAATGATTTTGCCTGGTGTTGCTCTCTGTCTGCTCTTTTTATTCTCACTATATGTAGGTCTTTGAACATAAGTGACAAAGTGTGTATCACAAATTGAGGAGGGATTCCCAAGCTGCCTGAATGCCCAGGCTGAAACGCTTAGCAGGAATTCCTCCTTTTTTTTGTCTTTTCTTTTTAAATGCAAAGTCCTACTGTTCATATGTGCAGCTATGAATGCACGCCCTAGAAAGATCCTGATGGTATTTGTATTAACTTTTGCGACTGCTTTCGATTTGAGATGTGAAGTAAGGGTTACTCACTGTGTACAGTTACAGAGTGCAAGCAGTTGCACTGCACCTCTAGTCCGTAACCTGTCTGTACGTGCAAGCAGAGCAGCGGAGGGAGGCTGGATTTATTTATTTTTTTTTAAGTGCCTCTCTGTGCCTTTCCTGGGTTGTTTAATGCAGCTTTGGGTATGCTTACAGAGAAGTTGGCTCTGCTGACTGTCGTTCCCATCGAGGTGTCTGAGAGGGCTTTTGGCCATACAGCTGTGCTACCAGAAAGTTCATTTTTGGGCTTGAAAAGAAATGGTGTAATTACATGTGAGGAGTTTTGGGGGGGTGAGCGTCCGTGACTGATGGGCATGCTGGGCCCTGTGCCTGGGCAGGGCGGCCCTGGGTGTCATGCGGGGTGGCCCTCGGCTGCAGCAGCGCGCCCCAGCCCCGTGGCCTCCCATGCCAGCGTGTGTGGGACAGACTCAGAAGGGTGGACAGGAGATCAAGGTCAAAAATGAGTGGGTAGCCCTGAGGGGACTGCATTGAGTCCAGCGCTGCTGAGGCTGTGCTAGGGAGATAGGCAGTTTGGAGCTGCCACGAGCTGTGGTAGGAACAGTGCAAGCCTTAGCTCTACATCCAGCTTCTTCCTTGTTGAACGGTCCCTATTACCCCACAGCTCTGTTTGGTAAGCTACACGCTCTTGTCCATGCAAAATAGCTTTCTACCTTTGACCTTGCTGCTGTCATATGCCTCAAGCTTTTCTCCAAAACAAAAGTTGCCACTGCAAATCTTTTGGTGAGGAAGACTCATCTCTCACCTGCCACCCTGGCAGTGCTTCTGCGCTACATTGTAAATGGGCTGTAATAGGGAGGAAAAAATGCCCTGAAATAATAACAAGATGCTCTCTTTGATATTTTTCTAGTAAGGAAGGGAAAGGGGAATATGAGTGTTTTGGAAAGTCCCGCTTCTGCGAGCGTTGTGTCCTGTGGGAAGAGGGGTTTTGGACCCTTGTCACAACGGGGGTGAGAAGGGTGGGCAGCAAGCTGCCTTCCTGGGCTGTGCTTGGTGGGAGGGAGCCGGGAGGCATCCTCTGAGGCACCAGCTCAGCTGGAAGGCTGAGGAACGGGGCTGGGAACAAAGAAGCATCAGCCTGTGCAGACAGGGAGACAGCCAGCCCATCAGTGAAGGGATTGATTTTTCCCACCAAAAGGTCTTCTTTGTTTTTCTGTTTGGAAAAAAACCAACCAAAAACCAAAAAAACCCACCACTTATTTAAACATGTTCTGTTTATTTTTTTTTCCCCACTGAAAATGTTTCATTTTTATTTTGAGCAAAAATATAGACAATTTTCTTTACATGCTTTCATTTTGCTAAGACCATATTCTGTAAGAGAGGATGTTTCTGTGAGCGGTGTGTGCATGTTTATGCATGTGAGAGCTTCATCAGCTTCATCTGCCTATAAGTACAAGGGGTTGAGTGCTGTTCAGTTAGGTTTTCCCTCCCTCTGCAAAGCAGGTAGAAATCATCAATAGAAGACAGGCTGGCTAGTGCTGCTCTGGGATGATACATGTATGCAATATTTATTGGAGTTGCATGGTTGTGACCCTAAGACAAATTTGTTCCTACCCATTAGTTTTTCATAGTGTCATTTGTGCTCCTATTTTTTGTGTTGGTTTTTTCCTTTCTTTCTTTTTTTCTTTTCTTTTTTTCTTCTTTGTATGTGTGTGAATTATTTTTGAGCAGGAATTACCTCAAACAGCCCATATTTCTAATACGTTGTAATACACAGACTTGTCAGAGAATGCTGACCACCTTTACTTCCTTGAAGTCAAGCACAAAGGTGTTCAGGATCTGCTGGAAATCATTGCCTCTCACAAAAGGCATTTCTTTTGCCTCAAATGTAGCTATGGCATTTTGCTTCACTGATAACAATGAAGGGTAATAAAGATACAACTGCAGCCTTCAAGAAAGAGACCAGTAAAACATCATTGCTTTGAAGAAACTGTTACTTGATGAATTGTACTGAAAGACTGCAAAGCCTTCTCATTTTAGTTCCCTACACAAAAAACTCCCTTTTTGATCTCAAGATTTCTTAATTACTAAAGAAAAAAACTACTTACATGGTCTTTAATTTCTATTTAAAGAGTATATGCCACTAAAACAACCAACCAAACAAAAAAATCAACTGGAATTATAGGTACGTCAGCTCTTCCACTTGACATGCTTCAGAAACCCCCAAAGACTGGCTGATGTGTAAATACATTTTAGCAAAGACATGGGTAAAAATAGAAGAGAGTCAAGAAATTAACTACCGTTGCTCAGAAATGATTGGACTAATTAATTGTAAATAAGATGACAAGGCACTACCTTCGTACATGCAATAAGGTACAGCCATGGGCCCCCGTTACGTGGGACTTGTGGCAGAGCACCTGGGGCATGGCTCAGCCAGTCCGTATGACACCCGGGCTGCGAGGAGGGAGCTTGGTGCCCCTAAAATAAGGGGCAAGATGAGTAGCTGCTTAAAGCCGTAGCAACCACTAGGCGAGAGACTTAGGTGGAATTAAAGCCATCTGGATCTGTCATTTAGCCTTTCTGTGGATCAGTCCCCATCTGCAAAAAGGTACAATTCGAGCTCTTCATAACTAGAGTTCCCCTCTCTGTTCTGCATGTCAGGATGATGCCTTGTACAAAAAGGCCCTGATCTTGTTTGGTGCCTCTGTTTATTACCATAATATAAAAAAAAAATGGTGAAAGTAAGATTACAACCTCAAGGTCAGCTTCTGCTGTATTATACTCGCCCTTTCCCACTGAAGCCTGCCAGGGTGTTACTGAACGCAGAATTTGGCCTTTAAGGTTTCAGTGTACAATATGCATATCTTGTGTTGAGATTAAATATGAATATGTTTAAAGGTCTGCTTTCAATCCAAATTTTGAGGGCTTGCCAAAGTAGCAGAGATTGAGATAGGATCTTTTGTACTATTAATTGAAGGCTATGCTTTTATTTCCTTTAAATTTTTTTTAAAGCCTCCCTTCTGTGGTGGAAGATATCTTGCTGCTGCTTGGATTGATTCCAAGTACTGTTTTCCCCTTTAGCTAGAGCTGCAAAATGTAGTGGGTTTGATTCCTTGCTAAGTATCTTTTGTTAAATACTCGCAATTCAGAGTTGCAGATACCTTAAGGTGAAAGGGAAACCAGATCAAGATGCTATTAGCTGCCACTAGAAAGAAAACATGCCATAATGTCATATGAGTTAATAACTTTAAGTAGCCTGTAAGGTGCTGCTGTGGAATTAAATGCTTAACAATAATTCAAAAACGGCTTACAGAAATTTAAGAATGTGGATCATTTAGTATAGCTGAAATTATGCTCCTGGCATATATGTATGACACATGAGAGCACTTACCTGGAAATTTATTACCCAGCTCTGAGCAAACAAAGCATGACCTACATTTGACTAAAGTCAGCTGTCTCTGGCTAATCCTGTGGGCTTCTTTTTATTAATGTCACAATTGCTAATGTGGTATAACATTGTCATTACTGAATAGCACAGCGGGATAAGCTGCAGCTGTTATTTCTCTTTCTATACCTACTAACTCATTAAATTTGAGTTTTGGGGAATACAAATTGTAAAGATTATTCAAATTCTGATTGAGAAATGGGACTACTGGGAAATTGATGGTATATAAAGTAAAACTTTGAATCAAGGATTTTGGTGGGTGGTTTTTTTTTTTTTTTTTATTGGGAAGGTTGGAATGTTCACAACTGATTCCTGCCCCCCCCCCAGTTCCTTGGCATTAGGCTCCAAATTAAACCAGAGGTAGAATATCAAGAAAAGTAATAGAAAGATGGAAATTATTGCATGGTGGGTACTATTTTTTTCTGATGCAAAGGTAAAATGCAAAGCTTGTGTAGAGACAACATGGAATGAGCAAGTTTTGTACCAAGAGATCAGTAATACACTAAGTATCCCATTGTTATTTTAAATAGCATAATTTCCTCATTTAAAATACCTAAAAAGCACTTGAGTTTAAAGACTTTTTTTTTTTTTTTAAAACAAACTTTTACAGAATTCTGTAGCATACATAGAGGCAGGTCTTTGGTATTTCCACAAAAACACACATGGCAGCGAGAACTGACTTCTTCAAGAGGGAAAGGGAAAGTTTCCAATTTGTCTGCTTCAGGACTGAGACACTGGTGTTCCTTTTTCCTTTAATTATGCTAGGCTTTTTCTGAGAGGCTTACCTCACGCTTACTCTCCTTCTCATCCTAATGTCTGGTTGAAAACTTAAAAAAAAAAAAAAAAAAAAAAAAAATCCAAATTTTAGTGTGGAATCAGAATGAAGCTCTTCTTTCCCTCCATCTTAATTTTAGCTTCTGTCCAAAATTGTGACTGCTTATACAACCGTGGGCAGGAGTGACAGTTTCCAAAGCAAGGTCTTCCAGGCTGGCTGCAGCATGGTAATGTGGCTGGCTGGGAGGAACACCCCAGGCCCAGGGGCCTCCCGGGCGGGCAGGCAGGCAGCCAGCTGTGCAGCCCTCGCACCAGCTCCGCGGGAGCCTGGTGGGGGTAGGAGGAGGCATGGCTGGGGCTTTCCCACACCCCAGCTATTTCCTGCTTGCCGCGAAGCCAATGGAAACTGTGTCAGCCAGCGCAAAGTTAGGTCAGTGCTCAGGGGTCAGGCCGCAGGGTGGATTTTAATGGAGCTAAGCTGATGGTTGCAGCTGAGGATCTGGCCATTAATTTCCATTCTATTGTTACAGTGAATAGGTTTATAAGCTAAATTCAGTGCATGATCTATTGCTGTATTATGGGTTTCAAGGAGTGTAAATCCCTTGACTTTCATAGATGAACCTGGAGAAAGGCAATGGTGTTTAAGGGGGAAAAGAAAAAAAAAAAGGGGTGGGGTGGGCGAGGGGAAGGGGTGCTGGAGGACCTGAAAACGGGTGTGTGATCTTGTATTTCTCACCACAATTACATGGCAGTTGGGCTAATCCAGAAGCTTGGTTGAATCTGAATTCCTCAAATCAAGATTAAAACCGCCTGCATTCTTTAGATAAATTGGAATAAAAATGATCTCTTAGGCATTCATGCACTTAATTACATTCTCTCCTCCTCCCTCCCCTGCCAACAGAAAAAAAATAACTGTTAACTTCTACATTCATGTTTAAAGGGTGATGTCAGCTTCTAGGCTGTTGCTGACTACTCCTGGGGATAGGTGGTCACGCCTACAGTAGATGCTCTCCACTCAGTATGTGAAGGAGATAGGTGCTCTGTAATGCCAATGAACCTAACAAGTTGGGAAGCAGTATAGAGAGGAGGGGACTTGAACTCAGATGTCATGGCTACAGAGGGGAGGTAATGCACTGAGCAATCTTTGCAGCTGATGGATGGAACTTGTTCATGGGAATTCTCTGGAATATAATGTCTGTGATATCTATGATCGTTGTAAATACCGTTCTCTATCCTAAAATTTCCCTTTCTGCAACAGTGTTCCTTTTTGTCTTGCTCCAAAGTCTTGATCGAGTCATCTTCAGATTTCCCAAAAGTGAAGCATTTTCCCCCATCTTCTCTTGCACAAACTTGGTCCCATGGAAGCCCACTCTCTCACCTTCAGGAAGCTTGATCCCAGTTGCCTTCTTGATCTGCCTGTTAACTACTTCTACAATCTGTAACCACAACTCTAATACACTAGCTTTTAAAAATGGGGCTTGATGAGGGAGCTTGGGGACCATAGAGGATAGTGTGGAGCATAAGGGAGGAGATGCTGAGGCCGCTTGTAGAGCGAGGTTGGCCCAGAGTGTGAGGAACTATGTGCGTGTATGTGTGTGATGGGAGGAGAGGCTGTGCAGAATGATTCATATGGGAAATATGCCATGACCACACTGAAAACAAAACAACATCAGCTCAAATTCTGATGGGGTTTATAGTGTGAAGAAACGCTTTTTCTTTTTTATTAGGTGGCTTGTGGTCTATATGAGTAAGCTTGAGGCCTCAGTTTAATGCTTGGCAAGCTGGTGCCCACCACAGGCATTGGCACTCCTGTAGGAGAAGGACTTGGTGAGCTGAAAGTCCCTCCAGGGTATTACTTCAGAATGGGATGGCATGTGGAAGTTCTCATTGCTCTGCTTGTTCTGTGGAAAATGAGGATTTTGGGAATGTAAACATAGAATTTCTAATGCATAATACAAATAAATATACTAAAAAAATGAGTTAAATATACTTAAAAAAAAAAGTTAATTATTGGAGGCTTTTTTAACAGCAAATGCTACAGAATTTATGTTAGTTAGCCACATGGCCGTATGTGGGAATTAGCTTAAATGATGCTTTGTAAGACACAGTCTCCTCAGGATACATGAATGCTTCCCTCTCCCTTGTTTTTCCTTTCCTTTCCCTCTTTTTTTTTTTTTTTTTAATTTTACATCTCCCCGTTTCTTCCATTTCCTGCCTCACGTTGTTATTGAAAATGAAGCAAAAGCATTCCTATGCATCAAACAAAAGCAGCTCACTGATGGTGCTTGAACATGGAAACACACTCTGCCTCTCAACTTTCATGTGGGTCTTAGGCTGAAGAAAACAGACTGTACAGATCAGTCACGAAATGAACAGGTCTCATGCCATCCTTTTCCCACCCGTGCTGTGGGACTATTCCTCTTAGAGCAGTTTCTTCACCAAATGAGCCCTTTCCCTTCCCTCTGATTAGTAGTTTGCTCCCTCTGTCTGTAGCAATTGATAAAGCAAGGGCAACAGTAGAGCCAGGTTTGAAAGCATTATTTGGGATCTTTAGATGTGGCTATAGGGGAATGTATGATTGCTCATGAGTTCCCGAAGGTTAGAATAAAGTTACTAAGAACAGAAATCTCTGTGAGCTTGGCTTCATCTTCCTGAGAGCCAAAGCACTGAATGATCAACTTATTTCTAGTTTGTGCAATTTCAGACTTGGGAAAACTTGTGGATAACTGGACAATTGCCTGACAAAGGCATGAAGCTCAAAAAGCTAAAAATTTTTCGGGAGAGTGCACTCCTTTTAAATAAAAAAGTAGCGAGCATTTGTTTTTCCTTTTTTGACAAGCTTTTCTAAGTTCTTTCTTTTTAGGGGGAGGAGGTGAGGTAAGTTCACTTCCTCTTCTCTGCTGTCCACTGTGTTTGACTTCCACAAAGTCTATGAAGGCTAAATGAGGGACTTTGAGAATGGGCTATCCATGCAACCCTGGAAAAGATGCTGGAGGTAGATACGTCTGCCTGCCTGCCTCCTGAAATATGGTTCTTTTTCTTGTAGGTTCCATATAGGTATTTCAGGGAAGGATTTTTTCTGCCACCTCTCCTTCCTTTCCTGTGGCCTAGTTGCCACTGAAGCAGCTCAGGCGTGTGTCTGCTTGCTGATTTATCTCATGCTAGTGTGGAAAAAAAACCCCAAACCCACCAAGAAGCAAACAAAACCATGCAGAATTTAAGGTTTCCATTAAGAAAAGGCAACTTCTTTAAAACAAGATCTGAGCTCTACCCATAATCATCCTAAATATTTATTGAGTATACACATTAAAGAACTTAATTTATGACATGAGAAGTGACTGTGTATCAAAAAAACCAAGTTAACTTAAAACTGAGCAGTTTCACCAGTGCTTCTTACAGTGTCAATGGAAAAGCAAGTGTGTGAGGTTAAGTCATGCGTGAATAAACTGGCATTGCCATGTAGGCATACGGGAATAGGAGAGGATACTGGCCTTCAGCACAGAATTAAACCTGACTGAACAATATTCTACAGCATGCAAAACAACTTGAAAAGTTAAATGGCTGGGAAAAATAAATGTCCTTAATAGCTTTTTTTGTACTGATGTACTTGGAATCATAAGCCTTTTTCTTTTAAACAAATGCCATCTTTAATTTCCAGATACTCCTTAAAAAAGGCAGATAGATTCTCCCTTGGCTGCAGTTTAATATAAAAACCTCTTTATCAATTTTTCAAGGAATAAACCTGCACTATGTCTTGTTATTTCTAGCTTGACAGAGCAGAAGTTGTAAATCTTCAACATAATAGAATCCATTTTGCTAGATATTTCGCCATGGGAAGGGCACTACTTTAATCAAGAGGCTATTTGAATTCATGTATGATTTTGTCCAAAGCTGACTGTTTAAAACAGCTGATCTGTATCTGAACTTAGAACAGTTTTTTTGGTGAACATGCAAATTAACTACATCATGTTATGAAAGTACCCATTTGTGACTAATAGCAATTATCAGAGTAATGCTGCCTTTGTTCTCCTTTTATTATCCTCAGAACTAATGGTTCCTGCCCCATAGTGTAATATTGTATCTTTGGTAATATTTAATTTTCTGTAAGAAGAATAATGAAAGGAAAAACGCTGTGAAGAATAAGGAAGTTCTTTGTTATACACAGGAAAGATTAAGACTACTGCTTGCCACATGGAGGAGCTCAAGTATCAGGTTAGGAATTACCATTGCCGCCTGGAGAGCTCCTTCCCCGGCCAAGTTGGACTGGAAAAGTAACTCCTGGGAATGCCCTGGCCTCGGGTCTGCCCCTGGGTGTGTGGATGAGGTTGCTGTAACTCTGTAGCAGTTATGCATAAGAGCATAATTTGGCCTGTGGTAGTGTTAATACTCTTTCCAACTGCTATGCCATATAGATCACAAAGACCTCAAAGCTACTTAAACTGGTGCAAACCCTGGCTTCTCTGAACTATTACTTTCCTGCAGTTTTCCATATCTGCTTCCACAACTCCTCCTCCTGCTACAACATAGAGGACTAATTAAGGGGAAAAAAAACCGATTGAAGTTGATGATAAAAGTTATTCCTACCTTACTGTGCCATACTGCATCTTAGATTTAAGTAATGAAGATTCAGTTCCCAGATCCAGCTGTGGCAACATAAAAGGTCATTGACCTGCAGCTATTTTCAGTCCCTTTCTGTCCTACCAAGAGATTTTTTTACTCCAGGGCTCTGTTAGTGGAGCAGTTTGTGTGAGAACTACCTAGTTAGCTTCAGGAAAATCTGTCTGCATTAGGTAAAATAACTTGTGTCAGTCCCGTGGCAGGTGGAGCCCCTGGCTGGCAGTGACCAGCAAGGCAGTTCTTTGCCTTGGTGAATGGACCTGGGAGTGGGGGCTGTGGGCTGTGCATGTCCCAGTCTGATCAGCTGGACCACCTTGATATGTACTGGCTGGGTAGGGGGTCCCTCTTTTCTGCTCCCCACCCTCATCCTCTTTATGTAGGCCAGATAGTGCTTGTAAACTAGAAAACATCAGCTCTGATGAACTAGAAAAAAAAGAGAAATGAGATGTGGTATGGATCCTGCAGGAGGGAACAGGAGAGAGGCTAGAGGTCCCCTGTGCAGCTCGTTTCTTAAAGCCAGGTTTTCACAACCTGCTGACTCAGTAAACATGTTTATCCTTGGTTTAAAGTACCAGTTTTAGCTAATCCATGTGGCTCTGCCTGACGTGTGTGAGAGAGTGCCTGTGGGAGCAGCTCACCCGGCAGCTCTTGGGGACACAGCTGGCCACAGCGAGGTGCTGGGTCAGAGGCAGGGATGGGCAACAGCCTGGGGAAAGAATAGCAGTCTGAGGCCTTTGTTTTCTGTAACAGCTGTCTTGCACTGAGTATTTCTGGTTGAAAACAGGCTCTTCCCTCCTTTCACAGTAATACAGTCACAACTCATGGCCTCTCTTCAGATTAATTCCTTTTGTTATCAGTCTTATCTTTACTGGTGAATTATTGTCAGATTATTACTACTCCTCTCCTTCCCATAAAGTATAACTGCTTAATTCTCACCCTTCTACCTGTGCTGTTGATGGGGTTAGGTGTGCAACCGGCACAGCTGTAGCATCCGCACTGTGCTGTAGGCACACAAGCTTTTGGAGACTACTAGAAAGGAGAAACCACCTCAGAGGCTGTGGTGCATCTGAACTTCTGCATTTTTCCTTTTGTTACTCCTATTGGTGGTCTGAGCTGGGGCACTGCGCGCTGGCATAGCAGAAGCCTGAAGAGCTTTGGGGTTCTCCAGCCACTCCTGCTTCCTGCAGCTAGTTTGTGAGGGAAACAGCAGCCTGTATGTTTTGCAGGGGGCAAAGGTAGTTTAAAGTAGCCATTGCTGCTGCTTACCAGTTCATTTTAAGTTACTGTGCAAGCTTTTGTAGCATGACACGCTTAAAACTACAAATCTTAGTTGTCTGAAGTTGATGATTCATGTATATTCTGAAATTGCTTTATTTTCCTCCTAGGTCAGATCAGTGAAAAAATCTCTAACTTTTAAATTTAAAAATAACTCTGAAAGACTCTGTTCTTGTAAATCTTTGGTTGGAAAGGCTAAGATAAATGACATTAGTTGCAACTAGCCTTATTTATACAAATAATTTCATTTTTACATACTTTTGCCTCTGAAGAATGTTAAATTTCTCAACTTGTTTTACAGGGATGTCTTGCCTTATTTCCCGAGATTTAAGGCACAAAAAAAGAGCTCATGACCTTACTGTCTGAAATAGTTCAGAAATGTGACACACGTGGTGGCTGCAAGGGTAGCTGCTGCTGCTGCTGCAAGTTCAGCTGGAAGACTGGCAGTAGGAATCACTTCTAGAATCCAAGTTTTTTGTGTGAGCTAGTACATCTTCCTGGCCATGGGTGTGAGTAAGAAAGCTTCACTTCTAATAAACTAAATATGATTCAAGAGTTCAAATTGGAACTTGGGCTTAGAATGTGAATCCTGCAAAATCTGTTTGTACTCTTGCCTTTTTTTCTGTCTGCTGCAATATTAGCAAATACATTGAATAAGTTAATTTGGTTAAACATGTGGTAAATGCAGCAACATAGCACAGAACCTGTTTTAAATTAGCAGTTATGGCTGATAAATTATATATTTTTGAATTGCTAGGGGCAGAACACAAAGTGTGCAGTACCAGCAATTGCAAACTGCTGTACACTTTAAAAAAATAAATTGTATGCAAACTTTATTGCTGGATTCCAGTGAAATAATAATAAATTGTGGGAAACGTATGCATTCTTTAGATTAAAATACACAGTCTTTGTATTAAGATGCAGCAATAGACAAAGTAACATATATTGTCCAAGAAATGCAAGGTAGTCCTAATTCCATAGATCTGGGATGATAGAAACCTTAGTTTAGGCTGGAGGATCCCCTCACAGAAACCGTGATTCAAGTGTGCAGCTGAGCAAATAGAGGGCTCCACTTCCCTTGGTAAGAATTTGCATTGGTGGAATTGCATGGGGAATAGGAGTGAGGAGACTTTGGCCAGGGAAGTGCCTTTTGCCTCTGCTTCTTGGCAGTTTAATCTAATTAAAAGAAAGCAAGCTTTCCCAATATAGCTATCCTGTATAAAAGTAAGAACTTCATAAAAACCTTCTCTCTTTACTTCAATCATTTAGGCAGCCCATAATGACTCTCAGGTTAAAGAATTAATCTTCAGTTCCATGCTGAAAGTCTTCAAATATGATAATTCTTGAGGGATCTTTCAAAGAGCAGAGTTGTGCCGACCCTTTCGAGCAAGTCATTAATGAAACAGCTTTGTGATAAATAGTAGTGCGCTAATGACCTGCGGATGGGCTTTATAGAGAAAGGCATTGATCTCTTGGGGTCAGTAAAGATGGTATTGCAGTTTTAGGAAGAATAAGGGTGTTAATACTTCTGTTCCAGACACAATCCATCTCAAGCAGTTAAAATATCTACTGAAATCCCTACTACAGGGTCATTTAATACCTTTCATTTCTTTACACTTGACTTACGCCTTGTTTCTGTGTGCTGTATAGAATTGCTGTTGTATGCAACAGCCACTGAACTCGTGGCTGTTAAAAGCTGTCCTTCTGTTTCTGAAAGGATTTGCAAAGCCTTTTTTTTAATTAATGTTTGTAAGGCTTTTTGTGATCCTCAGAGAGGAGAATGAATGCAAGGCTTTCCGTTCTTATTGTGCCAAATCTGGAGTTTTCCCCCAGGCCTCCATTCTTTGGGAGTCAAGTGGTGCTGATGAAGGGCTGCAGTCCAGCCAGAGAGCCTGGCACACCTGCCACTGCGCTGTGCCTGCTACAAATCTTGGACTCCAGCAGTTTCAGTGACTTTGAGAGGATTTCGGTGAGAATTCCTACCCACAGGTGCTGTGTTGCCACGGTGCTGCTTTCTAGGTGTGTGCTTGTGGTTGTTACCTTGTACAGCAAAGGGCTGTATTTGACCTTGGAAATACAGCAGGAAAAAAGAGGACCGTACCTCTTTGTTCCCTTGAACAGATACACAGATCTTGGCATTTTTTTTTCATTTTCTCTTTTACCCCTCTTATTCACATTCTACAAATTTGGTGTTACCTTCTTTGCAGTCTTGAAAACCTGGATGATTGTAAAGTTATACAATCACTCTTCAAGGGTAAAATCTATTTTTTCACTCAATTTCCTATTCAGCCTTTCTGTTATTCTTCAGACTGTTGGTTGTAGAAACCAAAGAGCTAAAGTAAGCGTCATTAGGACTTGCCCCCTTTTCCATTTCGCCTAGCAACATCTCTGTGTCCCCTGTCCCTCCACCCCCAGCCTACGACATCCCCCAGCAAAGCAAGAGATGGGTAAGACTGCTATTTCAAATGTAAAGGTAATTAGAAACACCCTCACCCTGCCCAAAGGAAAGAAATACTGAGGACTGGAGACTCTCTGAAGGTAGTACTTCGTGCTTCTATGGCAAGGCAAGGCTCTGGGCAGAAGTTGTTGCAAAACTGGAATGGCTGTGAACTTGCTGGCCTCTTTTGGCAAAACATTATTTTGGCTCTGTAGTTGAATTCTCCTCCTTCCCCTACAATCCCTGGCTACATTTAAGGTGGGGGGAGAAAACTGTATTTATCCATGTAACTGCATGAAACAGCAGGAGTCGTCCTTTTATAAGGTGGGAGAGGGAATGACCAAAACTTTTTAAAATTTAAGTCTCTAAATATAGAACCTTAATAACTGATCTGGCTCTTTTCGGAGGTGATTGATGGTCCCTGGATCCTGTGGGAGGGAACGTTCAAGACTTTTTCAAATAAAGGTGTTTTTTTTCTGATGCCCTAATCCTCAAATTCATGTGCCTGAGTATAGAGAAGAAAATCTAGAAATTTATTCAGATGTTTTAACTGTGTGTTCCCTAACAGACTTGCATAAAGTGTACAATTGCAGAATGAGAAGAATAAAGCTCTCCAAATCTGTGAAGCACCAGGAATATGTTTGAGGAGCTACCCTGATATCTCCTAGGCTAGATGAGGTAATGCATGATTAGAATATTTATAATCACTGATGAGAAGTAGGAATAATAATATTCACTAGCTACAGTATTCTTTAACTTCCCTGCAGGTTGAAATGCCTATTAAAGTAGTTGTAGCATGTGGAGTGCTAATACAATACATAAGGATCATTGTGGGCAAAAAAGGTTTTAAAATAACTTCTCAGTCCGCAATTTTTCTCTCTGGGAATGAGATCTCACTTTGCTCCCAGATTTAAATCCTGCTTTGATGAAATGCCTTAGGAAAGCCACCTTTCAAGGTACTGTCCTCTGTCTCCTTCTAGTGTTAATATGTACTCAGAAAACATTATGAAAACTAATGCAGAGGATTTTTCATATGTTAATAACACACTTATTTTCGTTACTAATTGCTGAATGGCTTTGCATTAAACCTGTAAATTTTCACTTCAAATACATGCAGCCTTTCTTTGAGTTGAGTGAAGGTATTTGCACTTTTCTAGTATGTGGTTAAGTTTCAGCTGCCCCTCTGAAGCGCTGTTTAAGGTGGTAATTCTCCAAGCAGTCTAGCACAAAGCTCAGCTCGAACTGCACCAGGATGATTTGCAGGGTGGAAGCCACTGTAACACTTTGGTTTTGGTCTAGCGGAGAAATGAGAAAACCCTCGGAGATCCAGCAGAGAGCTCAAGAAATGGGAAGGCTTTCAAAGTTTCCTTGCCTCCTTCCAGCCATCCTCAAGCACCTGCTTTGTGAGTAGTTGTCTTTGGCTAAGATTTTTTTCAAAACCTTGTCTGCATGTCTCTGTTTCAGAATAAGAGTTTTCAAGAAAATCATTGTGTGGGCTGAGACACATGCCGAAATTAGGAGTTAACAATGCTATATTATGGATATTATGACTGTGCTCTTCAAATGCTTCCAGTAAGCCCTTGTTCAGTCAGCTTTAGTCTTCGTGTGATTCCAGTTTCCAGAAATCCAGCTCTGTATCCCTTTGATACTCTGTCAAAATCTCCCCCTCTCCTGTCTTTTCTATGTGCTGCCTCTGAGGGTTTAGTCTTGCAAGATGTTGAATGGACTGGATATAATTAGAGGCATGAAAAATTCTTGTGTGCATTGATTGTTGCTCACACCAACTACTTATCATATGCCAAGCACTTCACAGGCACGTAAGGTAAAGATGCCGTTCCAGATGTCTCTCCACACACTTTAACAGTATATATATGTCAGTGGTACTCTTTTCATTCCTGAGATTACACAGGTACTTTACTGCATTGGGACTGAAACACTCAGCATTTTGCAGAATCACGATCTTGAAGACTATCCATGGTATGAAGTTTGCTGTGTCTACCCAGAAAACACTTTGTATGCTGATTATATAAAATAGAAAGCAAGCCAAGCGTGTTCCTGGTGGAGTAAGTGACCGCAGACAGGCCCACGGCTGCAGCTGTGCAGCAACTCCCAGTTCCTGCCCTCAACAAATTACCCCCAACACTGAAAAGCAGAGTTCTGGGGAGAGGAAAAGAACCTGACTCTTATTAGGGCAGGAGGCTTCTGCTTATATCATAAGCAGCTTTTTTTCTGAGTAAGAAACAGATATGACATGACCAATACTTGCCAAATATGACAGATGAACAGACTTTTACAGAGCAACAGTATCTTGTGCAGTTTGATTGCTCACTGTTTTGCAGACCGAATCCAGGGAGCTAGATGATTGCATGTGAGCTTCACCTCACTGACTCAAAATGACTGTAATGCTCTCCTTTAATATATGGAATCTCTTTGTTATACGTTGCTCCTTCAGATTTCCAATAGAAAATAATTTTTAGTATTTCCGTGTCTACAACTTTTATGACAAGTGGACCATAAATCCCCTCTCTAATATTGTGTGCTCTGTAGTACTGGTGATTTATCACAGGACAATTTTATAACTTGAGTCACATGAGGACTCAGGTTGTAAACTGTATCTTTGTTCTAAATCTTCAGCAGTTTGTTCTGACCCAGCTCACTGCAGCGCTTCCAATTCCCCCCCTGAATATGCTTTAGAGTAAGTTGTGTGATGGAATTTTTATACTTGCCTTTACTGATATCACACTGAACAAATGAAGAGAGAGGAATATTATGCTATGCTTTTATAATTTTGCTTTTGATGAGAATTTCATTCTTAACCAATGTTTCTGCTCATCAACACAACTAATTTTGATTAAAACACTGAGCTTTGCTTATTAAGAATTTGTATATGTTTACCCTGCAAGCCCAAGTACTCTATTTTTTTTTGTAAGTACACTCTGTGAGCTGATTTAAGAAAAAATGGTTTCTGCAGAAAGAAAACTTATCATGACACAGTTTCAAGGATAGGAAATGCTTCATTTTTCTAAAAACTTGATATAATGCAAATTAGCTAAGGTACAGCATATGTGTTGAGGAATGCCCATTTATGGCTAGTCCAGTGGATGTGGAGTCCTTTGGCTGTCTCTCTTCACACCATCCAAGCATAATGCAGCTCCTTGTTTGCATCACCTTACATTAGCACAGCAAGCAAATCTTTAAGTCCAGATTTGCATCCTTTCTGATAACTAAAAGAGAAGATAACTTTCCTTCCAAAGCACTTGGTATCTCTATACCAGACAATTGTAAAGCTTCTCAAGGGGCATCTCTTTTGTAATCTTAATGCACTACTTGCGTATCCCAGACTCTTGATACATAATCTTTTAAACAGCAGAAAGAGCTCTGCTCTGTGATACTAAGACTTCTACAAAGATGAGTCATGTTTATGACACTGGGCATATTTGAACTACTTATCCTATACATCTGTTGAAACTGATGTAGGTAAAATAGGCAGTTACTGAAGACAGCCCGTAAATCTGGCATTCTTTCAAGGCCTAGAGCAATCAGTTAGTGCCAGTGCAGAGTCATGGAATGAATTTTAAAGTAATCAGTTTATGCCAAGTCTTTTTTTAACGTACTTGCAGGTCTAGTGGTAATAGGAAAGAAAAATATAGCGATAGCTCATCTGGGAATGATTCTATTACGTAGAATAATCTGAAGCTATACAGAAAAACATACTGTGAGCAGGAGTGGTCTCTAGAGGTTTTGTTCTCTTTTTTTTTTTTTTTTTTTTAAATCTTGAAAAGCACAGCTTTCTTACCACTGACAATGCTTTACATCAGACAGTTGATTGAAAAAACTGTGGCCTTTATGTTAATTTTGTTCTTTTTGACTTCTAGTGACACCATTTTGCCACTGAGTGGGAGTAAAGTTAAAACAGTGCTGAACATTTTTGACAGTTTTTTTCAAGGTGGTAATTTTCTGGATTCGCAAAGAACTCTACTTGGTTGGCATGTAGAAATCATACATTTCAGACTAACTCTTGGATATTTTATGGCGCCATAGAGAATTTCAGAAAATTTGGAGCAGTCTCTACATTTGTTTCTCTTCTCCAGTTAGTAGTGAATAAAAATATTTTTTGCATATATGCATGTGTGTGTGCTCTTTTAGATAAATATATACAGAGGTAGAGCTTAGCTGAGGTTATGGTGTGTCGAAAATTCTGGAGTATTGTTTTGTTGTTTTTTCTCAGCTGAAGTTGTGTGTAGAAATTTAGTCCCAGTTGGGAACCATTGATCTAGAGCTGTTGCTTCCTTCAAATATAAAAAACTAAATCCATTCATTTAAAGAGAGTGTCACTAGGCAGGCTTTTTTTGAATATTTTTTCAGTAAAGCTGCCTACATCCCTGCTTATGATTTAAATAGAGGCAAGACTGCCTTTTGACACTAGAGTACTTAGTGCGCTGTCACAGGTCACAGTATATTGGCTTTAGTTGTCTCTTTCTCTGGTGCTGCCATTTCTGTCCTTCCTTTCTGCCCTTTAATTGAGACCCACAGGCTATTCAGCAGGAGCCAGTCTAGATTAGTATTTCTGTCGGTCTGGAAGTCCTGTGATCTGATTTCTTCACCGGGTCTGGCAGTCACTTCTGGTGTCTCCTGTTAGCCTTGCACAGGGCCCAGGGTTTCTTGCAAGGCTACCGCTAAAGATGTTTGGTGAGTTATAAGAGAAATTGATGAAACTGGAATGGTTTTCAGTTGGTTGACTTGGTCAGGATGAGTTGGTAAGCTCACGTATGACCCCCCTTCCCAGTGGTTTCAAGGTGCAAAGCCTTGCTGAGGTTGAGCAGTAAGCCCTGCACCCTGAGTGATGCTCTCGTATGGCTGCGCTGACCAGCCCTTATGTTTCTGCACCTTTGCAAAAAGGCAAAAGGAAAAAAGATCCTCTGAGCATAAATTCCTTCTCAACACCACCTAGTAAGCTGAAAATAGACCTGGGGAGAGTAGTGGGGGTTTTCTTTCTAGGCTCTGTGCAGAAAGGTTTTTGAAATGGGATTTCAAGGATATGATGTTGGAAGCTTGGGGGCTTCTTGATTGCTACCTCTAAGAAGAGATCTGTAAAAGCAAGTGAGGGAACTGGGGCAGGCGCTTTTCCAGTAGGAACCTACTGACTCACGTTAATAGTAAGATCTGGCTCTGTGCCCAAGAAACAGGATTTCCACCTTGCATTCTCCTCTGAAGACCAGATCCTAAAAAAGAATTTGTTTTTTGCTAATGGATTTTGCTCTCTTGCACTTCTGTAAAAGGTTTTATGTGACTATGGGCTTATTAAAATCCTAAATCCTGCTGGGGAGGGTGAGAAATCATCACTTTTGAGATTTAGATTCTTTAGGAAACACCTCCAAAAACTTCTAAAGCTTGTTATAGTGTTTGTGTCTGACTTCCTTTCTGTTTACTTGCAGATCATAAAGGAAAAAAAAAAAAGCACAAAAATTCAGAGATTGGATTTGCTGAGGAAAAAAAAAGATTGACATGAAAGACAGGAGGGAATTCAAACTGTATTAAAGAACTGTTTAAAGAATTCTGAAACTAGAAACAATTTTCGGTAAGAGTAGCAGATGTTATAACATATAACCCCTCCCTCAGTTTTTAATGGAATGTGAAACTGTTGGACACTCTCTTTTGAAGGAGCTAGACACAAGAGTATAGATCTTTGTTTCAGGGAATTTGAGAATGTGTCAGACATCTCTATGTATAAGGGGACTTTGAAGTACATTACTAAACTTTGTACTTGAAGGAATTAAAGGATGTTATATAGCTTTGTGTGAAAGAGAGCTTCAAAGCACACTGAGCAGTAGTGAAAGATCTGCAGTTACTAAATTTACAGTAAAGAAACCTAGTAAGTCTTTCTTTTTATGTGTAATAGCAACATGAAATTTATGGAGAAGGCATGTAAGATGGTGACTGAATGGATCAGTCGATGGGATATATGGAATTCTTTATCAATTAGTATTTTGAATCCAGGTAACAGTGGTGAAAGAGCCATGGTTGTTCAAGGTGCTGAGTTAAGCGGGTTGCTGTGGTCTTCAACTTTAAATGAATTCTTCTCTTCAAAATAACTGTGTATTTAGTTGAGCCTTGATTTCCTGCAATGAAAGCTGTGTTTTCATGTTAGGCTATTAGAAGTCTGTTAGATTGCTGGGCACTGATCGTAATTCTAAGTTGTAACATACACTAAGGATGTTCTGTCTTGTAATATTTCAAGAAAATTTCTGGAGAGATGGGGTGAGAGAGAGAAAAATCCAAGAATTTATGTATTGTAGGAGGAAGCCGAGAGGTGTAAGAGGACACATGACCTTAGGGCCTAAGTATGCTCCTGTTAAAGCCCTTAAATCTTCTAAGTTTGGCAGAGATCATCAGTCACATGCTTGCTGCCAATAGCATATAACAGTTCTAAGTTCTTAAGCTTTTTCTCATTTTTTTTTCCCTGCTTAGGACCTGCACGAGGATGCATGTAAGGATGTTGTCTGAAGGAAACTGAGGGTTATTTTCAGCTGGGCCGACCATGAATCCCTGGAGATGAGAGCCAGTGGGATGGTGACATTTGACTTGCTTTGACTGAATTTGGATTTTGAAGGCCGTGTCCGATAGGCAGACTGGCACAAAATAAGCTAGGATGTGAATTTACAGCACGCTACCTACTCCGTGCTGATTGATCCTTTGCACGTTTTGTTATGCTGGAGGGAAGGGATGCCACCCAGAGGGAACTTGACAGGCTTGAGAAGTGGGCCAATGTGAACCTCATGAAGTTCAACAAAGCTGAGTGTAAGGTCCTGCACCTGGGCTGGGGCAATCCCCAATATCAGTACAGACTGAGGGGGTGAATGGATTGAGAGCAGCACTGTGGAGAAGGACTTGGGAATACTGGTGGAAGAAAAATTGGATATGAGCCGGCAATGTGTGTTTGCAGCCCAGAAAGCCAGTTGTATCCTGGGCTGCATAACAAGAAGCGTGACCAGCAGGTCGAGGGAGGTGATTCTGCGTCTCTACTCTGCTCTCGTGAGACCCCACCTGGAGTACTGCATTCAGCTCTGGGGCCCCCAGCACGAGGAAGACATGGACCTGTTGGAGCGTGTCCAGAGGAGGGCCATAAAAATAATCAGAGGAATGGAACACCTCTCCTATGAAGAAAGGCTGAGAGAGTTGGGATTGTTCAGCCTGGAGAAGAGAAGGCGCCAGGGAGACCTTATTTGCAGCCTTTCAATACTTAAAGGGGTCTTATAAGAAAGATGGAGAGAGACTTTTTACCAGGGCCTGTAGTGACAGGACAAGGGGCAACAGATTTAAACTAAAAGAAGGCAGATTTATATTAGGTATAAGGAAGGGTGGTGAGATACTGGAACAGGTTGTCCAGAGAAGCTGTGGATGCCCCCTCCCTGGAAGTGTTCACGGCCAGGTTGGATGGGGCTTTGAGCAACCTGGTCTAGTGGAAGGTGTACCTGCCCATGACAGGGGGGTTGGACTAGATGATCTTTAAAGGTCTCTTCTAACCCAAACTGTTCTATGATTCTATATTCATATTACATATTAGGTGTGCCCAGTACCTTCATTTTCTTTGGAAGCGGGATAATCCACCTTGCACAAAGGCATCCTTCGTTTCCATGTAAGTAGACACTAATGCAGGTTTATTTCATTCCCTGTATCCACGGCTTTTAAGCTTACCCTAAGAGAGATGTTTCTTGGAAGTATTTGGAAGAAGTATGTGTAGCCAGGAGGAGATGGCTGATGCAAGGACTGGATTAGGGAATGCGGCAGGCAGGACTAAGACAGCTGCAGCTGGGAGAAGACACTGACAGCGATCCTCATCCAGTGATCAGGAGCAGAGGGAGGCCATGGCTAGTGGGAGCTGTCGACTGACCCAGGGACCCAAGTTTGCTACACCACCTTACTGTGCATTAACTTTGCCATATAAAGAAGCCTTAAATGACTAAAGCAAAACCCTGTACCCAGAAAAGCTGTTTAGAGCATCATTCTTCCAGATTATAAATTATGAGAGCTAGTTTTGTATCTAGATCTTTGAAAAAGAAATTAAATCATCTCCGGTTTTGCTACTTTTCCAAGTGACAGCAGTATGTCATCAACTAAATCAATGTAAATGAGTGCTGACTTCAGTGTTTTCTCACTTAACCATGAAAGTATTGAATGTTTCTTCAGTGGTGTTTTATTCAAATTTACCAGCTGGAAAGAAGGGGGAGAAGCTGTGGCTCCAGAGACTTGCTGTCAGCTGTGCCATGCATCTCCAGAGACTGCTAGATCCTGCTTTGGGGTCTTTGTGCTATACGTTGCTCCTGAGGGCTGCCTACACTCTCATTATCCTGTTGTTTTTTCTCCTTTTGTGGGTTCACAAGATGAATGAATGGCTAAGGTCAGTATCGAACTCAGTGGGTCCTCAGGTGGCACTGCTACATCTTGACAGAAGGTCACGCTTCCTTCCTTTTTTGAAGATGAGATAATTTAGTAGTGCCTATGTCTGTTTAAATATAGGAAAAAAGATGAAGAGTCTGTAAGATCTTATATTGTTCCCCCTTCCCAATATCTTGCAATAAGTGCCGTACAAAAACCATTAAGTGAGGCACAGCTGTAATTCTAATACACTATTATAGAGCAAGTACTTTCAGAAGTATCCACTGGAGGACACTAGAACACAACAAATCACAGGAAGTATGGTGATTCTACTTTTTTTAAAAATCCTTATTTCTCTTTTAAAGAAGAAGAATAAAGGTAGAACACTTTTTTGTTTACATAACACAGCCTGAAAATCCATTATTACCTGACTGTTTTTCTCTGTCTGTGACACCTTCTATAGCTCCATTACTGATTTGCTTTTGTTTTTGGGACTGGTGGGAGGTACTTACTCTCTGGCTGCTTGTATAATCATTTGTTCTAATTTTAGATAATACCCAGATGGGCTCGAGCTTTCCTGTTCATTTTTTATTTTTTCCTTTTCAGCTTTTAATCACTTGAAAGTGTTACATTACCTTTTGTATCCATTTATATTTAAAATTATTACTATCCTTGCATATCCTTGCTTGCATCTCACAGAAAAGGTTTAATGAGTGGCCAATCACTAGTAACATAACTGAGTTACAACTCAGATAAATTAGTGCTGGATCGAAGAATGCCTTTGACTCAACATGCTTCTCTGTGAATGGAGAAAAAAGATTTCGGAGTTTGATTCAGTCTAACACAAATAAACTCTCATCGGCCCTCTCAATGACAGCATCCTACTCCTTTCTGCTCACTTTCATTGCATTCAAAATTGCAGCTGCTGAAGTTATTTTCCCTCTCTGCCATTCAGAGGGTGGAGGTAGAAGATAACTGTGTTGCACTTAAGCTTTTTTTGTCCTTACTTCTAAGGTCCCTTACAGCTCTGCGCTTTTCTATCAGGTGTATTATTCACACCTGTGGTATTAACCTCAGTTTTCTTCCCAGCTTCCATGCTGGTCCATCCTCTCCATTTGAAGCAATCTTTCCTCTCCACTTGAAATACACTGGTAGTAGGATGTGATGCCTTGCCTTGAAATTTTCTCTTGGAACTGACCCTTAAACATGAAACTTTTATTTATATCTTGCTTCATATCTGATTTCCATGTGAGGATGTTTTGAAGAGTAATGTATGAATAAAGGTTCAGTGGGGGTGGTGAGAGGAAGAGGGAGGAAGAGAGAGAGAGGAGTTGTGGGATAGGATAGCATGTGCTTTCTGGTCCTACTACTCTGGTAACTTTGATTCCTTCACTATCATATTTTTATGTTTCCTTGTTCCATCATGTGTAAAGTAGGTTGTGTTTTCACTTTTATATTCATTTCATGAAGCTATGTATAAAGTATTTATTCAGTGGCTGATAATGTAATAGTAGTTTCCAAAGAGAAAAATATTATATTAAATACTTTTTATAAATAATTCAGTTGAATTTGGCTTTTCACTCCTTATTTTTTGCATAGGGTCAATCTCTAGAGTGGTAAGTATCTTTACACTTCAGTGACCTTTATACAACTGCAGGTTTAGTTCCTAGTTTAGTTTAAAGGGCAAACTAATGCTTTGCAAAGTTCAGAAATCAATGTCTGTACACACATAGAGAAACCATGATCACACATGACATTTCCATTTTATTGCACACAAATTTAACTGTGGATCACAAGCTTGAGTTAATATTTTGTGTTTCCATTTCCCTGTCACACTGCATGTGGTGTCTGTCTGTCTGCTTATGCTTGTGTGCAAAACCCAGCCATTGTATTTAATCGTTTTAAATTGTAACATAATGGTGAAAAAGAAGTACTGATGGAAGGATTTTCTATTTAGAAGGTGGCTTTACAGTGATACGTCTGATTAATTTATTCCTATCCCCTACTGTCACCCTCCTCAAATGATTTCCTGATGCTTACTCTAGGCATCAAAACATTTAATAATAGACAGGATCAGATAATAAGCCTTAAAGACAGGGTCTGGTATTATTTAGTAAGAGCCACTACTGCTACTTAATTCTAGACAGTGTGGTACCTCACCATCTTCTACAATCTTACAAGGGCAACCTGCTAGGAAAGCTCTTTGTCACAAAAAACTCTTTCACCTAATTTTTTGTTGTGCAAAGGAGAAAGGTGAATGGATAGCCTTTGTGTTATTGTAACTGTGTGTATGTAAGCAAAGCAGTCAAATCCCTAAGATTTAACCCGCCTATAATGGGCCAGACGGCTCCGCTGCTACTCACATCAAGTGTTGTCTTTCTCTTCTGATTGCCTTGCTGGTTTCCCTGGCTCCAAGTACTGTTCAACATTGTTCAGGTAGCCCAGCCTGGCCCAACGCTTGCAGTTAAGATTGTGTTTCACATTTAGGAAGAAATACGAATTGAATAATATCAGATTGAAGCTCAAAAAATCTAAAGGAATTATGTCTGAAGTGGTTAGAAATCCCGAAAACAATCTTCTAATTTAATATTTGAGATTTACAAAAGCAACATGTTTCCCTGTTTATGTGACTGCTTCCTTTGAGGAGTTATTTAAACTCTACCTTTGATGACTATAATTATTATCCACATTGCATAATACCATAAAATTGTTGCAGCTTCCAGAAGCCTTTAACCTCTATTATGGTAACTCTAGTTTCTGCTCATCTGCAATTCGTCAGGTACGCCAAGTCTTATGTGCTTTGGAGCTCACAGATGGAATTGAATTCTGCCTTTACGTCGATGATAAATTGCTAATGAATCCAATATAAGCAGCCTGAAGAGAGATGGTGACTGTCTCAGACTTGCCACTTCTAGCCAGAAACATTAATATTCAATGTGACCAAGGACTTTAGTTAAAATTAAAGGCTATTTGATTCTAATGCAAGTCAGGAATATTTCTCTGTATTTGTGTTCAAAGTTGTCATTGGTTTGAGTCTTTTCAAATCTAGACTACCATGCTCAAATTTCTTTTGCTCATGCATCATGGGTTCCTAGCATGAATGTTTTTTAAAACCAGACGTTATTAAATTAATATGAAGAGGCATGTTGTCGTTTGCAAAAGATCAGGTGGGTACCCACAGCTAAATTGAATTTAACTCCAGGACAAGAAATTGGAGGATAATTGACATAAGATAGGAGGTTTATTTCACTGGAACTTTTTACAAAATACAGCAGCCGTAACTTACAAAGTATTCCTGGAAAGCTGGAGTCCTCTCTTCTCCACAGGTGCCTGTGAAGTGTCTGAGGTAGAAGCCTGCAAACCACGCATAGCTCTTTGAAAAGATGAGAAACGTGCTCTGCCTCTGCTTCCATTCTGCTGTGCAATTTGCTGCTTTTTTACAGATGAGAAAGTGGCTGCACAAGGACTTAACGTGCACTACATACTGTGATTTAAATTGCTCTGCCATCACTCCACTGCAGGTTGGGTTTATTTGTACATAGAGCAAAGCAGAGATCTGCCCCAGCAGATCCCGTCTATGTCAGCAGAAAGACACTCTTCCAAAGGGTGGACCTTAATGAACCATGACCGTGAGTTGCTGCTGTCCTAGCTCAGGCCTGCCAACAGTCCTGCAGTGAACAACCACTAGAAAAACTATTTGGAATGAATCAACTCTTAAAGACAAGGTTTCTTAGTGTGGATAATGGGGGGAGAAAGTTAAATAAGTATGATTTGGAAGAACAGGCAGAGCTGCTGAATGTCCCAAGTAGCTAGTGAAGGGAATTGCCTACCTGAGCTTTATCTGAGGGCTCGCTCTCTTCTTTTTTTCCAGGTCTTTTCTAAAAGAGCCTTTCTTCTAAGGTTACAAAATCTCTACCTTCACACTGGTCTAGACTTACATTAATGTTATTTTATTAAGCTGCAACTGTGTTGACTACAGCAACATACAGTAATTCTTGTATGTGAACACTAATTTTAGGCCCTTCAGTATATCTATTATCAGTCCCTGTTCTGTTTAACCATAAAACATGCTTCTGAAATGTGCTGATACTGGATCAAGATCTGGGTCTGTTAAATTACATGGCTGCACTCAGGTAAAGTTTAGTGACTTAATTCCACAAAGACAAGGTGTTTCTGATCCAGGCTAGTCTTACAGCCACATACTGAAGAAGTCTGCCAACAGGGGGAATGTAGCACAACGTTCTCACTGCCCTCTCAGCACAACCGGGAGAGCTAAAGACAGATTCTAGCCTCAGCTTGGAACTTCTTGACTCTTATTGAGTGTAAGTCAGACCATTTCAATATAGTTTTTTGTGATTCAATATATTAGAAATTCACTTTGGCAGGTCTATCGGATAAGATCACATCAGTGATATCAGAATCTAAGAGCTTTATATTTCTGTGACTGTTGTTTTCAGATAGGGAATCAAAAAAAGTTAACCTCTCTTTTTGTCTTTTGTTCCTTTATCCTTTTTAAATGCAATGGTGCTACCTATTCGTTATTTTCCCTTCATCCATTTCAGAAAAACTGAACATGACTTTTTCAGCTAATTTTTCCTCAGAAGCCTTATGTACATAGAAAACATAAGTTGTGTAGCATCATAAATACCCTATAATTTCATGCCAAAATATGTAAGACAAGGAGAAAACCATGGTGAAATTAAAATGATAACATCACTCCATATTCACTGGATCTGTGGTCATGTTTCTATTTTGTACTGTTGCAAACAAACCCTTAGTTCATCAGATAATAACAGCTGCTAACTGTGAAAAAACACCATGCAAATTTTTTTTTCAGGTATCTTTATTTCTTAGTAATCCTCGAAGAATGACAAGTTAAATACATTCCGCCTGCAACAAAACCATGTGTTCACATGCAATGACAAATAATACTTTCCTGCCTGAAAACACTGAGAGGAATTCTGAGATTTTTGGGTTTGAAGCAGCAGCCTTGGGGTGGGGGGACAAGAAGGCAGTGAAGGAGACAAAGTTTATGTGATGTTATAGAAAAGGTACAGGGCAGAGCTTCACCTTATGAAAAAAACATTCCTTTCTAAGTGGGCCTTAAGTCCATTTTAATGGTGTCTTCAATCTCTTCTGACAAGTCTAGAAGTGACCAGGTAGGTACACAAGCACTCTTCAAGCAAAATGCTATTGCACAAAGTGCTGGTCTTAACCCAGTCATTACCCTGGCCAATGGGTCTGCTCAGTCCCCTGGTTAAACCTGACCTACTTCTGTCCAAGTCCCTGCTTCTCTGCAGTCCTCCTGCCTGTCCTTGGCCCCATCACGTATTCTCCTTGCCTCTCTTTGCCCACCTGTAAAAAGAGTGAGTGGTGCTTTTCTATCTAACAATCTCTTGTTTCAAAATACATTATTATAGCCTGAGATGACCAACAAGTATGGAATGGGGACTTAGAATTTTCCAACGGATGAAAAACTTCTTGATTTGCATCATAGGAATGAAAGATTAGAAAAGATCTTTTGGCTGAAACTCCTGCTCCCCTAACAGTGCTGTAATATAATCAGAAAGAGATTGAGTCCTGTGTGCCCTCTACTCTCTCCAGGAGGTTAGCTGCTATACTGGCTAAAAAGCCACCTTCTAAATGTCACCCCAAATTTATTTGTGGCTAGTTTTATGCCTCCTTGTTCTTGTTCCACCTTGAACTTGAATTTAAACACATAATTTCTCTTTTCGAGGTTTCTCTCTCATTATACTTACGGATAGCAATTGCACTTCTTCAGTCTTTGTTTTGCTAGGTTTAATGTCTCAGAATAAGAAAGATTGCTACTGCTACTTCCATCTGTGTGCCCCATCTAAGGAATGAGTGTACACAGCAGAGTCACTGTCACGGATCCTGTTGTGGATCAAAATGACCTCTTCTCAGCTGTCACCTTTGGAGTTCAAATTTGTAGTGTTGGTACTCAGAAGGGGCGTTTTGCTGGGGAGCAAATGATATGGTCCCAGAGCAAACTCCACCTCTATTGGGGACTGGACTCGTGGAAATTTGTAAACTGAAGAGTCATGATGATTTTCTGCAGCAGACTTTGTACTAAGCTTTAGGTGTGATGAACCATCATATAAGTGCTTTGAAGGTGACTGAATAAAGTGTGTGGAATTTGAACCAGGCTCCAGAGACACAAAATCTAATGGAGTGTACAAAGTTGCTTGTTAGATATGAGCAAATAGGAACCCAGCCTTCCGGAAAGGGGACAGAAAAAGTGCTGGGTGATTGGATTAGTTGATTAAATGCTTATTATGAGAGTTATGCATAGTTAGAATAATGCTAGCCTAAATACAAAAAAAGTCTGTGGTAATTCCTTAAGGAGCAATTTTGCCACTTGCTCCTGCCTTCTTTGAGTTGCAGTTTAACTATATAGCCTTGTCTGCACTATAGAGCTAATTCAGAACAAGGGAGGGATTGAATTCAGAGTTCAGACTGGAGTCCTAGGTAGCTCCATGCATAGACTTCTCAGTTTTATTCCAGAATGAATGTCTTGTGGTCTGAGTGGTCTGGAAGTAATTATTCTGGATTAATCTATAACTCCTTTCTGTGTAAGCAAGTCTTTACTGCTGTCAAATACTTTTTGCGTCTGGAATATTTGTATCTGGATAATTAATAATTCAGATTATTTTATAATTTATTATCATAATAATTAATTAATTAGAACCAAATCTTGTTCTTTCTTGCAGTGGGGATGAAGCTGGCTTAATGGCAGTGAAGTGGTACTGTTCCTGATCTTAAATAACTGGACAATGGAAAAGTGGAGACAAAAAGGGAGCAAGTGAGCATGAGTTTTTGCTATTATCCCCAGGCAGCATACTCTGATACAAGAAGACAGCGAGGAAAACATATTTATTGTTACTACTTACCATAAAATCTTAATGTTACCAGCTGTGCTTTGGGTATGTCAGAGCTAGATTTTGTCATTTTCCCTGCTTCCTGCCCCCCTGCAGTCGTCCCTGCTCTCCGTCCTCCTGCCCGCAGGGCTGCTCCTTTCCCCCTGCTCTGCTCTTTCTGCAGGAGCCAGGGGCATGTGGGAACTGATGATTTTCTGCCCTGCTGCTTCACTGACTGAGCTTCCCTTTTGTGACAGGCTGACAAAATCGAAGTAATATTAATTGTCATAGATAATTGCAATCAGAGCTTGGTGTCTAGACAGTTTTTTGGCTTAGCTGAGGCAGGAGGGAGGCCTTTCTTTGGGTGGGTATAGAGAATCCTGCTTCACAGGGAAATTATCGTTAGCAAGGGACTGCACCTTATACCACTCCATTGCCACCACCACTATCCTTGGACTGAGCTATTTGCTGTTGTGACTTGTTGCTCAACATCTCTTCCCAAAGATCAGTACCTAATGAAAAATATGACAAAGAAGTTTCAAAAGGTAATAGCAAATCTCAAGTCCTCTTTAATTTTAGCTTTCATTCTGATATTGTGTTTCTTTGCTAATGTTGTATTTGTGAATGATTGACAGGAGCCGATACTATAAAATCATGGTCAAAATTTGTGGATTTTCATCTCGACTCAAGAAATTTCAATTTAACCTTTAAGGGTGAATTCTTCTTTATTAGGTTGGGGTCTCCCATTAACTTACAGACTCTTTCCTCCATTCCATTTCCTTAGTTTAATTAAACTTGTTTCTATTATATGAACAAGAATAGATTTTGATTTATGGGAAGTTTTGTTCGATGAGGAGTTAATGTTCCCATTGTCCTTTCCTACCACTAGCAATCCTAGTGAGTGACAGTGGTTGGTAAGTGAAGCTGATAACCTGGGTGCATTATGCTGGTTGCTTGTAGAATTAGTCAGGTACTGCTTAAAGTTGTTTTAAAATCATGCAAGATAGAGCATAAAAGTTACAGAATTATTCTAATGCATTTAATTAGTATTAAAAACAAGATCCACATTTGCATTCTTTCTTTTTGTATGTAAGTGTGCACGCCATCTGATAAGCTAGAATTGTGGAAGGTCATCTAGAGGAAGAATGGAATAAAATTTTCCCTGTCTGTGAAAACATCTGCAGATCTAAAATAAAAAAGTGGGAGGAGGGGGGAAGAGAGTGGAATGAACCAGAAATTCTAACAGGGGTATGGGTTGCTTGCAAATAAGTATAAACTCTCTCTGTAAGACAGATAATCCAATAATGCAGAACAGGGGAACTGGATAACTGGAGCTTATGATCATTGATTCAGGATAGATTAATTTGGGGATGCTGATATCTACTCTTTATTGGGAGTGAGAATACAAGATGCCAGCGTGCACTGCTTTCAGACCTCGTGACTGCACTGAGCCCATTTTTTTAGTTGGAAATGGTTGTGGTGGGGTGAGGAGTAAGTTTCAAATTATTCATTTTGTGGCTGAGCCTTGTACCAGCAGCTTGGCTCTTAGAGTGACTGCCAGTTCACCTTTGGTGATTTCAGCTGTGAATACTCTGACCCTAGTGTTCATGCTGCATGTACCAGTACAGCATGGGAATGATGGTGCTGCAGAAAATGGGCCAGACTGAGGCATCTTATCTGTGCTTCGTATAGCCTAGGTGGCAAAAACATGTCCTTATTGTAAGGCCTCTCCTCTTTATTTTTGCCGCCTGGGATCGTCCAAAGTCTATTCGTTTAACCAAAGATTCACCATGAAGCCTTGCTTGGCCATAATCCCACCCAAAACTGGGTAGGAGAGGCCCCCACGTTATTTCCAAATGCAGCATAGCTGAGAGTCTGAGACAGGGAAATCACATGGGCATTCTTGTGTAAACGAAGAAGATGAATCCAAAAGCTGTTAAATTTTCTGAAGCCCAGAAAAATACCAGGAAAACAAATCCTATTCACTGAAGACCCAGCAGCGAGCTATGCTGAGCATCTGCTGTTCCCCCTGAGTGCGAGTGTCAGCATCTCTTAGAAACACAGGCTGAGCTGCCGCCCTTGTTGGGATTTTGCTCAAGTTTATCGTTCATTCTTGTAATTAGGACCTTCTGATTCCTTTGAGAGCACATAATTGAAAGCATGTTAGCAGACTATTTGTGATGGACGTGTATTTTGGCCAACTTCCTAGATTTCTTTTTATTTCTCATACCAAAAAGAGATAATATACAGCTGTATACCGTCATGGCGTAGCGCACTTATTTTCCTACATTTTCTGTTTTTATGAAGGCTAGAGATCAATATAAATCGAATGTAAACCTCTAAATATATTTAATGCAAGTAAACCGATAATATCAATTGTGGTGCTTATAACACCATCATTACTGTACTCTTTGGTTGCCTAATTTGAATAAAGTAAATATAAGTACATCTATTAAAACCTCTCATATAGATTTATATTCAGCGCTTTGCATTCAGTTGTTGTTTTCAGTTCAATATAACTGGATTGCATGGATTAACTTCCTCTAAATCTGACCAAGCTAAATGCTAGATTATGTTATGAGCTTGTACTTTGCTTTCTGTAAATAGCTTGTAAATCCTTTTGGAATAGTAACATTATGGTGACATTAAAAACAAAAATGTAGATCAGCAAATTTCATATAGGCAGTTCTATTTATCTAATAAATAATACATAATAGTCATAAATCATCTATACCCTAGCTTTCATGGGGAAATTAACAATACCGTTTGAGTTTTTATCTCGAAAACAGCATCTGCAGCATGTTTGTCGTTAATATAAGAAAACAAGAAGAGAAGCAAAGCTGAAATGCACTTGCAAAGACAATGTTTTTCTATTGATGTCCCAGTTCTGTTATTGACATTGGGTACCATCAGCAGAAGCTCTGTCAAAGTGAAAATTTAAATGTATGTAGAGAGGCTAATGTTCATCTTTCATTCTGGAAAACACAATAGGATATAAGAGACTATGGAGACCCTGCTTAAGGAGACAGAAGACATGGCAGAAGTCCTCTTAAACAAACAAAAAAAAATCTATTTTATCATAAATCCAGTGTTATTTAAAAGTGAAGGCAAGTTACCTCATAAAAAACACCTCTGGGATCACGGGTTAGGCAGATAACCTTCATCACGGGCTCCCAACTGGCTCGTTGCGGGCAAGCCCCCTGGTGTGCTGTGGTGTGGCGGTGTGGTGTGTCCCAAGTCCCCCCTCCTGCACCCTGGCTCTTGCCTCTGCTTCTTCCTTGTCTTTCAAGGACTGCTACTGCCATGCTGCTGCCATCACACCTCCCCTGCAAGCTTTGCTTGATCTGCTATATTGAGCCTGAAAGGGCCCAGGGCCAGCTGGGGCTGCAGATGTGGGCAAGTATCCCTTATGCCCTTAGACCTCCCTGCGCTTTCAGGAGCAGGGTGGGAGGACAATGGAGCTAGCCCTACACAGATGTCGCATGGGACTGTCAGAGCTGTGTCATGGTGGTAGGATAGGGTGCCCTGTCACACACTCGAATCTTGCCCCGTAAGGTTGCCTTGGGTAGGTGTCCTTCTGGAGCTCCGCTCGAGAGTTTAAGCACTGCAGCTCCAGTGAGGACAGCCTTCTTCAGTAACACCACCTAAATCATGATGTACTGTACAGTTTTTCTTGGGGGGCAACATAGTGTCTGGGGAGCTGGACCTACAGGAAAGGTGGGCTGCTGCTGGAGGTATCCTACCTAGCCTTGTCTGGCAGTCTGCTAATAATAAGGCTTTAATATGTATATAGGATATTTATAATAATGATAAAATTGATGTTTTGCTTGATGGTGTATAAGTAAAGCACATATAAATTAAAAGGGTAATTTATGTACACTTGTGGGATTATAGCACAGGGTTTGTTCTGGAGATCTCAGAAAATTCACTGTATTTAAACACAATTGACTTGTGATATTTTGTGAAGCCCTGATGCCTAGACATACTGACAGCCGTGCTGAGGGCAGGGCTGCTCGCTCAGGAGAGGTCTTATGTGGAGCAGACAACTGTGTGTGTTGGATCCTCCTCTTGAGCACAAGAGACCAGAGCATTAGGGGAGGCCTCTTTGTGAAAATTCTGTATCTAATAGGTTCATTTTAAATTAAAAACATGCATTCTCTTTTGTTTCCAGATGTATCCTAAAAGGGAACTGCTATGTCTATAGGGACTATTTTAATGTAAAGTGATGTTCTTTCTTAGCCTTGGTGTGTCAGTACCTCCCACACAGCATCCCCTTTTATTGTATACATAAAAGTGTCAACCTTAAAGTGCTTATCTTGAGAATGTACAAAGATAGCTGTAATTTGTCAACAGGTTTAAAATCTCCAAGCGACTGTCTCCTTTTCCATCACACTCACTGTAGAAGTTGTTTTGCAGAATGACTTGAGGTGTTGCATACAGGGGTGTGTGTGTGAAGTTCTTGCAGTTAATTATCCTGGCTTGCCTTCTGCAAGGAGAAGGAATTGATTGCTAATTGTATAATGAGGAGTGAGTATTAGATTTAAAAAAAACCAAACCAACCTGTTCATTCATTTATTGTTCCAGGCTGTCCCCAGTCAGCTATCATTCGTGTGCATTTAAGTTTACATTGGTGTGGTTGGTGGCTCAGTGACTATGATACTATTAGTCTTCTGCTGTTTGATTCCTAAGCAATCAGTCCAATACCCACAACCAGGATGGATTTTTTGTTTGTGTTACAAACCTGTCAAGTAAAGGGATATTTTTCTAAGCAATTGCTCCCTAGGAGAAGCAGAAAGGCAGCAAAAAGGCGTTCAGTCTGACCTTGTGCTATTGAGCCAGGACAATATACTGCAGAAGAAAGGCTGTCAGCAACCTATTGTGGCAAATCCTTGCTGGTCCTCAGGGCCTCACTCCAATGAAAATCTGTGCCAAACAGATAACTTTCTAATCTCCCTGTTTGGCTTATTTGTATCTGTGGCCTAATATAAAATGTACTATGCCTGAAAAGACTTGAAGCAGATGCTCTGCGTGTAAAAAGATCTGTTCATGAACCCTTCCTCCATAACACGAGCCGGAACTGCAGCTCAAGTGAAAGTATCTGTCTGTTCTTGGTGACAGGGCCACGTCTTTCTTCCTGCTGCGCTGCACCTGACTGAAGATCATCTTGAGTTTTTCTGAAACCACCCTGATGTGGTGCTTCCAGAAGAATTTGGGCCTTGAGTGCCTGTTTCCTCTGCTTGTAACTTCTGCTGCTGCTGTGAAATAACGTACTGATAAGGGCAGCCTGATTAACTACCAGCTCCTGAGTGTTAGGCAACAAATGTTGTTACAAATACAAGCTTTTATTACTTCAGCAGATGCTTCTACTATTCAGCCCAGAGGGGTCTTTTTTCATCATTTCCTCTTCCTTCTCCCTTCCTCCTCCCCGAGCTTTCATGAGCAAATGCCAGGAAAGCTTAACTCCAGCACCTCGTCCTTCAACAGCAGCGACCTTGCTGTCTGGTTAGGTGATGGGGGATTTAAGCTGTTTTCCTCCAGAATTAAGACTTTGGGACATTAAACTGCTTGATACTGCATGTTGAAGTTTTTTTGTGTATGTTTGAGTGCTATTTGGAAAGACGGTTATGTTTACACAGATTTAGACCTTATGAAAAACCCATTTGTGTAAGTAATTCATTATGTAGGCAGTCATCTGGTAGGCAAAAAATTAAGTCTGGGAAGACAATGTACTATTTCAAGTCTGTTAGAGTTCATAAAATATCCTGATGTTGTTCTATGTAAAAATTGAGGGTTGCGTTTTTCTATACAATAAAATTTTAAAGTTATTAACCCAATGCTGTTCAAAGTAACTAGGCACTGTGCAAATGGCTTTTCTTTACCACTCCTCCCTCACCCTCTATTTCCAAAGTATCCTAAAGATAAGGTTAATTTTCACTTCCTGTGTATAAAGTTAAAAACATGTTTGTGCTCTTCTGAATCAAGGATTTTAAGGCTCACAACCTGATATACATAAAGCAGGACCTCCAGTACGTAAACATTTGAAATAGTACTTAGTGTGTACTAGGAAAGATTGATCACTACATTGGAAATGAGGTGAAGAAGTTGACAAAGACAAGAACAAGAAGTTCTTGCAACAAGTTGGCAATTTGCTTTGTTTCCACTTGCTCAAAGATACCGATGCTTTTACATTTTTTCCCAGATATTTTCCCTCACAATTGTAAGAGGATTTTGAGGATGATGTACTCATTCAGTAAGCTCAGGTCTGAAGATAAAAACCACCAAATATCCTATAGCCTACAAAAAGAAGTTGCATGACCATGCAGATTGTCATGACTGTCTTTTCTTCGGTCACAGATGACTGGCAGAAAGATTTTTGCCGCAAGGCACAAGTAAAGTTAATTCAGACTGTTGACACGTTACTGAAATGATAAACCATACCTTTTTCACAGAAAGAAGTATCTGTATATCAGGTAGGCATATTTTGTGTCCAGGGAGAATGATGCTTCTGGGTATGGGATATCAAGATCCCTCAGTCTTTTTTTTTTTTTTTTTTTCCATGAGTCATATTTTTTGGAGAGATAGTAGGTCTCTGGGTCTATTTTTATCCTGTGTGTGGATATTCCCTGTTGGGCTCAGCAGCTCATGGGAGTGTGCCGCAGGCTTTTAATTCTACTGCTTGAAGGGTTTGTCTGTATGCTGAAGGTGGCTGCCAGCCAAACTGCTGTGAGTCTGCCCGCCGGATCAGTCTGTGGCACTGACCACAGCTCTGACTGAAGTTGGAGATGCAGCTGTGGACCACATTGACTTTCCCCAGACACCTGGTGTAGTGGGCTGACCTTCAAGGAGCCAGGCATAGTATGACTGTGGATGAAGTAGTTGGCCAAATCATGCCTTTATGCACTGTAGACAAACCAATGATGGCATGCAATAACCTATAAGCATGTACATGCTGGAGGTAACGGCCAAGTCAGTGTGTTGTTGGGCAGCACAGCTGAAGAAGGGGACAAGGAGTTACTTGTGCATGAAGAAGACAGGTTATATAAGTGTATGTATGCAGAGGTTTCCTCAAATAGAAGATCTCCCTTCCAAACTCAAATCAACCTGCTGTAGTTTCTGCCCAGGGTTATGATGGAAGCTGTGCATCTCTTGGTAACAAAAATGCACAGGTACATGTGATCAGCCAGGAATTAGTAAAGTGAAGAGCCTCCACATGAAAGTTGCAAAGAAACGAAGTTTGTGGCTCCTGTGATGCTATTTAGTCTCTGTTCTCTTGGAAAAGTGGGCACATGTATGATCACTAATTATTTCCCAATGCTGTAATTTTTTTTTTCCTGCTCCCCTTCCATCCTGCCCTCCCTCTCAAAAAAGGTACTTTTCATAAAGTAAGCATTTCTCTGATTTATCTCCCAAGGGAAAGCCCATCTGTTTAATAAGCTTTATCAGAAACATTGTTCAGTTCTCCTTACTACTCAACCAAAGATGATTAGTTGACAAGTACATGAGATAAAAATTAAACTGTTTAGGGCATGAGCTATTTAAGAAACAGAGAGATATGTAGGATGAGGGTTTAATTTTTTTTTTCTTAATTTTAACATTAATGAGCATTTAATGTGACTGTATTATCTCTAAAGAGAGTAGGAACATAATGAGATAGTAAATTGGTGTGTCAAGAATTTTCTAAAGCAGAGCAATCTTTGTAACCAACTTGACTTCAGGCAAAATAGCCAAATTGCTGCCATTTGACAGCATATTATATATCAGCCAGTGATACAAAACATCTTGGGCCCTGGGAAACATCTGTACAGGGTAGACGCAGATGCAGTCTTGAGCTAGGGGACAGGGAAAGAGCTGAGGGCCTTATGGGGATGTGCAGATCATGTGACTGGAGCAAATTTAATGTTTCTAAGTCAACATACAACCCATTTCTGCCCCATCATTTACACTGTGGAGCTGAAAAGAAAAATCCTGATTGTACCTGCCCATGGGAGATTGTACCAGCCCACAGGAATGGAGCAGATAATAGAGGAAAACCTGTGCGTAATTTTGTTGAAAGTTTTCCTCGTAGCAAGGTTTTTAATCTTTCCTCATCTCCTCCAGGGAGGAACATACGTTTCTATTTCTGAAGTCCACGACAGCCCCTCTTATGAAGGTCTAAGCAGAATTATTAAAGTAAAAGGTCTGAAAAAGTCACTCTGTGTAGCTCACCAAAGAGAAAGAATTGATTTGATCAGTCTCTAAGCACTCACATAGAGCAGTGACATTGATAGTGACACTTCACTTTAGCTGATTAAAGAGATTGAGTTTTAATGGTTAGAATACAAGCCTTATCTTTTTTTTTTTTTCCAAATTAGTCAGGGAGGTACGCACACGCAGGGCAGAACTGGTTGCTGTAACAGGGGCCATCAACAGCCCTACATGGGGTGGAGATGGTCCAAGCAGGAGAGAGATATACCTATAACATCACTCAGACCACACCTGGCTGCTGGGTTTGAGTTTAAATGGAGCCCGGGATGGTGGGCAGGGGTGTGTGGGTGGGGGTCCCAGCTGAGGCCACTGAGGGCAACCACAGCCTACAGGTGCTCTCAGGGCCCTGACACAAGGAGGTGCTTTGGTTTAAATAGGATTTAGTGGCAGGGAGTTACCTGGTTTGTATTGTGGAAAGGTTCTGGTTAGATGGTTCTTTATTCCTGTGAATGCTGCAGGCATGGGGATATTCAGGGACTCATTATTGTTCCCTATGGATCTGCTCCAGTCCTCTTCAAAGGCGGAAGGTGGTGGAGCCAGCAACGTGAATTCCTCAGGTAAGATTAATGCTCCTGTTTCTGCTTTAAGGGTAGCACTACCCAGCAGAAATCTGTCCCCCTGTGTGTCCTCAGTGGCAGTGGGGAGTCAGGTCTGGGAGGGACCTCGTGAAACAGCTCTGCTCTGATAATTCCTTACCTGGTACAGAAAAGCAGCTGGAGTGCACATGAGAGAAGCTGTGCTTGATTGTACAAGTAGATGCTTCCAAAACTCATCCAGAACTTTCTTCTTGCTGAATAGCTCTAATAAGGGCACCGAAGCAGAGCATATAAATTTCAGTGAACACAATGTAGTCAAGCTGAAAAAGTCATTCTTCTGTAAGTCAATAGTGTAATATCCAGGATTTAGCATGTGCGGATGCAGTACTAAAGTTCAATAGAAATAGTTCCAGTGACCTTGAAAATGGGCCCTTCAATGGTAAATATATAAGCTGTGCTGTCTGAAATGACCTGCAGAGTCAGCAAATGTGTGGCAGCTGGTGAATACAGCTTTTAGCTTTATAATGTACTGAGAAGGCTAATCAATAAGCCTGACTTTGGGAAATACAACCTATTTCTCCTCCCTTTGCAACATATATGATTTATATTCTCTTTCAAATCAGTTAAAAAGTATCTTTCCTATTTTTCAAAACATTGAATTGGTAGGTACAAGACAACTAGTTTCTTGTTATTCTAGTATTGAAAACTTTCAGATAAATATTTTCAGTACAGGTACATCTGTGCTAAAAAAACACTCCCAAGGATTTCCCTGGGTCTTGGTTTAGGATGCTGCTAAGGAAAAAAAAAAAAATCCCAACACATGATGAGGTCTTATTCAGAATCTGATGTTTGCAAACGAAGACTGAGGATAAAATGCATGCTAGTGGCTAGCTTCTTTAATGCTGATGTAGATGAAAACAGACATGGGAAACTTGGGTTTGCATGAGGTCTCTTAAAGGCAATGAGAGTCTCTTGATAATTGTTTGCAGCTAGTGCATTGGAGGTTAATGTGTTTCATGTTTGTTCCTCATCATGCTTTAACAGGCCAGCTCAGGTGCTACGCAGCTTTGTAGGGATTCCTATCCAGGAGCTGCACACAATCACAGCATTATGAGGGACTTGAAAAGCTTTAGATTTGGAAAGCTTTCAAGCCTTTCCAAAGCTTTCTATTAATGATTGCAATTGCACTCTGTCCCTGTGGGCAAATAGGCTGTTGCATGACCCCGTTGTGGGCTGATTACTTCCATTCCCACTGTGTTAATTGCTGAAAAGCCCCCTGAGGTTTTAATGGGAATCCTTGCAGAGTAAAGTGCTAGCTACATGGATAAAGGAGGCAGCCCTCTAGTCAGATCCATCATCTTCAGGCACAGGATAGAGAAATGTAGGGTTAACTCATATTCTCCTCATAGCTATTGCAAAAGAGTGACTCACGAGAGGATGAAGAGGAGAAGCAATATACACAGGGCTTGGGGTGGTGGGAGTCCCTGGGTACTGCTGCAGTTGTTAATGACTACTCTCCCTCCCCTTCTCACATACTGGCTGGCACTGGGCAGCGTTAGATGTCAGTGCATGTCAGTTACTAACATTTTACCTCAAGAAAACTTCTGATCAAGACAATATAACATTTCCTTCTGTTCTGAGGTTACTTAATCATTTTAACCTTAAAAAAAAAAGTAAATAAAATAGATGTATGTGAGACAAAAGCTTCAAAGTGTGAAGATGAAATGTTTCATGTGGGAGATCTTAATACAAGTCTCAGTTTTTCAAAGGTCTCTTTTTTTTTTTTTCCTTTGAAAGTACTGTAAAATACTGAAAGTATTCAGTGGACTGGGCCTATATCTGTACATCCTGCTGGCTTTTCTGGATTCCTGCTCCCCCCCCCCGAATTTACTTTTTGTTTACCATTTATCATTTTATTAATATGTAAATTCATGTTTGTACAGATCATCAGTCTCCGGCTTCTTAAAGTGATAAAATTAGTGTTTGTATCTATTTTAAACTTAAACACAGACACTTCTTGGATGTTTTCTCTCCCTTTCGTTTTAAACAAAGGAGATTAATAGTATCATACAATTTTTTTTCCTTAATAGACCATAAGGGATTTTCTGTTTATTATTGCAAACATCTGGAAAACACTTCAGAAATTCTTTATGTTAATTCCCTGTTGTGGTTTAACCCCAGCTGGCAACTAAGCACCACACAACCACTTGCTCACTCCCCTGGCATCAGGATGGGAGAGAGAATCGGAAGGGTAAGAGTGAGAAAACTCATGGGCTGACATAAAGACAGTTTAATAGGTAAAGCAAAAGCTGTGCACACAAGCAAAGCAAAACAAGGAATTCATTCACCACTTCCCATCGGCAGGCAGGTGTTCAGCCATCTCTAGGAAAGCAGGGCTCCATCATGCATAACGGTTACTTGGGAAGACAAAATACCATCACTCTGAACGTCCCCCCCTTCCTTCTTTTTCCCCCAGCTTTATATTGATGAGCATGATGTCATATGGTATGGAATATCCCTTTGGTCAGTTGGGGTCAGCTGTCCCTGCTGTGTCCCCTCCCAACTTCTTGTGCACCCCCAGCCTACTCGCTGGTGGGGTGGTGTGAGTAGCAGGAAAGGCCTTGGCTCTGTGTAAGCACTGCTCAGCAACAACTAAAACATCTCTGTATTATCAACACTGTTTCCAGCACAAATCCAAAAACATAGCCCCATACTAGCTACTGTGAAGAAAATTAACTCTATCCCAGCCAAAACCAGTGCATTCCATTAACAATGTTCATATTTTAAGCACAAGTCATGTATTGTGAAACAATTTCTGAGTGAGTTTAGCCATATAATTCAGTTTGTTATCTTTTGAGTGCTCATTGCTAGTCTCTTGGTGGTAACTAGGAAACAATAATCTTGGAAGTGTCACAGTCTTGATACTGATTACTAAGTTTTCTGGAACAAATTCTGCACTCCGTTTTAAGTATGTCTGGAGTCACTGGATTTGTGCTGGTGTAGCAGCCAGATATAACTGTCTCTGAGGGCCAGCTGGAACTTGTTTGCAGCATGCTATATTAGAGGTCAAATCAGTAGTAGACTTCATTACAGATCAAATAGTAAGACATTTCTTAACTATTTTGCACATGATTTTGTTAGTGTGCTGCTTGAAAGCTCCCAGATAGGATGGATCTGGAGCTGGAGATTAAACTGCAAAGTTCCAGCTTTATCATTCGAGGCATTCACTTTGGCTCAGCATCCTCACTTCAGATTAGTGATACAAAACACTGCGTATGTACATCTGAAGGTCAGGAGTGGCTGTCTGTAACTATAAAACTCCTGTTCACAGGCTATTTGGAGACTTCAAACTTGTTTGCTTTTATTTTTCTGTGGCTGCTGTCAGCTGTTTTTAAATGGTAATTTTTCCTGGAGAGGAGAACTGTGTTTTCTCATGTCTGTCAGGGCTCTGAGGGTAGTGACTCTGCAATGTAACCCTAATCTGTTCCATGCTTCTCAAGAGTAACACCATTTTGGTGAGTCAGGGTAACGGTTGTTCCCCTTCAGGATCTAGGGAGAATGGAGTGATGCAGCAACCTGTGTTCCTATTTGTCTTTTGGATTTATTTCTGCATAAATCAAAGGGTTTCTGTTAAAGGCTATCAGTTTAGTGCATTTAATAAAAGGCCAGTTTTGCACATGGATGTGGGTGTAGGGGAAGACTTGCTGGTGCGTTGCCACGTCTTCGATACTGAAGGCAGGTTCTTGTGAGAGCCTGCCAGATGTGCTGCTTGAGTCTGCAGGTGTTTCATCCCATGGATAGGAGAAACATAACACACAACTCTATGTGTAAGTGCTGTTAGTATTGTCAAAAAAACTTAGCGTCTACAGCAGCCTTTAAAAAGCTGTATTCTACAGGATTTTTTTTTTTTTAAAGACTTGGTACAATTCATGGATATGGATGGATGGACCCCAGGTCTGGTAATGGAAAGCAGAGCCTTTCAGAATGAGGTCATTGCTTTGGAGACTTGGTTATGCAGCTAGTTATTACCAAGTGTAAGCTTTACTGCTGTGAAGGGACCTTCTTCAACACGGTTATTCAGAAATAAGCTCCTTCTTTGGTATCATGTGGCTTTGTGCTCAAGCTCCAGTTATTCATGTTTGAAAATGATGATGTGTTCAGTGGCGCACATGAAATAAATATGGCTTGGGAGATAGTCATCCCCATCACCTAATATTGGAGGGATCATAGTTACTGGGATCTGGAAGGCAGAAGGGGAAATGAACTTTTAATGTAGGTGGTGTTATAATTTACAGGGGAACTCTGACAAGTTGTTATTTAAAAAGAAAACCAAATCTGCATTTGGATTATGTTTCTTGTACGTGCTGAAATGTCACAGCCAAGTGGTGACCACGTCTCATTTCATCATGGTCTGACAAGACTGAAATCCAAGCAAAGGAGAAGGGTAGCTATTTTAAAATCAATATTTAAAGCAAATCTGATGCACATGGCTAACACTTTACAAAGAACATGTAGTTATTTCTTCACAAAAATATTGTTGAATTCTTACATACTACTTTTCTGTCAGTAGCTCTCAGTAATTCATAAAGGAGGCAAATATCATAATTCTGTTTTACAAATGGAGATCCCAAGGTGTGAGGAGGCAAAAGTGATTTCATTGGTGCCACCTAGGAGGGCAGTATCTATTGTGGTAACAGGATCTAAATCTTTCAAGTCCATGTGAAGTGCTCTGCTAGGCTTTTGTGCTGTAAGTGTAAACATGAGATCTTAAAACCAAGTGTTTCCATCTATTCTAAGGAAAAAATAAAAGGAATTTTCTTAGAGCTAAAAAGTACCTCTTACCTTCCCCTGAAACCTGCATTTGTTTTCAGTAGACATTATCTTAACTGCTATTTTACAGTATTAAGTGCTGTAACTGTGACTACCTGTCTTACAGAACATCAGCATTCACTTAGCTTGGTTGAAGTTAAACATCTTGATTTGTGCAAAACCGGTTTATCATGAGCTCTGGACTAATTATCTGTGGGTCAACTCTTCTTGTTTGAAAGTGCTTGAGGAAATTGTTACATTATAGGTAGACAAAAAGTCTTACTTTGTTAGAATATTTTTGTTTGCTGTAAAGGGTATGCTTTCTCATCAGATCAACAGGATAATTTAAGAAATCTAGCCTAACCTTTTTAACATTAAAGAATCTTTTCTGGCTTAATAGTGTTTGGCATGATTTTCCTGACACATGAATTCAATGGTCTTACATTTTTTTAATGGAGACCTGAAGGTTACAGGACTATATGTTTCAAGCAGGAAATTTAGCGACTAAATAGTTTCTAAATGCTGTGCACAGGAGATCTTAACCAGTGAATGCATAAACTAAGATAAATTAAAACTTAGTAAATAAAATAGCCTTTGATCCTATAAATATTTATTGATAGGTATACTCTGTATAGGTAAATAATCTTGTTGACTGCTATAGGGATGTCTGCAAGCTTATGAATTTCTTTTGCAGAACTAAATTTTAAATGTCAACGGAAGAATCTACAGATTAGTCTAGTTTTAGACCTGAGACTTCCTTAATGTAAAAGTGCAAGAGTGTTGTTTTTAACTGAGGCAGGAAGCCACCTTTGTTCCAAAGCTAGAATGAGGATGAGAGCCTGAGCCTCACCCAAGGTCCAGGTCTAGCTCTTAGCACGGTAGTCCCATCATATCTGGTAGGCCATATTTACAGTGTAAAGAGCCTCATGCGAAGCCTGCTGTACATCAGGAGGAGTGGGAATGCCCATACTCTTTGGATCATGCCAATAGTGCACAGTGTTATATGGAGGGGGATCTTAAATGCTGTTCAGGTTTGATGTTTGACTACTATATCAGCTTTAGGAATCAAACTGGTGTTGGATAGGTCCTTTAACAAGTAAACCCTATGCAGTATAGGGTGTGAGAACTAGGTGTGAAGGGGTAGGGATGTGTTCTCAATGAGGTTTGCTTGCTTCTTAAACAGCAGAATAGGAAACATCAACAGAGAAAGGGTGCATAAACAAGGATTTATTTCCTTGACCACGTGGGCTGTGATATGGTGATATATCTCTATTTGATCCCCCAGCTTTGAGACACCAAGGCACATGGGAGTCCTCCTTTGCATGACTATCCATTTGCAGTGACTAAGTGCTGAAGTCCTTTGTGCTCTATTACAAATATGGATATTGGGTCATTAAAATAGTCCTGCTTGTAATTAATTTACTGCCATTCATCAGAGACTTGAAACTTTTATGGCACAGGACAGTAGCTGGCCACAACAGTACTGAAACTTACGTGAACAGAGGATCTGGCCCAGTGCCCCAACCTGCCTGTGAATAAAAAATTAGATTAATATTGTCAAACCCTTTCCTTCTGTGTGCTATTCAAGAGAAATATTTTGGCCTCTGTTATCAGTTAGCCAATTTGCCAAATGCATGATTTTTAGCATAGTGTCATTGGAGTATATATGAGTTTTTTGTTATCCTAATTCTTCCAAAATAGTGCACGTTATTCCACACAGGAAAAGAGGGTTCAGTTTTCAGTACTCTAGTGTTCTGTCAGCGAAAGACCAGAAACTCCTGATGTGAGCAAACAAGACCTCAAATAGAAGTGAAAGTAATCTGTGTTTTGTTGAGTGTGTTATTTTTTCCACCAGGCCACGTAAAACTTGTTCTTCATTTCCATGCATTACTTTTTGTCTGAGGTACCTAATCTTACAGTTTTGCTTTCAGTAACTGAAAGATGCTCAAAATCTTATTTGCAAACCTCTGACTTTGCCGCTTTTGAGATCATTCTCTCTGGGTCTGTGTCACTTCTCCTTTGTGGCAGTGAGTGTACTTCAGTTAACAGGTTTGAACTCTGCTGTGTGTTCTCTTCATCAAGTCAACCTCACTGCTGAACTTCCTATCTGTTGGTCTTGTGCCCCTGCCAGGCAGTAAAACACCCCCTCCCACCATGCCAGTTACTCAGCAGCTTCTCTCTGTCAGTTACTCTGGTAAAGCCTTCAGGTGCATCTATCGTATCTCTGCAGTAGTTGGGAAGCAGCAAGGGAAAGAACAGTTTCTTCCTGCCTCTGTCACCAGTGGCTATGGCACTGGTCCCTCAGACTTGCTTGTCGGCTGCTTTGCTGTCAGATTTCACTGCATAACATGAGATTTTTAAAAAGACACTTAAATAGCAAAGACAGAGTAGCAGGCAGCAAGAATAATGTGTGAAAGTGTGGAGGGCTAATGCATGCAGGAAAAATAGGAAAACTGATTAGACGAGCTCAGAAAAGTGAGCTGACCACAACCCTCGTTCCCTGTCACCCTGTGCCACTGGGTGGAAGGAGGTAGAGAATTCAGGAGTAAAGTTAAGCCTGGGAAGAAGGGAGGGGTGGGGGGAAGGTGTTTTTAAGATTTGGTTTTATTTCTCATTATCCTACTCTGATGTGACTGGTAATAAATTAAATTACTTTTTTCCCCAAGTCAAGTCTGTTTTGCCCATGATGGTAATTGCTGAGTGATCTCCCTGTCCTTATCTTGACCCATGAGGCTTTCGTTATATTTTTCTCTCCCCTGTCCAGCTTAGGAGGAGAGTGATAGAGCAGCTTTGGTGGGCACCTGGCATCCAGCCAAGGTCAACCCACCACAGCCTGGCATTACTCTATCCCAGGTGCAGAATCCAGCATTTGGACTTGTTAAATTTCATGCCATTAATGATTGCCCAATACTCAAATCTATCTACATACCTCTGTAAGGCATCTAGTCCCTCAAGAGAGTCAACAGCACCTCCCAGTTTGGTATCATCAGCAAACGTACTAAGGGTGCACTACGACGTTGGTCATACTTTTGAATGCATACAGCCGAGGAAAGGAAGTGTACTTGCGACATGTAACTATAAATGTAGTACTTGTATTTTTTCATCACTACTTTTTCATGTGCTAACAGCTGATGCAAGATCAGGGGCTTAGTGAGCCATCTCTCGAGTATTTTGAGTTTTTTCAATAATTTTTCAGTAATCTAGGTTTAAGATCAATTACTTAGAACTGGAAATCCTCAAACTTTTTAAAGAATCCATGTTACCCAGAGGTTGGTATCCTTACTGTTTGCTGAAATTGCACAGTCTGAGAACATGCAGCCTATAGTCTGATCCGTAACAGTTTGTTAATTTAGTTTGAAGACTATAGGTAAATATAAAGACTGATATTGCTACCTATTAGATTTTGGAAAAGTGTGAAACATGACTGGGATAAATCTAATGCAAAGGTGTGTTTTCACAGGCATTACTCTAGACATCACTGGGGAGGGAGGGAGGAATAAATTTTATATCATCAGGACCTGGCTGAAAAATTTGACTCTTCTGTCAGAAGAAACTGAGTGCATTCTTGAAAAATGTCCAGGAAAAAAAATCAAGTAACACTTGCATTCTTTATTTCATTTGGAGAACACTGGAAGGTTTTCTTTTAAATGGTATGTTCTTAATAATATGTTGAACAAAATATATTTCTGTATTATGTAATAATCTTCAATTGAAGTAACTATGGGAATCTGGCATGTTCTTTTGATTAAAACTTTTGAAATATCTTTTTTTTATTCCTCTGAATAAAAAATTCTACATTTTAATTATTTCTTTCCTGCAAAGGGATAATTGAATTAATAGTGAATTTTGTACCTGTTATACTCTTTTTTTAAAACAAAGTTTTCAATTCAATTTTAGGGGATTGACTGGCAGTGAGAGTGGGAAAGGGAGGTGGCTTGCTCAATTTGACACTATTAGTTATGCATTTGTAAAATGAAAATAGTTAATTGAAAAGCTGAACCTGAGCTCCTTCAGAAGCAGCCTCAAATCTATCTACAGGCTTGCTGCTTTCCTTTAGATGAGTTCAACAATTTGTTTTCTTACTAACTATTTGCTTGCTAATGAACAAAATTAACAGATATAGCCAAGATCATAGCGTGTACTAGAAAGTGATTTTTAGATGATTGAGTTTTTTGGACCTCTGATTTTTATTGCATAGGTTCTACGGATTTGAGGTCATGAGAAGATTCACTGACACTGATTTACCTGTTCATTAAAGAAAGGCAGCAAAGCAGGCTGTAATGTAACTTGTAGCCTGCTCTTCAGGAAGGTGGTCTTCTGAAGGTCTTGTATGTTGAGTATTGCTATAGCTCTACTCTGCATCCTGAAGACAGGACAGAGGCACGGTCCCTCCTAAACTGCCAGTGATCTTTCTGGGAGCATCTGCCAAAATTTTCCATCTTTTAATCTCCTGAACTCTTGCAAATTTGAGGGGTAAGCTGAAGGGGTTGGCAACTAAGCCATAAGGGGTAGGGTGTTAAAGGACAACAGATCTTTCCCGTATACTTTGTAGATTTGGGCAAAATGGACTTCGTAGCACACAGTTGCTCAAGCTTAATGGCTCTTCAACAAGGTCCTGTGCTCTGCTCTTGCTAGACTGATGGTAGGTGCTCCTCCTCTCCTAGAGAAGGGATTCAACTGAAACTTAGAGATGGAAGGTGTCTCTTAGACTATTCCTCCTCCTCTTGATAGGTGTTCAAGAGAGACAGTCTGACATGACTCTAATCATAGCAAGAAATGCCTGGACAGGCATCCCATAACAACCCATAACAGGGAGCGTGATGTGAGCCGAGGCAGCAGCATTGGAACTCAAAGCCTGCTGAACGGACTCTCTTGGAAACAAGGGCTCCTTCTTTCCACTTCCTCCAATTCACAGACATGTTCCCTTCCCAACTGAGGTATAGTTTCTTCTGTGTAACTTTTTCCAAGAGCCGGTTTTCTTTTGGAAATATGTAACTGACAGACCAGCAAAGGTTCTGGCAAGAGATGGATTTCTGTTGTTTGCCACAGGTAATCTGAGCTTCATAGTTTAGTTAATCTTGCTCTTTATTGTTTTTATTTTTAACTCTGGATTGCTTGTTAAAATCCAAACAAGAGGAGTTGAAGGAAGAAAAATACAGCCAGTTTGAACTCTGCCTATGCAGTGCTAAACATACTATTCCAGGAAGAAGCTACATATATGTTATCTTTAGATGTATATTTGCTCTAGCAGTCCTTGTCTGTTTCAGGTATTATAGAGTATAAAAATACATAGTAGACAGTCCTCACTGAGAGTGGCTGCAGCTAAACTGTATTGGGTAACAGGCTCTGTCTCTCTCAGTCTGGAAACTCAGATTTGATGCTGGATGTTGTGCTCAGGATATGTAGTCAATTTTATGTCATATCAGCCATTAGATGTGCTAATACAGATGGAATTACAATGCACTATTTTAAACTTGCATGCTGACAAATATTTACATAAATTCATGAGTGGTAGGATTTTTTCCTAAATTTATCCTCTTACAGAGTGAGCAAAAATCTTTCCTAGCTTGCTCTTCAAACAGAGTCTGTGCTTTGCATAAACCCCAAACTTAGCCATTTCCTGAGAGCTGGTTTATTAGCAAACAAAGCAAAACATCTCAGATCTTCTCTTGGCTACAGCTGGGATTCCTCTGCTGGGAATCCTACACTCCTGATAGGAATATGTGACTAACAGTTGAAAAATGTGCAGTAACTTAAGCTGCCCAAGAGAAGTCTTTAACATTTTCCAGTTATACTTCTTTCACAAAAAAACTCTGAAGCTTTCTAGTCCAAATGTATGCATATATTCAGGGAGGGGAAGGGAACATTATTTTGTTTTTAAAAGCATTAGGTCCTTTGAAGACTCTTTGATTTTCTTGGTTCTTTGGTAATGCATCTCTGAAATGGTCACCTTCTAAAATGACTTGCCTACCTCACTGGAGGGTGTAGGCTGGTTTTGTGTAAATGACCAATACTCTCAAGGACAATAAAGACTCTATAGCGATGGTCCCTGGAGAAAAGTACAAGCTTAATGTTCTTTTTTTTTTTTTTTGTTTAACCCCTAAAAAACTGGTTATTGTGATAGCCAGTTTTCACATATGTATTGTTTTCTACCTGAGGAACTTAAATGCAATGAAGTAAACTTCCCAGGGAAGAAGATATTAAGCTTACAGGTGAGAAAAGCAAGAAACAGATTCAAAATATTTTACTTTGAAAATATGTTGCAGAAGTGGTTCATTAGTGCTGTGCTTTAACACTAACCTTCTTTCTACATTACCTTGAGAGATCATAATTATTTTTGACATGTTTGATGGCATAAAATATTTGAATAAAGAAATACAGGAATGGAAGATGAGGTCAAAGGTATCCCACATTAGTAGGCCAGACTTCTAGTGGATTGGAGAGCTGCCAGTTCTTGATGTTTAGGGAAATAATATGAAAGCAGGCAGGCATAAAGTGACGCTTTTCCCACTCCATCAATTGCTTTCAGCAATCTGTGGCTTAGGGACTCTCAAAGTCGAAGGCTGTATCCACATCTTCACATTTAATAGTTCTTGTAGGACTTTCTAACCTGAAGCTGTCTAAAGGGAAAGCTACCCTAAAGCTAACCCAAAGGCAAACAGCAGATAGCAACAAGCTTAGCTTTTTTTTTTTTTTTTAAAGCATGATATTCTGTTTTGTTACTGGATGCTTTTTGCAGCAAAAGCAGGATTGACATTTCCTCCAAAAAGGAGTTACAAGTCTGCAACATCCAGACCATGAAAAATGGCCAGTCTGAGATTGAGGGATGATACAGTTTTGCTCAGATAGGCTAGTGTTACTTGCAGGATGGTTCTTGCAGCTTAGTGCAAGGAAATTGGTGCTCTCAGACCAGAGAATTGGTATGAAAGTACTGCTTATTGCCTTTCTAGGGCACATATCAACTCTGCCTCTCTTTGACTCATGTCCATAGCAAACTCTGTTTAATCCTGTTTATAATTTTGTCCCTCTAGATTTTCTGTTATGTACATTTTATTGAAGTAGTGCTTCTTGAGGTAAATACTATGTGTTTAATGTGCTTAGTATTTTCGTACAATTTTCTTGACAAAAATATAAGCACTTTGTAAGGCAAGAGTGCATATCTGCACATTTATCCTCAAATGTATGATGATGACTCTGTTAAAGGCTTTTATGGGAAGCATATTCAAATTCCTATTGTCTAATTCAAAGTCCTTCTCACTAATGGCCATTAATTTAAAATGCATTAAAATATTAAATTTCAAAAAGAAAATGAAGTAAATGATTACCAAGGGGAATTAGGCACTTAGACCCACTAAAACGTAATAGGATTTAATTTGCTGGGGGTTCTCAGCCCTGTTTCTTAAGATCAGGCTTTTATCTAGGAATTGGCAAGAATGCCCAGTAATGGACCTCCCAGATGGGATTTCTTTTGGTAACCTCCAAGCGAGAGATAGAAAAATCTAGTTTGTGAAATCCTGAAAATGCATTGCTGCCTCTTTGTTCAAAACAACCCATGAGTAAAACAAACTCAGGCGATGTAAGTTTGTGTAACTAGCCTACTTGATAATCGGGATGATTAATCTGGTAGAAAAATCAGCAAGCCAACCCCCTGGGAAAGCAGCATCAAATATCAGTACCATGCTGCAGGATGTGTGTGCAATATATAGAAGTAATGGGGGGGGGGCTCAGACTCTGGCTTCTCTCCTTCAAGGCTCCCTTGGCCATTATGTCCCTGCCAAATGCTATTTCTCCATCTGCTTGTTTTCCAGCCTGTGAAGACTTTAAGACCAGATGCTCTAGGTGGTGAATTAGAAACAAAAATCTGTCTCAGTAGCTGTTCAGCATACCTCCTCCATATCATCTCAGAGGGACAACTCCATATTACCTTCTGCTTTCCTGCTCTGTTTCCTCCCTGCTGTATGCAAATACCTGAGTGCTGCTGAGATCTGCCACCTTTGGTCATGTTCACCCTAGCATGGCACCTGGTGATGGTGACAGGCATTGCTGTTCCCTGTCCTCTTGTCTTGTCTTGACCAAGAACCATGTCTAATAAGCAGGAGATAGGAAAGCACTGTCACCTCACTACTTTTAACAGGGCTACTGATTTGAGCAAGGAGGATTTGTTGCTTGCTGTAAAAAAGTAATTATGAGCAACAAGCACAGACCTGGTGCTGCCTAATGTGCTATGGGTAAAACTCATTTTTTTTTTTTCCCCTTCTAAACTGAATGATTTTTTTTTTATTGATCTTTCAGGACAATTTCATACTGTTGTCCTATTCTATAAACACTTCAGTGAAATGTTTCAATGTACTCAATGTTTTTATAAGTTTATAATGTTTTGTCCTAGTTTATAGTACCAGACTAATAAGCCAGTCACATGATGTTATTTCTTGTGAGATAAGGTCAACAATTTGAAACTTCTAAACATCACGGGCCACTTTTCCCTTTCTTTTATCATCAAAATTTCACTCACTCCTCTGTATGTGTGTATGTGTGTAAATATGTGTTTGAGTGATACCAAAAGGGGAAGCTTAACTTGGTAGTGGATTTCTTCTTTTGTTTCAATCCAGTAACACTCTTTTATACAGGGTCTCTTTCTCTGAGTTTCTACTAAACTATCAGCAGTTCAGTCATGAGCAATTTTCTAAGCTTTCTGCACTGGAGATAGTGGCCAATGCAGTCTTTCAGGTCAAGAGATTTATCTAATCTATTTCACCAGTATCCTGGTGTCAGTCAGTATCAGTCAGAGGTTTATCTTCTTTCAGTGTTGGCTTCGGAGCCAGATATCTGATACAGACAATGAATAGGAGTTCTCGGTTTCTTACACAGGAAGTCTCACTTTTCTCACTTTTCCCTGCCATCTGATTAAAAACCTCCTTCTGAGAGCTTGAATCTTAAACATGAGGCAGAGGTGATAAGAATACCAGTAGGTTCAGGAAAAATCTAGTAGTAAGTCTTAAGTTAATATATTTAGATAACTAAACTTATAGTGCAGTCAAGTGCTTTGGCCTAAAATTTTCACTTGCTTTTGATGCTTTTTCTTTTTAAAGCAGATTTACTAGAAGATAGAAATAGGGCTGCAGATCTTACTAGGAAAGCTAATTTTTTTTTTTAAACCCAAAAAGGTTCTCAGCTTGGCCTAGGGATGTGACTTGATGGCCCACTTGACTTAAGAAGGAAGATTTAAATGAAATATGTTGCTTTTAAAAAGCTAATAGGTAGGGAAAGTAGGCTAGTAGTTTACTGAAATACTACTACTAATTACAGACAGAATATGCTAGGCACGGACACTTTCTAAGTGAACTAGACGACAGAGTGAGAATCTAACAGATAAGATCAAATTTTTCTTTTATGATAAAATCAAGTGTTATTCTGAAAGAATAGCTACCCATACCTACTAAAATTCAGCAGCTGTATGTAAATCTTGTGCCCATATCAGTAATGGAAATGCCTGGACAAACTAGAGAAATAAAAACCAAAATACACAAACCAAAATGGAGTTTATTAACTGTTCGAAAGTAGGCCCTGCAAACTGGATAACCTGAGAAAGGGCAATTTCTGTTTGCTTAGATCATCCTGGTCTACAGCAGGATTTTGTTTGTATCTTACCATGTGTCTTAAAACAGTCTTGTATCTCAGGAGGAGGATTTAACTGCTTCAGTATAGTCTTCTAAAGAGAAGTAGTTATCCCTTAAAAGGTGATATTTCTGCGTAACACAAAATATGGTACTCCTTCTGCACGGTTGTATGCTTTGATCCTTTGAAATATCAGAATATTAATTGTCATATATATGTTGTATAGCACTATATTTGTCATTAAAGTTCTTTTGCTTTCAGTCTTTTCCTAACTAGCGTAACAGCCCATGGCTTGCTTATTTCTATTGGTTTTGCTGCTGCTCATGATACTATGTGATTCTTGGAGGCTCTCCTGGAGGCATTAGGTGCTATGTTAGAACATGCCTGAGGGAATACTCTGAACCTGGCTACAGCCATCTCCATGTAACAAATGTCATCCATATAAAATAATTGTGCTGGGATTAACTGGCCAATTTTAAAATGCTCTTACTCTTTAGATACGCTACAAGACTCTGTTGCCATAAGATCTTCCCCAGGTTTCTAAAAGAATTCAATCTATGCAAACTGTTCAACTTGGTTTTTATTAACATAAGAAATTTATTGTGTTTGGATGGAAAGAATATTTTTCTGAAGCTACTTATGGATGCAACACATAAAAAACACTTGAAAATAAGCTTTAAGACATATTAGTGAAGCCCGATGTTTTCAACCAATTGGACTACATTTAGGGAAACCTTCTGAAATTATTTTGTATTCCTTAACCTCTATGCTAAATGCTTTGCCATCCACAGAATGCCAGGAAATGCTGTTGGCTTCATAGCATCAGTAATTCTGTTTTCACATCTCAGACATGCTCTGTATCTATTTTTGAAGTATATTTGTGTCTCAGATTCTGTATGCTTCTAGACATTATATATATATGTGTGTATATACACAAAAGTCATCCTGGCTTCTGGAGGAGCCCTCTATATGGCTTCCACAGTGGATCAGCTCAGTTTCAATTTTGTTTTTAAATTTAAGTCTTAATAGTCAATCATGTGTAACTATGTTCTATGACAAAGTTTCTTATTTCTACTTATGTAGTTATGGAACTTCTGGCTGAAACATTGTGGTTTCGAGGAATTTTCCCCCGGGGAAATTCCCCAGAGGAATATAGGAACTACTTGGTTTCTGGGAAAACAAAGAACCAAATCAGAAATGGGAGTAGACAAATTGTTCTACTCTAACTCTTCTTTGGCTGGCTGAGCTCACAGGTAAAGAGGGAAGGGATGAAGTAATGGTTTTGTCATGAGTTGTGTGAGCTTTTTAAAATTGAGAACACTTTTGTATCGATCCGTGGTTTCTACTGTCACAAAAGTTTGAAGAGTTATTTTTTAACGTGCTTTCAATTTAATCCTCCAATTAGTATTAGCTGGGGTCATGGTGTTACTGATGTGTGTGGTGTTTTGTTTTGTGGTTTTTTGTTTTCTTTTTTTGATCTTAAGCACATTTGTCGGGATGCATAAGATACATCTTAAAGAGGTAACAGGCCCATCTCAGAAGTGGGCTTTGAGGAAAAAATATATTTAGATCCTTCAGGCGATCAGAGAGCTGGGGGGAAAAAATCCATTTCAAGACAGGAAGAATATTTATTTATTTTGAAGCTGGACTCTCATGAGTCTGCATGGTGGCTTTCAACAGGAAGTGGAATGTTTGAAAACATTTTTTCTTCTTAAGGTGGCTAACTTTGTACAGAAGAATGATTCCTGAAGGCCTGTCAGACTAGGTCTTTATATGGTCAACAACTTCATCCTAGGTAGGGATAACTGAGGGATTTGATATCGAACACCAAAGACTTCTTCTTTTTGAAACCTCATGCTAGCTTAATTTCCTTCAGGGAAAAGAAAAAATAAAAGCATCCAGTCTTATGGGTGAGAATATCTTGGGTGTTCTTGATTTTTAGTTCATGACTGCTCCAAAGACACAATCTCTTCCACAGCGAAATTGCCTTATAAAGTTTTTTCTTATTCTTTCTCTGAGCTCTGAGTTGGAGGAGCATGGCTTATGAGAACTCATTTATTTTTCATTAACTCATTTGTTCATTGATCTTTATCTCCAGTTTTGTTAGTCATTTGAATTTCCCTTTGTTTCCATTTCCACAAAAGCTTGACAAAGATTTCCTCCCCATCTCTTGTTTCCTGTGTCACATTTATCTCTGAAATAATCATATTGTTCTCTAGACTGCAGCATTTTGCTGAGCATTCATTGTTTACCTCCCTTCAAAATTTTGAAACAAAGCTTGGACAACTTAAATTCATTGATCCAGTCATTGTTTCTGCTTAGTACTAGTCATGTCAATTGGCTTGCCATACCATGTGTCCTGCTCAGTCTACATGTTACCTGATTAACCATGTGTCCATGATCAATAAGTCCTCAAAGTGGCGGTGGTGAGCCCAGGGTCTACAGATATCAGCTTTAGCCAGTAGAACATGCTCTAGCACATGTACTTTACTTTTAGTGTAATAAACAGCAGCTTTCACTTGTGAAAATAGCACTATGTATCGCATCAGTGATATTAAACATTTAAAAAAGATATCTCGAGACTCTGAAACACTTTTGCATCTTCCCCCTCCTCTTGTAAAGCGCAGATATCCTTTGTATTTCTGGAAAACTTGTATCCTTGACTTCTGGGTATAAATGCATGGATAGCTTTCTCTGCCCATTAATGGGACATTATGTCTGCTTTGTTACTCCCCTAACAATGCCACTTTATATAAACAATACATTTACTGTACACATAATGACTTTTTAAACTTGCCATTTGATGTATGAACTCTTGATCAAAATGAGATCTTTGCCACATGTACATTGCAGTGGTCCCTTTTATATAACCTTTGATAATTATTGCGTTATCTGAGTTCCAGTTCCACCAACTACCTAGAAGAACCCTTTTATCTAGCCTTATCTTTTTTTTTTTTTTTTTTTTTTGGGGGGGGGGGTGGGGTTGTATTTTCTTCTCTTAACCAGAATCACAGAACCTAGTCTGGCTCTTCTTGGTCTTCAATTTTTAGATTGAAGCTTTAAAATAGTGTATTGCTATTTAAAAAGTTGAAGTGCAGCCTTTCCAATAAATGATTGAGCATCTTATCGGAATACTTTTTGCCAGATTCCATTAAAACAGTTAAAGGATTTGGAGCTAATTTGTATGTCATTCTCATTAATGTTTTCCACTTGCAAATTCTGCTTTGTTTGTAGAGTCTCCCTGTATTCTGCAACCCTGACCTTGCAAATGTCACTTTTACTGACATATGCACTGTATATTACAATATGTGCTCTACTGACGTTCTGGCCTTTAAGGCTATGTCTACATTAATAAACTATGCTCTATGGATAAAGCTACCCTACAGAAAAGGGAGCATAGCTTAACTGTGTGGATGCAAGCTGCATTGAGCAACTTGTCCTCAGGTATACAGAACAGGATGTGTCCCATTTTGCTTACTAGTATAGACATAGCTTGTGCTTATTCCCTGAAAGTGGGTACACAAACCCTTTTTTTGTGTAACTTTAATTTGGTGGTAGGTATAGTGCCCTACATTGTGTTGTATTTTCTTTTGCTGTGTAACATGTTGATGTTATAGAGGACAATGGCTTTCCTACCATAAGTGGTCCCAGAATTTAATATTCCTTTCTGGACTTACTCACTACAGACCTTCCCCAGAACAGCAAGTGAAAAAAGTGTCCCAGACAATGTTTTGATTTGGAAAGGAAAAGTCAGACTTCAAGGAGTCCCATAGGAAGTTTGCTGTTTCATACTGGTTTTATGTGAGAGGCAATTGGAAATTGCCGCGTGGCTGTAGGAAGTCTTGAGATAAGAGACATATGGAAAGAACTTATATGACTGTAACAGGTTGGTCAGAAATGTTCCCTTTATTAATTCTGAAAATAGAAGTAGCCCCTCCAGAGGTAGAAACATGGTTTAGGAATAATAGCACAAATTTCAGCTGGTTTCTTTTTGCAGTCAGTCAGACCATGTGATAAGTAGCTCATTTCTCTATGTGCTAGTGTTTTTGAGGGTTTTATGCCAAGATCTTATTTCTGTAGCGTTGTACCTCCTTGGCCCAGTGGAATCACTGTAGATTAATTTTACATATGAAGAAATGACTGATAATCTAAGATAGTGCTCTTCCTTAAGTAAGGGAGAAAAGATGCTCCATAATGCAAAAAGCTATTATTGCCTTTGCTGTTTTGATACAGGAGCAGTCACACTATTACCTTCTCTATAGTTATTAATGTCCTTAAAATTGATTGTATCCTCCTTGCCATCTTCCATTCTGAATTTAATAGAGACTTTAATGAAATTTTCATAGTAAAACAACTTGCCAGAAGGTCAAGAAAGCCAAAAATAAAACTGGGAATGGAAGTCATATTAATGTCCTTTTCTTTTTCATTTATGATGATAGCACTTCAGGCTGGAAAATGTGCTAGAAGCTGATTACCAAAGATGGGGGAGGGAGGATGAGGGATGTAAAGATAACAGAACGCAGCATAAAGTGTTGAGAAACTACTGCCTCTTTTGCTAGAGTCTGAGAAGTTTCCATTCAATAGCTTGACAGTAATAAATGTTGTGCTGCCTTAAATGCTTTCAGAATGACTTATACAGAACCTTTTTATTGACTGTTAGTATGTTTTTCACAATCCCTTGAATCCATGGTTGTCTGCCATTGCTGCAAGAGCATCTTCAGAGGCTGAATTGCTGACTAGTAAAAGCTAGTAGGGCACCAGAGCAACCCAAAAAACCTTCAGGCTCTGCAGGTCAGACACAAGTACTTTGATTGCTTAATACTTTTTTTTTTGTTTGTTGAATTATCAAGAGAAATTGTTTAGTTGTGGGTTTGTGTGGTGTGTGTTGGTTTTTTTTTTTTAATTGGTCACATGGTAACTCTAGTGAGTTTTCATATGTTTAAAATGTCAACGAAAGTTTGAGGAAAAATTGGGTTTTTTTTCCTATAGTAGGCTTTTCTTTCTTTTGAAAACAGAATTTTTAAGGAACTGTGTGAAATGCACAGCAATGGGCAGTAAATGTAGCCACCCAGCTTAGTCACAAATTGTTCTGCTCTGCAGAAGCAACCAAATTTGGTTGGTTTGCTGGGAGCAGCATGGCACAGTTCATCTCTCTGTTCTCCTGGGCCTTTCCAAAATACCTCAATCTGTTAAGGCCTTCTCCCTGTGCTCAGTGGGAGCTGAGGTCATGCACTATGCGGTATGAGGGCTCTGGTTGCAGAAGTACAGTTTGTAAAGCATGCACTGGCAAGATAAACAGACTGTGTTTCTTAAGCATAATTAAGATTGCAAAAAAAAAAAAAGTACCCGTTACACTAGTCAGCAAGAAGAAAGTGTCTGTTTTCTTAAGAAATGGTATTACAGGATTGATGGAGTGATTCTTAAGGGCAAGATCGTGGTACAGGCCTTTTGAAGCTGAAATAAGAAATAATATTTTTTTTAGCCTAACTCTTTTGCATTAACGTGATTGTGGCAGGCCAGCAGGTATGTGGAAGATGCACTTCAAGCCGCGAATTATTCTGCCTGTGGTGCCGGACTAGCTTGTGAAAATGAAGTGGTGTGATGGGGAAGACTAATCCACTTTCTTCTGCTGGGTCTTGAGGGAACCAGTACTGGGACATGTGCTTGTGAACAGTCTGTCTCAGACTGGAATTCTGACTCGTTTGAAAAGTCCATGTTTTCCTTCATGTCGGCCACCACTGTGACTCAGCAGCATGTAGAAATACCTTATCTTCAAATCCAGGCTCCAAGGGGTAGAGAAAGTAAAAGGGCATATGCCTTGCTTATACAGATGGGTGACAACATCTTGGGGATACCCAGTGTGTAACCTGGGGAGCACTGAGAGAGGTCAGGGAGGAAGACAAAGCAGATGGAGAAGCTGTGAGCTAGAAGCGCAATTGCTGTTCTGCAGCAGTATATACATATCATCAATTCCTCTACACTAAGCCTATGCTTTCAGAACCATTTGAATAACTCGAACCTCACAGAGCAGCCTTATACAAGTACCTGTATTGTTTTAGGGCATCTACAAGGTGAAAAAGCAGAGACCAAATGACATGACCTGTTCCTGGTCCATTATTGTACTATGATATCTGTTCTAGGGATTAGGTGTGAAGGTAAGCTGGCCCATAGTAAACATAGCATGTATATCTTCCAGACAGTGTCCGAATAGTATATGTGTGTAAACAGTTTAATTAGTAAACATAACTTATGAGTCTTCAACATGTTCATTAAAAAGGACTTATATACTTTGCTACATGGAATCTTAACAGTATTGACCATTCCTCCTGTTGCTAATGCTATTCTAGTTAAAAAAAACCATCAACCAACAAACACTTGGACAGATGTCTACAGTTCAATCTGTTGTACAGACTGTTCCTCTCCTAGACGTAAGCTTCACTGGCATCTGTTTATAACTGAAGACAGTTAGCAAAGCATTACAGTCCTTGAACAATTGCATGATTTAGAAAATAAGAGTCTAAGCACTATGTACTTGGTCATTGAGTTAGTAGGGGAGAGAGTACAGTAGAAGTATCTTAGGACTGAGTGATGGGGAGGGGCTACAACTTACTAATGGTTCTGAACAAATAGTCTTGACAGTATCCTGTCAGCTGAGTTTGAGTGGGAATCATAAGCAGATCTTCATGTAAGTGAACTATGAAATGGAAATTCTAGGAGTCTGACATAACACCTTGTTTCAGCAGTACATAGAATATATAGAGTATGGGTGTGGGCATGATTACAGATGAGTGGACAGAATCACAGCTGATCCAAAAGAAGGAGCTACACATCATTTTAAAAGTGCATTTCTGCTGTGAAAGGGGAAAAAATCTTTACAAGTTTATACAAAATTGGTACAGCTGCAGACTAGACTAGCTTGCTGTAATATTCTTTTAGTGCCTGGAGGGAAAAATTGCAGTAAGAATCTTGCTTTCAGAAAAATTCTCCTTTTCAGAGTAAGGATCTCTAAGTGCAAATGAAGACAGGAAAGGAAGGAAGTGGGATATAACCTGACTTCAAACCAAAACAAGCCCTAGAAGAGCTATGTTGCACCATGAACCTTTCAAAGTGAGGTTGGTTGGGAGAAGATAATTTAATATAGCAGTGGAGAGAGAAGATTTGTGAGGTCAAACACTCAGCCAAGATTTATTCCTGTACTGTGAGTCAGCTGGTAAGACAGGGCTACAATGAAAAACCCTGACTACTAACTCTTCCTTCTTTTTGGGCTTTTAAGACTACTCATGTGAGTAAGTGATTGCAGAAGCAGGCTCACTTTTTTTTACTAGACAAGGATTATTAATAAGGAATACTTTCAGGATGAAGCATTCTAGTTTGAACTTGGTTTGGCAGTTTTATTTTTGAGTGTGCCAGAAAAGCACTTGGCAGATGGAGGAGAATGGGATAGAACTTCTCTATTACAAATCTTTTTCTTCCCAGTGCCTGAGGAGAGGTCACTTTTTTAATGCCCTTTGCCAAAAGAGTTGCTGAGGAATGTTCCTGGACTGAGCCTAGGTATAAGGACCACGGCCGCTGTGTGTTTGCTCATGCATGTTCTGCTGTCTGGCAATAGGGCTATCCACTTTAATCCTCTTCCCTCCCAGAATTATTTTTATTCCTGGCAGCAGTAATCTGTGCAGATGTGCAAGAGAAGACTGGAGCTCTCATAGTCAGAATAGTGGGTACAGAGCAGTACAGACCATTAGGACAAGCTCTGCATGAACCAGAGTAGTTGTGCTTCTGTTATACTCTGAATCCTTGTACTTCAGATTTTGCCAATATGTTGAAAAAGTTGCTGCAGCCTGTAAAACCTATTAAATGATTGATTTCTAGTAGCAGAGTGGACTGGGGTGTGGGAGGGTCATATTATATCTGATGTAATGTGGCTCAAGACATCTGAAATAATAAAAAACAATTACATATTTTGGTCTCTTGACTGAAATAGCAAATATTTCATTCTGCATAAACGAAGTAGGTAAAAGTGCAGACAAATGAATGTCTTGGTCTTGCTTCCAGAAAATTCATAAAGTCAAAGCCTGTTTTGTTTTAAAATAAGTATATAAAATAAAAAGCCTTGCCAGAAAAGCCCTAAACCAAATGAAACTATGTCTTGGGGAGGCAGAATGAATAAAACTCAAGGAGAAATAAGGCTTTCATGACGATCATTCAATAATAAGTGAGCATCACTACAGATCCAGTGATCAGAATCACTTTCAATATGTTGACACGTTCAACATCTCCAGTTCCTGTTACAGCAAGCTTAGTGTTGTCTTCCCCTGTCAAAGCCACGTTTACACCCTTTATTTCTGTAGCTGTAAATTATATTAGTGGCACTGAGCTCAACAGAGAGGTAGGTTTGTCCAAGAAGTACGTGTTGTGTTATGCATAATGGCAACTACAGTGGGTACCCTGCATTAATCCAACTGTACAGGACATGAAATATTACCAGACTTTAAAATTACACATATTTTTTATTTTTGTTTTTAAAATTTCTTAAACATGGCTGTCCAGTGGAAGCACTTTACTCATGAACACTTAGTCTATTAACACGTGATACAAGTATCCTGCTGTCAGCTGGAGAGTGCAGTAACTGTTTCAAACCCTTTTCAGTAACACAACTCAAATTATATGGGTGCTGCATTCTGGTCTTATGTTTCTTTGCAACACATACAATCGAACACAGCAAAGCTGACTTTTAATACACTCTCTTCCATATTTGTTTAGTAAGCAAAAGCTTAAATTATATGTCTTTGAAATTACTCTTCAGATGCCATTCAGAGAATATTAAGAATAAATTAAACAACATGAGACTGAAGATCTGTGACTTTGGCTTCCAGCAAAGTCAGCCTTTAAAGTCAAAATCTGTTTTCTGAATCTTTATATAAGGTGCACAGCTGGGCAGTTCAGTAAGTCCAAGAGGGAGTGAGGAGCAAGGCCTTATTAGGCATCTACTTTCATCTATTTGGCACCTCATTCTGTGAGACTGCATGTACAGAAAGCAGACTGGTGTTTAAGCTCCCTATGGACCACAAAATATTGCTCTTTCTGCTATCTTCAAGGACTTCAATAAGGAAAAACTGCCAGTCTTTCTTTAGAATGATTCCTTGGAAAACAGCGTTTGAAGAGTGTGGAAGGATGACATTTTAATTTGAGGAAACACTTCACTTCCACTTACCGATCTAATCAATTGACTCTGCTGTCATTAGCATTGCAGTGTGTGGCAAGGAGGAGGGAATCTTCAGTTTCTCCTTGAGGTCATAGTCTTGTATCTAAGAATTTTCCCATTCTGAAGAAGCATTCCAGCATGAATGCTGTGAAAGCTGTTGTGAAGTGGTGCAGCACCCTGTAGACAGTGTCCTAGGGGTGCGTTGGTACTCATGAGTGCTGTGAACCCATCCAGGAGAGCATGCCTATCCCCAGGCTTACTGCAGAGAAGGGATTTTTTTTCCTCGCTTGTTATGAGACAGTCCTTTAGTTTGTAATGTCACAGCAGGCCTGAATGATCTCAGCTGAAAAGCATCTGGGCTTTCTGGTCAGTGTTTTGAAAGTCAAACCATGAATTTCTGTGTATTAGAGGAGGCTGCAGCACAGCATGCTCTCGGTGTTTAAGTTTTAACAAGTGCTTCAGAACTTCAGGCTGCTTGGTCCATACTTGAAAGTACCAAGAAATAAATTCCATTCCTAGGGACTTAGAACTGATGTATAAATTGCAACAGCAATTAGGTTGCTTTAGCTCATGGCTTTGGCAGTGTTGGTCCAGGCAACATCATGGGGATGCAGAAAGGTGGTTTAGAACAGCACTGGGTTTACTTCTGCTCTGCTGTGCCAAGCATGGGCTGTGTACCTGAGCCTTGAATGCTTTATGAGAAACCAAGAAAAACATTTAGAGGGCTGGTGGCTGTTCTCACTTACTGAGATTACCCCTTCTGGCCAGGGTGTTTGGAAGTGCTCCAGTTAGTCCAAGAAAAATGAGAGGAGCCAGTTTAACAAGTCATATACACAGTCTGTGCTACAGTAGAGTTATGCAGGATCTGCTGCGAATTATGCCTGTAACCTGGAGCTGCGATGGATCAGCTTTTACTTTAAGCTACTTTGCTCCATGTGCTCGTACTTTGAAATTATTTAGAGAGTATGAACAGCAGTATGCCAGAGCTTTTGGACAAAGTATTTTCTCAAGAAAAGTGGGCTTATTATTTAAATAACAGTTCTAACAATTATTCTGTAAAGATGCTTGGGGCTGGTTTAGTATTATGGTGTATCTCACCTATGGTGTTAAAGTGAGTGGAAATTCTTTCTGAAACCCTAACTTCTTCACTCTACAGTTTAGATGTATTGGGGAAAGGTAGGTGTACGCTATACGCTTTTAGGACTTCCAAGTTGAGAGCATGGAACTGTTACTAAGAAAAAGGTGGCCTGATACGAGACTCTGTCTAACTTGTGGTATCCCATAATGCCATCCTGAATTTGTGCTGCACTTATTTTCTTCTGGCATTTTGAACTTTTATATCTCATTGAATCTGTATCAGATATATAAGAATCTTTCATTTAAGGTAATTTGAGGAGTCTTTCTTTAATGGAAGCAATAAGCTTGAAATTTTATCCATACCCAAAATGCAGATGGATGTCTCCAGATCATTGAAATGGGAGGAAAAAAACCTGCAAATAACCTCAACAGCAGTATTTGAGATGCTTGGAAGATTAGAGAAAGGGCTTTTCAGTCAGATTTGACTAAAAGATGTGTGAAAATGCAAGCAGGGCAGCTATTTCAGATGTTTTTCTGAGCTCAGAAAGCAAGACTTTGTTCGTGCCAATAAGGAAGATTGTACCAAATATACTCAATTTCATTGCGTTTTTTCTCTCTCATCTGAAATAACCTTCTATGCCCATATTTTTTCTATTTCCTCATATCGGAAGGATAACAAAATGCTTCTGAAAGCATATTGTGTAATTATGAAAGCAGCCATGGAAAAGCTGTTCTACATGTTACTGCTTGTTTTCTGTGCATGAATGACTCGTAGAAAAACTCAGAACAAACAAAAAGTTTATATGAAGAGAAAGAGGATTGAAAACTGGAGTCTGATACTGCTTTTGCAAATGATAAGTTATGCATATATGTGTGAATTAGTATATTAGGAGAATTTCAAGAGTTTTTTTAAGACTGTGTATGGATAAGATAAATGTGGAAGAAAAATCTTGGAGGCAGAATTATTATGCCACCTCCCCCCTGTTCTATCATTACAAAACCAAAATCTTTTAATGCCATAATTTTTTTGCTTCAGAATTTTCCTTTGACTGACTAGTTCATGGATGACACTTCTATATCAGTACATCTGATAGATTTAGGACATTTGTCCTAAAAATATAATAGTGGCAAGTGGTTGAAAAGAGCACCAAGTACAAAAACGTACTATTGATACGTTTTTACAAAAGAGAACAAATCTAAAGGAATACTTAGAATACAGGGAAATACATTAACAATAATGGGTAAAAAAAGGTACTATTCGGTATATGTAAGAGAAATGGCAGTAAGATGCAGGCTTTCTTAATGAAAGGCAGGCTTTGTCTAGCTCATTGCTTTAATACATAATTCAAGAATCTAGTTCACAGTTGGATTAATGTTACCTTTGGGGGGACCCCTAGAAGTTAATTCTTTTAAGCCAATGTTGATAAAAGCAGCTTTAACTTGCAAGAACAGTTCTATTACACCAAAGAAATTAATAACTTATTCCTAGTTAAACTATTGTAAGCAGTATTGCAAGCTAGTATAGTTGCCAAGACCTATTGACAAAATGAATTATTGATCTGTGAAACTAACTAATGTGAGATGTGACTGAGGTAAAGACTATATCAGGCCTCAAAAAAAAAAAAAAATGAGGCAAGTAACATCTGCAGCTAAAACAGCTAAAAGAACGGATACTGGCTTTTCAGCTGCATTAAGTTTATGCTTTATCACTTAAGGGACATTGTGAGCAGATGTACCAACTCTTTGCTTCCTAATTCTTGGTTCTTCCCATCAGCAAAGCCTGGCACCAGCCAAGGTTCATGTCTGTACCAGTTTTCTTGATTCCTTTTCCACTTGATATTGGAATACTTTAGCTATGATGGGACCTAATAGGAGTACCCCAACTTCTACTGCTGCTTACTGTCTCCATGGCCTTCAGGGGATTGCTCTGAGCTATAGTAGGCTGAAGAAATGCCCAAACTGATGTTATTTGTATAAGTGGTTGAATCAACTCTGTTACTCTGAATTTAGCAAATGTCCTGGTTTTGGCTGGGACAGAGTTAATGTTCTTCTTAGTAGCTGGTACAGTGCTGTGTTTTGGATTTAGTGTGAGAATAATGTTGATAACACTCTGATGTTTTAGTTGTTGCTAAGTAGCACTTATCCTAAGTTAAGGATTTTTAGTTTCCTGTGCTCTGCCAGGAGGCAGGTGTATAAGAAGGTGGGAGGGAGCATAGCCAGGACAGCTGACCCAAACTAGCCAAAGGGGTATTCCACACCATGGAACATCATGCCCAGTATATAAACTGTAGGGAGTTGGCCAGGAGGGGCAGATCGCTGCTCAGGCATCAGTCAGTGGGTGGTGAGCAATTGCATTGTGCATCACTTGTCTTTTCTTGGGTGTTATTTCTTTTTTTGTTATATTCCTTTTCATTACGATTATTATTATTCTTAGTTAGTAGGGTACTATATTTTACTTTAGTTATTAAACTGTTCTTATCTCAACCCATGAGTTTTAATTTTTTTTTTTCCTCTTCCCCACCCCGCTGGGAGGGGGGAGGGGGAAGTGGCTGTGTGGTGCTTAGTTGCCGGCTGGGGTTAAACCATGACAGCGAAGGTAAAGTTATACTTGATTCTTTCGTAACATAAATTGAGTAATCTTCCAAAATGCCTAAGACTTCCACTTAGAAGTCTGATTTCAGTCCAGTACAGTTTCATTTCTTGAAAATAAAAAGAAAGTATTTCTTTAATATTCTTATCCACTCCTTAACAAATACATTAAGACACATGGATCACCTAAGTTTCTTTTAGCAAGGATGATATGAAAAGGCATGGTTCTACCTAGCTACAGTGAGGTCCTTGTTGGCCTTTCAGTAGCCATTGCAGCCTGCCTCTCTTCCTTTCAAGTAAGGAGAAGGAAAAGATTCTTTCTGCATACAAATGTTAACTCAAATGCCTGCCTCTGTCATGTCCAGATTAGATTAATGTAACACACATGCTGTGCTCTGGACTAAACCTTTTAAATCAACCTCAAGTTGACGAAAAATGACTGTGATACCTGTGGTGCCTGGGACCTCCCTGGATGCAGTTCAAGATGCTCAGTTTCACCTGTAGATCCAAAAATGGCCCTGGAACTTTTTCAGTTGGCAAAAGGATTTGGTTTTTCTTATCTTCAATATGAAGAAGTAGAGGCCCATAAGCTGGATCAACATTTGTTTAATAATGAGAGATGCTGTTAGCCCCTCCTTTGTGGGGGTAATCCTTTTTGGGGGAAGCAGGGGGAAATAGTAGGGAGAAGAGGAAGATGATATGCCATTTTGTGTTGAATTATTGCTATTAATTTCCTGGCTTTGCTGCATGCTCTTGGCTTTTTATGTTGTAGGTTTAATGTACAGATCTGCTCCAAACAGCAGGATTAGTGCCAGTCTCTACCCCTTCCATATCTCTTCTGCTCTAGGCCCATGTAGCGATTTGAAATAAAACGACATACCTGGAAACTGGCAGCCCACAAACACACTAAAGAAGTTCATTTCAACTCTTTTTCTGTCTTAAATTTAAGTGCTTGTTTGTAGATCTTGGGCATGTGTTAAATTTTTTAGTGGGGTTATAAGTTACAGCAGAGAAATATCTATAGTCTTGTTCATGTTACAAGTCTAATCCATCTATAACTTCCTATCCCACCCATATTTCTATAAAGGAAATCCTTACGGAAACCTTGGCAGCAGTGGAGGATTTAGTTAGTGTGTTTAGACCAGTTGGGGGGAGTCAGGTGCCCTAAACAGAGTTTTTCTATGGAAGCCAGTGATTGTACTGCTCTAAACAAGTTACCAGCTGCAGGTTAATTACAGCATGTGACGATTTGTCTGTCTTCCAAGCATTTTTTAAATGAACAGAGGTGTTGCCTTGTGGTGCATGAGTGGCACTGTTGCTCTATAGGTGGATGCTCCACTCTCCTTCTGAGCTGTTTCACCAGCAGTCATTTTCCTTGTTTAGTCATCCAGGCAGTCTTTCATGTGGAAGAAAAGCACAGTGAGTTTAGCAATTCTAGTAAAATCATTTGACAGAAGTGGGTTAGTTATTAACATAGAGTTGTTGTCTTGAGCATCATGTGGTTGATGAATGGATTTAGTAGTAATATATTAGTTGGCAGAAATGGACCGCCTGCTTTTGTGGAGGCTACAGAAGCTATTGTTGAATGATGAAACAGTGGGTATGGACTGAGGGGAAAGGAGAACAAACTAGTGGTGCTCCAAAATATCTTCCGCCCTCACTTTTCCCCAAAAGAAAGATGTGAGAGGAGAGATCAAGTAAAATTATCTGAAATGGCCAAATATAAAATATTTGGATTTTCTGAACATATTCCATGTTCTGTACTAAAAATGCACAGTGGCCCTACAGAAAGAAATTAACTGTATTCCTGTTGGTGGTGATATTTCTTTCCTATAAGTTTTTCCATATACTTCTTCCTCATATGTAGTTTCTCCAGAACACTTTTCTCACGTGTGTGCACCATAAATGCTTGTTTGAAGATTTTTCTTCCAATTAATGAACTGGAACTTAAGGGGACCCTTCAGCTAATGTGAATGCACAAACTTTTTCTGCCACAGGTTTTTCTCTAAGCCTCTGCTGCCAGTCTGAGCACTTCAATCACCAGTTCTGACCAAGAGGACATTTTCTTTTTACAGAGCAGATAGTAGAGCAGACACTTCATCACTCCTGTGTTCAGGTTTACTTATCTTACCAGTTTTAAGTGTGTGTTCAGGAAGCTTACACATCCAATATTTTTCTTGCTGCCTTTGCAGAGTAAGTGACTCTCCAGCCACTCACTCAGCATTACACCCTGAAGAATCCATCACAGTTGTGGCAACCCTGGGTTATGCCCTGTTATAGTTGCAGAAGATTAAGGGTTTATAGCAGTTGAATATAAAATAAATACTTTCATGTATTTTCTCTTGTCCCTCCCTATAAAACATTCACCTTATTCTACTGTTGCCAGTATCTCATGGGTTTTTTTCAGTTACTTTGCTCTTAAAATCATACAGCTTCTCTGGACTCACTGAGTATTTTAAAATAATGAAAAGATTTGCATGTATGTCTGAATTTTTCTCCCTCAGAAATGATACTGTGAGAATTGTGACCTTCATATAAACCTTGCTTGCTGCCTGTACATATTTTCCAGAAGTGCCTGCTGTTGCTTTGGCCTTGCAGTGGGTGCCAGACAGTTAGAGAGATGTACCCTTTATCACTGCATGATTTTGCAGTACTCATCTAATCCATATTTAACAGGAATTTAATGTGTCCTGCAGAGGTTGACAGGACTCATCTTATATATTGTCATTACCTTGAGATAGTAACCTTGAGGGAGGAGGAGAAGCTTAATAGGACTTTATTTGCTTCTGATTCTTGCTATGAAAATGTTAGCTCTTCCTTGTAGGTGTGAGATCCACTGCTTAATGGAGCAGGCCCTGGTAGTGGCTGTGGAGGTCTCCAAAAGTACTTCAGTCATACTGTCCCATACCAAGAGGCTTGGTACAGGGAATGATTTAAACCTAAAGAGAAATTTGAGGCAAATCAGCAGACCTATCCTCCTTAAAGCAGAGGAGAGCAGCAGAAAGCAGAGAGGGAAGGAAGGTGCTCCTGTATGGGCAGCTGCTTTTCTCTTTCCTCCCCTATCCCAAGTCTCTAACTCTTCCTCCACAAATTAATTTTGTAATGAGCAAACATAAATTGCTTGTAATGAGGGTTTGTGTGGGCACATAAATACATTCATATTAGCTTTGCAAAACATACTCAAACTGTCTAAATGCTCCTATGTATTCTCTATTTTTAGGAGAGATTTTGGGCAGGACACCAAACCCAATGAACATTCACTTTTAATGCAGTCTAGCAGCAGATGGTCTGAAACAGCCCATGGACTCACTATCTCTTTTGAAGTCCAAAATGATACTAACCAGCAGAAGTGAAGATAATGAGGTGAGCAATTTGTTTTATGACAAGCAGGCAAAGAAATTTGTTTTCAATTAGCCTGCCAACACATGAGACTAAGGTTAAAGTATTTAGGGATATAACAACATTTGGGTTTTAGTGGTGTTCAAAGTGTCATTGTTTTGTACAACAAAAAAATTGGAACTGAGTGGTTTTAGGCTGAATTTGGTAGGCAAGGATCATGGGAACAGTTGCAGTAAAAGCACTGAGGCCAGCTGAGTTGGTTTGGGCTTACACACTGGTACATTACATGGTTGTTTTTCCATTGTCTTCTATGATGGCTAAGAGAAGCTTTCAGATGTTTTTCACATATTGAATATTTCCTTCTAGGAAAAGATGGAATTTATTCTAAGAATTACTCCATTTCCCATTGCAAAACCATACGTATGTAACTTAAACTGCACGAAAATATATGTACTTGAGTTACTGAGTTTTCATATTTTATTGCGTAGTGCATCATGAAAACTGGAAGAAATAAGTTGAATGAATGTTAAGCTGGCTTCTATATATGATGTTCCTGGAACACAATTGTTGTCAGGAAATGACTATTGTTCATTGTTTTTGACTTCACAGTATGTTGGAGCAGACATCAGTCTAAGAACTGGTATGAAAACATGTATAGCACAACCCTCCACCCTTTATAAGCCTGTATGCAGCTGTAAAAAATTTTTTGAAATCTTCTGCAGCTTTACTTGACTGCCCATGCACACATGCTCTTCTGAAACTGCCCTTTTGTTCTGGTGTCCCATTTTTTGTGGGCAGTAATGCCTGTCTTGTGGCACTGCACAAAGCTTGCCTGGCCTGGTATTACTGCATGGTCATTCTCTGGAGCAAGAGCCACAGGTGGAGGCCTTTCTGCCCAGCTCACAGGACTGTCCTCCCCCTTGCATACATGGTGGGGGGCCCTTTGTGGGCCTCCTAGGATAGGCCCATAACCCTCACACATGTTCTAGCTTGTTTGCTCTCCTTCCCCACCCCCAATCTTTTTGGCACACCCTGCCTTTGAACTTCTCCCTCAACCCACCTTCTCCCTGACATTTTAAGGATTGTTAAGCAGCCTTGGAAAGTGTGTGTGAAGGTGTCCATGATTGTATGATACTTGTGTTTTCACTTCTATTAATAAATTACTCTTATTAAAGAATATCCTATACACTTTATACCTACAATTTTAGAAATTTAATTTGTATCGTCATATCTGTGTACATATGCACAGATGACACTTTATATGTACTTATTTAGCATAAGTAGATTTATATATATTTATCTATGTGTACAAATGCATACTTTTTTTAATACTTATAAGCACTTCCTGGTCCTAAAGGAAAATGGACAGTATGTTTTGAGTTCACATGGGTATAGTTTTAAAAAATGGCAACCAGACAATTGCAGAGCCACGTGAAAACACAGGGTGTGGACGTGTGGGACTTCCCCTGGAAGTTAGGGCTGGGTCACCAGTCACCTCCTGGCTTGGGAGGCAGTTGCCCTAGTGCTGCTGGTTGTGGCAGTGAAGCTGCCTGGGCTCCACCGTTCGCTCTTGACTGAAATGCCTACCCTGAAGGATGTGCAGGGCACATATGGTGTAGAGCTTGTCCACAACCCCCTCACTCCAAACAAAACTTGTGTTTTCCTCTTGAATTTAAACAAATAATAAAAAATTCTGGCTATTTTTGAGAAACACTAAGTAGAAGCTTCCAGTTTTGTGTACATCTGTATACTACAGCTCTTGGCCTTTTAAAAAAAGTTTCACATTGCTCAGCATGTGATATTCTGTCACACAAAAATGCCATTGAACTGTTGACCAGTGCAGAAATCCTACAGGCCGAGGTCTTGCTACAATGACCAGAAAGACATGGACCTGCTTGAGTAGGTCCCGAGGAGGGCCACGAAGACGATCAGGGGGCTGGAGCACCTCTCCTATGAGGACAGGCTGAGAGAGTTGAGGTTGTCTAGCCTGGAGAAGAGAAGGCTCTAGGGAGACCTTATAGCAGCCTTCCAGTACTTAAAGGGGGCCTATAGGAAAGATGGGGAGGGACTCTTCATCAGGGAGTGTAGTAATAGGACGAGGGGTAATGGCTTTAAACAAAAAGAGGGTAGATTTAGATTGGATATTAGGAAGAAATTCTTTACTGTGAGAGTGGTGAGACACATGAACAGGTTGCCCGGAGAAGTTGTGGATGCCTCTTCCCTGGAAGTGTTCAAGGCCAGGCTGGATGGGGCTTTGAGCAACCTGGTCTAGTGGAAGGTATCACTGCCCATGGCAGGGGGGTTGGAACTAGATGATCTTTAAGGTCCTTTCCAATGCAGACCATTCTATGATTCTATGAAATAACTTCCACCCCCTGCCCCCCCCCCCCCAAGAAGAATGTGCTGAGTGGAAGTAGCCCAATTATTCTTCCAGACAAGCACCATGTGGTTTCCTTCTGAGGAGCTGGGTGAATCTGTGCAACTTTCAGCCCAGACTAATAAGCTACTTTCAACTGCAGGAGTCAAGCTAGCTTACTACCTATTATGTTGTGTAGACTTAATGATGTTTAACTCTGCCTGATGCAGCTTACTAGGATGCAAGGTAAATGTAATTTTGTGCTTTTTTTAGCTAAGAAGGGGTTAATCCTGTGTGTGTTTTCAGTATCAGTTGAATAATGAGACTGGAGGGAAAGTAATGAGAGGGAGAGTATTTTGTCCTAGATATTTTTACATATCTGAAGCACAAGCTCCCCAAATTGGGAGATGCATATGAGATGGAGGTCCCTCAGTGATAATTAGGACTCTTTCCCCAAATTAAGAATGTTTCTAGGCTTACTGATGTGTCTGCCAGCTAATGCCTGATTTTACAGTATTTTTGTCTACAGTGTTTTCTGTGTACGTCATGTAGAAACTATATTCTTCATGTCCTAGAAACACAACATAGTTTAGAGAACTGTTTTTTATGCACTTAAAATTCTGAGATCTGATTTATGATAGCTGATTGGAAAAGAAAGAAAGATGATGTTAGTCTGAAGACAGTCCCCTAAAGACTCAAAAGTAAGCTGGAAAGTCAGTAAAACTTTTTAAATAATAATAAAAATACATTGCTATTTTAAGAATACCACACAGTGTTGCTGTGTAATATGAGCTCAGTTACTAAATGAATACTAGTACATCTCTTTCTTGAAATGGTGAGGTTTATGCATATGACTAACAAAAAGCCACTATACAGTCCATCTCCTAGATCAGAGGAAATCAACTTTTAGCTTGCGATTTGTCACTTGTGCATGCAAAGAAATGTTTGTGCTAGTATGCACTCATGATGGTGCAATCAGCTGCATTTACAATGCTGGGGCTTGAGGCTGATCCTCTGTCAGATTGTCCCCATTATTTTATGATAGCGCAAGCCTCTTTCAGCTTCAAAATGCTGCTCTTGTATCTTTTTTTTCCACGTAAGCTTTGTGCTCCTGAGATAATGTATATGAAACTATAGATATAAGCAAGTCCCCTGTGACTTGAGTTCTAACACTGTGATGGGATTAGATTAACTTTGCACAATTCTGATTCTCATTATGAACCCTGTCAGAAAGCTGGATTCATGTTGTGCCATTTTCTATCCTCATTACCGTTTTTGTCACAAGAATGAAATTTTTCATCTGTCATACAGGCTGGAAAAGACAGCAGCCTGCAGCTGTATTACGATAACCTTTCTAGTGCTGTGCAGTTTGACAGGCTGTGCCTTTCTGCTTTGTTCTCTTTAATGGTTTCTCAACCTGTGTGAGGGAAAGAAGGGATGGATATCCATCTCGAGGTATAATACATGATTAATAGTGTTGCCTGTATTCAGAGGACTGCAACTTTCCAAACTGAGCTGGTTGCAAAAAGAATGGCAAATATTAGAAACAGTGCTGCTGCTAACTGGGCCCCTTTTTCATTTGCCTGTGGTCCAAGAATCGAGATGAGGCTAAAAATATTAAAGTATCTAATTCATACCTGTGTTTCCACAAATTCACAATTGCTTTGGCTTGCTAGTATTACATGTCCCAAGTGATAGTTCCTCTGTAAAACAGATATGACTAACTGTCAGTATTTTACAATATTTAGCCTAAAATTTCCTACTCTTAATTTCTTCTCATTACCATAGTTTGTGCCCTGCAAATTACCCTGTTTTATCAAATTCCTATCCTTCTTTTCTGTTTATGTCAGTAGACCAAAGAAATATAGCTGTTCTTTAATTATTCCTTACACACTCTGTAATGAAAATTTCAACAAAGCGTTTTTAAATAGATATTCTTCATTTTTATATCTCATATTTGTAATATCTCCTGACCTTCTCTATTTAGAAGAGAAAATAATTCATGGTTCTGTGTCTATATCCTCCCTGTGGTGATATCGTGATCAAACTACCTGCATGATGAGGGTATGTGATAGTACTGCTTCTGTAAGGGCTCACTAGCAGAAAGATGGTAGGATGCTGCATACTGAAGTTAATAAATTTTTGTCCGAGTCAGAGAGCTGCTCAAGTGCAGATGCCCAAAGGCCTCAGTTGTAACTGTAAGTGTTAATACACTGCAGTGCTTTTATAAGAAAAGGGCAGGAACCACAATGTGTGCCTCTCTTGGAGACGGTATTTTTGGGAGAACTTTCTTGTGATGCATCCTTGTAAATAATAATACCTGACTGTTTCTTGCCCCTTTTTCCCTTCAGAAATGTGTTGAGTGACTAAATGACACTTTCCGAAACTGCTCATCCCATCCATGATCCACTGTAAGAATGTGCCACGTCTTACAGGGCATTATGCAAAGGTTACCAAGCTTCGTAAGTTTTGTTGTTTGTCAAGCTGATTTGTGTAACTAATCTTTTGTCAACACAGTGGGTTCTTGGAAATAAACTCAGTTTTCTTGCATTTAAATGTAACAGGTGTACCTGCTTATTGAAAAGTATGTCTAACAGCAATTCTACAGCAAATGTGAAAATATGGAAGAATCTCCATCATGCTAAACCCTTTCCTATAAGGGCCTTTACAGAAACAAAGGGGTTATAAAACAAGTCTCTCCCCGCCCCTAAATGTAATGGAAGTGCACCTTTACACAAAGACATCTGGAACATAAAGTTCAACTAAATCACTGGAGACTTCATCTCAAATGCAATCTATTTCAACGTGACCTTACATCAGTGAGCCCTTGAACCTTGCCTGATGGTAAGCAAGGTCCCACTGCAGCTATCTCTTATCCTTTCACAGAGCTGTGTAGCTTACTCCAATAGTGATTTTTTTCCTCCTTTTTTTTTTGTGGTTTTTTTTTTTTTTTGTTTAATGGAATGTCAGCTTCTTTTCTTAGCTACCCTGAAGGCTTGCAGCATCACTTGGTATGTCTTTGTCCTTCGTCTTCCCACACAGGAAAATCTAGCCAATTCAAATTTTTTCAAAACTTCTCTTAATTCAGTAAATCATATTAGAGTAAATGCAGGGATATAATGCCAACAAAAGGAGCATCAGTTAATAGTGAAATTTCACCCCAGCATTAAAATCAATTAACCTAATACCACCTACACTTAAAGAAGGCAAGCCAGACTCTACTACTCTTGTAATATATATTATTTACTCTTTAGTGTGTCCTATTTAAATCATGAAGTTGAGACAGAGGAATGTGCTTAAAACAAATAATTATTCTGATCCATTTCATTATAATGTGTAACATCTTCTAAAAGCCCTTCTGCTTTGTTTGCTTCAGAAATGCTATGTATAAAACAGGCAGTAAAAGCTGAGTCCATGAAGTCAATGAGGTTATACCGGGAATGGCTCTTGGTCCATTTTCCTTGTAGGTACTCTTGAACTATTAACCTTTTATTTTGCATGATTATTCAGTAAATGAAAAGGTCTCATGAAGGATCCTAATCCCTTCTGTGGAGTAGCTAAATTGACAAAGCAATTGTAAATGTATGCTTAAAATTAGAGAATATATATGTGTGTAGCCGGTTGGGGGGTGGGGGAAAGCAGAGAAAGGAATTGTTAGTAACAGCTTGTCCAGGTGACTCAGGGTGCTTGTAGAAAGAAATTTTTTTTTAGTATCTCTTCCCCTGCAACAAAATAAAAGCTAATTGCAGCGTACAGTCTTCATTTGCATCTGACATGCTATGTATTGTGTATCAGACATGTCAGGACTTTAAGTTTCTTTTCCTTTCCTTTTCCTGAGCTCCTTTGTCAGTCTGTAAAGTGCCCATGGAGTATTAGGAGGCACTTATAGCCTTGTTACCCGATAATTTCCCTTTAGGAAGGGTCACATCTACTTGGAAGAGTAACAGAAACACCATACCAAAGAGAAAGGTAAAATCAAGCTAACGCAGCAGAAATAAGTTAGGTAGCAAAATAAGAGGGAGCCTTATCTTCTGAGGAAGGCAAGTAGTCCCATTTTAATTTTGTTTACAGTTTATAGGGAAGATGTGTATTACTAAGAACTCGCTTATTGATCCATTAGGGGAAAATGTTGAAGTACCTATCATGTATGTTACTGGGCTACTATTTTTGGCCCTTGTTTCTCCAGCTTGCTAAGACTGTTTCTCTCCCTTACCCCATAGCAGATTTCATGGAGGAAACCCTTAGGTAAGAAGAGAATTGATCTTTGCAGCCTCAGATTTTCTGGGAGGATAAGGTTGGAGTGGGGAACGCACCATTTTCCTCTTTTTTCCTTGTCCAACTCCTGCTTTGCTGTGAGACTGTGTTATGAAAAGTGGTGCAGACTCAGATTTCCCTAGGTTATGAAACAAAATACAAAAAAAAAGTAACAAAATAGAAATCAAACCTGATTTCTAATCAGCTCTGACTAGTGTGTGACTGAAGAAATATCAACACTGTGCTGCTAGTCAGGCATGTTCTTGCAGTCAGGTCCTATACTTCAGAGAATCAGTATACTGTGAAACTTTCTGCTTTATAATCCATCCATGAAAGTCTGTGGCTTGCTTTGGGAATGCTTAGGAGCACAGTTGTATATTCAAATACATTCTTGGTAAGTGGACATAGTACTTAATTGAAAATCAGCTTTAGAAAAGGATAATGTAGGTAAATGTCTATGCAGATTGAAAGGGTTTTTTTCAAGCTATTGTATTTTGCCCTCAGAAGTAATGTTACTGCAATTAAAAAAAAATAAAAAATTGCTGAGCTCTTATATTATGCAGGGTTAAAAAAGAAACTGATTTTGCTTACTTGCCTCCCTTGATGAGTCATTATTTAATTGTCATGATTCATAAATTTTGTGTCTATATTAAACCATTGCTAAGTGCCCACATTACCAACTTTTTTTTTTACTTGACTGAAACTGTAGCTAGTGCATTAAGGGTTGGGTTTTTCCTGTTGCACTTCTTAATTCCCAAATCCAAATACCTTTGTCTAATTCAAACTTCATGGAAAATGCTAGAGCAGAATCAGGCCCTCCGAGCATACACCTTCAGATTTTCTGAGGTTATCCTGCATGTTGTTTCACAGGTATAATGAACTCATGGTTACTTAGAGTCAGGGAATACATAATTATCTTTGATTTGCTAGATATTACAAACTAGTAAAATATCTTCTAGTTTGTAAAATATGCTTAAACTGTGCAAGGCTTATGATGGTAATGATAAAAGCCTCTACTGGAACATGTATTGTCACAATTTGTGACAGTTGTTCTGGATGCTACTGCCTAAAGCTCATCAGTGATCAATATGGTGGTGGTTTCTATCTTGGTTAATTACTTGCCATCAGAGATTTCTAAGCAGTAAAACAAGGCATATCTGTCTAAGCACCTTCCTATTACGGAAAAATAAGTTTTCTAACAACCTCTTTTAGATTTTGTAGGTTTTGATTTTCTTTTTTCTTTCCTAATGAAGAGCAGAGTTTGAAAAAGTGTGTGATTTAGGTTAACAAGGACTTGTGAAATAAACGTTTTTGTAATTCCCATCCATTTAACACACGAAGGATTTGTGCTGGTTCCAACTTAGGAGAATCATTGCTTTTGGGATCCGGCTGCGGTTTTTCTTTTTGGTTTCACTCCATTTTCCCCAAGACATGGGCCATTTGTTTTCCCCTTTGAAATTCTTTTAGAAGAACAGAATTGGAAAACATTTAGTTCTTTGATTTTTGGCCTTTGAAAGTGAAAATGTGATCCTGTGTTGCCAGTGTGTAGAGGACAAAAGCAGCAGTGTGGAGGCAGTGAGCTGCATTTAACCATGTTTTAAAATGATGCCAAATCTTGTCATCATCCCAAATCTTTCAGAGAAAAGATGATCTCTGGTTAGTGTAACATGATGGTGGTTTAAATACTGTTAGAGAGCAATTGATGAAATCCATCACATGGGGGAAAAAAAAATATCCATAGTGTAATGCTTCTGATTGTCAGAGTGTATGAGCCAAGAGGTAATAATCATGGCTAAGAAATAGCCCTCATCCTCAGAGATGATGTTTTCTGAATAGTAAAAAACAAACGATCATTTTGGACAGATAAAACATTTGCAAAGGTTTTGCAAATGGTGGGTCTCACCTTTGCCAAAGGCAGGCTCCTGTGAAGTGCTGAAATGGCTGGGTGGAGAGAGGAAAGGATATGAGAACGGGGGCGTATCTGAAGAATCAGGCTGGAAGGAGGGGGCAGTTGAAGGTGAAAGCATGTTAGGCATTTGGGGGAAAAGTCTTGGTCCTGCTGCTCTTGTGGCAGTCCCTCAGTGTCAGTGGTGCCAGTTTTTCACCCTCAAGATTTGAGACATTCATAGCTGAATCCTGAAAATGTTCCTTGTGTTAAGTTACGCTGACACATGTTGTTCCACTGACATAAGCACTGACTAGCGTTGCAGAAATGAACCCTTAAAGATTTCAGAGACTAGAAATGACCATTAAGTGTTTATTCCACCTATTTTTCTTCTTGTCTCGCTGTTCTGTGACAGCTGTTACCTTGAAACAAAAGTCTGATGGAACTGAGCATTCACATTGATTCTTTTACATTGCTGGGAGTTGCAGCTGTTAAATAGCCATTTAAAAATGGCATTTGATGGTTTCCCAAGAGATTTCTTTGCCGCCACTTCTTTTGAAGCAGCTACTGAGGTTGTTGTGGAGTAACCCTTCAAAACATAGCTGGTATATAAACAATTGAGATATACTGAATATGTACAATTAACAGACAGGCTAACAGTTCAATCTTAGTATTGCTACAATGAATACGAAATGACTTAATTCATTTATCCATTGTTTGCTCAATAATTTTAAAGCTCTAACACTCCATTTAAAATGTGGTCTGCTGTTTGCATTTGTGGTGAGTAACTGCAGGACAGGAGAAAGGTAAAATTAGCATGAACGTGTCAATTTTTAGAGCCCTTAACATGACTAAATCAGCAGACAATCTGAGCCTATTAAAACCAGGCCAAATCTTGTCGTAATCCCAAATCTTTCAGAGGAAAGATGATCTTTAGTTGGTGTTGTAACACGATGGTAGTTTAGATACTGCTAGAGAGCAATTGATGAAATCCATCATGTAGGAAAAAAAATTCCACTGTGTAATACTTCTGATTTTCAGAGTATACGAGCCAAGAGGTAATAATCACAGCTAAGAAATAGCCTTCACCCTCAGAAATGATCTTTTTTTGAATAGTAAAAAATAAATGATCACTTTGGACAGAGAAAGCAAGCAGTTAGAGGAATTCTCTGCTGCCTCATAGTCAACAGAGCATGCCAACTTTGAATTAGATAAGAGTTATGGTTGACTGAGACAACTTTTTTTTAAAGCAGAACTCATCTTTCAAAGCTGTTTTAAGGAGCCGTAGTGTTTCCGGAAACATATTGTGTATTGTAGAGGATATGACTCCAGGTCAGTTTTATTTAATTAGGCAATTGCTTGTAATCACAAGAAGTTGATGTGTGTGGTTTTTTCATTTTTGTAAGAAAATGCCAAAAGTCTTTATTTGACAGGTATCAAAGGGACCTTTATGAACAATGGCCAAAACAAGATGTCTCATCTTTCAGTGTGTTAGAGTTGTATTTCAAAGATGTTGGAAATGTTGGATCAATAAACAAGTCATCACCAATTCTAGTTCTTGCTCAGAGAGAAAAAGCAAGGCCAGGAATACCTAATATTGTTTTATTTCAGGTTTAAATAAAAGCCTTCAATTATGCAAGAGAATAAAATAGCTTTTATGAATCTAGAACTATGAAATTAAGTGTAATAACTTCATTTTTTTAACTTTCTTGATACATGTGACTCCTACACTTGTACAATGGTTTGCATGCAAATGCTAGAAATTAACTTGAATTAAGAAAATATAATGTTGTTGTTGTATGATGTGGGAGAAGGATTCCTTGTCAGGAACAGGTTGGTCATGTGGCCCTGGGTAAGTGCAGGACACTCCCTGCTGCTGTATGTGCTTACTGTCAATATTAATCCACGTTGCAATTTCCATTTCAATTCCAAACCTGAAAATTGCTGTGCTATTGTATAATACACTCCTGGCACTAAATCATGCTACATACTGATGTTTAGTGAGCTGAATGAAATTGTTTCGATGTAATTGACTGGCATGCTTTGTGTATAGAAATAAGTCTGCTCAGCAAAAGCTAAATTATGTTTTTAAGTCACAAAAAAGAGACTTGTCTATTTTAGATTTTGAAAAACAGTGCGGGTCCATCGATTTCATCCACAACAAGAGGTAAAATATATCAAAACAGTACACAACCTTAAAAGCCATTGCTCTAGAGTTGCACTCTACTGGTTCTCCCTGTTTTCATATTAGAAACCATATCTTTTCCTATTGCGATAGACTTCTCTGATCAACGCTGTGCTGCTCTTAAGTGAGAATACAGCCTTAGTTCTCTTTTGGAAGTAGGTTAGGTACAGTTCCCAAAAGGAAATGCAGTATATAGCAATAGGAACATGCAGAGTGGGTGGGTATGTGTTGTGTGGTGAGTGTATTAAAAGCCTGTACTGCATAAAAGACTTACTGTTTAGAGGTGCAACAGTACAGTATTTAAAACTTGTTTGGAAAATTTTGTTAAATTAGATTTAAATGTGCCCTGCACTGTGTGTCTTCCTATTCTGCACCTGTGTTCTCTGTGCCAATGAATTCCATTATAGTCATCACAAAATGTTTTGTCTTCATGAAGAAAAATAATCAGTTGTCTGTGTTTTCTCAGCTTTGGGAGGGTGTATGTATGGTCTGGCCAGAGGGAAAAACACCAGAGTAAGGTGAGATGATGAAGTTATGTCATGATTTTTATCAACTTACTTGGGAACTAGCTAATAGACGGTAAAGGTTGATTCCTTTTTTAATGGTTTTCTCTAATAATAAAGAACTACTATGGCTCTCTTTCCCTCACACACTTCATCAAAGCTGGTCCTCTGATTGCTGTCATCCCATTGCTGGCTTTGAAGGATAAGGATGGAGGGAAGTGATTGCATGAGAGTAGGAGTCCCAGCCCCAATTCCTGCTTTCATTAGATGTATTTCTGTGAGACAGCTTCTAATTCTGGTTATTAAAGAAATAGATTCCCTATGGCACGAGTGCTTCTTGCTGTCTGGCTTACTGGACAGGTCTCGTGTGTTATTCAGAGATACAGAAGCTTCTGGTAATAACCAGATGTGTCTAAATGAATGGATAAGTCACTGTTCTTCACTACTCACTATGATGCATTCACCTTCTGGCCTTGACAGCCATGAAAGGTCTGGTAGCTCCCTCATAGAGCTCTTCAGGCTAACTTATTTGCCGTCTGGAAAAGATCCTACATCTGTCTAAAATCTCCCCTTTGATAATTACATCAGCTCCTGCAGAAAAATCACAAAGTTTTTCCTGAGGAACACAGTAGTAATTTCATTTAGCTCTTTTTGGCTACCAGTGACTGCAAGAAGTCAGTCCATACTTGCTGTGCCACCTTGGATTTTTGTCACCTCTGAGAAGCAGCTATAAACTGCTCTTGGACCTGGCTGCCCCTGTCTGGGCTCATTGCCCACGTGGCTAAACATTAGCTCTCCTGACGTGGCCCCTTGTTCTTTGTAGTATGCTATTTAATTTCAGCAGGCAAACTTAAACAATTTGTACTGCTTGCCATAGGTCAGGGACAAAATTATGTCCTCTGAAGTACGAAAATTTTGTCCTCTGAAGTAAAATTATGTCCACTTCTCCCTGATGGGAGAAGTGCTGATCAGGTCTGTGTAGCTTTGGCTCACTAAATCCTCTGGACGAAGTCACAACTTGTGTGATTTTCTTTGCCTTCACTTTCCTTGCTACCTCTGAGTTGTTTTTATTTTGTTTTAAGGTTTTGGTTTGGGATATGTGGGGGATTTGGACAGAGTCAGGTGTCAAATCTGTGTCCCATAGTTGTAGGTTCAGATTTCTCCTGGCTAGCCTAAGAAAGAATAGCCTTAAAGGCACTAACTTATTTTCTTTTTACCCTCCACTAGCTTTGGGGCCTGCCTCCAGACTTCAGGAAAATCTTAACAAAAGAATGCTGCGAAAAATGAGTATCAAAACCACAATGTATAGGTATTTTAAATTCAGAAGTTGTATTATGATACCTCTTTATGGCTGCAAACAATTCTATTAGAGTTGTAAAGATTAATTTGTCCTGGGAGTTCCTCGAAATAGCAATGGTAACTTCATGATCCCAAACTCATATTATTTTAAAGAAATATAAAGCTGGTAAGTATATGCAGTGGTGGGCACTTCTGCTGGCAAAGGTGTGGTAAGCATCTGTCTGAGGTGAATATCTGTGGATATTCTGTGTGTATTAAAACAAGCACAAGCATTTTGCAAAAAAGCCGAGCCTTTCTCTAGACTGTGCAACTCAAAGGCCTGACTCTCTCATGGACTGTATGTTGTGTTTTCCTTTGAGCCTTGGCTGAGGGAAGTGATGCATCTTTTATCCCCTGAAGGACTCCAAAGAGAAATCTGGCAGGCACTCAAAGGCCCTGAGGAGTCTTTTGGGCTTCAGGCTTATAACTTTTCGTGTCCACTAAACATGAATCTGCTGCAAAATGCCACACATGTTGGACCTGATGTCAACAGTGTACCATGGAGATAGCACATAGCTTTCTCCCTTATTGTGTTGGAAGAAGGGGCAGGTCTGCAGCCTTGTAGGTGGTGTGGAGCATGGGCATGTCATGGGCAGAGTTAATGGAGCGGAAAGGGAAGGAGACACAGCCTCACGCTCTGTATCGCAAACCTTCCCTTGCACCTTTGTACCCCTCTCCTCTTCACCACCCTTGGTAATGTGTTTTGTTTTGTTGAAGAAGTCCTCTTCTCTGTAGCCAGAGCTCTCTTGGACACACCTTATGCTAAAAGAAAGCCAGCAGAGCTGCTGGATCTGCGTGTGCTCTCCAGTGCTCTACACTAAAGTGAGAAGTACTGCCTGCTGCAAAGAAAATGATCTCTGCTTTGGTTTATTGATGCATAGAGATATTGACCAAAATGTTGACATACAGTATTTTAAAGCAAGCTGATTATCTGAAAGATACCATGTGTTAGATACTAATAAAACAACAATTTAAGTCAATCTGTTCACCAAGTGTTCCTTTTAATTCTCAGTGCCATCTTTCTTCTAAAAAGTACATATGCGTTTTACCAGTCCTTGACTGTTACTAGGTTCTTGGAAAGAAGTCTCATTTCTGTATGCAGTTTGTACCCATTTAAATTGTCTCCTTAACTTTTGATGTGCAACATGAATTATATGTATATTTCTTAAAATGTAAGTAAGAGATCTGTTTTGTATCTCCTTTCAGGTTTCTGTTTATGATTTTAACCTCACAAGTGTGCAAAAAATCCAAATATAACCCCCCATAATTCAGGCAGGAAAGATTCTCCTGGTCAGATGATGTCAGGCTATGATTAGCTGAAATAGGGCTGACCTAGAATAATCCCCCCCCCCGCCCCCCCGAACAGAAGGTGTGCCTGGGGCTTCCACTAACTGAGGCTTTGCAGACGATGAAATAGCAAGGATACTGGGTCAGTAAGCTTCTCTTTAGTAGTAGGTAAACTATAATGAGATATTTAAAGTTAAGGGGCTTGTTTGGTCTGTAGGTTTGTGAAGATGATGATTTTTTGACTTCTTTGCACACACAAAGATAGTTTTCACTCTCCAGGCTCTGCATGGAGTCACCTTCCTACTTATACATTTTTTTTTTCTACAACATTTCTGCTGCTGTGTTAATAATTGCCACTTTTTTCTTTCCCCCTTTAGACACTATGCAAAAGAAAGAGATAAATTTTCCTCATCCCATCTTGCCTTGCCAGCTCTCACATAAATTGTGTTGTGCTGTGATTTTTCTAGTTTTATTAATGCTTGTTTATTAATTTAACCCTATAGTTTCTGCACCTCTTGCCTGGTTTGATTCCTTTACTGTCACTTCACTATGATTAAAGGTAAAAATGTCATCCTTGTATTCTTGAATGGAAGAAGCTTGTCTTCACAATTCTTTATTCCTGTCAAGTGCAAGCACGTGCACCACTAAGGAATTAATGTGTTCCAAGGAAAGCAGGACGTGTTCCTTCTTTACCAAAGATAGGTTTCTAGAAAAATTTAGATTGACAATGTGTTAGTTATTACTCAGATGAAGCCTTAAGTCCTATGGATGTGCACAGTTCCAGTGGCCTCTTGTATAAACGTATTAAGAGTTACGTTTGATGTGCATGACACCAGAATAATTAAATTTTTAATCCCCCCCCTTCTGTCTGTAATAATCTGTCTGTAATAAAAGGAAAAGGATTATTCTGCTCTGGTAGGTCCTTTACTCTCTTTCTTTGTATTGTGTCACTTAAACACAGTGGTGGATAAACATCCTAAAGCACGGTCAGTTAGCTCATGGCAAAGTCCAGCTTGCCACAGTTAGATGCCTAACAGAATAAGTAGTTCAAAGCCATTTTTTCTAGTTCCCAGCTATGTTATGGTCTCTTTTGTACATCAAATCAAGTCATAAACATGACAGATTTTGTGTATATTCTTCATATGCATCCAACTTGTGGATGGACTTTATAGTCCAGTTGCCTGCTGAGAGAAGTCCACAGAAGCCAGGGAGATGTACCAGCTGTACAGCTTTCCTTTATCAGAAACCTGTTGTATTTTTCTCCTTTTGTACCTTTTACTTCTCTGGCACAAAAGCTGAGCCATAGAGACCTACTTTTGCACTCATTTTCTAATCATATATGTGTAAAAACGTAAATGCTTACTTTCACCCATAAGTTGTTCTGTTAACTTGGTTTATCAACTTCCACATGTAAGTGTATAGGTATTGGTGAGAACTGCACTGTAGATTTTTTTTTTTGACCTATTTTAGTTCACCTCTAACTTGAATACTATTGAGAAATATATAGAACAACTATTGTCCTAAGAAAAATATTTTGGAACGGAGCTTACACGTACAGCGTGTAACAGAACAGTGAAGAACCTAAAAATACATGCTTGGGACAAACATTAAAGAGAAGTGAATAATTGTTTGGAAGGATCTTGAGGAAAGAATTTTTATGACAAAGAACTAAATTAAACAAAGTCCCTTTATCCCTCCTTGTAAGTGGTTTTGTATGGTGTCAAGCTCCTTTTAATGTTTAAGAAGGTCTCACTCTTTTTCAAATGGAAGTTACTAAGAGGACGGAGAAAAGACTAATTATAAGCAAAATGATTTCCAAAATGTCAGACAATGAGGATCACTTCAAGGCAATAATGAATTAAAACACTTTTCTATCTCTTAATATTCTGTGGCTTAATCTGTACCTGCATTCAGTGGAAAAAAACCCTCATAAAATGAAATACTATGTTGTAAACATCATACAAAAATATGATTTATAGGAAATAACAACCTTCTAAGTTACTACTTAACTTCTTTTCTTCACCAAAAGCTGGGATTAAAAAGTAAGTCAACAAGCCCATGTAAATAGCTTATTCCACAGTGTGGTTTAAATTAGTGCTAGTGACAAGTGTATGAAGTGCTGTGCATTTTGTTTTTATAGCATATTGGTTAAATTTAGAATTGTTCAAAGTGGCTGTTATACACAAGCCTCCAGGCAAATCCTCAGATCTCTCAGTCAGTGCACTTTGCTGTTGTTTTTAAACACATATAATATGTTGGTATTATATTTTAAACCAGGTGTTTTATCTGAACATGCAATTAGACTAATGAGCGTTAATGTTAGTACAGTGGTGGAGCCTCTTGAACTAAGGAGCTACAATTTCGGCTCAAAGGGTAATGCATTTATGTGCTCTATGCATGTGACTCCCATTCCTAGTTTTGTCCAGGAATCCCTCCAGAACAGTGATTTTAATCTAGAGACAAGCTGAAACCTTTAAGTATCACTGAACAGAACTGCCCTTGTAATGTTATTTAGTAATGATAGGTCAGGCAGCTTCGATCAGACAAATGGCCTGAGATGAAAGAGTGATTGTAGGCAAGGAAATGGCTTTTACAGGAGCTCTGTTCTTGCTTCAAAAGCCATTTTTTGGCTTGCAGTCTCCCTCTCTGCCTCTTGAGAACTGCCAGAAACAATTCTGGCCCTGAAATTCAGAGGTACCAAGCGCCAAGGTGAGGAGAGATGTTTCCAGCCCAGCTAGAAATCTTTCTCCGTTCCTCCTGCTTTTGTTGCTGTGCAGCAGAGGGTTCTCATCTGCGCCCTGATTGCGAAGATCCCAGCAGAGCTGACTGAATAATAAGGAAATCTACTCACTAGTGTTTTGACAATTGCTAAATAGAGTTTTGCTTAGATCATGTTTGTACTTATTTTATCTGCTGTGGAGCTTTTTGTGAAAAGCTGTGGGAGTGAAGTGTTTGCTCAAAAGAATACTTGCAGGGAACTATTTCTGGACTGTATTCATGATTAATTTAATCAAAAACCAGTTTTTCTCACTGTAAAAGTAGCTGATTAATGATTACGTCATAAGTGAGGAAACAGAAACAGAGAATAAATCAGTGTGTTAAATTCAAGCTCGTTCTTTTTCAGAGCTCTGCATAATTCAGCTGCAGCAGCATGTCTTTGGTAGCTTTTTTTGTATCCTGCTCTCCCAGTAATGATATCCTTGTCACAGTCTCCCTCCTGCCCTGCTCTTGCATGCCATTCTATTTTATGTAGGTTCTCATTCTGCTTTCGTTGTGAAGTATATGAGTACCTTGCAAGTTTTATAGTACCTGAGGTGATTAGCATCTGTCATATTTGGCTTGTTCCTTCCCTGCATGAAGAACTAGATACTCAGTAGGAGTGCTTTGTTTTGGTAGGATTGTTTTCTGCTTATGGGAAGCAAGATAGACAGAAAAAGAGTGAGTTGCATTTGGAGTGAGAATTGATGCTGTTTGTGATAGCCCTTAATTCCTATGGGAATTTGTTTCAGAGCCTTGGCTGGCTGCTGGCAAAGCCCTGCGTTTTAAGCCCATTAGCTTTATGTTACATTTTCATACCTGCATACTCCAACAAAACTTCTTTGTCAGGTCTCCATCCTCACTTTGCTGTTGTTTCTCACATAATTGTCTCCTAATTGGAATGGACAACTGAAAATCCTGAGAAACTGAGGCATGAAAAGAGCTGTCAATGCAATGAAGTGCTTTTCTCCCTTGCTGCTCTTTTTTTCTAATGTTGCAGTTGTTGGAGAGGCTTCTCATTTGTGCTCTGAAAGCTGAGACACTGACAAAGATATGTGAATAATGAGGAAAATTACTCCTTATTTTCAAAGTCCTCTATCAAGTTTGGTTAACTATTTCATACTGAGTGCTGTCTAGTCAGGGTGAAATACCTAAGCCATGATAAGCTTTGCTTGGTAATGACTATATTACTCTTGAGTCATCCTTAAGCTTTAGCTAACAGTCCACATGTATTTGGGAAAGCACTTAGAGCACATATTTTTGTTCCTTTGACTGCAGTGGGTCGAAGCAAACAATTAAGCATACTTCTAATCAGGATTGATTTCCTGTATTGGACCTGCGTTGCAAACATACCTTAATAGAAACTGTCACATAATACTTCGCTTTCCTCCTTCTTACATGAATAGTGAGATGAGTTAGGTACAATATGGCAGGGTTATATGATGCCATAACTAGTTACTAATACAAAAGTAATTTGAACATATATTTTGTGGAATGACTTGATCTGAAAACACTTTATAAATTTCTGTGAGAAACCTAAAGAACTACCTCACTAAAGGCTATTCATAAGAGATGATGCCATCTTGAAAGGTTATTTAAATTCAAAGGACCCTTTGAGAAGTAATTAAGTTTTAAAAGCTTAAGAGGTTTAAGAGCCAAAGGAATAAACCTTTATTTGAAACAGTATCAATTCTTATTAAATCTGATGAATCTGAAGGATATTTCAGGGATATCTCCTGTTTAGCATTGAAAGAGGAACCCTAAAGATGCTCTGAGAATTTACTGCTACAAGAATATTGACAAATTACTCTGTTTCAGCACTAACGGACTACTTATTCATGAGCTGAAGATGAATATCCTGTTTCCTTGCACAAGGAAGCAGCAAGCGGACAGGTAAGAAAGCCCAGAAAGAAGATTCCGCAATACGGCATGAAGACTCACAACAAACTCGTACCTTCCCAGCACAGTGATGACCTCATCATGACCACATGATCATGACTGAAATTATGAAGTTCCACCAGGAAACTGGATTAAAATTTTAAGATAGTGTGTTAAATAAAAATTGAAACAGTGGCAAAACCTGTATAAGGTAAATTTGCTTAAAACATGACCTTATAGAAGGGTGGTAGATCAAACTGAGATTTTGGACAAATAATAAGACTTGATTGGAGTTTAATAGACGTATTAATGGATGACTCCCTCCCAAAAACTCAGGTACACTTTTGTTTATCTGATGTTATAGGACTCTGGTACAACTACAGATATTTGCCATTTATAATTTATTAGGTTTTCCATACTAAATGAAGAGGCCTTCCACAGATTAGTAAGATTTCATTCCCTATCTCTAAAGGTTTATTTACCTAAGATGTACCCTAAGACATGTTTCAATTTGGAGAATTAAGAATCTTGAGGCTGAGATTAACCTCATTGTCAGAGGTCCCATCTGTGACTAAAGGTTTTCTCAGGAAAAAAGGTGTAATTTAGGTAGCTGTTGTTTGTGTTCTATTTTTTCTTTTCTTTTCCTTAGCAGTACCGCAACAATCATAGTTAGTCACTGCTTAACTAGTCATTTTGCTTCTCTAATTGTGAAATTTCCTGAGTTGTACAACCAAATTCCATGACGATTCCATCCGTGAGTTTTTCTTGAGAGACAATTAAGACTCGCCCTGCTGTGTCTTGTTTCTCTAGGCCCTTTTTGATAATCTTCTGGATAAAATTCCTTGATGCTTAACTGTATGAAGCACCTTCTTCTGCTCCTAATATCTCATCTAGGAAACCAAATAAGTAATCCTCAGTGTAATTCATTAGGAAAACATTTCTCTGTGAATGGGCTGAGTGAGCAAGGCTTGAACAATTGAAGTTGGATTTTACAATCCAGCTTATCTGCAATGATGTTACCATACATGATCCACATAACTTTGAAATATTTAAATCTTGAAATTGATCTATTGTTGTTCATTCTGCTCTATTATGTCACAGCTTGCTTTTTGTCTCTCACAGTGCTCTCATGGTAAAAGGAAGTAAATACACTCATGCTTTAATAAGCGATTAAGCTTTTTGTTAAAGCCTCACAGAAGTGAGGCAAACTGGGCTAGCCAAGCAACTGTTTCTCACCACTTCTGATATGCTGAGATGGCTCTAGATAAAACAAATGCTTCTATTTTGCTTCGGGTGCTCTTGACATGTGCTGCCTATCTTAATCTGCAGCCCCGGAAAGAGTCCAGATCACATAGAGCTTGGCTCTGGAGAAAGGGTTATTAACAGGGTAATTTGCTAACTTCTCTGCTTTTTTCACTCCTGTTATTCTGTTTTGATAGTGGGTAAATACACCAAAATGGCACTGTGTGGTACCTGGCCAGGAAAGTCAAACAGCTAAGATTTTTGCTCATGAAGCAATTTCAGTTGGATATGCATAGATGTAGTTACTTTAAGATAGATCCACATAATACTTATATTCTCACGTTTTGTGACTCTTGAAACTTAGTACAAATAAAACTAATGGTTTTCATCTGAGCAAATGGGTTCTGTCTAACACAGAATTGACATGACATGAAATTTTGTACAAGGATTGTCCATTTGAACTAAAACAAAGCGATAAAAAGAAGTGCCAACAATTTTAGTGGCAAAGCATACAAATTAATTTCCTGGTGATTCTCCTGAGAATCTAGGTGTGATTCAATTAATCTCTCATAAATTCAGGTGATGATTCCCAAACTCTTATTCCCAACTGTATTTTTAAACCCTGGTGGTTACACCCAGCATTGGTTAAAACCACCTATTGTGAGCAGTCATCTATGTTTTTGTGGTGATTTGCCAGCTGTGTTTGGAGGCATTTTTTGCCTTTGCCTTTGCTCCTGTCTGTCAGAATCGAGCACAGTGCAGCTGATGTATTTAGGACTCTGGCTCCACTGTAAAATTATGAGAGTTTTTCTGGTGTAGCTAAGGCTGTGTTCCCCCAGAGATACAGGCCTGGGCTTAATCTGACTCATCTCAAATGGCCCTGCTGTCCTAAATGGGGCTGTCCATGCATATGGGTAAGCTTATACCAAAATACCTGCAAGAGACTGGCTTGAAGTTTGACCTGAACCACTAACTATATTCTGGAGGCAACAGATTCCTTAATCATTAATTCCCTGAGGCATTAAGTTTTCCTTTGTTTTTATTTACTTATTTTAATTTAAAATTGGTCTTTCTCTTAGAAATGTCATTTGCATAAAAAATGCTACAAACTGACTTGATCATAAATTCTGGGAGGCACAACTTCTGGTAAAACCTATAAGTTGAAAGGATTACAACATTTCAAAATTCCTTTGTCAGACACTGTCTTTATTTTAATTTATTTTTTTCTTCCTACTTTATTACTGTCCCTACAGGAATGATGGATGACAGAGAAAGATGTTCCCATTAACTTAAATTGTTACCCATAAACCCTCCAGAGGTTTCTAATTAATATGAAAGTTTACTAGATTGGGCTCATTGCGAGAGTCTGCTCACGGTGCTCTGTTTTTACCAACGCAGTCCAGAGGTCCATAAATCTTCATAGCTCTGGGATTCCCAATATGTCTCATTATGATGAAAAAGTGGCATCTGATGCAGGGAGTGTAAATACTGTATGGATGTTCAATAAAGTGTTTCATTCTTCACTAGTGAATTACAGCTTTATGGCACATAAATAAAGCAAAGCAAGGAGAACTAAAATATGAGGAATAGGCATATGTCATCCATGTTATCTGGAATGAAATTGTTTCTACTGTGGTGACAAATTTCTCATCTTCAGTTTGCATTCACGTCTTGTGTTACGCCACTCTAAAGGCAGCTGGTTGACGTTGTTATGCATGAACTCAAACAGTTAAATGATAGATTCTGCTATCCTCCAACTCTTCATGGGAGAAGTAAGTCAGACTGGGTCGGAGACCAAGGGGTATAGTTTATCAGTCTGGTATAGTTTGAGAAGAAACAGTATTTTTTAAGAATTATCTTTATACAGGTAAAAGAAATGAAGATTTTTTTGGACACACAAAGTCTTCGTTGGTTGATCAGGTTAAGAATCTTTTGATCCACCTGTATGTTTTTGTTTGGGGAGTTATTAGTTAAATTAATTTTGACCACTTTGTATTCTGGAGGATGCTTTCCTCCTTACTGATTCACAATAAAAATGTCCTCTTGAATGTAAAGATGATGGGTATGAGACTTTACCCTAGGAAGGAATCTGGCTGGCTGATAAGAAGCTGGAGATTATGGATGGTTCAGTATTCAATTCTCTATTTAAAACAAAACAGAAAACCCACAAAAAACCAACCTGTCTGCATTAGATACAAGAAAGCTGAGGGACGTAGCACCTCTATCCAGTCATGTGGGCTTAGTCTTTGGAGCAGTTAAATCTGAAATTGCTTTCACAGGGACAGATATGTTAGCTAATCAATCATGGTGATTTATTTAGCTACTTTTGAAGGTATTGTGAAATCCAAATATTCTTGGCTGTCTGGTAAGGCAGCTGGATGCCTGGGGCTTTCTGTGATCTGAGAAGGTGTCTGCAGGAAGTAGTGTCTGTAAGAAGCAAATGATCTCAACCTTTGTTCTTGGCAAAATGACTCACTCGGTGACGGTGGTCAGAGTGACAAGGGCGTTTTAAACCCCAACACCAGTGCTCCTCTGCAGCTTAGTGAGTGAAGCCCAAGCAGGCTTCATCCAAGCAGGGATGAAGTCAGCAGGAGTGGTAGACATATAGCAGATGCATGTCACCAGGCAGCAATGATGAGCTCTTTCTTTCTTGTTCCATGTTGGTTCTGGGGCTGTGTCTAGTACAACAGCTGCAAAGGACTCTGGTTTCTTTCTTACCTTCTTGTGGACAACCTTCCTTTGAACTGTGTGGAAAGAAATCACACTAGAAACTATGGACTCAGTTTTGGGGTTGTGGATCTTAAAAACAAAACAAACCCACAAACCAACACCCACCCACCCACCCCCAACCTCAAAACAAAGCCACGTCCAAACAACAAAACAAAACCCCCAAACCAAAACCCCAACCAAACAAAAAAACCCCAAACCAAACCCCAATGAAAAACAAACACAAAACCAAAAAAGTCCCTTCCCCCCCCAAAACCCAGTATAAATATACTGACAAGACCTGCTTTGTTCAGCATCAGCCCATGATGGGTTTTGCTGTTATAGTGATACGTGAATTTTCCTAATTCAATCACTAGGATAATCACTTAGCAAAAGATGTGATGACGGAAGTGAAACAGATTTCATAGATCATCAAATCCAAGCTGCTGTGCTAAGCAAATTGTCATATCACCCTATTTATAAATGTGCCAGCTCCATCAAAATTGGTTAGGATGTTTGCTCCTCTTACCTGTATGAACAGCGTATTCTAGAAATGCACTTGTCTTATGGAGGGTCTGGTCTATGCTTATTTGTGGCCTGGTTATATGCATTGGCTCTTCAGTCTGCACTGCACTTCAACAGCTCTTTTCTCCCTCCTATGTTCATACCTTGGTGTATTCATATACAGCGGTCCAAAGATTTCTCTCTGCCATTTTTCTTTTTTTCTGAATTTTGTGCCTTTCTTGTAAGGTGACCTTTGTTCCTCTGATCATCTTAGCCCTTCTCTGACCTGTAGTAGTCCTAATTCATCGTGAAAACAGGTAACTGGAATTTGTAAGCTTAATTCTAGATAAGGTCTTACAGAGGTAATACACAGTGCTCTGACTTCTTATACCATGTGTGAAGTGTCATAGGATTGTATTTGTCTTTTTTATGTCTGTACTTATGGTTCACGGTTATTGCAATCTGTGTGATCAGGCATTTCCAGCTAGTGAACTCTGAGCCTGTAGTAGAAATTCTTATTATATGCCAAGACTTCGTCTGTATGATGAGACCTAAGGTTGCCTTTCCTTTCCCAGCTGAAAGGAAAGCAAGCCCTAATGGACAGGCAGGAAGAGATGCAGTGCACTTTGGTCATGTTCTTGACTATCAAGGGTCAGGACTGTAGGTTGCAGTCTGGAATGCTTATGCTTATTTCGTGAATTATTTTATCGGTTTTATTGCATTTATCTCACGTTCTCTGCATTTTTTATATCACCCTATTGTGTCATCAGTACAACTTATTATATTCACAACAGTAAGTGGCTTGATATGATTTAGACAGATGCTCCCATCTTCATGGATGAGAAGTATGGCTGAAATCTTGGGTGAGGCAGTTCTTTATGTTATTGCTGGCTAGATATGAAATAGTTTAAAATCTGCCTGTTCAGTGTGTTTTGTTTATTTTTCTTTGTGTTTCTGGGCTCAGATGGAGGTACAGAATATAGTAACGTTCAGGCGGCCGTTTTTGGGGGGGTCCTGTTTACATCTGGAACGAAGATTTAGAATTAAGATGACTTTATTTGAACAAGCTGACTTCTTCCTAGGAGATTATACTTATTCTTAGTATTTTATACATAACTGTGGAAAGAGCGGCTCCAAATATCCGATGTGTTAGTGGTCTTGGTTAACAGGAGATACCATAACTCTAGCAACTGTCTCTTCACTAAATTTACAGGTTAAATCAAGAGACACTGCATTTGGCTTACATGCAAGATTGAGGTCAAGGCATGTGTGCTCTGTTCTTATCCCTGCCACAGATCTGCTGGATAAGCGTGGGTCAGACTCTGCCCTTTAGTTTCTTTGTCTATAAAACTTAAACATACATCATCAATCTAACAGTCCATGACACCTTACAATTTGAATTCAGCCATGGCCTCTGCCTCAGGGGTTTCAAACCAAGTGGCATGTTAAGGTGTATTTGGCAATGTTGCAAAAATGTGGTAATGATTATATTAAGTCAGTGAAAGAAAAAAAAAGAAATTAAATATATTCTGTATGTTCCTTCAAGTTCAGCAGCTGAGAGTCATTGAAAGTGGGGTTTTTAAGGTTCTTTGCAGTAAGTCATATCTTGTGGCAGATATACTGGCTGTACCTGGACTGAAAGACCATAACCAGTTATCTGGGTTTTAGGAAGCATGAAGGGTTAGAAGCATGTCCATATTTCACTTTTGTTGAATGTCTCATTCCTTTCTTCTTTCAAGAGTTTTGCCAGCTTCCTTCTACGACCAAGAGCTCCAATGTACCTTCTTCCCCTCATTGCTCACTGCCAGGAGGGTAACGAGGCCTGACTTGGAAATGTTGTATGAGTGGCAAGCAGCTGAGCAGTCTGATTCAGTATATTGCCGCATACAGCACTGTAAATCTGGCAAACCTAATTATACTCGGAGGGATAATGACAACTCCATATGGACTGGAAAATTGTTTGCATGTAGATTTCGATTCTTAACTCTTCTGGTCTTCCTGTACTTAGTAGGCAGGCAGCAGCCTCCAAAGCTAACAGTGATACTACTTCTTGTCCAGTTGGCATGGAAGATTTAACATCACATGAGCCAGCTGGCTATCTCCTTGCTTCCTTTCACCTAAGAGACTGAAATATGTCATCTTTGAGATATGACCAGAGTCTTGGAATTTACACCTCTTTCTGTGAAAGAAGCAGTATTATTAGTACTCTGTATGTGCTTTGCTTCAGAGATATATAAAATATATAAATATCCATACGTATATATGTATATGCTTTATCTATCTTCACGTACAGATGTTAAAACTAAAATGTATAGCAAAGAACCTTCAAGCTTACAAATAGAAATCCAGAAAAAGAACCAGGAAATGAAAAACCAAGGTACTCTGTTTTCATTTTGACATGACTGTCTTACTTCCCCTACCCTGCTGTGGTAGCTTTAATTATCAGTTGGATTGTTTAAACATGCAGCTAAATTTATTCCATATACGTACTCAGAGACATTGATATTAAGAGGATCAGAGTATTTTCATTTCCTGTATTTGGGGATTTAATTTATTACTCTTCAATATGGCACTAGTGGTTTTTGTACTTATTTTCCTTTCTCTAATAAATACAAATAATATGGAGAAAGATAAAAATGGCTTTTTTAATAACATTGTTTTATAAGTAGTCCTGCTAGGATCTGAAAGCCACATCTGGAACAATGAATCGAATGGGACATTATAACATTTACTGATGCTGCTGTTTGGCTGAATCTTGATTTTGCAGAGGCAGCAATGTATCAGTCTGAGCCATGAATCTTTCCCAGGAGAATGCAGAATTTGGAGACAATTGAAAGTGATAAAGACACAAAGAATTCCACCTATTTGGGTGTGGTGCTAGGGCAATATTGGTAATACCTCGTTAACTTACAGATGCTTCTTTTAATATCAATTGTTCCAACCAATCCTGACGAGCTCCTTTTAATAGCATGGGAAGTGAATGGGGTTATTTTGTATCTCCCCTTTTGGCTGCTCAAAACTTAGAAAATGCTCAAACGAAGCAATTTTAAAATTATCCAAGCTTGCAAAAACAAAATTAAAAGCATGACATAAAAGCACTTTAAAAAGTGCTAACTGTGGATTCTTGTATCTCATGAACAGCAGATGTGGCACAAACCTCTAGCAATAATCTGAGATGCCTACAATGCAGAGGCTTATTAAAAGCAACAAAGAAAACTCCTTACCTCACATAAGTAACTGATGTTGTTTGTCCACTGAATGCCTACTCCTGGTGGCATCTAGTACCTTAGTTTATATTGACTAGAACAAGAAGGCCTTTATTCAAATAAACCTTTAAATAAGGCTAAATATTTGCTTAAAAAAAACCCCCAAAATAATTAGAAAGTGTAACTTTCTTCCAGGGTAATAAATGAGGATTTTGGCAATGAAATTGTTAGAATCCACGTATTAATTGAACATTAACAGTAAATTAAGGTAGGATTTAGAGTAATTAAAACAGAGGGGCTACAGATTTTAGTTTATTACAGTCTAAACTGATGTACTGCTACCTTTCTTGCTCCACCAGTTTCCTTAGAGCAATGTGTACAGTGTTGCCTAATGACTATAACCAGGTAACTAGTCTTGGCTGTTGATCAAAGCAGGGGGCTCCCAAGAAGGATCTCAAAGGCTATCAGATGCTGTTTGTGCCGAGGTTGCTGATCATGTGTTGCTCAGTGCTGTTATCTGTTCTGAACATTTGTCATCTGCTCTGTCATTAGAGATCTGTGATCTCCATCTTCTAGGTGAAGAAAATAGTCCCTCGATGCTTATTGCAACTGGCAGTGTGAATAATACATGTTTAGGATGCTGAAGATCAAGCAAAATAGATCACATGTGATATCAAGTAAAGATCTCAAAGGCCATCATATAAGACTGTTTTATAGGCTGACTTTGGAAATTCTTGTCTACATTGTCAAGCTTATAAAGATAAGTTGAAATAAATAAATATGAAATAAAAATAGGGTGTTTGCTCCTAATGAAATGGCCTACTTAAGGTCTTTGCATCTTTTGCAAGTTATAACTGCTTCCACTGGAGGCCGTTCTTAAAGTTGTCTAGCACCCGAATTATTTGCAGTAGTTTTTCAGCCACAGCATCCTTCAAAGGGATCTACAGAGATATATCCAGGAATGTATCCAACCGCACTGAGCACAGGAGATCTCTGATGCTAAGTAAGATGTCTCATGTTTTAGATTCCATCCATAAAAAGGGATGTAGTGCAATTCCTAAGTCCTAAGACTTCCAACCTATGGATTACATTGTGAAAGTTCTTTTTAATTTCAGTGAAATCTGTTCGTGGAGATTACTTCCCTGAGGATTACTGGCAAACACATTGTATTTATAGGGGTACTCCACAATTTAGATGGCACAGACATGATGACTTTTTCATTCTAATTTATCTTTGTACATGGTTTATAACATCCCCCCAAATTACTTCTTGGTGTGCAATTTTTCATGCTTGTTCTTCTCTCAGAAGTGAATTTTTTTCAAAGGATTTCAAAGAAAATCATTTTAGCTCTGAGTGAGCTGGGCATGAAAAGGATTGTTTTGACACACTTTTATGCTCTGGTTGCTCCAAAAGCATTTAAATCTGAAAACTGCAATTGTGATGGGTAAGTCTCAGCCTCTCAGATAAGGTGTTATAAACACACAAAAATAACATTAAAAGGACGTTAATTAAGGTTGTGAAGTTAAGCGCTTGCCAAAAAGAGTCAGGCGATGACAGAATGAACATTGAGAGCGAATCCTTAATTCAGCCCTACTCTGTGTATATGTTATGCTAACTTGTAAGTGATAAGTACTATTTTTTTTTTTATGCCCTGTCTTTTTCTTACCTGGTACTGTCTTTCCTTACTGAGTGTCTCTTATCACATTTGTCTTTCCAGATCCAGTTTTCTTGCCCAGTAATTCTTTGATTCATCTGTCCAGACCTCTCATTTCTACCCCATCCCTGACATTTCCTTGCTTCACATTCTTACTTTCACGTTCACTCCTGAATGTCTCTGCCCCTGTCTTTTTTTCACTCTGCTGCCTTATGTCACCTTCCTGCTGTTGACCAAGAAGAAATGAAACTATAAGGAAAAACAACAACAAAATCCACATCATATTTCTTATGTACCTATCTTAAGGTGTAGGGAACTGACTTATGTATGGGAATATGTTTGGGAACAAACTTTTGGAGGAGGGATGGAGGGAAACCCTTCCAGACTGTGGCCACAGTCCAGCATCTTCTATCTTTTTGTCTTGCAGGTCCTTTTGCTATGCCATGTGCTTTGGGATTTCCGGTGGGGGTTCAGCTTGTTTATTTTGATTACTGATGTGCTGAATTTTCTAAGACTGTGTTAATAGCTGAAGTAAAAATGTTAGAAAGGTCTACTGGAGGAAGCTATCCAGAAAAAAAAAAATCTGAGACAAAAGACATTGTTGGTATTCTTCACATAGTTGTTATTGACCAAATATATGTGAGCATGCTAATTTTGCGTGCAACTCCTCTGTGAAACCAAGCGTTCCTTTTACTCTTACCCACCTTGTGTGTTTCACATCCTTTCCCTCTATTTTTTTTATTAAGTTTCTTTTAATAATAAATAATCTTTTTATTATTTCCCTCTATCTTTTCTGCGTTCTCTTAAGTTAAATCAGTTTAGACCTAAGGGGAAGGTTACTGTGTGTATGTGGCATCAACTGGAACAACCCCCTGCAGGTTTGCGGGGCATTGCTGGTCTGTGCTCTGTACTCCTGCTACGCTTAGTGATCAGTGTGCTGGGAGGTGTGAACGTACTGAACAAACCAGTGAGCCCAGCTCACTGGGTGAATTTTAACCTTAATTGAATTCGGGAACTTCCAGAGTTTTCTCACTGATATTGCAAAAAGCTAACTTACGTTCTTAATTTTCTACACTGTAAGTAGATCTGGCTAATTTGTTCCCCAGCTGTCTAATTTGCAAAGGGGGCTGTCATTCTGTGTTAAATAAAACTGGAAAAGAAGGAGCCTGAGGAAGATCTGTGTAACGATGAAAGTTTGTTCCAGTTCAAAGCTGCTGTTGATATTGGGTGCAATCCAAAATCTCCTGATGCCAGAGGAAACGCTTCCATTGATGTCATCAGATTTCAGATCAGGGCCAGTGTGCTCAGCCCAATGCTCCTCTGGCCACTGCTCTGGTACCTGAATCTCTGGGAGGATGGCCTGTGCCAACAGCATTTAAAGAGACCCCACTCCTCATTCCCCCCTGCCTAGTACCACATGCAATAGACGCCCCCTCCCACTTGTATAATTCAATTTAAATGTCCCCCCCCCATCGTGTCCGTCCCCCCCCCCCCCAAGTATTTAATGAGGGATGTTTTTGTCTTTTGTTTTTCAGCCTAACCTTGCTTTTCCTTTGCTTTCATAAGGCCAGATGTGCATGGTTTTGTGTAATCCGCTCGTGTCATGGACTAGGTCTGGGTGCCCTTGCTGCCTGGTGGGCAGCTGTCCCCTAAATCTGAGTTGCTGGCTCATTCAGCCAGGAACTGATTCCTGGATAGTCTCTTTGGACTCATTGTCTGAGCCTGGACATGCTTGGTGGCCCCACCATTGACATGCTCTGTGCTTTTACGTTTTTTAAAAAAAAAAAAAAAAAGTATGTTTTGAGAATCCAGGCAGTTATATTGAAAGATAATGGATGAATCGGGGTTTCTAGTGATCCGCTCTAGTATTATTCTATGTTATAGGCTCAGGTGCCAAACCATGGTCTTGGCAAGCCCCACCAGAGTGTGGCCAGCCCTGGGGCTGAGAGGAGCTCCCTGGTGGAGGGTTTGAGATTGGTGGTCTCTTTTTGACTCCGTTTGTCAGGGAAATGTGCCTCATTGGACAATCTCATGGCTGAACTGATTTCTCAGTTGTCTTATGATCCATATTGCCATTTGGTGTTGCTGATCATACTACTTTCTCTTTTGCTTCATCTGCCTGTTTTTTCCAGGCTTTATCTGTCTCTGCACTGCTGAAACTTCCTGTCTTCTCTTCCAATTTACTTTTAGAGGGAGCGGGATGGAGACCCCTGTTAAGTAGTCTGTCTGCTGGTTAAAAGATGCCATTGCCCTTAGCTAGGCAGTCTCTTACATCAGTTCAGCAAACAAAGACACAAAAATACTTTTCTCGCTGTCACAGCAGAGCAAATATTTAACTCTTTCCAATATCCAAGTGTTTTCTCTGTGATTTTTAACAACTGTTGATAACAGATTAGCTGCTATGGTAAAACTTTGCTTTATAGACTATGTACTATTTTGGGCTCTGTGCTGGTGGGTGAAGAGAGCTGGTATAAGTCACTTTCCTATTCTGAATCTGTTCTCCCACATATAAAAAGAGAATAAAAATGCTGGCTGCCTTTCTGATATGCTTTGAAATCCACTGCTGAAAAATGTTACTTAAAAGTTGGACATTATCATCTATAATTATAATCAAACCCATATGAGCATTATGCGTAAGAAGGCAGCCTGATAGCATATATGGCTGTAAGTCTAAAGAAATTAGGAAACTCCAACCCCTGCTGTAGATGAGTGACACTGCAGGCATTTTTAAGCACATATATTAGCTGTTCATTCTGTCAGTAAGGCAGAGAACATGGTGAACTGCATTGCTACATGTTAAAATTCCTCCCTGTATTTAATTTCTCTGCAATGATTTTGCATTAGCATAATCCTTTGACCTAAATATGACAGTATCAGCAAAGGACCGAGAACTGAAGTCAGGTTTAGAGCTGAATGTCCTGCTATATGTTGTGAATGGCATTAGTCTGGGGGAGGAGGGGGGGCAGTAGGAACTCACACCCCCAAAAATCTAGAATTGGACTGCAGAACTCAACTTATTTTTTTAAGATATAGCTTCTCTTTTGATGTCTACAATTTTTGCTCCTATTGTACAGTTCTGTCTTGGACATGAGAACCTTGAATGTACTTTTGGGTATCGGGTTACTTCAGGAACTTCGATCTAAAACATCAGCTTTTTACTGGCTTACAAAAGCAAAAAGATTTTGTTATCTGAAATAAATACACATCAGTTACTGTTGATTTAAAATCTATTTTTAACGTGTGAACATACCTGAAGCATGAAGTGTCAAATGTGAATCTTTGTTATTTTCTGATTTCATATATGTGAACTGGATAAATCAGCATGCAATTCTGTAGATGAACGAGGTTTCAGATCTACCTCCAAAACTCTGGCTGCTCCTTTTGCCAGTCTCACTTCCCTTGCTGATCTTGCCTGGACACCTCAGGACAGTCCAAGGACATATACAAGATGCTATCTGATAGACCTATATTATAAAGGTTGGTTTATCAAAATGAGTGCTTTCTCCCTTATTAGATTTTTGGTTTGTGACTTATTGGTTCCAGTCACTGGCATCAGTGCAGTAAACTTAAAAACCCCAAAATCTCTTGACTTCATTTAATATGTGTTACACAGAATATCCCTTATACAATTTTATTTTTATTTTTTTTTTTTTTTTTTTTTTTTAAGAAAAGGAGGAATGTCTTTATTGTGACTATACTGGCTCATGCTCCTTGATAAAGGAGCAATAAGGTTGCAAATTGCATGATTCATCAATCTGGAAATGCTTGTGCAACCCAGTTCTCTTCTATTTGTTTGCATCATGATACTAACTTACTGCATTTCACTGCCATTTTATAAAAGATCAGAACAAATGCTTGTTTACAAGTGAAGCAGATTACACTCAGATGGTATAAATCAAGATAGTAAAGTGAAGTTGAGACTCTCTTTTTGTTTTCCTGAACTGCAAGCATTTCTTGCTACTGTCAGTAATAATAATAATACAATGATTGTAGAAGTAGCATCTTGAGGTCTTAAAAGAATTATGACTGTATTGTGTTACACACTTCAAATACACCTGATGAAGTGTTGTAAATTTCCCTGAAAGGTGATCGAGTCTGCGGGGGACACAGAGCGCAACCAGATTTGTTAGAACGCCTTTTTTAAAGTTGTTTTTTATTAATAGACTTGAGCTGTTAATAGCAGAAAACTATTTGCACTATTCATTCACTTACTCTTTTGCACAGTTCACACACCTGCACGCAGCTGGAGCAACAGTAAGAGGCCAGTCCTGCTGTCCGCTTACTCAGCAGTGGGTGGTCATCCTGATACAACCATGGTTTCTTGACAGGTGTTCGGAAACTCCTTTGAGGTCCCTTGTGTCAGTAGGCATGTGTTATTCTTGTAGTTTCTGTCTGCATGTAGTAGCCCATTTCCTCTCTTGACGTGGTCCAAGTTATCCCACCACTGGTTGATGGACACATTCACCAGCCTCTTGGTGTCCTCAGTTTACCAGTTCTTGGGAGACTTTCATGTGCTATCTGGTGGCACGTATGTTTCCACTCTTCACCCGCTGTTTTCTGGTGACGGTTCCTCCATCCACATGTGTAGGTCCCTGGGGAGCCCATTCAGGCAGGCTGGTGCAGAGGGGTTTTCATGGCAGGAGCAGCACTGCTGAGGTGCTGACTGTGACTGAGGGAGACAGAATGTGCGTGGGAGAAAGGAAGAAATGACCCTGTTGTGTAGCTGGGGAACTGGGCCGCAGCATTTTACTGACTTGTCTCACCCCTGGCAGGAAGCCTGTAGCAAGGCTATGAACTGAGTCCAGGATGTCTGTGTCCTCCTTGCTCAGCCCTTCACTCGCAAGAACAACTGTCTCTGCAGCTTTCAGCTCCTGTTGCTCTTCTTGCTCTGCTGCAAGATATGCAATCACAGCATACTTGCTTTCCTGGATTTACTGGCACTCTGGAAATAGGCTCCAAGATCTGAGGAAAACCTCAAAATGTCTGAAATCGGGTCTCTAGGGCTTGGTTAGCACGCTCTTACTGTGACTGAGCCTGAGCTGTTTGTTCCTTTCAATCAACTAGTGACATTTCTTCTAGTCTTGAATGCACAAAGTGTGGATAGAAAAGGAGGAGCCCAAAGAGATGTGTCCGGTGTCCGAAGGGAACAATTGCTTAGAAGAGTCCATTTTCCCTATGAGTCTTCCACCCAACACATCTAAAGTATTTAGAAGAAAAGAAAGAATAGGCTAAATATTTGTAAGAAATTAAATCCAAAAGAAAAACTCAAAAGGATTAAGAGAAATGATTATTGAGGCTGTGATTCAATATAATGTGTTCTGCAGGAGTCACTTTGTTTTACCAACTTGTCTTTCCACTGTTCCTCAGCCCAAGTGCTGAAAACAACAGTTGACAAACCCTTGGTTTTATTTCACTCTAGATATTGCTAATATTTCTTTAGATAACACTGACAAATGTTCTTCAGGATAGTGATTTTGACTATATTGATTTGGTGGTGATGGTGTCAGCATTAGATTCTGCTGAGGATACAAGTTATGACCAGGCCTAACATTGTAACTTCATGTTAACCTTTTCTCTAGTTCTTTTTTTCAGTCTCTGAAAGCTCATTAGGTTTTATAGTTGAAAGACTATGTGGAAATTGCTTTTATCTTTAGGTAAATTCCATTCATGTAACAGGGACTGTATGTATAGAGTTTATAGCTTGACCAGGAAACATTTGCTGGTTTTGAAAATATCACAGTGTGTTTTGAATGAAAAACATCTGGACCTGGCTTCCTCTTTGCACTGGGATCTGCCATTAACAGTTGCAGGATTAGGCCCTTAGTCAAAACTGTACAATTGGGAAATAGTAGAATTTGTACCAGGTCCTCAAAAGAGATGACTAAACTCCTGGCGCTTTCCTCACCCCAGTTAAGAACTGGGCATGGAATGGAACTAGATGAGTCTGTAAGACCTGTTACTTGCCCCTACAGTACCTGATGCCACAGTGTGCTCTCCTGAGCCTACCCAGGCCTTGGAGAAGACCCTGGTAGTTGCAGGTGACTTCTTAGTGCAAAGGTCAGGAGCGTTGGAAGCATTTGTGATGAAAGCTAAAAAGGAAAAGTTGCGAAGACAAATTACTCTACTCTGTGCCTTTTCTTGTATTGCTATTGATTCACTGAATCAAAAGCATAGGAATTCCTTTAAATACTAGTAACTTTAATCATTTGTAGGTATTCTTCACTGAATTGTCTTAGTTAATTAGTGTCATGTTTAAACAAGATTTTGTTTGAGTAAAGTGCCAGTTCTCCTTAACGTTAAAATATAGCTCAGATTAGAGCAGAATATTTAAAGTGGCTTGACAGTGCTGTTTTTTCAGCCCACTTTATGCTGGTGGAAGGAACTTCATCTAAAGTTCCTAGTCTTAAAAGTATTCTTGAGACTCTCAATTCCTTGTCCTGATATACTTAGGAGTGATTATAATAATAAAATGAATAAGCTTACTGTCTTAAACCATGCCTACAAGAGGACATTATGCAGAACAAGAATGGATTAGATGATCAAACTGTACATAATTAACTGATTTGGAATGCCTCCTTGAGATATGAGGGTGGGATGACCTCTATGTTTGATAAGTAAACAGCCTATTGCTGACACTGGAGGGAAGCAAGTAATAAAATAGAGTTAGTATAGGTATCTTTGCCTAATACTAAACTTCACATTTCACCACTGGTTGAATGTAATCTTACTGGTTTTGACTATGCCACTTGCAGCAAATTGTTCTCCTGTTTAAACATGAAAAGCCACCGGACTTTCTGGGAATTTAATAAAGGGAAAATGACACCAGAACTTGGCTGACCATAAAGTGTCCAGTAAAATTTTGGCTGTCAGATGGAACACATTTGAAATATTTTGTGGACATGTTTTGGGTTAGGAAAATTGATGTCCTCTCCTAAAAAGAAAAAAGAAATACTTGAGCCTTTGCTTTTGGAGCCCAAGAATGGGAAAAAATTCCAGGCTATACTGAAAGATTGAGAACAGCAAATTCATGTCAGGTCAGAAAAACAGAAAATGATAATTACAAGAAAGAACTGTGATTATTTTTTCTCGTGTAATTCAGTTGGGAGTCATCTCTCAGGAAGGGCATCTGATCAATAAAGTCTTGTTCTGTTTAACTATTATAGAACAACTTGACTAACATCTGAGCCAATTTCCCCATACTGCCTCAAACCTGGAATAGACAGAAAAGGAGTGAAGTCTCCAGGTTGATTTAATGCATAGCTAAAGATGAGTAGCCAGAAACGGAAGGAGAAATGTGGAACAGTTCCGTCAAAACCCTTGATCAAGCAAAACAGGTAAGTATTAGACTACTTTGAAACATTGAGGCTATTTTTAACGGCAGGACTAGATTTGCTTAAAGGTGCATTGAAATTAGAAAGAGATAAGTGCCTTACCTACTTAAGCATTTTTGTGACTTGCACTGGATTTCTGGCTAAAATGCTGGTGCTTTGCTGTCTTTGTAAATCTGTGGAAGGTTGGATTTGTGTCAGGACCCTGAGGACACTAATAGGCCTTAATGACCAGCCTTACCTGGGACTTCCACCCATTAGAGTCTTTAGCCCCTGCCCTGAGTTACACTGGAGGAGCACTGGCTTCTTGGCTTGAACTTGGACCTGCCTTATCGCCATGGTGTTGCCTCATGACTTGGACTCTTGGTTGGACCTGGTCACCATCTCGGGATCTGCCCTGCTCCCCAACTTGGGGTGGTGGATGGGCCCTGGCTGGTGACATCCTGCCCTGCTGGTACCCATGGGGACCCCCTGCCGCTCCTGGCTCAACTCCCCTTAGGGAGCAGACTTGCTCTTGTTGCTCCCTGACAGCTTCTTGTGTTTGGTTTGGTTTTTTTTTTGGTTGGGTTTTGTTGCTTTTCTTATAATAAAATAAATTGTATTCTGCAGACTTCTCTTTTGGTCCATTGGCTTCACAGAGATGTTTGAATTAGATCTGATACCTAGCCTTTAAACAATTAGTGCTAGATGAGCAGGACCACATCCACAGTGAAACCAGAATTTCCCCTTCATCCCTAGGATTTGACACTATTTGAGTTTTTTGACCTAATTCTCTTTCCTGAGCTTGGCTGTTTCAAAGATTTTCTTGCAGGTCTCCTCTATTATAGATCTCCATTACTCATTCCCTAAAGACCAGATATAATCCTTTCATCTATCCTGTGTGGTTATTACTGCCTGCTGCAACAAATCAGCACAGCTTTAGCAGCTTTAGATGGATATCTATGTAATCTCTTCATGGGCTGGCCAGAAGAATCCCACTACACACCGGTACAATGATCTTTCATATTCGTCATGTGAGTATTCAAGTGCTCAGATTTTACTAATGGGAGTACCCTGGAGAGAAGATAATAAGCTTCAAGGAAGGCAATTATTAATCTTTGGTTTTGAGGTATTTGCTGAAAACATTTAAAATTGCATATCTATCTGATTTTAAAATTTACTGGTTGAACCATGTTTGGTTATTTACATTAGTTGGAGAGCACGGTCAATAACATAGGGCTTGTGTGAGGGAAGTTTCAGTGGAAGCTGATTACAGGTAATCAGGGAATAGATGAAATATACAATAATGAATCTTAATGCCATAAAGTTAATGAGAATTTTGTCATTGATTTCACAGTGGACTAGACTTCATGAAAGACCTGTCTGGCTTAGAGAGGAAATTTTCCTAATGCATAAGTCAGTTTCATGTTAATAACTATTTGCTGAAATAATTTTAGTAATTAAGAATGTGTGAAAAGTTAGATTTATTTGCAGATGATTCACAAATACAAAACAAAAATTGACAGAATGAGTTAGTTACTTTGTTCAATTCTACTTCTTTGCCTGTAATTGCTGGCAATAGCAGTTAGTATTACTAGCACTCTGTGGCTGAAAAAGTTAACCTGATTGAAGTGGTACAGTTCAGTCCAGAGCAAAATCTGCAGTCAAAAACTGATCACAAAGTTATACAGTGAGTCAGGGGACTGAAGAATAAAAATACTAAGCTTCCTATTTGTGAGTGGAAGAAGGATATCCAAAAAAGTGCCTTCTACTTAGGGAAGCAGCTGTAGATTTTGTAATGATGCTTTTCATTGTAAATGATGGTTCCAAATAAATATACTACAAATATCAAAAAGTCTGTAAAATTTTAAGGTTTAATTGCTGCAAAATCAATAGGGTTGTAAAAAGAAGCATAGTTCATTAACATGTCTTGGTTTTATTGCACAAGAGAAGTTTTTCAGGGTTTTGGTTTTTTATCTTTGGTGAATTTAAGACCTTCAGATTTGCCAGAGTGCGACTCTGAGAGAACTTCATAAAGAGAAGAGAAGTTACATGACCCAGGCTGCAAATGGACTTCCCCCTTCTCCTTGAGTGGAGAAGTCCTTGCCTCACCTATGCCTTTGCTGAAAGGAAGAAACTAGTTCAGTTTTCATGCCTAATTTTATTGCTGGACATCGTAATAAATTTAAGAAAGCCTCTAAGTTTTTAACCATGATTCTTAACCGAGGTCGGGGTTCAGAGCATGGGGTTATTGGTAGCTGTATTTAATATGAAGGTGCCCAAGGATAAACCAAGGGCTGGGCTTTGTAAGACAAATTTCTGCACATCTAGGAAATGAGTCACTGCAGGTGGATGCGGGGCTGAAGAGGAAACAACCCATGAGAAGAGGGAGAAAAGTAGTGGCTGCAAGTGGTGAGGGAGTTCCTGGGTTCTTATCACACTGAGTGGAGCTGTGAGAGGGATGGGCTCTAGAAAGGCTGAGCTAAACCAAAAACCAGAAGAAAGGAAGAGAATAAGGCAAAGCTGAAAAGGAGACAGGCAAGATGGGACAAACAGTCAATTGCTCATGAAATTCAAATCGCTGGGGATATTTACATATATAAAGACTAGTCTCATGGGGCTTTATTCTCATATTTGTAACACACAAGAATAACCACTACTCCGACTGAGGAAGTTGCTCATATCCTGTGGTGGAAGAATCAGCTCCAGGCATCAGCTCTAGTAGAATTTATTTTTGCTAGATAAACAAAACCCACATTAGCTGCCAAATAAAAATCATTATCACATGAGTTTCTATTATGCTTGCTCAGTCTCTGGTGTATGGAGTAGATATTGCCAACTCATCTCACATAAACTGCCCAGCAGGTGGCTGATAATGACTTTAGGCTGATACCAGGCCTATGTGACCAGAGTTACATCTCTAGTCAGTGTATCGAGCCACTCTTGAAACCACAGCTCAAAACCACAGCTGTCATTCAGCATCCTCCTTGCAAGACGTTTTTGGTACTCTGAATTCACTTACAGCAGTCGTTTCACCCTTTGGGTCTTCCCTGCGCAATTTAATTCATAAAACAGACAAACAAAATATACTGTAGATACTGCAGGTTTTTATCACTTCTTTTCTGTTTTTTTTAGTTAGTCATATTTCTTTTATGCTGTATATTAGTGTTCATACAATGCGGAGCAGTATGATTGTGAGACTGGAGGGCTGTCAAAAGAAAATTTTTCCATTGTGTGCATTTTTCTGTTTTGTTTTGCAGTTCAGATTCCCAAAAGAAAAGGTATGTTATTCATATTTTTCTCATCTTTAATGTTAAATGTAGTCTGTACTGCTGAGCTGGGTGCTGCTGTTTGGGGTACCCTTTCCAATTTATGTCCTAACTACTAAAAAATGATGTAAAAGTGATCATGTACTGACTACTGGGAAATGATGTAAAAACCCCATATTCATTCCAGAATGTGAAAAGATACTCCTGGTATCCCTCCCATGCATTTAAAATGGCTTCCTTATTTATCTTTGTTCCAACAAGCCAAGAAATAAAGTTCAGTGCAAAGAAAGGTATATTCTGGGCACTAGCAGTCTGTGTGTGTCCCGTTTCAGAGGCTGAGCAATGCTGGAGGGACCCATTTTTCTGCCTGCTGTAGCTCTCTTGATTATTCTTTCAGCCAGATGTCAAGCAGAAAACTGACAAACTTTAGATGCTCTTAAAAATGATGATAATAAGGGAAGATGATAGAACATAACTGGATTGTACTCTTGCAGCTGAATTGCTATTGATTTTAGAGAATATAAAATCTCATTGTGAGACAGCCATTTCTCTAGCCCTTGGCTACGCTCTGCTGCCTTGCCTGCATGGGGCAGGGTAGTACCTTGCAAATGGCTTCACTCTTTCCAAGGAGACAGCTTGTAGCATGCAGTTCTGCTTTGTACAATCCTGGTTGCTATAATTTGTCTCTCTGATTAGTCCTTCTCTTATTGCAACCATTAGTAGACATTACGTTGACTTCAGTTGTATAGAGCTGTGTTGTATTAGAGCAAACTGGTGATGATTTTATATTAGATGTTGCACTGTAGCACCTATTTTCGTGGGTATAGAAGGATCTGTTGTAGAAAAATAAGATACAGTCCCAACCCAATGAAGTGGGAACTTATTTGAGCCCAAAGTGTATTTCACAAGTAGTAGGAATATAATTCAAATATTTGTATTTTTAATATGATTTTTTTTTCTTTCTCACCTTTCAGCTGCAGATTTTTTTCCCAAGGAAGTTACTTTTTGCTTACCTTATTTCATTTGGCACATAAAGAAAGAACATAAGAGAAAATATTTTTGCCAATGTTTTGCTTGTGTTCCCTTATATACAAAGAATTTTACAAAAAAAAAAAGGAATTCATTCTTTATCAACAAGGCACAGCATACAATCATTAATTATTTTACAGATATTACAGCTTATCTGTGGTGTTCAATTGCAGCAAATAAGAGTGGCAAAGTTGGATTTTGTATGGCTTTATTACTATAAAGGATATAGGACAAAGGGAAATTATATTATTTCTGATTTAACTTTTATATGACCATGTTAAAGAAATGTATGCTGTTGCAAATTGTTTCTTTATATGGATCCCTCTTACCAGTAGATCCTTCTATTAAAAGATATTGTTTTGCTGGATAGCCTATAGATGTCTCACAAGCATATTCATGTTCTTTATTTGTTTCCAGGCTGTATTAACACAAATTGTTTCTCTGTGTAGTGTATATATCTGCATAATTACGGAAATATGTCACAAATAATTCTACAGGGTGTAGCTTTCATTTTCTTCTGTAGTGCTATCAAACAGCAGTATAATTATGGGGAGCACTATGTAGTGATATCTTTAACTTGCAAAGACAAGGTGTCACATCTAATACAGTACAAGTCTAATTGGGTAATACAGCATGACAGCAGTGAGTTCAGACTCTGCATGCTCAGGTATACATTGGGATACATGTTGGAACAAAGCAAGAGACAGAGTTCAGGAAGCAGAAGGCTTGTGACATTTATAAATCTAGAAGTATAAAAATGATATTCTCCTGTCTTTTTTTTTGTATGTTAGCAAAGTTCTGATGGCTCAGAATCTGAATTTTTTTTCCAGACATCTTGCTACTTTATTATTAGAACCCATGATATTAAAAAGTAACTGGCACGCAGTTGATATTTGACTTAAACATAGATTGATTTTTTTTTTTTTTTTTTTTTTTTTTTTAGGATTTCATCCTCTATTTATGTAGCCAAGTACTACATTGTGTTGACTGTAGAGGTAGTGCTTCACCTTACCTCCAATTGTGTTCATTTTTCTGACATAAGGTGCAATAAACACTGAATGCACTCCAGGTTTCTTTTTCCTTTATGACTGCAAGTAGTATCACAATAAAAATATAGGAAGTATGGGTGATCTGAGTTCACGATATGGCTTGGACCACTGTCATTAAGGTAGTGCACGTGATCAGCTTGAACTGCTGTCTCTGGCAGGCTTGAGGAACTCTGTCGTAGGTTCAAAAGGTTTCTGCTCCTGGAATAACCTTAATGATGCACATCTGTTAATAACAATACAAATGATTCTTTCAGCTATGAATGAGGGAACTTATGAATCAGGTATTTAGGAGGATAAGAAAATCCTAAGCAACTGGATGCTTGCAGAGTTTGCTTTGCATTGATTAAGTGCAGTGGCAGTTGGTGTACCTGTGTTCAAGGGCCAATTTTACACAATTAAACTTGACAGATGAATTTGGAATAAGCTATTTTTACACAATATATACAGCTTGTTAAGGATGAAGAAGTTTCTGATTTTTTCAGACAGACGTATCTCAGAGAGATCTTGTCATTCAACACAATTTTCCCTTGCAAGATGATTTTTGTATCATGTTTCTAGTCAAAGCATTCAGTACTGGCAAGGTGGGGAAGGTATCCCAAACAAGGCTCGCAACAATATTTTGGGAAACCTAGCGAATGAAAGGCTGTGTGCGTAGAGGCATGTCAGTAACAAGCATTGGCACAAAGGGAACAAGGAGGCAATGTTAGCACATTAAAAGGCATATGTGCCAGTGCGTGATAGTGGAGTCCAACTCCACTGTAAGTAAGTTGTTCTTTTTTACCAGAAAAGAAACTTGATCTCTACTGAGAGGTTTATAGGTGCTACATACCATCTAAGGTGGGAATTCCAAAGTTTTTTCAGGCAGGAGCAAATAATAAAAGTTCATTTACGGAAGAAGTAAAATTCCTCAATCCACTTTCATGTCCACATATCAGGTAAGGACTGCTTTTCTTTTTCTGTCCTTGCAGAAGTGGAAACTCCCTCTTTTCTGGATGACATAAATACTCCTGGAACAGGTCGATGCAACAGCGTCTCCCTGCCAAGCAGAGTATTAGGTGTAGCTGGGGGAGTATACAGGATCTGGCTGTACGGCTGGGGCACAGTCCAGACTCTTGTGGGATGACTCTTTCATGGGTCACTTTGGCTGCAGGCACTACCTCCTGGATGTAAAGCTTGGTTCTAGCATAGTGGACACAGACCCTTTAGTTGCTATAGCTCTATGTCTGTCAGAAGCAGCTATGTGAAAAACTTCCAGCATGGACTATACAGCAATGCTCTGTGGTCTGCAAACAGACCCATGGGCTGCGCTTCTGGAACCCCTGCTCTGAAAAGGTTGTTTCTGCCAGAAGATGTTGCATTCCAGAAAACTCATATGTAAGTAATCCCAGTATCCGAGGCCACTTATAAACAACAGACTGTTTCTGGAAGTCCTTTTTGGTATATGCTTTCTCGTTCTGTTATCTTGGCCTCTTTCCCTCCTCCTTGATTTGTCACTTGAGAATCCACATAAAATGAAGAATGCAGCACATTCAAAGGAAAGTTCCTGGAGCTGAAATGTTGCAGCTGTTCTGTCTCTGCAGTCTCTTAAATCAGAATTGCAGTTTGTATTACTTGTGCTGAGGAGAGTTAAAGGCCTTAGAAAAAGTTGCTGTTGGCACCTGTGGCAGAGGGTACCACTACTTCACTACACAAGAGGGGATATTAGCTCTTGAGAGCTGAAAGCACTGTAAATTTTATCAGTATGAGCAAATATAGTATGCGCAGCCCCATGAACAGGTAGCTTGAATTCTTCAACCTAATGACTGGTCTTAGGGCAATTAAACATGAATTTTAACTTAATGAAGGCTTCTGGGCTCTGCAAGACATCAATATCCTGTCTGATTTCACTACTGAAAGACATCCTAACTGGTAAACTCATAGCGCTGGTGTGTGGTTCAGAATGGTTCTTTCCTGAAACAACATTTCACATACTATGAAATATAAATCATTAAGCATTCTTCTTGGGAATGGATGCTTTCTCCTAACTTTTACATACTGTACTTGTATTCTGAGAATTTTTTCCCCTATATCCACTAGTTGGACATTGCAGCTGGATACAGTGTGGAGAAATGGAAAGTGAAAAAAATCTGTTTTAGTAGAGTTGCTGTTTGTCGTGAGCTCTGATGAAGACAGTTGTGGTTCTGAATGCGTTTAAAAATGAAATGTTGATGCACCTTTTATTCATTTGTATGTTGCTGTATGTAAGATGAAGTACATTTCCCATCCCCTGGCCTCCTTTCCGCTGCCATCAAATCAGTTTACAGACAGGCAGCAGTCCCAGATGTACCATCTACATCTGAGAATGTCTTTTTTTTTTTTTTTTTTTTTTTTTTTTTTTGTGACTTGTCTTTGCACAGATGGAAGACAAAACCTGGCATATCCTGGGAGCTGGGCAGCCAAATATCTTTAGACACTTTTGGAAGAATGTGTCTGTTTGTGGGACTGTGCCTTGAAGATGGTGCCCAGCTGGTGGCAGGTTGCATTGGAATGAGCTCGTTAGTTGGCACCAGTTGAATTTAAAGGCCAAACCAGAAGCCAAAATCAAGTGCAGTTTGTGATTAAGGACCCATTCAGTATGTTAGTGTCTTTCCTTTTTTTCGTGCACTTGTTTTTTAACCATTTACAGTTATCTTATTTGATTAATTGAACACAACTAGTTTATTTAGAACTGGAAATTTGATATCTCTACTGCATCAGACTTGACATCCACTTCAGAGACATCTCTCTATCAGGGAATGGCTTCTTAGAGCCAACCTCAGGATTACATTACAGCTCCTGTCTGCACTAGAACTGCTGTGTGTCAGGAGGTCAGCGTAAATAGTGAAAATCTGTAGCCTGGAATAATCCAACCTGACACAGACAACCTAAACCTACATTATAATTGTCATGCTGGGACTTCATTCCTTGCTAAAGCACACTGCTTCTCTCACTTGGGAATGTAAAAGTGCTTATAAATCTCATTAAAATTCTTATTTGAAAAAAAGATGATCTAGGCTTGGATTCACTTGGGCATTTAACCTCTCGAATATAGAAGGATCTGTTCTTATAGGTAGGAAGATATTGATAATAGCAGGAAGTATGATAACATAATCAGAAAATCAATTTGTGAAATGATTTTACAAGACTATTTTTGTTTATCTTGGCTAGCCTTAATTTTTTGACTTGAGAAATCAGCACTCTTTCAGCGCTCTTTGCTGAAAGACTGTTGCTGACCCTGCCTGTTTCTATTGAACTAGCTCCCCGGCACATGGTTAGCAAAGTTACGTTTGCCTTTTACTCAGCAGAAGCTTCAAAGTTTCAGCCTGTCTCTAATTCCCAAACACTTGCAAAAAAAGTCAACCAAGTGACACCATGCAGGAAAAAAAAACACATCCCAGCATGAAAAACGGTCTTGGATGCAAATACTAACAGGGCAGAAAGTGATAGTCTTCTACAGCTCAGCTTTCTTCTTCCCTTTGCATTTTTTCCTTTCCATTTAAGGTGTTTCCTTTTTTTTCCTTCAGCTCACTGGCATCTGACTTAAAAGGACACCTCGGAAAGGTCAGTTGATTATAGACTGAAGACAGCCTTAGTTGAAGAGGAGGATTTACAATTAGGAACAGATATAAAGATATATAAAATGATGTGAAACTTTTTCCGAAGTGGTTGTAATTTATACTTGAAAGGGTCATAATGACATTGCTTCTCTGCACATATATTGGGTGCTTCATCTTAAGATCTCAAAGGGTTTTATGGAGTGAATTTAGTAGTAGTATAATCCCCTCCTTCACCTTTAACAGGTTGCAATGACAGAGTAGGAGAAAAGTTAGGGGTGGGCATTAACAGAATCCACAATGTCCTCTCCAATTTAGGCTGGCATACTGTCTCCAATAAATGACATGCTGTCACCTGGACCTCGCCAGACTAGCTGTAGCACATAGAAGATCATAGGTGCTTCCAAAACCTGATCTGGTAGAAAACATTATGCAGGAGAAGGTTTAAAAGCTCCTGTCACAACCAGAGCCAGAGATGCACAATGAAGCTGGAGGGCCATTGCACCTGAACTCAGATAGCTAAAACATAAATGGCTACCTGGGATCATAATGTTTGATTAGTTGTCTAGACCTCCCTGTGTGCTCAAGGAATGGAATAGGCACTTCTACCACACAGTTTCTGACCTGTTTTAGATGTTCCTCTTAGCACCATTAACTAAAAAGCTCAGGTAGATGTTTAAAGTTAGGTGAAATTACGTCCCTGCGCCCTGCCAAAAGCAAGCAGTTTGTGGTGTTAAGGCTGGGCTGAGAAGGGAACTTTTGATTCGGATCTTTTGATTCCTGGATGAAGACTCTAGTAAAAAGAGAGTACTAAAGTAATTATGATTTTAATGAAAGTTTCCCCGAACTGCTGTGCTTAGTGCTGGACTGCAGGTGGTCTTTATACAGTGGGCATGCTGTGAGTTGTCTCAAACAATTAGATCCTATGGAGACCAAAGTGGAGAAATAATGTCTTTATGTCTAATGTTTGGACCACAGCAGATAAATATTCAGGTCCCTGAAGAGTCATGATGCTGCATGTGTAAGCACATTTTATCAAAGCTTCTCCAGGACTATGCAGTTAAATGGCCACCAGAATGTGGCTTTTTTGACTGCTTTGTGGACACAGAATCGCCAACAGAGCTGTTTTGTGTGTTGCACAGGGAGTTTGGGGTTTTAAGTAACTTGTCCTATACGATACCAGAAGACTTTCCTGGAAATGGGGATGACAGCCTTAGTATACAGATGATGGAAAGGGCTGTGTTGAATATACTTCATAGGTGCTTCTTGCGGTCAGAGCAAGCATGGAATTGATCTGGTTGTCTCAATACTCGGTGTGGACCAAACATTAAGAGAAAATAGATGGGAAATAGCCCAATGTGGCTTCCTTCAGTTAGTGAGACCTAATGAAGGCCTAATGTTGCTCCTGCTGGGATCCTTCAGCAGCTTTGAGGCAGCTGAAGAATTACCGTATATAGAGCAGGTATTCCCTAGGAACGCCTCCTGCTTTCTTTATAGACCAGACCTTTATGATCTTTATAGATGGTAAGGAGTCTGCAGAACAAAAATCTAACTCAAGTTTTCACAGTAGTATTCAAGTAGGCTAAAGGTGTGTTGCTTGCAACCTACTATATTAAAAGCTGCTGCCCTTTCAGTAACTCTTTCTGCATTGTATTAGGTGGGTTTTTTTGTTGAGACTTCAGCCTGCACAGCTTCCTAAACAAGCTCCTAAAACTTGAAATCTTGCACGCATTTGCAGAAGCAGCGGGTGCCAAGGAAGTGGCAGTTACAGTGCTGCCACCAATTTCAGTGGCACAGCAGGAATGGTCTTTAAGAGTAAAGCTAGACTTACAAGCGTTCCATGTTCTTGGGGAATATTCCTTATTACAAAACAAAACTTCTTTCTTAGAAGACTTAAGGTAAAGAAATAACTCCTTGCCAAGATAATGTCTGCTGCTCTTGGTTACTGGCCTCACTAGACCTTTCAGGAAAAATCTGGTTTAGGCACAGGTGGAGTTGTGCTGTTTCCAGAGAGTATTTTATAGGGAATGACTAAGCTGTGCCATAGGCAATTCCGATCTTGGCAACTTAAAACCTTTTGCTCAAGTGAGGGATTCAACAGCCCTCTAGGTTTCCCCTCCCTTTTGTCTCCTTGTCCAAGGTCCTTTGACACATTTTGTCATCTTAACATCTGCAGAGAGAACTAACTTAACGTCTACCTACCACGTGCTGGGTAAATAAAAATCTATCTCACAGCATGGCAAGACACTCCTTCCACCAATAAAGACCTATAGAGATTTGCCCAAAATTCAGACACTGTTTAGAAGATTGAAATTCTTCTCTTTAGTTTGTGTTCTCCATTTTCACTTTTCACACACTTCTCCACAGCTTAGCCTTTTTTTCTGAAAGAAGTGTTTAAAACATCCCAACAGAGGCTTTTTTTGTGAACTATCTCAGATTAGGAGGCAGCCAGAAGAGGTTTCTTGTGGAATTCAGGCAGCATTTACAGCTTGATTAATGCACAAGTGGCTTATTGCTCCTCAGTCTTTCTGTATTTTTATTACAGTAGCATCTAGAGATCATAGCTCTGTCAGGTTGGTATTATACAAACATGGCCCCTTTCCTACTTTCCTAGATGCCTACGTGCTCAAATTAGAGAAAGCAGAAATTTTATCTCTCTTCCCATCCAGAGTTTTCTTATCCCTCACTGCCTTATTATTTTGAGAGTGGGAGCAGGCTGTCTTGGTCTGGACTTGCTGTCCCTGTTCTAATGATCTTTTCCCTTTTTTCTGTGGAGTGGAAGTGGAAGATTTTTCTTATTAATAATGTAATCACACTAATACTTTGTGGGTTTTTTTCCATAGCATCAGTAACTTCATGTGTTAAAAAGAAAGCAATGAGGAGGGGTAAATGTCAGCACTGAGCTGGTGGCCTGGGAGGTTGGTGAAAGCTGGTGATTGGGGTAGAGCTTTGGGGAAGCTCACATGGCTCTGACCTGGAGTATCCTAATAGTGATCAGTCCATTGAATAGCAAACTCAGTCATAAATGGAAGCAAGTCAATATATATTAGAAAGTGCATTAACTACGTAATATTTTTCTGGATCACTCTGAACGACACACTTCGTGAAATCCTCCTTTGATTTTTCGGAAATATTTGCTACAACCCTCTGATTTCTTCCAGTGACTTGCTATTAGTGATTTCATCTTATGCTGTATGACTTTTTAGTAATATACTGGGAATTTTTTTCTTTCATTGTTTTGTTCTTCAGTGCAGACTGAACAACTTGGAGTCTGGGCTTCCCTAGAGCTTCAGCCATATTATTCTCTTGTTTTTGCTGTTCCATCTCAGCTGTAAATTGCATTTTCTGTCTTTTTCTAGCAGTGGGAAGAGCTGTTCTTGTCCCTCCAGAAGTCTGGTTTCTTTTGGTTAATTTAATACCTTTTCCACTGGAGATAGTTTATCAGTTTCTTAAGCATTCTGCTATGTTTTATTGGCCTTATTGTCTGTCTTGCTGTTTAATAAGTCTGGCACAGTGCCTTCCCAATGGATTTCCTATGCCTCCTTTGTGTACAAGGTTTTCAGCAGTTAGAGAGAGTGTTTTCTTGTTGGTTTCAGTTTGTTTGGGCCAATGGGTTCTTCCCTGCTGTTTGACTGGCACATTGCGATGTTGGCTCCATCACTTTTCTCCAGCCTGATTATCTATTTGGTTGTCATATCCTTCCAGAGCTCCAACTATTTTCTGAATGTTAGTCTTGAAGTTTTTTGAGTCTCCCCGTTAGCTTTCTCACAGGGATGCAAAGTGATTTTTTTTCCCAAGGGCATACTAAATTTTAAGCTCTCTAGCCACACACACGTATTTATTATAAAAACCCTGTGCTGTCAAAGATGATTCAATTGGTTGTGACAGGGTGACTTCAGGAGTCTCACTGCTCTGCTGCTGTGGCTGACCAAGAAATGGGCACTGAGACAGACAGATAACTATCTTATGTGTGCCTGAGATAGGCTTAAATGCCAGGGGTTTTTTTGAAGTGGCACACAGAGCGTGAGCCTCTCTAACACCCTTGTGACAGCTGACCATAAAAGATAGTAACGGTGTACAGAAACACAGTTACAGACCCATCTGGAGACTGACTAGTTGTGTCCCCCACCCCAATAAAGAGGAACCACGTTCTATGTAGTGAAAACAGAAATGATAAGCAAGAAAACAAAAACTTCCCCAGCGCTGAAACGTAGAGACATGTTCCTAAAGCACTTGTATGCCTGCATTTCCCACCAGCGTGCTGTAGGGAGAAAGGTTTGGGAAGCTGAAGGACAGGCATAGATGCTTGTATGTTCTCCTGTGAAATCCATAGCAGAATCATATCTCTTGAAATGCATAGTATATGGGGTACGATTTGTATGGACCTGTGACTCAGATTTTCTGGACTGAATCTTTCATCATTCTTATCCAGGTTCTGCCACACGTCATCACACTCAAATCCTTACTTTGTGAACATCTCCATGGAAGACAACAAAATAAGTTACAGGGAGAAGTGATGCTGTGTGTCTGAACTGGAGCCTGCATCAGCCTGGGCAAATCACTAACCTTCTGCCAAGCTGATACAAGTCACCTCTTGTGAGCTGGATGTGCTGTTTGTGCAGTGAGTTCATCTGTTACAAGCTCAGCTTTGCACGTTAGGGTCAGAGCAAAGTGCTGCATGTGCAGGATCAGTTTGCAGGAGAGGGAGCATCTGTAAAGGCTTCCTTTTCTGGGCTTTTGTATTAACAAGTGAATTAATGCAGCTCTTTTGATCAGTTTATTTCCTGGGCTGATATTTCTTCTGGCTCTTACAAGCCTTTGCATTTCTTGCTCCTCATTTCAGTGTCTAAACATCTCACTTTCATTTGTCCACATAAAACTCCTAAGAGGCAAGGTTGTAGCTGAAACTTGGAGAGCTGAAATGACTTTAATAAGCCTCTATAAGCAGTTTGTGAGAGGACAGGGACAAAATTTAGGATTTTAGAGGCTTGGCACCAACACCATTTCCAGTAGTGCTCCAGTTGTTTGGGAGGGCTTTGCTTCTGGAGATTTGCCTTATCTGTCTTTCAGGAACTTGCTGTTGAGCTTAATTTAGTGCAGTCCCACAGTCCTCCTTTTAAAGATGTCTTTCAAACCAGTGTTTTCTATGAACTTGTGAGTTTAATTCCCTTTATGATATAGAAACATTGTGATTGCAGAATCACAGAATGGTTGAGGTTGGAAGGGACCTATGGAGTCATCTTGCCCAATCACCCTGCTCAAGCAGGGCTACCTAGAACTACTTCTGGTCTATGTCCGGGTGGCCTTTTAATATCTCCAACAATAGAGACTCCACAACCTCCCTGGGCAACCTGTGCCAGTACTTGGTCACCCTCACAGTGAAAAATTTCCTGATGTTCAGACAGAGCCTCCTGTGTTTCAGTTTGTGCCCATTGCTTCTGGCCCTGTCATTGGGCACCACTGAAAAGAGCCTGGCTCTGTTGTCTTTGCACTTTCCCTTCAGGTATTTATACACACGGATAAGATCCTCCTGAGCCTTTTCTTCTCTGGGCTGAACAGTCGTAGTTTCTCAGCCTTTCCTCATAGAAGAGATGCTCCAGTCCCGTCATCATATTCATGGCCCTTCGTTGGACTTTCTCCAGCAGTTCTCACTTGTACTGGGGAGCCCAGAACTAAACCCAGCACTGCAGTTGTCTCACCAATGCTGAGTAGAAGGGAAGGATCACCTTCCTCAATCTGCTGGCAACACTCCTTCTCATGCAGCCCAGGATACCCTTAGCCTTCGTTGTGGCAAGGGCAATTACGTTCTTCTGTTTTAAGGAAGGTTTTAGGGTTGTATCCTCCCTCCTGAAATGTGAATGTTTGTAGGTCTGTGGTCTTAACTAAAAGAAGGGAGCAGCTTTAGACAGAAATATTTTTCTCAAGAATTTAGTCAGTGCATTTAAAAGAGTATTAATAAAAATAACAACACCTTTAGGGAAGTCTGACAAAAAATACTTCCACACTGTTTCTTATTTTTTTACTTCTCTGGATTTAGTGGTGCCTTAATTTCAACAGTTCTGGAGACTCCACAGTGTCTCAATTTTCAGTAGAAAAAGGGATTGGAAAAATGCTTTTCAGGCACCTGTTTAAAAATAAAATAAAATAAACACAATTTTTTTTTTTTCTTTTGCTGAGCAACCAGAAACATTACATAGCTGCAGACTGCCAATGCAGTCTGGGAAATGGCATGGCTGTTTTATTTCAGTGTTCAATCTTTATGTTTGTATTGGCAGGGGCAAATACACCTATATATCTATATCAATGCAGTTAAACCCCACTGATGTACTTCTGAGGACTGGGTCATGCTGAAAGTTCCTTATTAACCAAACTTCAAGGTGAATGGCAGGCATGAATCTCCTGTGCCTGGACTGTAAATTGAGCACATCAATGGAAATGACCAAATTGAAGGTGAAAGGAATCTTTGCAACATGCTGCAATTCTGCTTTCTGATAGTTGATGCAAACGAGGATCAGAGCTGAATGTGAGGGCAGAAAAAAAGAACATTTGGAGGTGAAATTTGGAATGAAGCACAGTTCCTTAGAGACAATGGAAAATCTCTGTTGAAGGAAGGCACTGATGATCAGAAAGGAGGACAAAGAAGCGGGATGTGACAAGAGGTAAAAGATGGTTTCCAGGTGCCATGGGGAGGTGGCACAGGCAGCAGTGTGCAAAGTGTTCCTGGGCAAAATACCAGTTTGGTTTAGAAATACTCATTAAAGTCCAATGCTACTACAGACCTCCTTCATCTGAATGGGGAGCAGGAAACCTCTCTCTCTGTATAGACACTTGAGCACTTGGCATCCCCGGCCACCCTGACTCCAGAAAGTCTGATAAAAGACTGAAATCAGCAGGGAATTGCTGAACTCCTCACAGCTAAAAAGGGTTTCACTCGTGTTTTGAGTGGAAATTTTGAGATGACTTTTAGGTAGAGGCTACTCATCTGTGCATCCCTGGAGCAGCATGGGCTGCCATGGACTTACCTCTACTGAGAACTGCAAGCCAAAGCGTTAGCAGCAGAAGACTTGTGTCCTGTTCTCACCTCTGCCTCTAATTTGTTTCTTAATTTTGGGTAACTTACACAATTACATCTCCAGAGTTTGGCTTGCTTGTCTGTATGATATATGATAGCCCTTTTATAAAGATTACTTCACAAAAGGTTGTACTTGCAAAGGGATATTATTATATAGCATGTGGTGGATAGAAATTAGGTGGCTTTAAGTAATCGACTGATTTGTATCCAAAGGATTCATATGGGAGCTATTTATACTACTAATGGTGAGTAGGAGTGTCACATTATATGGAGGTCTAGACTGATCTTTTTCTATAATTCTTTTCTTCGATTTTATTCTGTCGTCAAAATCTTGACAGGTTATCAGTACATTGTCCAGATGTCTATAACAAATAACCGTGATATACAAGCATGGAAAGCCTACTGTAAAACAAAAACCCCAACAAACTAAATCTTTTATGGTGCATTATTCACTACATATATTTAAAAAAAAAAAAGCACTGTATATACAGCCTGCTCCTATTGCATTGGGATTTCCATCCTTGTTTTAAAATTTCACTTTGTGCTAATAATTGCACCTAGCTGTAATACATTTTTAATAATAATAAAAAAATTGTTGTAAAGGTACAAGGAATAAAATAGCAGAGGGTTGTAGGATGATATTAATGCAGTATGCTTTTCATATGGTTCGTAGGAATTGCCACTTTTAATCATAATCATAACCATAAGCCTCCAAAGCCCTACTTGGTTTGAAATAATTTAGTGTTGCAAAATCAGTCATGAAAGTTCCTTGACCTGAAAGTTTGCCAGTTTAGAGAATGGAAAAACAGGCCTAGCAAACATAAGTGTATTGAAATGTTTTAGAATATAATAAATAAATTCTGTTAAACTCAGTAGGGCAGATTCAAGAATATGTAAAGTCTATTTGTACAGCTTTGACTGGATGATTTGCACAGGACAGGTTTGAAACATAGCCTTCTGAGAGTGAATTTCAGTGATTTATTAAATTGGTTGTCATTCAGTGAGAGTGGGGAAAATTTTTATGTATCCAAATTGGGCATTGTAAGTAGATCTTTCATGCTCTGACATTTGCAGTAGTCACAGTGTATGTCTGCAATATTAAAAAAAGAGCTTACCTTATACAACAAGGACTGCACAATCACATTTGCATAGATTTTAAAGATTAATTTTGGATTAAACATTTACTCTGCTTTGATAAAAATCATAGCCAGTCGTCATGGATATCTTCACTGCATGCTCTCTTTTTAAAAAAGTATCCCCACATGGTACATAACATGGAATGAAACTTGAGCTGTCTAAAAGCTGACTCAGTTCAAGGCTCACAATCTGACTGCTGTTGAGCATGAGGATTTGTTTTTCTTCACAGGTGGAAGATTCTCATGTCTCAAACTTAATTTTCCATTAAGTTTCAAATGCTGAGCAGGATCAGGGAGGGGAGATGCAGTTGTCTGGACACTTTTCAGAGGAAAAAGAATGAAATGCCCTCAGGAGCTGAAATGTCTCCTCAATTTCCAGAATTTCCTGTTGAAGAACTGTCGTAGAAGGTAAATTTATACTTTTAAGGCATATGGGTCAATGTCAGGCTCAAGCAGGACAGCAGTTTGAAGGGTGATAGTTATTGACCAGTACTAGTCCTATCTGATCACACCCAAAGGACTGACTTTGTTCTTCCCATAAATGCTCTTGGGTCTGATCTTCTCCACTGGCAGCCCAGCCTGTGGAATATTTTAGATGTGGATCTGTTTGTCCATTGGCATCACAGGAAAAATTCCCTTATTACCAAATAGACTTGGGAAAAATTCAAAACGAGGATGTTCTAACACAATGAATACTTCTGGCTTCAGTTTCTAATCAAGACTTGGATTTAAGTGGTGTTTGCAAGTTGCTTGCATTCGTACTTGCATGTATGTTGCTAGAGATAGCCTGAATCGTAATATGGCTTCCAGCCCCCAATTTCTCTCTCATGTTTTTGTTCCTTCACTGTTTTTGGGAAACTCATTAATTTACCCTCCTTCCGGTTCTTAACTGTGTAAGAAACTTTATGAAGGTTTTGTATTCCGACTGGGGAACTCTGGAGGACTTAGATTCTAGAACTTGTGCCACCTCTATTTTTGACTAATCTTTTTAATACTCTTGCTTTCATTTCAGCATCTGCTCTCAAGGCTTGGAAGGAGACAGTGCTTGGCACTGCATTTGAAAAACACAGAGTAAAAAATGTATAAATGATCTGTCATAGCTTGGATACTGTTGTTTAATATTGAAGGGTAAAAAATGGCTGTTCTATTGCATTTACCCGTAACAAAGTTTGATAATGTACACAGGAAAAGGACAGTTTAAAACTTGTATGCTTTAGTTACCTTTCTCCAGCCTCCTCATTTATCATTCCACTTTAATTTTTAAATATTTCATTGCATCTTAATAATATGCTTAAAATTTAGCTTGGCATGAAATGCATAAACTGTATTATTAATATCCTATTATTTTATGGTTATACAAGAGCAGATTTGAATTGTCACTTTAAATCAGACCATAAGTCAAAGCAAAGATCTTAATAGGCTGCTTAGATCTCTATCTTCACTGAATTAAACAGTAATTTGGCAGTCTCTTCTGCTAAATGTGGTGAGATAGCTAGTTAGTGTGATATGCCCAGGCAAATGTATTGTGTTGCAACGATGGAGACAATTCCCTGTGGCAATTGCACTGACAGTTGAGTTGATTCTTCTTGATACACTGATTCAGCGTGTTCTTAATGTTGAGGAAGGAAAATGTGTTTTAGAGGCTCCAAATGTGAATTCTAGGAATTGGGCTGAATATCACTTGTGTCACCCAAGATAGTCTTCCCATATTCTTATGATATTCTTGCTTTGTAGTCCACTAAAATGCCTTTACTGTGGAATGTATCTAGTTGGAAATTATATCTAAATTGTATGCTATTCCTGAAAATACGTAGTATTCCTGAAGATCTCCATATACTTGATAGGGAATAGACCCTGTGCTTTATAAGGACACCTAAGCTCCATTATCTAGCACTGGTGTCTTTGACAACCAAATATTTTTCCAGATGTCTCACCATCAGCACTTCTGTACATCCAGAAAACAGCTACAATACATGTGCTGAGAAACTGAGCATACTCACTGCAATGCATGGGGTACCTTGAGGGCTCATGTGAACCACATCCAAGTGGGACTCGCCTGTCTCATAATACAGAATCACTCCTGACTCTGCATCTCCAGCACTTTGGAGACTAAGGGACTGCAATATCTTGTAGATGCCCTTACTTTTTATTTAAAGTATTTGATTTAGATCTCTATTTTGATAGCATCTTCCCAGGAGAAAAAGTGATGTTTATAAAAATCCATGTTACAAATGAAGTGATGGTGTTGTTAACACCTTAAAGTAGATATAAATGTTTAGCGTAACCCGTCTTCGTAGTTTCCTGAGAAGAAATGTCATTTTAGATGGTCAAATATGCTTGGACTGGAAATAGCTAAGAACTTTTTTGCCATAAGTGAGCATTCATTACAGAATGTAAACATTTTTTGCAGATGAGGTAGATTTGCTTATGATAATATTTCTTCAGACACTACCAAATAAAGCAAAATAAACAGAAAATACCACTGCTGGTCTTCTATGTTCTGGTCAAAAGAGGCTACCTTCAGTAAGACATTAGCACTTTTCCACCTCCTTCAGTTGCTGTCCACGTATGTCAAAAAAACCCCTCTAGGTAGAAGGTGAAAAGGAAAGTACTCTGTGTAAATATAAGCCATGTTTTCCCAAATTTTCATGTATTTTTTTCATTGACTTGGAGAAACGTTTTTGTATTGTGTATGTTCCTGTACTTCAGTTGCTGTTTAAAATGTGTTCAATACACATTTTAAATTCTATTTTAGAACAGAAATATAGTTCTAATAATATTGGGAAAAAGCAAGGTGACAGTAAAAAAGCAAATCCCTTAAGAATAGGTATTATAGAAGACTTGTGTTTCTCCTGAGAATAAAGCAGCAGTTTTTACTTCAAATTAGAACTTGAATTTTACTGAAACCAAAGACTGTATTTCAAGAATTGCTAATACTGGAGAGAAGATGATGAATCAATACTTAAAGCAATTGTTTGTGACATGAAGAAAGATCTTGCAGATAAATACACAAAAAGAATGATTTAATGTTGTGTTTCTCTTATTTCTTTTACTACTTGTGCTTTCACCGAACGCTACCTCAGCTCTCCCAAACATGATTACCATTTCAGTCTTGCTGTCAAATTAGGAGAAGAGCAAGGCAGGAAACAAGTATCATTAAACTGCTGGCTGTTAAAAGGAGAAACAGAAGCAGCCAGATGCTTGTACTTCAGTCTCATCTTAAGCTGTCAGCTTTGGACTTAAAGGCTTTTTACTTTCTTGTAGTATAAGTGCATACTTTCAACCTCTTCAGACATCCTTGACTTCATCTATGGTGAAAATATTCAGCTATACCGATATTCTGTGAAAGACACTCAGCAATTGCATTTCTTAATTTTTCTTTGTTAAGGATAGTAATGTCACCATTTTAACTGCTTTTGAAAGTGTGCTTAGGAGTCTCTTCTCTTGAGCAAAAGCCACTTTTTGTCAGTCTTTCTGTGGGACAACACCACTTCATAATTTCTGTTTTCTACAAAAAAGACATCTCTGTGCCTTGCTTCATGGTAGCAGTCATCCATAAAGCCACCACTTGGCTTTTTTAACAAAAAATACACTCTTTCGCCCATGGTGAAGTTGAGATGCATATCCTCGTTTCACTCTTGAGGACTTTCCTGTCCTGTGCTGGTGAGCTTCTCCAGAAAGCTACATTAAAAAAGAAAGGGACAAAAGGAAAAAGGAACAAAACTTGCCTCATGCATTCATTGCATTCATTTACCTTCAGTTTAAACATAGGATCTCGTCATCTCCTTAGAGGTTATGTCTCTGTTTCCTTCCACAGACTAGGCAGGATTATAGAAGAACTTAAGTGCAGCTGCTTCGCTGCCTGAAAGCACTCCTAAAATATTCTTTTTTTTGTGAAAAATTTTGTTTTCATTTCAGCTGGTAAAGCAAGTGTTTTTAAATTTGGGGATTTGCTAAGTTTTTGTCTAGGCTATCTGCCCACCTATGAAATGACACCAGTTTTGCAGTTCTGTGGCCCTGAGGGGCAGAGGGAGGTGCAGTTACAGAGGTTAGCAGGAGCATCGGCACATGTGCCTCAAAAGTACAGGGAGGCTCTTTCAGGCAGCTGGTAGAGACCCCTGCCAAGAAAACCAGGGTAAGTGTTCTTTAGCTTAATAGGATTATTTTGCACTGCTGAAAAGACACGAAGTTAGTTGTAATCTGGCTAGAGTTTTCCAGTGGGTGATCTCCCCTGCTCTCTCTGAAATACTGGTTCATCTGATGCTAAAAGTGATCCTGATTTTCTAAAGGAAAGGACTGGGAATGTACTACAGATGAGCCAGGGCTATATGGAGCCACGTGATACTGAAGTTACATTTCTATAAGAGACTGTACTGAGGCTACGTCTTTAACATATGTGTGGACCTGGGAAATGACACTTCTCTGTAAATATCTTTTTCATCATGCAGGCATTTATTTAACAGTGTTTCCATAACTGTAAAAATGAATGAAATCTGATTTCCTATGGGTTTGATTTTTCTGTTTGATTTTGTTTTCTAAGAAAGTGTGAACTCTCCCTGGAGCTTTCCCTTAGTGGGAGCAGGTATGAGGAGTTGCCTTCTCACGTGGGTATTTTCAGGGTTTCTCTATTTTTCATAAGGTTGCTAGGACCCAGCCTATCTTCCTGATCTTGATCTTTCAAATTCAGTTCAAATCAGTCAGTGGGCTCAACATTTACTGAGGGTGACAAATATGCAGGTAGGCACAAACAGGAAGCACTATCATAGTGGAAAACCAGACAAAAACCTAACAAGAAAGCTTGTGCAAATGGAATATTTTTTAAGTTTCATAATGCTGAAGATTTGGATGGGGAGAGGAGGAAAGCTGCTAGCCCATTGACAAGTTGAAAATGGTGTGTAGTACAATATGCCAGAGTCAGCATACTTAGGTGGATTGAGTGTCTTGTAGAGAATCTGTCTGACATGTTCCTTTCCTGTGAAAAGGCACTTTAAAAAGTCACTATTTTGCTTCTGGTGTTATCCTGGCTATTAAACAAGTTCATTTAATTTATTTATGCCTTATTTATAGTGTGTTAGAAGATAAGTAAATGACCTATTGACTGCTCTGCATTTTAGCTGAGCACATAAATCTTGCCTAACATTGGGATATTTTAAGCATTTGAACTTCTTTTATAGGACCTGCATATAAACTTGAGCTTTGTTTTTTCTGAGTTGCTTTTTAGACATTAGAGTATATATTTTAAGTGTTTAGATAGTTTTCCTAATGCAATGGAAATCAAGTGCTCATACATGTTTTTGGAATGTTGTTTTTGTTATCTTACAAATATAATAGTAATTAATAATAATCCAACAATTCTGATGACCCTCAGCCTTTTTTGAACTGCAGGTATAAGAAATACGAACAAACGTACATTAACAGCAAGGGAGGTTTTCTTAAGCCTGTCTGTACATAATTTGTCAATGTAGTAGAAAATCAAATTTAATCTATGTATAATAAATTGAGCTGACATTCCCCAAACAAAGCTTATTACTCAAGAGTGGCAAAGCACTGGCTGTAGTAGTGACTTCAGCACTGACTCATTACAAGAGTGGCTTGGTGCCAATTGCCAATTTTCATTTGCAAAGAGCCCTCAGAACCTGCTCCCTTACTTGGAATCGCCGCTGTTTTGGCCTGACTCTACTGAGTATGTTTCAGTCTTGTTTCTTTCTGTCTTCTTGGCATAGTTAAAGTTTCTTCTGCCTTCATGTGCTAGGGGAACAGCTTGTATGCAAAGTTAGTTTAGTTACGTGGTTTTTTTTGTTTTTTCCTGTTCTCCCCCAAAACCTCCTTTAAGATCCAGAGCCAAACAACTAGTGGCTCCAGGGCCATGCTACATTGCAGCCTTGCCTTCAGTTATACAGTGCCAGAGACACAGTGCTATTTCAGCCAGTGTTGTATAGGGGCAAATGTGGATTAAAGTACAAAGTTATCGCCATTATATTATGCATACAAACTGTAAAAAGCCATTACAGAAATCTGCTTTTGCCATATGTATATTAGCTAAAAGGTTGCCTTGGGGCTCAGCTATAGGACTAGAAATGGCTTTTCCTCACTGTATTTTTATGACATGCTGTTTTTTCTGCAGAAAAGTTCTTTAAGGCCAGTGTTTTCAAAAACTGATTTATATGCCTATTATTCGGTTGTCCATCTTAGGCCAGCAGTGCTCTCTAGCTCTGAAAAATCAGTCCCAATTAAATGCAAATTACAATACCAAAAATATTAGCCATAGTTGAAATACAGGCTTTTAACTTTCTGGGGTTCAGAGTTCAGACTCCTAACTGTTTAACATGAATAAGAATGCTTCTGTATGTCAAGTGGGTATGAGACTTCATTGATTAGTTTTGTAGTAGGTTTGGAAACGCCCATGACATTGCCAGCTTGTGGGGATGCATCAAAGTCTTTCGGGAAGTCACCTGAATTTTCACAAAGTTTATGTCCTTCAGCCATTGTAGTTTTTAGTCATGAGAGTCCCAGCTAATCTTGACTGAGTTTTTAGTAAAAAGCATATCGGAGGATAGAAATTGGAAAACAGCTTCCAAACCAGGAAGCAAACATAATTATACAGAAGTAGCCCACTCATGTTACTTTTTTGATCCAGTTGGGGTTTGGGGAAGACCTTCTGTGTGATATTTCTGGTGAGCAATACTAACCTGGCATGATGTGGTATTGCATAATAGAACTTTAAATAGCTATGGTGAATAACATGGTCAATTTAAACTCCTCTTTATAATTCTAGAATTTCTCAGGATGAGTATATTTTTTTTAAATATACTTGTTGTTCATAGGTACTATTTGCTTCTAAGTGCTGTTATTTATTCTACAGACTGAATAATAAACAAATTAAAAGTAGTATTTGGAATTCTAGCCATGCTTCTCAGCCATCAGCAGAGTATGTGTTATTTTCATTCTCTGAATGAATGAGCATAGCTTTTTATTACTTTTTCTCTTCCCAAGTCCTCACAGATGAAGTACTCGTATCCTCCCTGTGATGTGCTACTTTGCTGGCCCTGAGGGCTCTGATAAGGAATTTTGGGAATAAGGTGATCCTGTGATGAAATGTCCCCTACACGATGTAAAATAATACCAGGCAGATGAGATTTATTGGTTATAAAGCTTTCATTAGCAAAGTAAACTTCTTTTCTGCAAGGTGCTTCAGTGCCTTGTGTGGGTGGCTCATTGTTTTCTCCTGCGTGGGATTTTGGAAATGTTACCCACTTGCAATGTGAAGCACTGTCGTGTACCAAGCCCACTGTGCTATATAATATACTGTTATATGTTAACTGCGGTTTCTTGCAAAGATACTTACCTTTACCGGTTGTACTAACATGCATAAAAAGAAAAATAGGCTCTTATATATCTCTCTTTCTACAGGATTGAAACACTTTACTGACAAATGCTTCTTGTCTTTGATAACATTTCTGAAATCTATCGAACAGGGTTTTAAGTTTTACAGTGCTTATATGTACAAGTTAAATGAAATCAAAGCAACCTCCAAACGAAACACCAGAAAAAAAAAAACCAACCTTCTCACTCTTCTTTCTTTTTTTTTTTTCCCCTTCTTACTCTTCATAATACAATGAGTTTGTCTTTAGATGGCTGTATCTTCAGGAGCACTCCTGAAATGATTTTTTGAAATATCTTTCTCTGTAAATACTGCACTAGTCATCACAGGCCCTTGCCTCTGAGAAAACTCATGCAAAAAGCAAAGACTCATTGAAATCCTAAGGGGAGAAAATTCAAAAGGGGTTGGGTATGTACAATCATTGTCTCCATTGTGCAATCACTGCTAATATGAATTCAAGTTAAAATTCAAATGAACACTTGCAGAAATGTTCACCCATCTCACACATTTTATATAAATATGAGATACATGTTATTTATATACATGATGTAAATAGCATCAGTTTCTTGGCTCTTTTAAAATGGCTTGAAGAAATGGAGTAATCGCTTCAGCTGATGAGGCTTTGCAACATGTAATTTACTATGGGTCCCATCACTTTTGAATGTGTTGAGATTATGTTTGATGTATTATTGAAAATGTAACTCCTTCATTTGAAATTCTTCTCAACTCTCAAACAATGAGAACAGTCACAACAAAGAAGAGAGTGGGAAACAGAGAGGGAATGAATGTCTGACAAAATAGCCAGAATAGCCATCTAATAAACACCCCAGTAAAGGAATATTTGGATAGGCTGAAGTTGTCCTTCCTTTTATTATACTTTTGCCTCCCCACATTTTGACTATTTTGTCTTTTGTCTTCTGCTGTATGTTCCTAGAGGTTTATAGGTATTTTTATATGTGTATTAATGTTAAACTACTGAAGGAGTTCATCTGTATAGAGAATTATAACATCCTTTTTTTCTCCTCAACCAGCAGTGGAGTATCCACAGCGCAGATATCCCCTAGATTATCACGTCAATGAATGCTGGGGAAAGGGGGAGGTGAGCCTCTGCTGCTTTTTTTCCCCAGGTGATTCAGGAGGGAAGACTAGCTTGGGTCCTTTCAAGTGATCTCCACAGAGGTCGGTTTTGTTTCAGTGAAAGTGTGTGTTAACCTAACCATGAAGAATACTTCCCTTTATCACCTCTCATCACCTTGTTGAACTGGCTCGGCAATATTAAGTTACTCCTTTGATAACAACATTAGGACAGTTGTAAGAGCTGAACTGGGATTTATATCACTAACCAAGATACGGTTTGTCTCATAATCTCTGTGTTAGGATTGACTGTGGATTTTGGCTAGGGAATTCCTTGCAGGATGTCAAGATGGGCACTTCTTAGCCCACTGCAGCTAGTGGCAAAGCTGGCAAAAGCATCCCTGATCTCAGAAGCAACACGATTTCACCCAGTAGAGTGCAAGTTACTTGCAGTTATTTTACGCTTATTTGTTTCTGCTTGCCTCGTTTGTCACTGTTACCACTAACAGGTATGAAGCTCCATCTTTTCCTCTGTGCTATAACGTAATAAATAATTGTGAAAAGCTAGCAGATTTTATGCTACTGCGCTAATTTATTGCATGCTGCTGTCATGAGCAACAACAACGGCAAAACCTTTAAAGTAATATTTGAAAAAGAAAAGAGCACACATGGAGGTTCAGAAATAGCTTCTTAAAAGAGCACTTGAGAGTGTGATTTCCCTACCAACATCTCCTCACCGACAGACCATTAATGGCCTAGCAATTTGTGACAGGAGTACAGCTCTGTGAATGATTGTAGCTCTTTTTTTTTCTTTTTATTTTGAATTTGCCTGAGGAACAAAAACAAGCATGTTAAGGGACAACCCCAAAGGAAAATTGATATTTATTTTTCTTTTCCACAAAACTAAACAAAGTCCCAAAGCATATGTTGATTTCAGAGCGGGACGTTTTGCTTTAATACACAATGAAATACAACATTTAATTTTCAGTTGTATTTAACTGTTTTTAAGTAGGTAAAATGTCAAAGCAAAACATGTTAAGAAAACAGTGCAGCATAAAATGTTTATCAAATGTGTTGCTAGCCACAGAGAAGATAAATTCCATCCAAAGTCTCAAATGCTGCTTCTTGAAGTTGCGTTTTCCAGCAAATGTAATCTAGTCTTAATGGACAGAGACAAAATTCTTGTCTCTTGCATTCTGCACATGCTCAGACAAAACCTTTGCTCTGCTAAGTGTATTCCCATTAGTTACCTTATTCTCTTTCCCTTCTTGGTCTCTGTTTTGTTTCACTCTTCTACAGCATCTTGTCTGGAAGACTACAGTGTATATTTACATTGCATAGAATCTAGTTAAATTGAGCCATAGTAAACTAAATGGCTGTAATAATAAATTCCAAGTCTCTACCTTGCTGGTTTTTTTCCTTGTATAAAATGTTGCTGTTATTTTATACTGTACAATGTATTGGCATCCATCCCAAGTTATAATTAGCTTTAAACAAAGAGACATTTTCTTTGGGGGGCAAAAAAAAGGAGACCAAGAATCAGTGCACTGACTCACAACCAGATATTCCAGTTGCTCTTACCTATTTCTTACCTTTTCTTCTCTAGTATAAATTTAGCATACAACCATACTGTACTTCATGTGTTCAGGAAAGACTTTGAGATCTCCATGTTCAGCCAATCTTGTGTGAGCTCTTGCATTTAATCCACTTGCCTTACATTGAGTGTGGTCATTTGCGTATGACTGAAGTGTAACTGTGTATCATCCCAACAGCAAGTTTCATTTACATGTGTGTTTACAGAAAGTATCGCATCAGAAGTTTCATTTTGTCTCATCTTTCAGTTGATCTGGAAATGCTAATGGCTAGAGACAGACACAAGGAGGCCACAGCTATATTAAATTAATGTACCGATGGTCTTTGGCATTTGTGAATAGTCTTCTACCATTAAATTCTAAACTTATTCTGTCTGTAATTCAGTGCTTGTATTTTTTCTTTTCCACCTTCTTTCTCCCTCTGGGATATGGTAGTAAATGAAAAGGGCGCATGGTTCTGCAAAATCCTCATATGTCCCTTTCTTAAGGGGCCACAAAGGATGCTTACAAAATTCCAATTTTTCTCTGTTCCTGGGAGCAAACCAGGAGCACACCCTTTAGCTTTGTGTTCATGTTGATCACAATCAGTAACAAACTAAGCCTCTCTATGGAATACTTAATTTGATCTAAATATATCCATAATTTGATCTAAATATTAATATAACTGTATTTACATGGTTCTTACAGGGAGAGAAGATGGAACACCTGTAGAAGTCACTGGATATAATAAGCAAGCAAGACAAAAGGGAAACCATAACCAAACAGGCTCCTCTGTGCCATCACTCTGAATTCAATGCCTACTAGGCAGCTGGATGCCCATTTTTAGAAAATCTTTTCTTCAGGCCTAAATAAACACACGCTTTCACATTGACGTTGGCAATCAATACAAAATCCATCAAAATGTGAATTTACATCAGCATCTAGAAGCTCTTTCTTTAGGCTAAGCACATCTTGAGAAATTCACGAGAACAGACAAGTTAATTCAGAAGGTCTTTTCTGGTTTTTCTACTCTTTAATAATTAAAATAAATATTCCTGTGGGATGGAGCAGTGAGCAGCAGGAATAACTGGTAAAAAGTGAAATGGTTGGACTACATATGGCATCCCTTCCATGTCCTATTTTATTCTGTTAATCCTGCAGATGCAATAGAGTGGATTTTTACAGGGAGAAAAGACAGTCAGGGGGAATGGGCTTTCTAAAGAGGATTTGGCACCACTTTGGGACTTAGATAAAGGTCAAACATTCAAAAGAGGCCAGCATCAAGCAGCTCCAACCATGACACTTGTGCACATATTTTTCAAAGGAGTCAGCGTCTTGTATGTAGAGCTTGTTCTGATAATCTTATTTGTTTTGGTGGCAAAGCTGAAGCTAAGCTCTTCTGAAAATCTGACTGCTGTAGCCAATTATGTTGACAGAAGCCCAGTTGATGCACATTGGATTGTGATTCGGAATGGTCAGAGAAATGGAAATTTTGTGTGTGTTCCATAGATTTTGAAATGTTTAGTTTAAGAGAAAACTGAGCAGAACTAAGAGCTTATTGCAAGCCTCTCTTGTGTAGCCTTCTGGAAATCAGCCCCATAATGTTTAGTCAGTGCATTCTTTTCTTCAAATGGTAGGGAGACAAACTGAATGGCATTTCATTGTTGGGTGTAATTTTCTTCTTTTGAAGAATCATATGTAATTTATTATATAAATAGTGAATATTTTAAGTGATGAGTGAAATCAAACCCTACCAATGTGTTGGATATTTTACCATTAATCTCAGTAGAAACTGTATTGACACTAATTTTACAAACGCTGGCAAAATAATTTATTTAAAACAATGGAATAAAAGTTGGCTGCTTCACCCAAACATACTGAAGATTGCTCCCCTGCCTTCCCAAATAAATTATGATTTCTGAAAAAAGTTAACGATATTACTATTTTAAAAGATATGCTTGTGGTTTCTCCAACCACACTTTAATCTATATATTTTTGTGAAGAAGGCAGAAATGTACTGTGACCATAGCTACTTTTTCAATTGTGTTGTTTTAAACCAAACTGTTACAGTATGTTATGGTGGTCGTGTATGTACTTGGCTGTGGTAATTTAAACAGTGTGAGATAAAATTAATTCTTTCTCTGAATTAATTGAAGAACATGTGAGAGACATTCAATAATAACTCTCAATCCTAGGCATCTAACAAGTTTTTAAACATGACTGCCAGCCATTACTGAGGTTTTTTTTCACAATTATAAGTTGGTTAATACATTTTCTAATGCCAGTGTTTACAAGACCAAAGTTTCACCAAAAAAAATTATTTTCGGCAACTTTAAAGAAATATTGAAATAAAAATATATATGTGGAAATAAACACCTGTGCACACACACACATTTCAGAAATGTTCTTTAAAAGACCTACTGCTCATGTTACTCTTTCCATCTATTTTCTTTTCTTTGCAGCCAAGCAGAACATTCACTGGAATGTTCAAGACTAGAATAAAGACATTGGTGGGAAACTCAACAACTCCATATAGGTAATATTATTGTCCACAACAATGATATTAAGGAGAGAAATGAATATACCTGTTACTTGTTTCATCCCCTACCCCTTTTTTTTTCCTCCATGATCTTTCTGCACAAACCGCAAGTTCCAGGGTATACTTCTTAATCTCATCTAGATATGCACATGCTCATTTGCTGGAGGAAGGTTGGAGGGGATATAACAGCATAAGAAGGTCCGACCTTGTTCCGTTCACCAGAAATAGAGCCAATACTGTCTAGGCTTTATCTGAAGTTTGCTGGGGGTGGTGGTGGTGTTGTTTTTGTTGGGTTTTTTTCTTTCTTTTTTCTTCCTATATTACTGTTTTATTTCATAGTGTAAGGTAAGTTTCTAATTATAATAGACTCAACTAAAGCCCCACGGTTTCTAGATAGTATATGCTACCACTTTGACCTATTTTCATGCAGCAAAGTCACTGGTTTGATATTAATTTCTAGTGTAATGTAAAAACAGCAGCAATTTTAAACCCTGAGAAGTGTCTGTTCAGGAGAATTGATAAACAGTACTGTGCTCCCATTTTAGCTAGTTTATCATCTGGAATGTAGCAGCAACTGGTGATGCTAAGTGCACTGATATCACTTGAAGAATCTTATTAAACACAGACCAAAGTGTAAGTGGTTCATTGCCCTGAAAACAAACGTGGGAAATTTTGCAGGCTATGGATCTTTTCTCTTTCTAACTGACACCAAGCAGAGATGCAGGAGGGATTTGCTTCTTTGTGTCTGTCTTGTGTCTTTCTCAGTAGTTTCTTTTTCCTCTTGCAAATTTTGGCTCATAGGTAGCCTGCAAATATGAATTTCAACACATAGATGCTGAATATGGCTTGTATGTCTTTATGGATACTGTCTGCAGCATACAGGAAAAGCTAGAAGGTGTGCTGGAAAGAGAAAAATTCTTAGTAAACAAAACTCTTTTTTCCTTTCCACTGCATTCACAGATTATCCCTCCTAATTTTCTCCTTTTACTGTGCAAAGTAACCAGAAATGCTGATATCAGATGATTTGCCTGAACCTCAGCCAGTTATCTTAAGCTAATTATTATGGATTTTAGGCCTGTTTGCATCTTCACAGGCAATTAAACAGTATTAGAGAGCAGTCATTACAAAAGGGATCAGACTGAGTCTGAATTGAGGCTGTTACATTTTTCTTCATGACTAGAGCTATAGTAGAAAAGATCCCACCTATACACACAACACAAATATTTTGAGAACTGAGATTTTTTTTTTTCACAATAGCACACAATAGCACAATTTCTCAATAGCAACAAAAGGAGAGAAGTTATATACAGATAAATATGTTTGGATTGTCTCTGTCTAATCGATCATGTTCGGTGGGTTAAAAAAAAAAAAAATTAATCCCCTCTCCAACAACCCCTTTCAAAAAACAACCAGGGGGCAGTCTGAAAGAACAATCATTGACTGTGAGTTGCATTTACATTTTCAGCAAGGACCAGAATAAATTTTAAGTAAGCCAATTCATAATATGATAAACCTTGCTTCCCGTTCACAGAAATATATTTTTCAATTGTTTATTTTATAAAGGAACTCTTCTGGAATTGAAATATACGCATTTTTTTAATTACCTCTTTTTTTCTTTACACTGAAATAATATTTTTCAGGCCATCTTTATTTCCCATCTTTTTTAAAATAATCGAATCCTGAAACTTGAGCAATATTCTGTAAACTCTAATTGTATTGTTTTCCAATAATATATAAAGTCTGGCTGTACATACCTTATTGTACTGCAGAAACCACTTAGCAAAGAACAAAGAGAATTTTTGGTATGAGTTTAGTATGAGAAGGAAAGAAGGCAGATTAAAAAAACCTTTTAGCATTTTTGTGTAAAAGATTTAAAACCGGAGCTCTCCTTCAAACTCATGAAAATTATATGAAAGATTTAGAGTATTTTACAAAGCCAAAGAATGAAGAAGCATGAGACGCTTTTTAGATCCAGTAAGCACATTGTAAACATCCCTTGACCATTATATATGCTGGTAGAAAGAAGCCTAAACTGAAAACGCTGTTTAAAATATGAAAAGCATATATATTTAAAAACCTTTTAGAATAACTAACAGATGTACTATGAAGAATGACGTCTGGATCAAACTCCTTGCTTCTAAACATAACCCAGTCAAATACAGCTGGCTCTAACAAATTCTGATAAATGTTTTAATCTCAGTAAGAAAATGAATGCAGTGATGTGCAAAATGAGCATATGAGTATCAGTAAGATTTTTATGTGCTTTTATATGTTTTTTTCTGGAGAAGAGTATGGTAGACATAACAGGAAGGAGTCTGCCAGAGGTGTGTGCATGTGAGGCACAAAAGGGCTGGTGACAAAATCAGATACTAGCGTAGCTTGTGGGGAGGAAGAAGATGGGATAAATGTTGACATAAAAACCCGAAACATCTTTATTTGTATTTGCTTTTGGAAATGGTAGCTTGATCAGAACCAGGTGCTGAGAGGCAGTGTTGTTAACAGGCCTGTGGAAGGACTTGAGTGGGGAGAATTGCAGCTGGACTGAAGCAGTTATGTGAAATACAGGCCTGGAGACCTTGCTGGTGTGGCCTGGGCTATTTTGGAAGAAATTGCAAGATTTAGGTCTGACATGGATGGATGAGTCCAGAGATTATTCATAGATCCTGTTTAAAATAGGATTGAAATATGCATGCTATTTTTTTTCTGTAACATATCACAAAGTGTGAAGGCAAGCTGCATTTTCAGAGCAACCAAACCAAAATCCTACTTGATTTCCCTCTTGGTTATGCAGATTATGTTGACTATTGAAGTGGTTTTGCATTTAATATTATTTCACTTTGTTCACAGTGGTTAAATAAGCAGGTTTTTTGTTTAGAAATATTTATAACAGTATAATAATTGTAGTTTCTTTTAAATTCTTTTTAATGCTTTTGGTTTACTTACATATAAAGAACTAGATCTTTCTGCAGGTACTCCTTTTCATATGGATTCAGCTTTTTATTTTTTAAAAATGGTTTATTCAACACTTTGACATAAGTATGAACAATTCTTTGTAATATCTTGTATGAATATACATATTCTAAGTTACCTGAAGCCTCTCACCTCACAAATAAAATAGAAAGAAGGGATTAAGTTAGAGGGCAGTCATGTAGATAAATCAAACTCGAATCTGAATACAACACAGAATCTCCAAACTCCTTCTGAAAGCTCCAGCTATAACTGAAGAAACCTTTTGTAAAACTTTGAGTACTTTTAGACAATTTTTCTATTCATTTTCACAATACTTATTCAATTAAACACAATATATATATGACTGTTCAATAAATGAAATAGTGTGTAAAGTATGTAAATGAGACATTTTTTTTACCATGATCTTTACTTAAACCTTCCTCGCCAAAGATAACTACTGAAATAGGTCACAGTATAAAAATAGTATAGTAAGCAATCTAAGGACTAGATTCTATTTGCAAACTGAGTGGTATAAATCCACCCTAACTCCATTGATTTCAGTGGTTTAACTTAGATTAAACTGTGTTGTTATTAATGAACGTGCATCTACTGCAGATGAGATAATAATTCCTCCAAAGTCCTAACACCAAGGAGCAGGATTTAGCTGGCAAAAAATAAGAAAGTGGAACGAAATGCCTACCTTCTTTCATTCCATCTGCAAATTTCTACTTGAATCCTGTACTGCAGGAGTGTTTGACCTTTCAAGCAGATGGATGCCAGGTCTCATAAGGAGCTACACAGGAGACATGCATCTTCAGCCTTCCTCTGCCAGATAACAAAAAGTGTGTCCATCATAAAGCTGCAGCCACCCCCTATCCCATGACTGGCATACAGCCTCCATATTCTGTTTCAACGTACCTACGCTTTTAGTTACGTGGGTGGATGAGCACTTCTCACATGTTGGGGATGCCCAGATTTCTGCGCCTGTATTACATAGAAGTCTGGACATGCTGCAGGGAGAAGGGTTGATGAGCCTTTGGGAAAGTCAATGAGTGCTAGAGCAGTTTAAATTACTTATGCCCTGCTTTTTGATTATGTCTCAGGTGTCCCTGAGGACTAAGTCATGCAGTATATGAAATGATTGTACAGAAGGGATCAAATAAAAGGGCCATTGTAGAAGGTAACATCCTTGGACTGTACTAGTCCAAAGTATGATGTGCCACGGGTACTCCTGTGCCCTGGGGCATAACCCTTCTGGAGCTCTTATTTGTTAATCAAACTCTACTTCTTCCCTAGTAGGCCACTAATGTAATTAGAAAAAATGGCTTTTAATGTTTTTTTTTTTTTTATTTGCAACTAATGTTTTCTTCCAGGTTCAGTGCAAGTTTGATTACTTCTTAAGCCATTTATTAAATATAAGGAGCAAAAACTAAGCCAAAATTTTCAGTTGTAGTGATATTTGACAGCTGCAGAAAAGTCAAGGCTAGTAACAGCCAAGCAGAGGCAGTTCTGAATAGAAGTTTAAAACAAATTGATTTTTGTCAAAAAATCTTTCATAAATCATTTGGTTTGGGGCAGCTGAAGCAAAATATTTTTCTCCCATCAACTTTGCAAAAATATATTATTTAGAAATCCTTTCTCCTTAGAAAATTCAGATTCTTAAGACTTTTAACATTTAGTTGTCCTTGAAATTAGGAAAAGAGGTCCAGTACCTAATTAATCTAATTTCTTCAAAAACCTGCCTGGGTACAGAATCTTATGAGCGACCTCAGAGATAGTATAGGTTTTTCTCCCACCAAGGATGCATACTGCTGCAGGTTGCAGTTATTAAGCTTCATCCTCATTGCACAGGTATTCATAATGATACAATTTTCAATCATAGTTTTATGCAACATCACAGAATTTGATGCAGCTGTATTAATACATAGCAGTTAAGAATTAAGCCCATTGCACACCTCTTACATCCTTTAAGTATTGCTGAAGAATCCCTTCATATAGTTTGTCATCAACAGTAGCATTAATGCAAGTGGGTAAGTTTGAATGAATAATCAGACCTTCCTGATACTAATTCCAAAGTTCATGAGGAGGCAGTCAAAGCAGTAACAAGATGCATGTCAGACTAAGCAAAACATTCAGGATATGTCTAAGCAGAAAAGCTAAATGATCATTGCACAAGAAATGCCCAAATGTCTGAAATATTTTTATGACAAGAAGGAGTACTGAAGAATGTGATAATTCAGATAAGCTTCTTTTTTTTTTCTGATAAAAAGAATCTCCCTGGTGCCTGCCTTCATTTATCCTTGTATTCTCGAAGTGTGTGTTTTTTACAATCTCTTTGTTGCTGTAATGCTAGTTGATTGAAATTCTCAATTTGTAGGTCTCCTTGAACATGTTTATTCAGGGGATGGGACTTGCACAAAACAATACACTTGTATGAGGCAATCCCATCGCATCAGCCTTCATTATCATTTTTAGATTGTCTAACTGGGATACTTGTCCGTGATTGCTGTAGTTCCTGTGCTCCCACAAAACGGTCTTGATTGTTGTGTGCCAGTCTTTGATACTCCATTGGCCTTAGCTTTACCATGATGTCTGAATTAGATGAGCATCCGATATGCCACAACTGCAAATTTTCTCCACTAATACAATGGGAGGTTTTGAGCACAGGAGCTGAGGTCTTTCTTCATATGAGTATATGATACAGTTGTTGCTTTTTGTGGTTTTTTTCCCCTCAATGTATTTTTTTTTTAATTAAAATACCATTGTTATTATCTATTTTAAAGCTTATAAGTTTATGCACATGACACAGCTTACTGCATTGGTCTTCTTCAAAGGAGGATGCAGAGTGTCTGAGTTAGTTTCATATTTGCCACAGCTGGATGATGTGTCTATCCATTCCCCTCTCTGCCACATTGCGTGTCTTTAAATCTATCATGAGTCATTTTTCTTATGTGGAAACTAATTAACATCTTGGGAACAGATTGCTTGCATTGTCTCGATATTTTTTGAAGTAACCAGATGCTGTAATTAGTGTGTATACAGTTCTTTTTGCCTGTAAGTTGTCAGATATCACCCCCCATCACTTTAATTAACAGCATAAAGTTCATTTAAATAGTAAAAGATGAAACAAATTTGTTTAGGAGTCTTTGACTCTAATAGGAAGAAAGATTCGTCCTGAAGGTAAAAACAAAACAAACCTAATTCAAATCATTCATGCTAGAATACTTAATTCCTTTCCTTTTTAGTGCTACTATTCTTTATTTGAAATTCTACCTTTAATTATATTCCTTTTGTTTAATTTTTATCATGTACATACTAGTACTCTGTGTTGGTTTACTGCAAAACAGATCTAGATCTTCAATAATTACATGCCTGGTGAAACCAGTATTTATTGGTCCTTCTTCTCTATACCACTGTCTACTTTCATTAGATTGTTACTAGTGCCTCATTTCTTCTGATTTTTCCCAAGAAGCTGAACAAACTGGATTGCTATTAAGAAAGAAAAAAAAAAGCTCATTTTTAATTACTTTTTAGGTGACAAGAGGCAATAAGCATTCTCTGAGATCTGGTTTGAAAAGATCTGTATACGGAAGCAAAGGGAAGAAGACACAAGGCATCAAAACATGAAGAGATTTAAAAGGAATCAGTTAAATCAGCTGTCTCTCCTCCTAGCCATTATTGGTCATTTTTTCATTGGCAGATTTACTTATGAACAGTGTCAGCTTGACTGTATTTTAATTGGTTCTGTATACAATGTCCGCTATAGTGCAATGCAGCACCTTTGGGATGAGAGGGACTTGTTATATCAGACTTTCATCAGAGGCTTTCAGAGATCCAAACACGTTGTGCCATGTTTTAATCATCAGTCTTGACTATAGCATGTTCCAAACAGCTAAGACAGATTTTCTCAGGAGAGGTATTAAAGAAAGATAAGGAAGAGAGAATTCAATGGAATGTGTTATCAGTTAAAATACCAGACACATGCACAATGGAAGTGCTTGATGTGAGGATGGTACTTGCATCAAATCCAAAAATAAGATTGCAGCCTTGCTTCATGTAAATGCAATGTTTAATTCATGACATTTGGCTACACCTTTTTTCCTTCTCATAGTCTATGACTATTCAAAATGTTTTTTCCTATAACCATGTAAGTTCTTTTCAATTACATGATGATGAATATCATAATCTTCTGTCCTAACTTTCAGCTCACATGTTGTGTGTTACACAGCTGTGACTGAAATAATAAAGTGATAGAAAACCATTACATCTGCAAAATATGCCTTGTTTGTTTCTTGGGTTTTTTTTCCTGCACCTTTACTAGTCATGGTTGGCCACTAATAAATAAGAAGAGCAATATCAGTGACATTTGAAGTCTATATGAACTATAAGTGTCAGGGGAACCTAATAAAATGGATATTTCCAATAGAAAATCTTGTTTTACACCCTTCTCTCTGAAATCAGGAAAAAGTGTAACATTAGTGCCACACAGGAAATAAAGAAAAATATAGATCAGCAAGTGGAACCAACCTTGGGAGCCATTAGAAGTCCAGGTGTCAGTAACAAGACTAGGTATGTGCCAGCCAAAGAAGAGAGACACTCATGTCTTGTTTTGTGTATTTGGTTGGTTGTTTTTCTGTATTTCAGGAACCTTTTAAATTAAGAAGCTAAAACCATATTTGTTCCCCTGATATATTGTCCCTTTATGGACAGACCTGGTGTTTTGATGAGTAACGTCAGTCCCTACGAGGTCCTGGCACTGTTAATGGAATGATGAGTTGTGCGAAAGCAAGCAGTTCCAAAAGCAGTCTCCACCTTGGGGATCAGTCAACTAAAGATGGTTAAAGGAAAGTTTTCCTTTTTATTGTGATTGCTGATGAACTTGGTTAAGTGTCAACATCAAAGGTTCCCAAACTGTGGTTGCCAGACCGTGTTAGTGGTCAGTGAATTAAACCGCTAGACCACACAATGTTTAGGATGTCAATTGCTAGGTTAGATAAGATGGTAGCGTAAGGTTTGAGATGGATTAATTGCTGACAGTGGACAAAACCACCTTCTTATTGTTGTGTATGGGGAAAAGAAGCGAGGCAGGGCAACCATGCAGTAGGAATTCATAGCCAACGACAGAGCAGCCTGAGGAAGCAGCTGGAATTAAGAATCAACAGGGAAATGTGAGAGAGGACCAGAAACCAGGGCTCAAGACTGGGGAGATGGGAAACGAGTCCAGGATAGGTGCAGGTTTTTCAGGCAAAGGAAGAAATCCAGTTAAGACAGGAATGACAAAAGGAGACGGAGGCAAAGATCGTAAATGGTTTGAGTGGGCTGTGTTGCCAAGATCCTTGTTGTCAGGTCTCAGTACTGTTGTACAAAGTGGGAATTACAGAGAAAAGGACCTTCATCCCAGCTTCAGTCTCATCTGTTGCTCACTCATGCTGAGTCATCACCTAGCTTGTTCTACCTCCTGAACTAACATAGGCTTAACAGTAAATGAAAGGCTGAATGGCTTTAATTTTACAATATCTTGTGATATCAGTAAGCAGAAACACAACTCTCTCCACAGAGCGTTTTTGTGAGGTTCAATTGCATTAAAATTTTGATTTTTTTCCATGAAAGAGGCAGGAGCTTTAGCTGCAGGATTTGCCATCTGGAAAGCAGCCAGCTGGAGACCCTGAGTTTTGCCAAATCCAAGGCACTCAGATGTGCTGCAAAGGAGCTGAGCAGGGATGATGGAGGGGCAAACAGGAGGTGTTTGAAATCTACTTCAGCTCTAAACAAGCTTCACAGGAATCTTTCTGTCTTTGTAAAACAATTTTGACAAATTAGCAATCTCCAAACAAGAATAAGCAGCCCCCCGCCCCCTCAAACCACACATCAAACTTAAAAGCAATTCTGCATCCGTGCAGTTTCTACGAGGTTGAAGTTGGTATCAGTCAAAATGCTGCTGGACTTAAATTCATTAGTGCCACTGCTGGCAGCCAGTACTGACTGAAGTGAAAACCCGAACTGCTGTAATGCATTGCTGGAGTGTATTCTAAAGATGATGAGATTATTTATCTTCTGCTAAACTCTAACAATTTAGCTGAGTGCAATTTGATCAATTTGGATGGTATCTCCCTCACAACCAAAAACCAATGCTTTTCATAAAACACAGTGTTCTGGGTGATGACTGCCCTGTGTCTTATTCACAATATTGTATGTACTCCAGAGGTTGAGATGACTGTTTTGGACAAACAGAATAAAGATGTTGTTATCTAATATTTGTATTCTGAAGGGCAGATGGATGAATGAATGTCACTCGGGGAGCACATCTTATTTCTATGCTGGTAAAGCAGAGTAATATGGAAAATCTTGTATTGCATTGCTTTTTCCCGTACTTCTTTCTTGAGCTGTAGCCTTCTCTTTTACTGTCAGACTATTTTCTTCAATACTGACTTCAGTTCAGTGATTATATATATATGTATGTCAGTGTGAATTACACAGAAATGTTTTACAAAGTAATTAGTATTTTTGACTGAAAAATAAGAAGTTATTGGGAAAAGTAGACAGAACGCAGTTCTTTGTTAGTCCATTATTCTTCTAAGAAAGCAGTAGCTAGAAATACTGTTTTGCTCGGTTTTACACCTTTTAAATAATGGTAAAAGAAATGTCTTTTATTTGTTTGATTTCATGAATGGGTGAAGAAAACTGCTGTGAGCGGTAGTCAGTCACAAGAACTAATTGATCCAAACGGCAACAAGAGAAGCAAGGTTAGCCATCACGCTTTTTCTCAAAACTCTTCTGCTCTGTCCTATGAGTGTGCCGCAGCTAATAGACACATTCACACAGATTTTAAATATGTTTTCAACAGTTTTTAGAAAGCAAAATATAGGAATGGGACCATTCGCTGTGAGTTTCCTGACCCCCCTATCCTTTTGGTATTATCTCTGTGACACCTGCCTGTGAATTGCCCCACCGCATCTCAATTGAATGTAAGATACATTCCTCCTTTTCCCAGTCTGAAGCTATCATTGTTGGTGCACAGTCGTAAACAACTGGTTTGGTCCAGCTGAGAGGCAGCTGCTTTGAAAGGTGGGTAAAGGGTTTGCTATACCAAGTTTGCTCAGTGTCTAGTGGCTTCGGGACAGACGTCTCAAAAATGACAAGAAATGCTATGTGCTGTATTGAAATAGTGCAGACCTCCCTGTGATTAACTGTACCCTGCCACTGACCCGGTGGGCTCCGATGGACTGTAGGAATGGAGTGCAGGTTACCGGGTGTCAGTCATGTTAAAAAGGTGACCTTTTAGCCTATGGACCTCTGCCACCTGCCTCTATGCTGTGCTGTGTCTTTTCTGGGTTTTAAAATGGTCTGCAGATAAGTTAATGTACCTGTCATCTTGCCCCCAGTGAGATTTGTGCCTAGTCTTTCGGTGGTCTCTCCAGTAATGCTGCTCACATTTTACGGTTTTGATTCCCTCATATTGTAGATTTAGTTTTATTTTTCTGTAGATGTTCCCTGGAGCCAAAACAGAAGCAAGGGGAAATCTTTGCTGTAAAAGTCCTATATTTATGAGGCTTGTGATAACAGGGAGGGGGAAGATCCTTAGAAAATAACTCCAGTTGTTTTTAAACCTTTGTTCACATTTTAAAATGATCTGTGGAACAGAGTTTTACGTCTATAAAACAAATAAAAAAAATCTTGTGATGTAGTTATTAATAAAGCAGGTGGCTCATCTTTCAAAATCCCATTTTAGCCAGGCAGTGATTTTCAATGAAACCTGACATGTTCATTTTTGCCAGACTTAGCAGCCCCCAAGGCCTGTTGAAAGTCATCTGAAAAAAGCCTTCTTAATAGATCAGTTTTCTTTGCTGAAGCTGTAGCATCTCCTGTGTTTATAGAGGTTTGGTTCTTTTACATCTGTATTAGTTGAGCAGCAAGCTAACTCTGGTGACATAGATTAACAAAGTAGGCTAGTTATACAACATTGAAGAACAATATATCCTGGAAACCATTTAGGGAGCACCTTTATATATTGGCAACTATATTTTCATTTTTCCATTTATTGTAGAGAATTAATCCTCAGGAATCTATTGACATAATTGATGTCAGCTGGGGAAATGGAGCCAGCTTTGCAAATATGTTAATTATCACTGCAAATGCTAGAGAGCACTGGGACAAATCCAGATCTAGTTTGAATCCATTGACTTCTCTGAGCTCATAGAGGATTTTGCATGTTAATCACATGAATTTTGTTCAAAAATGCCTCCCAGTCTCCTGGTTCACATTTCATTAAAAAAGACAGTCTGCTAGCTGCTCATTAAGATAGTCTGCTTAACAGAGTGGATAAGCAGTCATACTTTTTGAACAAGTGTGGCTATTTACTTATAACTATGTGAGCAGAATAATAATGAGTTAAGAAATTTTGATGAAAGGCATTGCTTTTGTGGCCTTGCTTCCAGCACAAAATGAGAAAAGAATGTTTTTGGTTGAGCTCAGTTATGTTTTTTTATCTCAAAAAAATAAGCCTGGATCTTTCTTTGCTCTTACCTCTCCACCATCTCATTTTAGTGAGTTTAACTTTTCAAGAACTACACCAGCTTGCGGCATACCCATCTCCCTCTGGACTTCAAAACTTGCAGTGGCATCAAGCTTTACCCATCAAACAAGTTTCAATCACTTATCAGCAGTCCTGGCTAACCAGGGAGGTCCCGGTTGACTGGAGGTTAGCAAATGTGATGTCCATCTACAAGAAGGGCTGGAAGGAGGATCCAGGGAACTACAAGCCTGTCAGGCTGACCACAGTACCGGGGAAGGTTATGGAGCAGATCATCTTGAGTGCCATCACACAGCACATACAGGACAACCACGTGATCAGGCCCAGTCAGCATGGGTTCATGAAAGGCAGATCCTGCTTGACTAACCTGATCTCCTTCTATGACAACATGACCCGCTTAGCGGATGAGGGAAAGGCTGTGGATGTTGTTTATCTGGACTTTAGTGAAGCATTTGACACCATTTCCCACAGCATTCTCCTGGAGAAACTGGCTGCTCATGGTTTGGACAGGGGTACTCTTCGCTAGGTAAAAAAGTGGCTGGATGGCCGGGCCCAAAGAGTTGTGGTGAATGGAGTTAAATCCAGTTGGCGGCTGGTCACAAGTGGTGTTCCCCAGGGCTCACTATTGAGGCCAGTTCTGTTTAATATCTTCATCAATGATCTGGACGAGAGGATCGAGTGCATCCTCAGTAAGTTTACAGATGACACGAAGCTGGGCAGGAGTGTTGATCTGTTTCAAGGTAGAAAGGTTCTACAGAGGGATCTGGACAGGCTGGATCGATGGGCTGAGGCCAATTGTATGAGGTTCAACAAGGCTAAGTGCCAGGTCCTGCACTTGGGTCACAATAACCCCATGCAAAGCTTCAGGCTTGGGGAAGAGCAGCTGGAAAGCTGCTCAGAGGAAAAGGACCTGGGGGTGTTGGTCAACAGACGGCTGAATATGAGCAGGCAGTGTGCCCAAGTGGCCAAGAAGGCCAATAGCATCCTAGCTTGTATCAGACATAGTATGGCCAGCAGGACTTGGGAAGTGATCGTCCCCCTGTACTCGGCATTGGTGAGGCCGCACCTCGAATAATGTATTCCGTTTTGGACCCCTCACTACAAGAAAGACACTGAGGTGCTGGAGTGTGCCCAAAGAAGGGCAACGAAGCTGGTGAAGGGTCTAGAGCGCAAGTCTTATGAGGAGTGGCTGAGGGAACTGGTGTTGTTTAGCCTGGAGAAAAGGAGGCTCAGGGGAGACCTTATCGCTCTCTACAACTACCTGAAAGGAGGTTGTAGCAAGGTGGGTGTTGGTCTCTTCTCCCAAGTAACAAGCGATAGGACGAGAGGAAATGGCCTCAAGTTGCGCCAGGGGAGGTTTAGACTGGATATTGGGAAAAATTTCTTCATGGAAAGTGTTGTCAAGCATTGGAACAGGCTGCCCAGGGAAGTGGTTGAGTCACCATCCCTGGAGGTATTTAAAAGATGTGTAGATGTGGTGCTTAGCGACATGGTTTAGTGGTGGACTTGGCAGTGTTAGGTTAACGGTTGGACTTGGTGATCTTAAAGGCCTTCTCCAACCTAAATGATTCTATGATTCTAAGTTGGAACTTACATCTTTCCTCTCTGTGCTGCTGAAGCAGAAGCTATGTGGGATGAATACAGCGCTGGTGTCAGCAGGAGGGCCTGAACTCTTCCCCTGCATCATTTCGGGTTTGGGGGATATAGGCATGGTTTGAAGGGCTAAGAGAGGCATCACACACCTCCTTAGCTCTGTAGAGCACAACAGCTCTGGCTCTCATGTTAGATGTGGCATCTGGGGTTCTCCTCAAACCCTTGGTACTGCCAAAGTGAGCCTTTTTATGTATCCTAGGTGGTGAGTGGGAGCTGGTGATTTGCTGAAGCTCTCCCAGTCAACCTGTTACTTGTAAGAGATGCTTACTAAGCCCTAGGATGAATATTGATTAAACCTGTGAAAAGCTTCCTCAGTAGGAATCAGTCTCAATAAAAGCTGGTCAGGTGTTTGAAATGTCATGTATTTTCCACAGAGGGCAAATAATTTTCCTTTTTCAGCTGTAAAATCGATGTCTCTAAGCTTTGCATAGGAGGAGAGGACTGAGATAAACTCCAGAGGGATCACGTCTGGGACTTTCTACTTACATGACTCATGCTGCTTCATCAAGAATAGATCTAGAAAATTACAAAGGCGCCTATTATCTGAATTAAACATCCTAAATAGATCAAATAGCACTGAAGGAGAAGGCATCTTCAGGTATATGAGATAAGGAGAGAATGCAACATGAGCAACTGGAAAGTAGAAAAAGTCTGGAAAGCTATATTCTGAAGGAGAAATGAGCCTTGGTGTCTCTTACCGCCTGCTTGAATTCACAAGTCACTTCTGTATCCAATATACAGAAAAGATCTTCAAAGTGGCACTGTTTCTGCATCTGGCTTCTGAAATTCCTCATTTTGTGTCTAAACTTGGGTACTCAGTGCAGTATGCTTTGAGAATTTTCTTGCATATTTGTTAGAATAATCATCATAATGAGCTCAGTAACTCTCTCTTAATGTTGCTATCATTCTTCCCTGGCTTCAACAGGAAATTATAAGTTAATTTGAGGTGAATTTTTTTTTTATATGTTAACATTGTATGAGAGGGTCCATCTAAGGCACACTGCTTCATGTTTTGGGGAGTTTTGCCATGATCTGATCATAAATGACGAAGCTAGTGTGCCCATGTTGAGGAAGTAACTACTTCGTTATGACAATATAATGACAAAATAATTTGCTCCTGCATGAATTAAGATGAACTGTTTTTTATAACTTTATTTAGCTTGTGCTATGTCTGTTGGTTTCTCTTCAGATAATTGGTGACATTCCTCTCCAATGTACAGAGGTTTTTTGGTTTGATACTTCAGCTCTGTATAAGAAACTACATTTAGAAAATCTGCATTTGAACTAGCAGAGATCAACACTAGGTAACTTTCTTTTTTCATATTGTTTTGTTTGTCTGTCTTGTTTTTTGGTTTTTTTTGTTAGTTATTACATGCCAGCAACTTTATAACATGACGGACTCTCGTCTTTCCTGTTAGTTTATATATAGTACTGAAAAATTTCCCGTCTACAGAGCTGTAAATTGTGGAAAAAAAAAAAAGCCCCTTTCTATTAGGTGTATATTTTAGGGTATCTTTAAGTACAGTAGAGGTACCCTCTTTTCAACACTAGTGAAACCACATCTGCAGTGCTGGGTCTAGTTCTGGGCTGCCCACTACAGGAGGGAGAGGTGGAGCTGCTGGAGAAAATCCAGCAAAACATCGCTAAGGTGATGAAGGGACTGGAGCTTCTCTGTTATGAGGAAAGGCTAAGACAGCTGTGACTGTTCAGCCCGGAGAAGAGAAGGCCCAGGGGGATCTTATTAATGTATATAAATACCTGAAGGAAGAGTGCAAAGAAGACAGAGCCAGGCTCTTTTCAGTGGTGCCCAGTGACAGGACAAGAGGCAATGGGCACAAACTGAAACACAGGAGGTTCCCTTTGAACATCAGGAAACACTTTTTCACTGTGAGGGTGATGGAGCACTGGCACAGGTTGCCCAGGGAGGTTGTGGAGTCTCCGTCCTTGGAGATACTCAAAAGCCATCTGGACAGGGTCCTGGGCTACCTGCTCTAGGTGGCCCTGCTTAAGCAGGGGGTTTGAGCAAGATGACCTCCAGAAGCCCCTTCCAACCTCAACCATTCTGTGGTTCTGTGATTCTGTGAAATGCCAGACTTTGTGATTTTGGGTTGAAATCCATGTGGAATTGAAGTGCTTTGCATTTCCATCCAAAGTCCTGAGCAGATGCTGGTTTGCACTTGCTGAAGTGTAGTGGAAGCTACTGGACCAAACACAACAGCTTTTATGTATGTCTTTTGAAAAAAAAAATAACATCAACAACCTGTATACCAAGCTGTCAGTGTGCTTGCACTCAGGCACAGGAAAAAACCTGGTCTCATCCACTTCGAGTCTGACTGTCGTGGTTTAACCCCAGCCGGCAACTAAGCACCACACTCAAATGAGGGGTTTAGTGTGTCAGGCAGCTGCTATGGAATAACTTCAGGTTAGAGATGTCTTGATTCAGTCTCCTAAATATAGACATCTGGTGCCATTTGATATGCTTTGCAGTGTCCCCTGTCCTCCAGCTGCTTGTCCTGGGAGTGTGGACTCCCATTGGCCTTGACTCATCTTTGCCATCACTGCGCAGATGTCTTTGATAACAGAGGTCTCAAATGGTGCTAGATGCTTGTGTAGGCAACTGAATTGATGCAAAAATCTCTTGTATCTCAGAAATACAGCCATGCTGGCCATCTAATAAATTTAAAATCACTGGAACATTACAGTCTTTTGTTGTTTCTGGTTTCTCAGGGCATATATGTCTATCTGGTAGTAAATTCTGGATTTTTAAATAGCCACCTTTATATTCTTGATGATCAATTCAGGAGGATATTTTCTTCTTCTTCTACTTTTCATCCAAATTAGTTTTGAGCGTGATAAAGACATAGGACTCTTGGAGGCAGATGTGAATTTACTGGAAGGTGAAGAGGCAAGAGCCTTCCCTCTCTTTGGGGTCCCACTTGATACAGCACACCTTTGCCTTTATGTGGGGGCTTCTTTGCAGCTCCCAAATCCAAACTGCAGTTGAATCCACAACTTTACTTATGTTTAACTACCTGAGACCTTCTAATCCCCAAAGTGCTGTCAGACACCTACGGCTTGCTATTTATTTATTTATTTATTTTGGTTTACAGTAATTGCACAAGCAAATGTAGTTCTCATGTAGGGGTGTTTGCCAATTACAAGTCCTGCTTACTCACAGAAAGGTAATATACTGCCTGCAGGGCAGGACTCGTGTACCCAGGCTTCCTGGATAGCTAAATGGATCATTCCATTCCAGTGCTCATTCACTTGTTGGCCTCTCTCAGACTGCTTGCAAAAGCACTTATCCTGCAAATGCGTACTCATGTAAGTAATAATACTCTAATTAGAAAGTAAGTGGGGTTTGGAGACATTAGGATTTTTTTTTAAGTGAGTAAGCACTTGCAGGGCAAAACCCAAGGGCACCAGAAATGATGATAATTTTCTGCATAGTACATTGCCTATTTTTATCTTGAAGTCTGGATCTTTACATAACTTTCTATTAAACTATTTGAGATCTTCTCTTCCTAGACCAGTCAGGAAGCCCAATGGGCAGACATTCTTATGGTTCAAAGCATTTTCTAATGACTCTCTTTTGAAATGAAATGAAACATTAGCCTGAATTATAGCTGTGATCTGCTTCTAAGTTCCTTTTTAAGCACTAAATTATATCCTTCCAGTGACTGTGTCCTTTCTTCTGTCCCTCTGAATCTCACTTCAAGCTTATCAAATAACTGCTTTAACAGAAGATGGCATGCAGGTTCATTACTTGTCCTTTTAAAATGAGATTGTTTACAAATGTCTTCCCAGCACCTAACAACTTACATGAAAGTGTGCTTTTTCGTCTGCAAGGATGAAGAAGACAATGAAGAAGTGTCCATGCAGGGGCAGCTTTGCCACAAAGACTGAAAGTTAGTCATCAAAGCAAAAAAGTCATTAATTTGGTGAGTGGAGGACTGTGAGCTACCCAGGCAGACATTAACTGGTATGTATATGCTTGACGTGCTGCTGCTTCTATTACCACTCTTTTTAATAGTACTCTGACTGCCTTTAAAAACAAGTCCCTTGTAAGAATGCTTTCATATCTCAAACTGTTCTTGTGATTTTATTCTTCAGCTATTTTCTTCCTTCAACAGTTTATAAAGACTGTTTAACTCAAACTCCAGAAACATTAAAGCAAAGGGTGATGTTTTGCCAAGCCATATGTTTTTAAATGGTGTATTTTATGCAGTTGATAATAAATACTTTAAGGCATAGTAGCTAAAAAAAAATTCCAACCTAATCTAAGCAGGCACGCTTCCAGTGATTTCAGCACTTACATTAGGGATGAATTTAACTGTCTGTTTTCACTCAGGACTGGGCATAGTGTTCAAACTGTGTAGGTTTCATTGACATTGGGTGTTGGGCTGGGATCTAGAATAAAATTGCTTTTTTTCTAGTCTACTCAAGAATGACTTCACTCTATTTCCAGCTTTATTGCTTTGCAGAAGTATTAAAACACAGATATAAAATGTTCACTAGGTGTAAATATCTTGCCTGGTGTTTGATCATTTTCCTACCTCAACAGCTTTTTAAAGACATCGTTCACCTGCAAACATTTTAATCCTCTTTTATAAGACTAAAAAACTTAAACCTCTAATACATGCGCTATTGTACATAAAAATACCAACTGTAGGCCATAAAATGTCTGTTCAATTGAATCATAAATTGCAATGCAAGAGTTAATCTCCAAGTAAACAAAGCTTTTAGTCCTGCCTACTTGGTATGCCAGGGAAACAGATTACCTCAGATAGTGAAAGGAGCGATGTTTCCTTTATACTTGTAGAAATACACTGCACAGGAGTTGATTATCTAAGGTTTGGTGAGAAGAGAACAGATAGCTTAGAGTGCCAGGCTGACGGTTGGGCTTAATGTGCTGACACTCACTTTTTCTCCATCTAGAAAGGCTTTTCTGGGGGCTCCTTCTGCTTTCTCTTTTCTTAGATGTGAAACAAGAAGGTTTTTAATACTGGCGGATGCTAAGTTCTTCAAAATTTTCTTTTGTTCTTCTTCCTTCATTGCACGTCTCTAACTCCTCTGTCTCCTACCTAGATTGTATTCTGTCCTGTGCTCTGCTGTTTTAAATAGATATCCAAGGTGTGAGGTGATGACATGGGGGTAAAGCACACACTTACAGCTTAAATACTGTTTTAACTTTATTTGAAATTGTTAAATTGGAATTACAATAAAAATCTACTTATGCCAGGAAACTATAATCTCATCATAGTAATCAGAATTGAGAGGATATCATGGCATCTTTCTGACTTTGTTTTTGGTCTTCAGATAACCAGAAATTTCTATGTGAGTTGTAACCTTTAAGAAAAGTTTTTAAAATCCTTGTAAAACTTAAGATTTTTAATTTCCATTCTTCCTAAAGAATGTCATCATGAAACAAGGAAAATGTAAGGAAATGGCTATTACTGACATTTTGCTCTTTAAGAGAATGCTGTATTAAATGGAGTAATGTGTTAAAATGCCATAAGCAGACAAACGTAACTCATTGATCAAAGGACACATATTAATGGGTGGAGAAGCATTTACTGCATACCTGTCATTTTAACAGCATAAAAGAAGTTTCAAGAACATGAAAGCCTTAAGTGATTTCTCCTTAAAAAAAAAAATCAAATTTTTTTTTCCCCTGATTCTTAAAAAAGAGACAGATGATAAACATGCTACACAATTACCAATGAATCAACAAATGTAAAGCTTTGATCATCCTCCCGTGACTATATAATGTTTTGGTTTCTTGTCTCATTACCAAATGTACTTCCGTGTGTTAGTCTATGCCAAGTCATTTCATGATACCATGGATTTTAATAGTGGAATTATGATAGGGTTTTGGGAAACAGATTGGCCTCAATATTACAGCATCTTTATTCTTCTCTAACATCTATTGAGGGATCCTTAGAAAATAGTTTTGGTCTAGTTTTATCACTGGTGTAGAAATGAACAAGATGTTAAGGAAATAGACTACTGATACCTATGGACAGAAAGTACCTACAGAGGAGCTAAGAATTATAAATATTGTTTATAACAGTAGCTAACTACTACTTCCTTAACTAATCAAAAGCATTAGTGAATTCTCACATCATTTTGACATATTTAAATAGTGTCCTAATTTTGTTTTATCCTCTGAACAATGAAATACAGAGTTTTTCCCAAAGTCATTCAGTTTCTTAAATCCCCTTATGAACTATAAACTTATCTGTGCACCCTGTGTGACTCCAAAATCACACTGCTTGAAGTGACAGGGGTTGAGAAAAGAAGTTGTGTTATAAAGGAGACCAGAAAACGTTTAGAGAGAAAAATAAATACAGAAAAATTAAGTAAAAATGAGTTGTAGTAACATTTGCAGATAGCAAAATTTTTAAGAGTAAGAAAAGAATTCTGAAAAATGTCAGTTGCAATTAGTGCCAGCAATATCCATCCATCCAGAAAGAGAGACAGTAATTACTTGGCTTTAGTTTTGCCGATGTAAGAAATGCAATCTTGGTTCTCACTTGGCGAGTGGTAAAAATCCTGTTGACACTGATAGGGCCAACATTTCGCTCAATGTCTTTCTGATACAAGCCTGATATAAAAAACAACTAACTCACATTGCACCCAGTAGGAGTTTTGCCACTGACTTCACTGGCAACAGTGCTGGACCTTTTGCCTTTGGGCTGTGAGGCTGAAATCAATGAGATTTCTGCTTTAAATTAGGTCATGTATTCCAAACCGAGTCCTGCAGCAGATTTTCTGTTTTATAGCCTTTCTTTTTTTTTTTTTTTTTTTTTTTTGTTATGACTACATCAGGGTCAGATCCATCATCTGGCACAGAAGTAGAACAATCAGTTTTCAGTGTACACATTAAGGTGTGCCTAGATGTTGTGTTACAGATTCGATCAATCTGAGCTCAATTTGGCTGTGATGTAATTTCCATTGGTCTCAGTGAAACAAAAGTAGAAATAAATCTGGCCCATTTTTTCTATATCAGAGCAAAACTAGGATTTTGTAAATTAAAAAACAAAAAAGAACATTTGCTCGATGCCACTTTTCAAATTTGCTTTGAAATAGTTTGACTAACACAGATTAGTAATCCGTAGCCAAAATCGGTGTTAACAAAGTTGTACATCTTGTTTGCTGTCTTAAATATTGAAATAAAAATGCTAGAAGCTAGTGACCATCTTGTAATAATGTGTAATTTATATAAGCATATCAGTCTTTTTTAGAAGTGAAAACTTCAGTGTAATAGAACTTCTTTTCAAACTAAAATACAGCCTAAAGTGTATGCATCACACTTCATTTTGAAAGCCCTAGGAGAACTTCTCATTGAGTTTCTTACAAATTATACTCATTTTTTTTTAGAATGCATCAATGGAAAAGTACTAAAAGGTCAGAATGTAAGAAAAATGTCAGCATTTCTAATTGTTATTCTTCTGTGCGTATGTATACACACAGACTCTGTGATGTCCAACAGCATATTTTTGCATAATGGAAATTCTATATATATTCATTTGTGTAGTTGCTAGTTGAGCATTCTTTATAGAAATAGGTAGCATTTTAGTATTTCTGCTTTACTTTCAGTGCAATAATTGTCATTGCCATGTTATTTGAAGATACATAGTATGCATTATCAAGTACTTAAGTGGTGTACTTTGGCATCGTATGTTAAGAGGATAATATTTAGTCCAATATGACAATTATGGGGGAAAAAACCCCCAGGGAATAGTAAACATCTAACTTGCAAACGAAGACCCACTGGGAAAAGATAGACTAGATTTGGATTTTCACACAAAACTTTTTAAAAATTGCTTATTATATTTATTTAGTTTGATTACTTTATTTATTTTGATTAAACAGTCACTGCTTGTGGATTGTTCTCCATTAGCAGATGTAATTTTCATTTTTCTCTCTCTACTCAACCCGTTTTGCCCTGGTCCTGTGTTTTGTACTGCACGTATATGACCTCTTTCACTTTTATTTTAAAAGCAATGGGAGAACAGATTATATTATCTCTGTGTTTTGTAAGGATATGTCAACTCTGAGCACTGGAGCCTTGAGCCGATGTGGATTTGAATAGATAAAGATGTACAGTGCAGCATTTTACCAGAGTACTCACTGGCACAAAAGCCATTTGCACAGCACTGCTGTACCACTTCCAGCCTTGATCCAGCCTTATGTGCTGCTAGGCTGGGTCTCACATTCGTTGCTGCTGCTGGCTAGTGTATGTGAAGCCAGCTCAGCTGTAGCTCATCTACCTACACAGAATATATGTAAAAAGTAGGAAGCTACCAAAACCATATAAAATCTTGTTTTCTGTTGAACGAAGCCATCTCCAATATATATATATGCCATATTCTACAGCAAAATTATCTCTGCAGAAGAACACCTGTACTAACTTCACTGTGCAGTATATTTATAAACACATTCATGACATATAGGCCTTACCTAAACCTATAAACACTTCAAATCAGAGAAATTCCTCTAAATCTATTCATAAAAAGATTCTCTGTCTCTACCAGTGTATCACAGAGGAGGTTTTTCTTTGCTGAAAAACATGCTTTGGCTTGAAGAGAATGTCAAAGAGTGAAGTTAACTGAGTCAAGGCTCACTGGAACTGCCTTGTCAACAGAAAGATTAACGTATAGTGTTACTTAAGCCAGAGTTTGTTACCCATTTTAGGAATATTCCAAAAGAGCTGAGTGAGTTGTTCAGATAGATGTGTCTGTACTTGCTGCTCAGCTACACAAATGTTTTTTACATGGTACCCACTGAGGATTTTGGATGGAAATCTCACAACTTACAGGTGAGGGTTTCTTGAATGCCTGGTAAGGAAAAGACCTTCCCTGGGATCTTGGACAAAACACACTCGTAGGTGACTCACTCAGTGTTAAGCCAAGGCAAAAATGACAGGTATTTGTGAAGTAAGGGAAGTGACCCAGGCCATGCTTAGACTGTGGAAAGCGAACAGTACTCTGATGCAAAAGGGAATCCCAATTACTAGGCAAAAGGCATGCAGAGCTCCAGTTTAGGTCACAGAACAGTGCATTAAGCTATATACACAGTGGAAAACCGTACAAGGTAAGATAAAGGATAGCATAAGGATGTAGGTATTGCAATGGATAACATCACTGTGCAGGAATTTTAAAGATTTGCTTGACACACATCATGAACCAAGAGGATGGCAAAATCCCTAGCTCTGGGGCATAATCCCCAGGCATAATGGCTAGTATTGAAATTTATGTTTGGACTAACCACCTGAAGGCAAAAGGTGCACAAATCAGCTTTGCCACCAGAAAGTTATGTGAGAAGCCTCAGTTCCATGAAAGTAGCCTCAGTTCCGCTTTGAATGTATGCACTTCAGTGGAATAAAAGGGTACATGATTTCTGAAAATGAGGAACAGTAGAGGGGAATTTATAAATTATTAATTTTATCTAGATTCTTTCATCAACTCTCTGAGGATGCTACCGCAGGAATCCCAGGTAACATGGCATGCAAAGTAGAGAAAGACTTTGGGAATTGAAAGGGCTAGTAAAAGTTTGCAGTCATGAGGTACTGTGACAATGGAGAAAATGTGCACTTCTGGGTGTCTTTTGCATATTGCACATGAATGTATATATTGCAGGGACACTATATAGGTCTTGACTGTGCAAGGACATGGCAGAATCCAGAAGCAGAGTATATTTGTACCATGCAACTGAGAAGATGAAGCATTCATTTATTCGGCTAAGAAGGGAGTTTGTTCCTCCCGTAGAGATGTCCAAGGATAACAGTTTTTGCAATGACATTAGGGCATCCTATCAATGGACATGAGAGGATGAGGGAAAACTTTCTTTTCCTTAGAGGAAGTTGTAGGAATTGCTATTTCCCTGGCTGGAAAGTGTACAGTTAATGACAGGTTGGGTCTAAGACAACAAGTGCAGGAAAAAAGCCTTATGCGCTCAAGGGAAATTTATGGGGAAATGTGTTAACGTAGTAATGAGATTCATCTGCAGTTGACATATCAAAGATAAATGTCAACTTATCTATTTGTTAATGGATCTATTAAAAGCTCTGTTTATACTTTCTGTCTATTTTTTTTTTCTCAAGCACTTACACCAGATGGATTGTGCAAACAAATACTTCATTAAACATAGGACTCGGAGCCAAGTGAACACTTTTGAGTCCAGAATCACGTCAATTAACCCAATTTAATTGCTTTCTTGATCCACTCTCCCTGTTTTAACGTTCCTTTTTAGGTTTTTGGATAAGACAACAGGGGCACTGACTAATTCTATATGACTGATTCTATACATCCTATTTTATTAATAAAAATACAATCTGTGCTCTCAAAATGGCACAGTACTATGGAACATAGAAACAACACAAATGCCAAAATCCAAAAAGCTTAGCTAGAATGAGTCACTGAGGCAAAATTGGCAGAAACAGCCTAAGATTCCCAAGCTCAAGTGAGCTGGTGAGGGGAGGAGGATCCTATTTAAATATGACAACCATTTTGTTTAAAATGAGTCCTAAGAAGTATTTTTCCTACTGCTGAACAGCTACTTTGTCAGTATCAATAGTTCAAAGAAATTTGGCTTTAATTTGCACTAATGATTTATTATATGTCTAGTTGCAACATATACACCTAGGTTTGTTACTTGGACACAAAAAATGTTTTGATTGGAGAGAGTTCTAGAGTATATAATAAGAAATGGAGTTTTATCTACAGCTAGCTGTGTAAAACAGAAAGGACTATTTTGTAATTAAATATAACATGTGCAGTGCAAATTATCAGCTTGATTTTTTGGGGAAAACAAAAATTTATTTACTTTGACCAGGAACCAAACCTTCTGAAAACCGACAGCAACTGGATCTTTTGTTATTTCTTAGTGACTAACAGTATGTATTTTCCATTTGCTCTTCTATGATCTTTTCAAAAAATGAGAGACCAAGTGGTTTAAAAAGATGCATTTAATCCTAGATTTTTGAGAGCTGTATCATTAGCATAATGTCAAATGTAGGACTTCTGAGTGAAATTCTGTACAATAATTCCAAAAATTACAAGCTGATACAATGTTATATGTCAAAACCTAAAACTGTAATATTTCCTCCTCTATTATATCACTGGTATACATCTCATTACCTTTGGCAGGCATATATGATATTTCTAAGGAATTAGATGAAGGACTTTTGCTACGCATGGGTTTTTGGGATGGGGTAGAGGATTGATCATGTGATGTCATATTCCTTTGCAAATCGATAACTGATTTTTTTTTTTCCTAGGGTGAAAAAAAAGAAGCCAAACTTTAAATAATAGTTACTGAATATGTTACTGAATCTATGAAAATTTTATGACCACAAACATTTTTATCCATCCTCTCAATTGTTCAGATGCTCCCAAATAACAAAGAGGATTTTTACTATTAAAAAATGAAATGTGAAGTTGTTCATATGTCAGCACATAGCTTCTTCAAATTTCAACTTTCTCAGACCTTCCACAGCTTCCTATAAATCCATGTCATTTGAGCAATTCCAATATCTGTGAAAATCCTGAATTTGCAGTTAAGCAAATAGAATCCTCCTCTGCTGAAAAAAACATGTAATTGAGCACAATATCTTCAATGTATCTCTCAAACATTTAATTGTTCAGTCCTTCTGAACAATGTTAAAATAATAACTTAAACATAAAGTCTCATTTGGTTTTCTCATTATGCTCACTGAAGTTAATGGGACTATATGCATGCTTAAGCATATACTCTAGAGCTTTCTTTATAGGTTGTAGGTCAGAATGGCAGCGGGATAATATTTAATCAAGGAAGCAAGTTTTAGTTCAAACTTCCACCGCACTGTTATGTCTAATAGTGAAGGAAATTATTTAAAAACTGCTGGCACTAAGTCTGTATTCAGCACGATTTCAAAACCACAGAATGGCCTATTAAATTTTTCTGGCATGTGAAACTTGGAGCATGAAAAGTTAAGGGACTGTTCCCACAAATCCCTTGCTTGCAAGAATAAGTACTTACAGGGCTGAGCTGAAAATCCTGAAGTTCTTTCTGAGTTTTCACTGGAAGCCAGGCAAAATCAAGGACTTAGAGTACAGGCACCCAGCTTGGCACCTGGCTTGTATATAAGCTCAGTCAGGATCCAGATCCAGTCAGTATGTCTGCTTAAAAACCCCTGAGAAAAACAATTTAGCGGGACCTCTTAGAAGCATGCCTAATGAGTAACAAAGAGGTGTCTGCCCAACAAATGTAGCTTGGGCCACTATTTTAAATTTAATTTCAAATTAAAATATGGCTGAAAAAGGAAATCTCTCTTTTAGTTGACAGCTTAGTGGTTGAAATACTTATTTAGAAAGTGACAAATTCTGATTCAAATCTCTTTTCTGCCATTTCAGAATTAAATCTGTATCTTTTTTACGAGTGGACATTAGCCATTGGCCCTAAAGACTCTTCCAAGGAAGGAGCATGTTTTCAGTGTTTCAGCTGACTGTGGGTCATAATTATTACAAGATATATAAATTCTTATTTGATAAATAATTGACATATTTATGTCATAGAAGAAACAAGAGTCAGCATCACTTCGTTAGGAAGACCTGTGGGAATTTTTTCTTCTGTTCCCTGGCGTATTTTTTTATTTTACTTTTAGCAGTCTCTAAATAGCTTTGTGAACTGCCAGTTTTCTAACTCTCTATTGAGTTCCCTTTGACTCCACCTCTGAGGCAGGTTTTCCCATGGACACATAGCATGACATTACTGATTCTCTTTTGGGAGTGTAATATTTATAGTTTAGACATTGTATTTCCTAATTTTAGGCAATTGTGCCATGTGTTAGATATGTGTTACGTATTAGATTGCATCTTTTGTCTTTACTGAGGCAAGTTTCCTGTTGACAGACCCAGGAATAGAAATTATACAAGGTAAGCTGAGCTTTGATTGAAACTGAGTTTCTCTTCCTTTGATGTTTGGATGTAGAAAACATTAACCTGCTCCAAAGCATGGGAACACTACCTAATATTTCATGTGCCTTGGGTTTATCATATTCTTACTAGGCTCTTTACATTTATTGTACCTAAAATTTCAACCACGTGTGATTTAGAAAATATAATTATAGTGTACATTGTAGGAAAGTTCTATTCTCTGAAACATTAAATTTGATTCCAGTGTTTGTAGATCAATTTGATGAACTTCCAGTTTATCAGAATAAATAATACTTCTAGCTATGCATTATTCAACATCTGCATATGCTCGATCCTGTAGCTGACACAGGAAGATTTACTAAAATCATTATCATCATTTAAGATGAAAATTTTACAGAATCAGACCAGTATTTTTGAGACTTTCATCTAATGTTGACCTAACCTCAGTATTACATTGTCCAAAATATTTTTGAAAATTCTGGGTAAAGTCCCAAGCCCTTTGAAGTCAATTGACTTTATCAGGTGCAGAGGTTCACATATCTTCTTTTTTTCTATTGCAAATTAGGTAATTGTAGAGCAAAATATGATACCTTTTAGAAAATGTTTCCTTCTGTGTGAATGAATAGCTAATATTGCTGCTTAAGTATGAATGGAAGGACTGACCGTAGTGCCAGATGCACCTAAGTCTAAGAGGGTGTTGCATTGTTCTGTTGAACTGCTGTGGCTTTTAATATTCAGGCTTTCTGTCTCTGGTCTCTTAGAGCAGCACTGTGCAGCATGCTTCTAGAAGTGAAGAGGGACTCCAGGTATGTAGACTTGAGTTATCAGTAGTTATTTCCTTTTTTGTGTGCAGCTGTGCTGAAATTTGAATTGAGTTTGAGTTCTGAAAACAAACGTATACCCTTGTATTTAGAAATAAAGCCTAGTGTATATGCTTTACATCTTTGGTTTTGGCAAACCTAGCTTTTTATTCCTGTGCTGTGTTTTGAAGACTGGAGTGACCTAGAATGATCTTTTCTGCCATTAAACCAAACTCATGCCACAGGTGTCCCGTGGGATAAACATACCATGTTAAGAACAACTGTCTTTCTTACAAGTTTTAACTCTGATTACTGATAGGAATCATTGCTTGTTTTATATTAGTATAAGCCAATGAATGACTGAAATGGAGATGAACTACCAGCTATTTAAAAAACTCTGTCTATATAGAGAATGCCTCTGAGAGGTATAGGGCTATGAAATCCTGAAAGATCCAATGTATTCATGTTGAAAAATATGAGATGAAAATAGAAATAGCAGAGGCAGATTTGAAGCCGTTGTATGTGTGTAGTGCTTTTTAGTTTTACTGTAGCTAGACAGAAAAAGTAGAAAGACACACATCATTATTAACAACTCTATTTGTGGTTTGTCAGCTTTTAAAAGTCAGGTGGTTCCATGGGGTGTATCTGATACATGTCATGTGTTTCCATATCCCTTAGTCCTGCGGCTATTAAAGCTCAACTTGAAAAAATGTACTGGGAACTCAAGAGGTGTCAAACATTAAAATGTACTTTTATTTATCTCTAGTCTATAGGACAGACAGAGTCTGGTTTTGACAGGCTGGAGCAACCCTGGAGAAGAACGCTGCTTTCCTGTGGTCAGCAACACGGCACTGGCTTCTGGGAGCGGTATGTTATACAGCTCAGCTGTGCACTGGGTAAAATAGAAGCTACGTCTTGTCTCCTGTTCCCGTTTCCTACATAGGACACAAATGTTGTTTTCTTTTCTTTGTTCATGCAGTACTGTGGAAATATTCATTTTGACCAAGACTGAAAGATCACATAAGTAAGGCGAAAATGCATCCATCAGAACCGTGCCTGGTGGTAGAGCCCCTGCTGCTGCGGATGCAGAGGTGAAGAAGTGCTGACAACAAACCCCATCTCGCATTTCACACGGTTCTGGTCTCTGCCAGCTGTGAGATGTGCCAATCAACTAGACAGCACATGACCTGACATGCATCATAATTGTGAACATTACCAGCATCTGCTTCTCACTTCGGGATGATACGATTTTTCTAGTGTGTGTATGAAGAGAAAAGTTTTCACGGGGAAAGTGGACACACTCGTTAGCATCCTGCTGATGGTCTAAATGTCACCCTTCCACCTCTGAACCCTTTCCTCTGCAGGCCAAAAGAGCAAAATTGAAAAAAATTCTATTATTCAGGGCAAATAGGTTTCAAAAAGGTTAAGCAGTGTGTGCCATTGTATTGTGATATTTCTCTTCTTAGCACATCAAAGGAGGACGCAGTGACAGAGGTGTCGTGCAGTAATATTGCAATAACGTAGGAACCCGTCAGCATGTTCTGCTAGACAGTCAGGTCATCAGTGTCAATGTCTTGGAATTCAGCTACTGAATGTGACAGAGCTGTGGCCATCCCCCTCGACTCTGAATGATCCCTGAACGCTCCATGGGTCCAAAATTAAAAGGAATAGAGAACGAACCCTGAACAGAAATAGTTCCATTAGGGGCCAGTGAAAGCACCACAGGAACTTGAGGAAGGATGAAGGCAACTGGAAATTTAAAGAAATGTTGTTATATGGTGACTAGTAGGGAATCAGCCAAAGGAAAAAGAACTAATGCTAGTGATCAGGGATCTCCTGTATACCTAATTCTGAAGGAATTTCCTTATTTTGGTTCCATAGTCTTCATTGATGTTACATAGAAGCACACAGAATGTTTTCTTAAAGTTATGTTGGAGTGGTTGTTAGATACCTATTTATACTTACTTTAAATATTAATGTAGCAGTTCTTTCAATAATTAGGTGGTTATTGAAGTAGGGGGAAATACAGACCAAATTATGTAATTTTGAGACACGTGTTTGAAAATTGCAAATCTGTCTTACTCCATGTGGCTTCATACTAGTGCATTCTCTTTACCAAAAACACCTAAAGCAACAGTTTTTGACTAAAAGCCAGGGAAAAGCCATATAATGTAGTCGTAGTGGATTTAATGGGTGATTAGACCTCCATAACTGTATGAGTTTAGTTACATTAACATGCTACTCAGTAAGGACGTAGCACAGCCTGTGTTTGATGTACTTTTAGCCACTGCAGTTAGGGCCCAATCCCAGATGCCATATTCAAGCATAACTCTGGTGGAACAGAGAGTGAAACCCTGAATTACGGTCACAGAAACAAAGAACAAACAAACCATTCGCAGTCGCTAGCACCATAAAACCTGTGTGAGGTTTTCTGCAAGCTCCTGCAACCTACCATATGCCGGAGGGATGCTACAGATGTTGTGGCTGTTGGCAGGGAGATGCACAGCCAGGAGAGGTAATGTTTCATTCAGTACGTTCCTCTTGCAGCCCCTGGCAAGAGGTTTTCTGCAGTTTCCTACAGAGCTGCAAATAGAAACCAAGGCTGTGTCTGACTCACTGAACCTTTAAGAAGGCAACAGGTAAAAAAGAGCTAGCCTTTTTTTTTTTGCAGGGTGAGTTCCCACTGCAGGGCAATGGCTCTGTTCCAGTTAGGATATGAAATGTACATTTCTGCTCAAGTCTGTAAGGACTAAATTCTTAGTCCAGATTCTATCATCAGTTATATCATGTTAAACTGACTTCAATTTATATTACTACTACTCTTTTAAAGTAAAGCACAGCAAATATGTTTCTGACACAGTGACAGGGAAACATATTTATAACAGGGACCAAGTTGAACACCGAGAAATACTGATAACTAACATAGGAAATAACGTAGGAGTTGCAGATCACACAAAATGTGTGTCAAAAAGGAAGAAATGGGAATTTTGACTCAAACTTCTAAATTTGTTTGCTAAGGAATTCAGAAAATTCAGGGAAAATTTATTTCATTTTGGAAAGAAGTAGAAAGGAAGATCTCTTTCAACTTTGTTACTGTAGCTATTTCTTTCTTAAATTCTGTGACTGGGGTAACTATAAGCTGAATTTAACCTTTTATGACTGACCTTCTAATTCTTCGCTCACAGATCCCTGGGCATACTTTTGCTCTATACTTATCTAAAATCCCATTCCTCAGGGTATCTAAAGCAGAAGCACTAGTTAGTACCTGAGAGCAGCGTGCCTTCTTGGGATCCTGTCTCTTGCACATCCTAAAGATTATCTGTCTTCTGATCCAGCTCTTGAGTCACATTTCCATTTCATTAGCTAATATGAGGGACCAAATTGCAGGCACCCCTGCAATAATTCCATAGCTTTGAAAACCAAAAATTCTTTTACTTTTGTTTTTCAGTCACCAAAACTTGACCGACCCGAAAGAGCAGTAAATATTCAGTTTTTCTTTATACTTGCTTTTACAACTATTATTTCATTCAGAAACCTCCTGGTTTACTTGTGAGCTACTGAATGGTGGTGCCTGGAAATACACACTTATATCTCTCTAAATGTTTGCTCATTGGGTTAGTGATGTATGTGTACATGCAATTTCCCCAGCCTGCTCTAAGTTACATAATGAAATCTTGGAATATCTCAAACAGCAATACTAGGATAAATGAACCTGGTGTTACAAATCTTGTAGTTCTTCAGTATATTGGATGAAAAGACAAAAATGTGCAGGCAACTCTGTCCCACAACAATATCTCAGAGACAGAATTGTAATTCAAGTAGCTCCTCCTGATCAGATTTAAGTAAAAGTTTGAGTAAAATGGACTTTTGCCAGGACATTCAACATGTAATGGGATCATTTAAAATCTGAGCTTCTAGAATGGTAACCGAAATGCTATAAGGTCAAAGCAGTATCCTGTGGGCTTTCTAAATTTCTGTATTCATCACCTCTGCTGCATCCACCCAGCACACCCGACTCTTTGGGCAGACCCTCGATTGCTTTTTACAGTCAACTGGATGAAACTCTGTGTGGCAGGGTTTGGGCCAGCACAGTTTATGAATTGTATCTTCTGTCCTACCCATTGGAAATGCATCCCTTCACTTCCACTTGCTGGAAAACGAGTTTTCTGCTGTTAGGCATAGTAACTGAAAGAAACAGAGGTGCATTGAAAGAAACACAGGCAAGGGCATAGAGAACAGAAATGTTGCTTTCCAGCGTGACATTGTTTCACAGTTACCTACTCTTTTCCCTAGTTTCTAGGAGTAGGAGAAACAATATTACACTTAAAGATTCTGGGAAGTCAAGTATACCTTGAATTTTGGGAATGTGTAACCTGAAAATTAAACATTGTAGATGCAAAGATAAGTCACTATTTCTGCTTTATTCAACATAAAATTATAGCGGCTGCCTTTTTTGTCAGACTTTCAGTACTAAGATCTGACCCCATGGCACATTCCTTTTTATGATGAATACGTAGTCCTCCAAATGTACCCCCAGCTCCGTGAAACAATTATGAGCACAGGAAGCCCAGAATATGACTTGTTTAAGGTTGGCCTTGGAGTTTTCCTCAAACAACCTCGGCCAGCAGTGCTCTGATGGCTTTGAGCTGGTGGGGCTCCCCGCTGCCCACCATGCAGGCGCAGTATCTTTGCTGGATATGGTGCCAGTGTGTGCATAGCTGCTGCTAGCACATGAAAGAAAGAAGACTCAGAAAGATTATACTGGGGATTATAAAGTTGTGGTGGGGGTGGACGCTGCTATTGCCAAGGCAAGAGCCACCACAGCCTACCTCCTGCTTTGTGCCTTGTCTTGTAGCTAGTACCAAAGCCACTCTGTTGTTTTTCCAATTCCTCCAGCACCAGGTAGCGTAAGAGGAGCGTACACAGGCTGACCCAAAGCAATGCATGAATATGGCTGAGGCTGCTGTGAAAGAGCAAGCTGGGGTACAGGTGCCAGTTTAGCTGCTTTATCACTGCTTTGTACCTGCACAAAGCAGAGGAGGGCAGCTGCAGGCAGGTAAGTTAGCCCGGAAAAAAAGATGCTTGTGGTCTTTCTGCTTTTGTCTGGTTTGCACAAAATCATTTGCATATTTACATAATGCATTACAATCTGGAGGCATCTTCTGGAGGGGCACATGTTCCCATGTGAAACGTCCCATGTGGAAAGTGAAGTGGTGCTCTGCAAGGAATCAGTGTCATTTTGTGAACTGCTTTTCTACCCTATCTAGCATTCCTCTGTTTGGCCACGTTAGGAGAAGGTAGATATCTTCAGTACCAAAAGACACTGAGAGAAAATTCTTGTCAATGGTAAATTACAAGGATGTTGCCAGCAAGTTTTGAACCGGAAGGTGAGAAGGGGCAGAACTGCCTTGGGGCTTCTAGATTAGAGCTAGATTGCTACCATGGACTGAGCTGAAGCCTTATGAATTTGAAATCGTGTGCTCAGATGGACTGACAAGGCAGAAGGTACTGTGTATTCCTCTTTCCAAAGGAAGCAAGTATAATAATTTTAGCACTGAGAAACGGTACTACTAGAAATTCTTCCATATTATTCTTAGGTAAAACAACAGATGCCTAAGCAAAAAAGCAAGTATGGCAATGCTCCTATTTGTGAAGGTCTGAAAAAGTCCGTTCAGTATAAGCAAAATTTAGAACGTGTATTCAAATCACCAGTGTGTTTAACGCATCTATGCAAAGAACATGTTAAACAGAGAGATAAGACATCCAAACACTCCTTCACCAGTGGAAAAACAACCCCAAGTTAGTACATGAAAACAGTTGTACATCTTCAACATTAAATGAGCAGGAAACATAAACAAGAATAAACAAAAATTAGCTTGCAACTTATGATGCTACACTAAAGGAATGACAGTGTGATACATAGAGGTATCATATAACTTTTCAGTATTATCATTTTATGATATCTGTACCTTTTCTTTTCAACAGAGGCTGCTCATATTCTCCGTTACGCCTTTTGTCGGCATATGATGAATAAGTGTGACGGTCCTTTAAATCACAGGTACTACTCTGTAGTAGTATTTAAGATAGATTCTTGTGTCTTTCACTCCTTTAAAAAAAAAAAAAAGAAAAAGGAAAGTTATTAAATGTTGATCTTGGACAAATCAATCCTTCAAGAAGGGGTTGCAAATGTATTTTTTCAGCTGTGGAAGTTTCTGCAAAAATACTTCTTTGCACAAAGACAAATTTAAGTATGTAAGGTTGGTATAAGTCTTTTTTGCATTTTTCCTATTTGTTAAACCTGTTCTGTAATATTAATTCTACATACAACTATTGCAGACTTTTCCTTGTCCTTACTAATTCCTTATTTTGTATGCTATATATTTTTATATAATTTAAAAATATTGCTCTCTACAAAACTTTTTTATACCCTGTTCTTAATTTGCATTCCAACTAATTGCTGTAGGAGTTTCATATTCTTTGCAAAAAAAGATGTATCTCCAGATGTATTTTCTTTTGTTTTTCTTTCTTCCTCCTCCCCTGTGTAAAGACTATTATGAAAGTACATTTAACGAAAGACTATTCACTATAAAAAACGTCCTCATGTAGAACAGCAGTGACATGATACACCACACATCCACTTGTGTAGACTTTATCAACAACAACAGAAACAGGATTAAGTGATAGAAATATATGTGATTTAAATCAGTCATTTCATTCAAGATCCTTCAAGCGGAGATGAATAGCAGGTTTCTAAATGTGATATTATGAGGGTAAGCAAATGAGTCATTATTTGTATTATAGTGCAATAGAGTTGGGCATGAACAACACTACAAGAGGGAATAAGCGGTCATATCTAACTGTTTATTCTATTACATTCATCACCACGGGGTGTATCTGTACATGTCAGGTCAAGGTCAGTGATCCTTGTTCACATGAATCATTCTCAGCGCTAATGAAAACCACCCCTGATGCAGTGTGTTCAAACACCAACAGCTTCAGTAGATGACAGTATCGGACTGACTCACTTCTGCGAGCCAGAATTCACAGGTGAGGCAGAACGGCTGGGGGGAATTCAGGGCTTAGGATGGATGACGATGAATTAGCAGAGGCTGTTGGAGGAGATCAGCACTGAAAAACAGGCGGATAATTTTTAACTGGAGGACAAAAGGGTCCTGTTGCATCGTAGGCTATGGCTCCTTTGCACCTTGGCTGTTTGAGTTTCAAAGCCAAAGGGAGTCTCCCAAAACCAAAAATTAATAAAAAAAAAGGCAACTTGGTTCTGAGTCAGTTTCCAAAGAATAGGTTTTAAAGTTATGATAACAATGAATCCTAATTATCTTTCCCCACTAGGTTCTTGAAGCCAAGGAAACAGAGATGGAATATAGTGGCACAGGAAGGAGGTTTTATTTTCCTTTTTTTTTCTTTTCTTTCCATCAGTGCAAATTCTGCATACATTTTCTCTGTATTTCAAAGCGTCCAGATAGAAAGAAGGACACGCCTGGTGGAAGTGCTGATGACGTATAGACATATATGTGTATGAAAAATGAAAAATCAACCGTGGAATACCTTTTCAGAGCTGTTGCAGTGACTGCTATGATTTGACATACAGGTGGATTATTACCAAGATTACAAACAAAAGTTATGTGCATTATTTATACTTAGGAAACATACTGCTCTGCCAAATCCTCAGGACTACAACTGCATTTCAAACTATTTTTTCTTGCCTGAAAATTGCTAATATTCCATCTCTCTGTGCCTGTAACTTTTTAATCGCTAAATCTGATTTTAAGAAGACAACAAATTTCAGAGAATATTATGTTTCTTACATTGCAATGCTCTTTCCACAGAAATTTGGGACCCCCCCCCCGCCAAAGCAAGGGGAGGAACGCGATGGCGGGGGGAGTCCCCGGGACTCTAGCGAGGAAGAGGGTGCTCCGCGGAGGTGAGGGAGGGAGGGAGGCTGCTGTCTCACCACACATGGGCTTGTGGGAAGTGGGAATCTCAGGTTGAGTTACTCATCGTTATGGAGTCAGGAGTGTGCAGAACCAATGATTTTGATGGCAGGAGGTAACGTACACATGTTTTTCAGCGAAGGTGCTGTAGGAGGACTTGCCGGCGGGCAGGAGGAGGTTTATGCCGAGGACTGTCATTTCCCAAGTGCGGAAGCCTTCTGGTCCCGGGAGCCCACCACCGCCCCCTCCGATGTTCTGCCTCCCCGCGGTACGAACAGGGGGCTGCCGCCGCTCTGCCCCCACCCCCCCCCCCGCCCCCCGCAGACGGCGGCGGCGGCGCACGGACCCGGCCGGGCAGGGGGCCAAGCGCCGTCCCCCGCCGCTCCGTACAGCCGCCCCGGGTGAGCGAGGCGGGGGGCGCGGGGGGCGCTGCCCGGGGCTCCGCGCTGCTCGCCCGTCCGCGCTGATTGACACCGGGCCGGGCGGAGGCGGGCCCGCCGGGACCGCGCTGCTCCCTCCCCGCCCGCCCGCCCGCCTGCCCGCCCGCCGCCGGGCAGCGGGGTCCCGCGCTCCATCGCCGCCCCCGCGCTCTCTCCGCCCGGCTCGACGCGGCGCTGCGCGGGGCCGCCCCCGCCCGCGGCATGGCCGGCTCGCTGGGCAGGGGGGCGGCGTGCTGGCGGATGCGGAGCGCGGCGGGCGGCAGGAAGGAGAAGCCGCCGGGCGGCAAGCCCCAGTCGCGGCACGGTAAGGGGGGGCGGCCGCGGCGGCGGGGCTCGGCGGGGTGGGACGGGGAGCCCCGAGGTCCGTGCGGGGCAGCCCCGAGGCCAACTTGCCTGTGACTTGTTTTGCCCGCTCGGCTCCTTTGGGGCAGGGGGATCCTCTTCTCCTTTCCCCTTCAGCGGGTGCGAAGGGAGGGGAGCTCCCTGCGTCCCAACTCCGCCGAGCTGCGCCTCATGCCTTTTATTTACCGCGTACCGAGCCTAGGGGAGAGGAATAGCGTTCGCGTGCATTTTGGCATCTTGCTTTGATAGCGGCTTCTTTGATTGTTGCGGAAATCATTCGCAACCTGGCAAGCGCCAGTGAATCCGGGAAGAGTCCTCGAAATCTTTTTTGGCTTGCATCTGCCTGGTCTTAATGCCCGGGAAGCACTGTTAAAAATACTTGCCCTGTGCGCTCTTGTCCCCCCCGTACTTGTTCGGGGAGATAGATGCTCTCTTCCAAGGCTAAGCAGCACACAAACAGTTCTTCCAAAATCAGATCCTGACTTTGAAAACATAGAAGGGAATGCTATTGCACGAACTATTGAAAACAAGTGTTCAGGTTTGTGACCCGTTGTGTACTGAACGGTGAATGCAGTTACCCCGAGCTAAATCTGTCATGTACGGTTTCCTTACTGTACCACTTGGCTGTTGCTGTTGTCTGCTTTGATGAACAAACCCAACTGCTTGTAGATACGGTCACAGTGTCTGGAAATCTCACTAGAATTTGTCCTAGCTGTGCGTTCCCCGTGGGTTTTAAACCCACTATTTGGGTAAGTGGGTTTGCAGAAGTCTCTGACCTAACCCCTCAAGGTTAAAGTAACAGTTTAAGTTGCGTTTGAGTTCTGCTTTAATTTGTGCTTGTTTGTGGTTGGGTATGTTAGTCCCCAAAGTAACTTTGTGCCTTTTCCAGAGAAAATAATTTGGCTGAAGGAGTAATTTGTACTCTCTGTAAGCATACAGAGTGCTGTAGCACACGCAGTAATCTTGACGACAAAGATGTTGGGATGACGGTGAGCCTGGCATCTTAGGCAATGGCGTTCTGAAGAAGGTGCTTGCTATGAAAGTCATAACCCCAAGTGCAGGTCTGAAATGAAAGAAAACTAGAAGTTGCTTCTCCCACTGACTGTCACCTGGATATTTCTAAGCTAGAGTGCTTTTGCAGCCACACCTCCTTTTCTCTGGTGCTTGTTTGTGCCTCTTTTACAAGGCAAAGAGGAAACAAACTAAAAGCTTGAGCGAAGGTTTTGTCAGTGGATATCAAAAAACCTCTAAAACAAATGACTGTGCAGAAAAGGAAGTGTTATCCAGTCAGAGAATAAAAGTGGTTGTTTAAAAATAGTTGCAAATATTTATTCTATTAATTCTGAGCGTAATGCTGGTAGTGGGGAATAACTCGCATGAAAAAGAGAGTTGGTGGGATCTCTTTAAGTTATATACCTGTTATTTGTGGGTGTTATACAGTAGCTAGGCACATAGACCAAAATCCTGGATGCAGTGAAGTCAATGGGAATTTTACCACTGACCTGAGAAGAGCCAGAATTGAACCCACAAACTGTGTGGTGTAAGGTGTCAGGCCAAACTGAAAACCTTTGACTGATACAGCTATGCAATTGTGGCAAAGTTTATAATACTGCAGTATGCTGCTGTGATTAAAATATTATCAAAGTAGCTCTACCGTAAATTAGTTAATTTAGGGAGATATTTTATAACTTGGTTCTAATTTAGCTTAACAAAAAAGGTGTGGTGTGCTTCAGTCTATCAGAGTTGCTTCTTATAAATGTTTTGTAAAGTATCATATGACACTAAATTCTCATTTAAGTAATTGCTGTAACAACATGGAACACTAAATTACACTGCAGCACATACAGTTTGCATCCCAATTAGTTTTCAGCTGTACTTTAAGGATAATCACTCTTTCTGCTGTACTGTCTTTGCAAGATGCACTGGACTTACTAGGTAATTTACTATGCTTTAACAGCTCCAAATGTAAGGTAAAAACAAAATTAAACCTAATTTGTATGTGCCTAATACTGATTGTGTGCTACAGGGAGATTTTTGGGGAGAAAAAAAGTGTAGTATTACTTTAGTATGCTTCTTCAATTTTCAAAGTTATAGAAATACTCTGTTTTCCAAGAACAGACACTTAAGTAAATTTTGGGTTTTGTAGACAGTATCGACCACTTCATGCAGGAATAGAAAATTTACTTAAAATGTTCAAGCTAAAGCATTAGAGGGGTTATAAGTAAGATATACCTAAAAGTAAAATTGTAGTACGTGAGCTATCAGCAATTTTTACCTGGCAAACAGGCTTATAGGTTTGACTCATTCATACATACATGCATACAATTATCGAAGTGAAGTGAGAACTATTCACAAAAGAACTGGGAGGTATTGAAAGTATGAAATACTTTCAGTTTTGGGAATTAATGTTGTTCTTTCCTATTCTCTTTTTGCTGCAAAACCATTTCAATGGGCCACCAGCCTGTGTTGGTAAAAAGTGGCATAGCTGTATGGATCTATATGGCACTGTTATGATTGACACCAGCTGAAGACCTAGCACAATATTTCTGTGTATGTTTGGATTAAGAGATATGTTTATTTGGGCATCACTTAAGGGTCTAAACTGGCAGGGTGCATATTGAGTTGTGAACACCTGAGCAAACCTGCCGTTTAACTGACTCAAGTTACAAGTATTTGCCAGCTTTGACATTCTTCTCACCTTTTATATGAGCAATTATGGAGCCTTTTCTATACTTTTCAAATATTTTAAAACACAAATATGAAATTTTCCCTATCATCTCATGTGCAGAAGTTCTTGTTTTACACTTTTTGTAGTTTCATACTATGTAAAGCAATGTAAAGTTTAACTACTATCATAGTCTAGACAGTAAACAAAGTCTTTGTCAAACTCCAGCAAAAACTTCAAGATCCTGTTAAGATGATGAATATTAACAGTCTTGTAAGAAGCCTATTTTTAAATGATTTAATGGTGGATTAGCATTGGCACCTTACCTGTAAGATCTCCCAAGAGCTTGAAAACCTAGATGGATGGCTACAGCCAGAATTCTATTACAGATACTCTCTAAGCAGAAGATGTTAAGGAGTAACATAATGGAAATCACAGTGTAAATCAAGTAGTATTTTACTGTACTGCTTAAGAAAATTTGAAATACTTGTATGAAAAAATTTCCTCCCTTGAGGAGCAGATATGGAAAGTTTGTGACTAGAAGTTGTGAAACAGAAAGATGTTTTAAGTTACTTGACATTACCAAAAATAACTTCTGGAGAGAAAGCAATATTTTATATCCTTTTTTAAAGCTATGTGAAAGTTTTGTAGTGAAAAAGTAGTTCTGCATGCTTAGTATTAAAACAATTACCAGGGGAAAGTAGCACAAGTAAATAGTGCTGGATGTATGTGTAGGAGTGTGTGTACACATAGGTGATATTTTAGACAGAAAATTATTACTTCTTAATTTATTTGATTTTTTTTTTTTAAACTGCTCACAAAATGTGCCAAATTTAGGCTGAGGAGTGGAAGTCCTCTGTGCTTCAGCCAGCACAATGAAATCAGTTGGTATTGTGCCAATATGTTGGATCATGCCCAGGTAGGCTGGATAAATAAATGTGAGCTGTAGCAACAGAGATCTCTTTTTCACCTGGACCCACTGACTAATTTTAGTCCTCACCTGTCTAGAGCTGTCACAGAACAAGACAAAAACTGTTGTCTCCGTTTCTGTTTGGTGTTTATTCCATCTGAGTGTAACGGAAAGGTTGTAGCACGGTAAGGATAGAAGTCAGCATACTATCGCTCCAGAGAAGTGGACTCCTCTAACTGTGTTGAACCGATGGAAGAACAGGGAGAGAGGGAAAAAAACCTACAAACCTGTCTGTTGTTTTCCTCTTGTATAAGCTTAGATGTATGCACATATGCTAACGACTTCTGGTTGCTACTGGACTGGACTAATTCCACAGTTGATGGTAGGGAAATGAAGTTGTGCTTGAGCTTTCCAGTTTCAGATGTTCTCATCTTCGCACATTTCTTCTTGAAATATTCAAGAATGTGCTTCAGTATTTTCTGTTGGCTTGTTCCTTTTTTCCTTCTCTGTCTCCTGGAAAATAATGTTCTTGGTCATACTGAGGTAGTCATAACGAAATCTTCTGTTTTGCTGGAGGCGTAGTTCTCTACGCCTCACTTTTTACGTGTGGCTTATCATAGTATTTGTAAAAGTAAATGTCTGAAATTCATGTAGGCATTTTTTAATATATATATTTTTATATATATATATAAATCTGCTTCATATAAAAGAAGTTCTCTTCTTGAAGCAAGTAAACCTCTTTGGTCAACTGGAATAATCTTCAGGTAGACTTTAAATCTTAAAACATTTTTCTAGCCTATATGTTCAGAAAGTGTGAACATTGATGTTATTTCTACTTAGATCTACTAGCACTTTGATGCCTCAGCCACTTTTGGGATCTCACTAGTCAGTGAGTGTGTGTTTGCCATGTGTAATGCAGACCTTGCTGTGAAGGCATGGCTTTCAAAACAAATGGATGGGTAAAGGGTTTGACCTGGAGAGCAAGAAGGGTTGGTTTACCAAACATATTTTAACTTGCTTAGCCTTTTCCTTGATATAAGCGCCAGCTGATAGCTCTTCACTTATCTTAATCAGACTATATACATAATAGGTACAACTTCTTAAAGAACTTTTGTGATTTAGGAGCTAAGTTCCCTTCTGTGTATGTTTTGGTTTTTTTCTTTTTTTTGTTGTTTTCTTTGGGTTTGTTTTTCAAATTAGTTCACAACAGTGTTACTGTAAAAAAAGGTAATACCCTTCATGGCCAGAAATATGCATGATAAAACCAGTAGATACCTGTTACATGGCTGTATGTGCCTTTTCCCCTCTAGTTCATGGAAGAAGTTATTTATGATACTGATAAAACCTAGCATTACAACTTGCACAATTAGAAGTAAGTAATCAGACCTACAAATCCATGGATTATTCTAAATTTGAATTTACAATAGAATCACAAACCCACCATCTAGATCTTAGAAGCAGACTCCAAATACAGTTTATGATGTTCATTTAAATCCAATTTTGGCACAGAAATGTAGTTAAGAAACCAAAGACTTCCCCTCCATTCCATAACCAGATTTATTTTTCTGAACTTTTTTTTACAGAAGATTAGGAGAGTTTTAATCAGACAGAGGTCACAAATCACTTTGCTGGGAAATGCAAGGTGTGCTTTAAAAGGGGAAAAAACACCCCCACTTTCCTGATCATTTGGCTCTTGCTGTTTAAAATTGTGAAGCTAGGTGAAATGATTACTCTGACAGAACTATAGAAACTATCTCATTTTAGTACATTCTGAAGTATTTTATATTTTGAGTAACCCTGGCTCAGGGGCATTTTATACTCACATCTGGAAGTTTCCAGTCTTCGTATTCAGTTTAGTGTCTCTGCCTTTGTCTTTCCATTTAGCCTTGCCATGTTATAACAATGAATCATCTTGTCCATTAACTAAAGTTGGAATGTCTGTTTATGTACTGAATTTGTTTCATCAAGTCGCCATAATAATTGATTGGAACTGTGGCAACCCTGACTACTTTCCCATATGTATTTGGGCTGGACTTTACCCAGTGCTGTTCTGAGCAGCAGAAGAATAAGGCATCCCGAAACCTGGAATATCTTTATCCTCTTAGGATTCAACCTCTTTCTCATGAAACTGTAGGGTAGCATTTTCATATTCTGTCTCTGTGTATAAGAAATTGAGTAGAGGCTGTAGTATTTCCAATCATACGAAATCATAGCAGAGCTACAATACACATATATGTATAACAGTTAAACCAGGAGTGTTGTTATTGTAGATTTGCTTTGATATGTTCTGTTTTGTTGATGGATTTTGAATTAGTGCTGATTAAAATATTGAAACATTAAATAAAAAGTGAAACAAAACTGTAGTGTCATTCTTTGATTAATTTAATAAAGTTAATAAAGCACACAAGTGACGTGGTGCAAATGAAGGGGCCACGTGGCAGGGAGGCTGTGCCAGCAAATACAAATTCACACCTCTTGCCATGTGAGTAGGCTTGCAGATAGCACTCTGGTTGCTATTTAAGCAAAGTGTTTTGCAAATAAGTGTCCTTACGTTAAAAAGGTATTACACTGGCTGTACCTTGACTCATTTAATAGCATTTAACCTTAACTTACTTTGTGGTAGTATCATTGAAATTATTTTCTTTATTTCCATGAAAAAAACAACTGTTGCATTTGGAAGGTAAATACTGAAGGATCTGCTTAATAAATAAAACTAAAATGTTGTATAAAACATATGTGTTCTTTTTAAGATGGCTTTGTGATCTTGTCTTGTGCACTGTGATGTCTAAGAATATTTTTGTGTGCTCTCTATGACCAATTTTCATTAAGAGTTGTTGATGCCACATTCCTGTGGAAAGTATTGAAAAGTAGAAATGAGGAATAGGAATTAGTGGATAGAACCTTCTCCTGAAGGCAGATTAAAGGAGAACTGTTAGTTTGTGATAACGAACCCAAGAGCCTGTGGAAAGAAGTGAGAAAAAAGACTTGTTATAGTCAATGACTGCACTGAGCTTTGCTGTACAAACCATTCCAGTATTTTGTTCAATACTTATTGCTCTGAAGCTACAGAGCTGTCTAAACTGCTGGCATTTGTAGTGAGGGGGAGGAATGAGAGGTTGAGAAGAGAGACTTTTTCTCCAGAAGTTGGATTGAGTAAATTTGCGCAGTATAACCAGGTGTCCTCACCAGTTCCATCTTTTTGGCTGATAGTCACTGTGGTTTCATGTGGGAGGTCATGGTTGCTGCTAGACAAGAAGTGGGTGTGAGCAAAATTTTTTAGGAGGTGAGAGGAGGTTCTGTAATGAGAAGCTGTATGCAGAAAGATCAAGGGATCCTTGCTATGCATTCACATCAGCCAGGATCACAAAACAGATGAGATGCTGTGTTCTGTGCTGGGCAGAATGTCTCCAGGCTTCTGCATTGTTTTTAAATATGAGACATCCTGATAATCAAGTCTTGACGTCATTAATATATGGTTTATAATGTTCAAGCCTGAATTAGAGGGAATGGGAACGCAATCTTCAATTTTTATTTAAGCTAGAGGTGTGAATTTTTGGCTGTCTAGCTATTTGGAATTCCAAGAGATATTCAGGTCTGCAAATCCATTTAAAAACTGGAGGAAAGGGGTCTTTAAGAACACAAGAAATGCTTTAGGGTAATACGATCTTTTCCAGTCTGGATGATGTTGGACTTCTGTAGATTCTCTATGGCAGGCTGCTCCCAGTCCAGGTATTGATTTCAGTTAACATTGAAGTAGCCTGAGGGATGGTCAGTTATTTGTGTTAATGGTACAGCTTGGGTGCAGCCTAAATTGCTTCAAGCCTATCAAGGCAAGTTCTAACGAAGCAAAAAAGAACTTATCACTGGTTTTATTCATTGTGCAACAGGAGGACATCTTGTTATTTTTCACTAAGAAGTGGTGATGATCTGATCAGAATAGGAGCATATTTGGGTTTTTTTTGTGTGTGTGTAGTGTTTGTTTTCTTAATGTCCAGGCTGAGAAGCTAGTCCCAGCTCAATTACTTTACTTTTTGGGAGAGGGCTATATTACATATGTAAAGGTGGGAAAAGGATCACCTTGCAGAAACTGTAGTGACTGGAGTGAGATTCCGCTCTTGGAATGACTTGATCTTGTGGGACGTAGCCGCTTGCTGTATGCACCATATCAATCGGTGAGGTTTTCTAGGCTTTTTGAATTCTTCTGTTTTGCCACTTGTTCCAGGGACTGAAGCAGACAAATGACCTCACAGAAGTGACGATTAAATGACACCTGAGAGTTTTTCAGAGTTCTTAACAGATTTGAGCAGTTTTTCCATTGCAGGGAGAGTAAATCTGAAGATGCATCCTGGATCATGGCTAGCTTTTTTTCCCTATCTTATTCCTGTAGCACCATGATGCCGATTTGGTGGTAGATGGACATTTTTAGCCAATGGCTTTTGTATTCTGCAAACTGAAACTCTATTTTACTACTTTCTCAGTGTAAAAAGAGGAAAGTTGCAAAATTCTTTATGACAATTAAGTCAATATGACTTTTTCTTTTAATCAAGTTAAAATATTTAGATCTATTAAGTTCTGATTATATTCAGCATATCTAGTGGAAACCTGAGGAATGCATAGGATAATTCAGGTTGGAAGGGTCCTAAGGAAGGTCTCTAGTCCAGTCTCCTGCTCTGTGTCAGCTGTGAGATCAGATCAGGTTGCTCAGGGCCTTCTTCAGTCCAGTCTTGAAAACATCCAATGAAGGAGAATGCACAAAATCTGGCAACTGGTTACTTTTTCACAAGTCGAAATTAAAAATCGAGCCTGAAAACTTTGGAAAAGCGGGAGTTCTAGGTAATGGCCCCGTCTTCCTAGAAATCAGGCCAAGAGTAAGTGGTGCTAAAATGATTCCACTGATGATCTGAAGTATCACTTGCAAAACATAGTGCAAACTGCCTCATTCTAGGATGTTCCAGAAGAGATACCATGGAAAGCTAATAATTTGCTTGTACGCATGGCGCTCTGAATAAAAAGAGTGATAACTATTCCTAGGCTTGCAATTCGTTATCAGAGTGCACCTAGAAACATAGTAACTTTTTGAGAAATACAGAAGAGTGTGCCAGGTATCTGGCCCTGCAACTACCCATTGCATAAATCAGAAGTGCAAGTAAGATTTTGTGACAAGAAGGGTCTTGGTAACTTGAGTAGTTGAAATGTTCCAGGGTAGTTATAGCACAGAGGTCTCTGGTCATTATGGAAAGAGTCTGAAAGATAATGCTTTGCTGTTTGTTTTGGTCGGGTTTTTTGTTTCTGTTTTTGGGTTTGTTTGGGTTTTTTGTTTTGTTTTGGTTTTTGGTTTTTTTACAGGGCTGAGGGCTTCAGTCTTCAGACCACTGTTTTGCTTTGTCTCTTCCTTAAATATGCTAAGCTTGTATCCTATATGCATCGGACTTGACTTAGAGGTCCAGACTCAATATGCATTTCTACCTTTTACTCTCTTCTAGAGTAAGACCACCAATCTCTGGTGCACCTGTCTTCAACAGTGTTGAAGGAAGAGAACTAGTGTTGGATTTATTTAAGTGTTGTCTGCCTGGATTCCTGCACCGTGCTCTGTAGTAGAGGCCATTTCACTAAGTTCTGTTAGTAGAAAGCTTGTGTGCCTCTTGGCCCTGGACTTGCTGGGTAGTTGCCCGCAAATCTGTAGAAGTAAATATAAGCTCAGTGTATTCCTATGAATCATCCACTCCTCTAGCCCAAATCAGATTTTACAAAAGAAACCCCAAAACAGCAAAAAAAAAAAGAGATTAAAATTGTCCCTGAACCAAAGATTCTGCATTTCAGTGAACTCTAACTGCACTTCTTGAACTCTGCTGCCAGGAGCAAGGAAGCCATAACGAAATTGCAGCCCTGTAGCTACAGGCCCGATATTCACTGAATACATTTGCGAACACCAGGAGCCTTTCAAAAACTTTCTGGGGTCTGTCTCTGGCTTCTTTGGCAAGGAGTTTGGAACCCTGATGGTTCTGTTGGATCTGGGCTCCCAGTGCTCTCTGGGTCCCAGCTTCGGGGTAGTAGCATGGCTGCCTTCTCTGAGGCTCCACGTGGCACCCTGCCAGCAGAGTGGGTGGATTTCTTCAGGTGTCTCCTGTGTCTGGCTTGAAGAATCTGCTGAAGAAGCTGCAGCTCCATTTCATCTTTAAGTCCTGGTATCTTCTTGTGTACAAGCCTACCAGTGAATTTCACTGTTTTCCAACGATATTCCTGTGTAAAAAATTGTCATGCAACACAGCCTGCATGCAGTAGTACAACCTTGCTGGTAATATATTTTCCTGGTATAAAAGAGTACTGTTTTTCTTTCCAAGGAAGCACTTTATAATTTTTGGTATTAACAGCCATTGTCTCACGTATCCTAATAAATTCAGCTTGGTATGATTAATTTGTTACTGCTTCTGCAATCATGTAATAGGATATATTGGGCCATGGGCACTCTCAAGGCACTCATGTTAAAAGGTTGTTTAGAGAATCACTTTCTTTGCTTAATAATATTTTAATAAGATCTTTCATTGAGTTCTGTGACCATTAAAGTCTCAGTTTTGAAATTTTTCTCTTGCTTATATTGTCCCCAACTGTTTTTTCGGTTTTGGTTTTTTTTTTTTTAAATCTGAGATCTGATTTTATCTTTGTCTCACTGCTCTTTGCAGGTTTTGCTTTTAACAAGTAGATGGGTAAGCATTTCTATCAGTACAGGTCTGATTCAGAAAACTTTGTTCAATGATTTTCCTTGCATCTTACACTCTTAGTAATACTTCAGGTGTCAAAGTTAGGGGCAACACATAGTTTAGAAACTAATTCAGTTAATTTAAGTAATTTATGATTTTCCTAAAGTAGGGAAAAATTAAGGACTGTATCTGCTACCAAAGTTGTGAAAATTTGGCAGTGGCTGACTCTGTGATGCAAATGGCAAGACAGATTTCTCCTGTTCATAATCTTTAACATGTTTCTTGAGAATTAGCACCCGCACTTCAACAGTTGTATTTTTAAATGTGTCTATGTGCAAGAAGGTGTGTATGAAACCAATCTGTATAGCAGAAGGAATTATAATGAACTAATAGCTTTTTCAGGAATCTGTGTTCTCTGGTCATAACTTATAGAGTCTTGAATCTGCTATAGAGAAATGTGCTGTATGAAGGGTGACATGAAGCACTTTCATTGTCAGAGCAGCGTGTGTGTTACCACGTTTTGTTGTTTGTATGTTTTTGCTACAGAAGAAGATAGCAATCACAGCAGGCACTAGTGAGGAGCGTGGCTAGGAACTCTGCTGCCATCTGTGTTAGTGCTGTCTGTTCATGTGTGCTTGTTTCCATATGTATAGTTTAGTCTCTACAACCATTGGAGTAACATGTCTGAAAACAGTTGTGATAATGAAAGTCGATGGCAGTCATTTAAGAAGTTAATTTACTTGTTTTCAATATACGTGCTCTGGGGTTTTTTCTTCCTTTTTTTTTTTATTTTTTTTATTTCCTACTACTTTAGACAGATTTCATGAGATACTGCTGCTCATTCCAAATTTGAACTCATCACTTTTGGCTTTGTACTTTGTAATCACCTCCGCAGCAACCACTGTGATACCATAAACAGAGGGTTTGACTTCAGGTGAAGAATGTAGGCAGTAAAAGCAGAAAAACCCATAAAGGAAAATGTGGGAGGATGGGGAGAACAGGGAAAGTGATTATTCTGGCTTTCTGTGTAGCGATTTCCCCCCCCAACTTTTTTTTTTATCTTTACTGATAGCTGAAAGAAAATAATTTTTTTTTAAAATATCAGAGTGGAATTCCATTTTAGACAGTATAATTGAAAACATGTATAAGCAGTGGAGTTTTATTCTGCATAGGATTTCTTTTTCTCTCTTTCCATTCATTTTTAAAAAATCACTTTAGTAAATCCACTGTGGGAGGATAGTTTTGCTGCTGTACTTTTCCCAGGATGTAGCAAGAGAAATTGCATTTGCAGTTCACAGAGAATGAAATTAAACTTGCTCTGTCCTGATGATCCACTACTCCTACACCCAGCACATTTCTGGGAGAGACTCTTGCATGCTATAGGAGACAGTGCCCTGAATGTGCTTGCACCTGCTCTTCTGCATGAAGGAACAGGCATGGATTTGGGCCCACGTAGCTCTCAAATTAGACTTAGGTACTGTGTGGAGTGCCTGTGTGTGTGTCTGCCTCCTCTCTGAGGTGTCGCTCTTGGAAGGGGAGACTTCAAACGTGTCACTTTGTTTGCTTATAGAGGTCGAGACTACTTGCCGTTCTGTAATATATTTATATGCGCTCAGAAAGATCATGGTTTTAGAGAGCATCAGGCAATTGAAGGATACCCATTTTCAACTTGCATCATCTCATGTTCAAAACATAGTTGGGTGCTAAACTGTAAAGTCAGTAAAAAGTAATTGGCAAATGCAAATCACATTGTGACAACTGAAAGAGTGGACTGTCATTTATTTGTTTAGTTGGGTGGCAGTGGGAAACGCAACTTAAAAAACCCCCACACTCCTTTTTCTTCTTGAGCAATAAAATCTCACTCTTTAACCCTTCAACCATCTATCCAATAGAGATCATGTACATAAACCTCTATTTCTAGGCTTTTGTACTGCTTTTACAGCTGGCCAGTTCTTTCTTTTGGGCTGTGGCTTCTCTAAAGCAGCTTCAGGTAGATAAATGCTGAAATGATGTTAGTGCTCATGTAGCACCTTAAGTACATGCTTAACAGACTCCACAGCAGTAAGTACTTCCTTTTCTTACAGAATAGACATTAAATGCATGCAATGCCTATGGAGAAAAAAATCTCCACTAAGAACAGAGAAAGCCCAAGGATCAGCAAGGATCTCCATTTAATATAATGCTGATCCTGTGCTCCACAAAGCTTGTTAATGTGAGGAGACTCCCTCTCTCTCTCTCTCTATAAAGTTAGTACTTTCTGTTCGACAATTCCAGCAGTTTTCATTTGCATTTCAAAGCCAGAGAGAGACTGAGAGCACTCATATCTTTAATTCCAATAGTCTCACTGTCCGGATGACGGTTTCTGTAAAACTGACACAGTATAGGCAGTTTTCATCAATTTCATTTGTTCCATCTTCTCAGATGAGCCTTTAATCTCCTGCTTGCTGATCCCTGGTTTATAATTAGATTTGACAGAGATAAGAAGGCAGTAAATATCTTGATGTGAAAGTCTGTAACAAGATAGAACTGTTGTTTCTCTCCTCACTCCTCTGGTGAGGTAAAATTTTATTTGTGAAGTGTGAATAACTTCGAAGCTTAAAGCTGCCTGGTTTCAGGCCATTTTCAGGCGCATCTGTTTACAAGTAAGCCTTTTTTTTTTTCCTCTGGAAAAGGCAAGAAAAAGGCTTATTTGTTGACTTTCTTCTGACTGTTTTGGAAAGCAATTTTATGTCAACTTGGTTAATTACTCTGTTTTGTCAGAGGCTGATAACATGCTGATTTCAAGTAAGACCTGAAATAATAGATATTTGATGTGTGCATAGTAATTTTGGTTCCCGAATAAAGTCATTCCTGAATGGCTTTAATGTTGTCAATAAAAACCTTACAGTTAAGTCAATGAAAATATGTTTAATAGCTGTATTTAACAAAAGCCTGTTCATGGTTTTTTGGGGTTTTTTTTGTAGTTTTGTATATATATGTTAGGTGCATAACTTCTGCATCTATTTTGCTTCCCACCAAAATGGAAAAATCATTCCTCTTTGCTTTTTAAGCCATCTTCTGCATAATCTTAAAGCTCAAGTTCTGCCATAAATTAATATAGTAAGAATATTCAAAGTATAGAAGGTTAGGGACATACACAAAGTTACGCATATACCCAGGTTACATTAAGCATAACCTGTACCTATGGAATAAAACAGTTTTGTCCAAACTGTAAGATGTTATCAGTCCTTTTCCATTTTAATAAAGTTTTTTTCCTTGAATATTTTTACTTGGTTGTGTCTCCCCTTTACTTTTTATATTCTTATTTATAATTCTGGCATTATCCCATTGTAGCCTGTCTGCCACAAAACTTTCTGTTACCAGTCTTGGGAGGAAAAAGACTCTAAATACACTACCATATTTTCTCTCTTTCTCTCACTCTTCTTTTCATGTTACGCTAATTTCCATGTCTTCTTTGTTCCAAAAGTTCTTCCCTCCTTTATCTAGTCCCCATAACCTCGGTTAAATTTGAGCTTCACTGTCAAAGACAAGAATTTAAAAGTGGTTTCCCCTCCTGCTTAACTTCTTGCCTTTCCTTTTTAGGATTTAGTGTTACTGCCACCTGCCTATTCGAATTTCCATCTGGCGCACTGCAGACTTTTCTATTAGATAAATATAAATTATCTGCTGCTAAGATATAGCCCTTAATTTGATTTTCTTAAAGAAATTTTCATGTGTGTGAAATTCTTCAGGGTTTTTCTTCACAATTGTAATAAGAGTCCAAATTGTCAGCCCGATGAGCCCCAAGTTTCATAGCTCCACATGCTTACCTATATCATAGCACCGTAATTTTCATTTATGTTTTCTCTGTTTTCTGTTGGTTTTATGCCAATAACTCCAGGAAGAATGAACATATTAAACTTTCTAGGTATAACTTTACAGATAGAGCAGAGGAATTCTTCTGAGTAAACCACGCTCCTAACTGTGCACATCAAAACCAAACTCAAATCATGAGATGTACAGACAAGTGCTAGTGATGATTGTCCTCTTTGGAAGCTGCTTTTTTCACTGATGTGGCTGTGGGAAGATGTCTTTTTGTTGTTTTGAGTACATGTGACTTACAGAACTCTGTGGAACTTGCTGATAGAAAGGTAGAATCTGATTTGGGAGGTGCCCGCGGACTGTGCAGGGGGAGTGAAGGACTGTGTTAGTGCTCGTTACTGGCAAATAGTACAAATCCTTTTTTGTTGGGTTAGTGTTTCTCACTGTTTCGTCCACCTGCCTTTTGGGTTCTCACTGGATATGCTATTAGTGAACTTTCAGAAACATATGAAAAGTTGCATGCAGTAAATGAGCATTACAATTTCCTTATTAATGCTACTATTCCCTTTGGCAAGCTTTTCAACTTCAGAGAGTGTATTTCTCCTCCTGCACTTAGAATTAATTTTCTATGCCTTGACAGCCAAGTTATTTGAAGTAGGAGTAAAACACCGCATATGGCAGTCACTGAAGTTGAATACTTGGACTGAGCTGGTCCTACCAGCATACGATAGTGTCCAACTGACCATGAGCCAGAAGAGAACCTTCTAGTAGGAGGGAATTGCAATGTGTATGGACAAAGGCAAAGCTGACGTTGAGTTCAACAAATGGGAATGAGTTGCAAATAATTCAGTGTTCAGGCAAAAGTGATAACCGTTGTTGTTTGTGCCAGCATGTGAGTTGGCATTTAATTGGCTTAGAATTATAAAGTTTGCAACTTTAGGTGAAAGATGGTAAAGATTGTGTCAACTGAAAGTAAATTGCCTGAGATTTTTGGAGGGATTATTACTGAAAACAATACCATTCCTATCAAAACATGAATTTTATATAATATATAATTTATTTATATTTAACATATGTTATATCAAAGCATAAATTATACATTGATATATGAGAATAGAGTGCCTGTTGTGGAAAAGAACATGCAAAACTCCGTATGAGAGGACACAGCTTTGCCTGACTCTTTCAACCAGTTATAGGTGGTTTCCTGACCTTGAGTGAGGAGTTGTATTTAATGACTTGAACATATAGGGGCATATAGGCAATGTCTGCACAGTGGCTATTTGCATTTGAGAAATGGGAACAGGTATCCAAGGAATTTACTAAGGCAATTTAGTAGGTTTTAGAGTGTGGAGAAAGATGCATATACTGGGGAAAGCTAGCATCTGGCCAAATCTGCATGCATAGAGCTTGAATGTTGTTGGCACTTTGCAAAATTGCTCATCAATAGCTTCTTGAGTAAACAATTTAATTTTACAAGTGTGGAGTATTTTTGAATGATGAAATACGAAATGTTATAGCAGTGATAAGGAGGGCAGTAGCAAAGAGTATGATTAAGAAGGAGACAAAACAGTAGAAGTAGGACAGCAAAGCCCCACGCAGAAGGTTTTATTTCCAGATAAAGGGCATTCTGCAACTGAGCTTGCACAAAGGTGACTATGGTGGATTTAAAGAGAGATGTGGAGAAGATGAAGTATTTAACTGGTTAAAGAAAGCAAAGAGGAGTATAATATACAGTGGTCAGCAATAATGATCATTCCAGTTCAACAGCTGAAAAGGGTATTTGACAAATGTTCTGATCACAAACAGAATAAAATGGTAGAGAGATGCTGTTTTAATTTTCTCTTAATTGAAGCCAGGAAGCAAATGAGAATCCTGAGCTGAACGTCTTCTGGTATCTATGCTCTGCCTATGGAAACTTACAGTTCTCCAAGTAGAAATATGATGACTTGTGAGACATGTAATTCATACATTGGAACTGTTGCAGGTTTGTATGTCTGTGGAACTTATCTGATTTTTATTTATCTGGAGGAAAACAATGAATGCAGCTTTCCCACATAAAGATCAGATCACTAGATAAGCTATTAGAATAACTAGATGAGCTACTTGTTTTAGTAATGTCTATAAGAGGACAGAAAAATCTTAGAAGACCTGCATCTTTCAATAAACCAGTTAACACAGAGCTAGTAGTGAATGAATGGTGACTCCCAGTTCTCATCACAGATCAAGGATATAGCAACTGATCAGTCCAGGCTGAAAGGGCTGTGTGTGGGGGTTGTTTTCTTTCTTTTTTTTTTCCTTTTCTCTTTTTCCCCTGTGAGTCCAGAAATATGATTCCAGCGCACAGATAGTTGGGCTGCACCTAGAACTTTTTGTTATCTGTCAGAAGATACCACTAAATAGGAATGTCTTTGGAGTTAGCCTGGCATTTGGGATGTTTCAGAGGAAATAGAACCAGGCACTAGGGGAACTCTTAGATGTTGAAATTGTTGCTGGTAATGTTCTTGTTGCAAGGAAAGGAAAAGTCAGGGAAGAGGCAGTAGAATACTGCGATATTGGATGGTAGCAACTCTTTGGAGCGTGCCAGGCAGTGCTTGTGTCTAAATCAAAGGATGAAAGGGAAGGTAGCATTTGTGGGAAACCAAAGGAAGATCAAAGGAAATCCTAAGGGTGTCAGTGGTTCTAAAACATTGTGGAAACAGAGCAATGCTAGCTACACTGTGATACTTCTGGAAATTTCCCAAAACAGGCGCTGGTGTGAAGACTGCACACCATGGTGTTTGCTAGCAGAGTCTTTAGAGACACAGGAAGCTACAGCACAGTAAAACTGGTAGCAGAGCTACTTAAGAGACGGATGGTCAAGGTTAAAATGGCAGATCCCTAGCTGACAGTGTGTGACTACTCACATTACTTGAAAGCTAGATAGTAGTACAGCACAGGGACTGGCAGTGGGTTAGAGGAACTGGATCCTTTACTGCCTGCAGTAGCCTTTTGCAGTCCATGCCACTACCATACAACTGGCAACACAAGGAAGTAATTCATTCCAATCTTTTATGCCTATGTCTCAGCCTCTTAGTTCTGCTTTTCCTGGTTCCCAGTCCAAATTTCCTTCTCTAGGCAGTCCCAGGCTCCTTAACACTCGCAGTTGCCCCCTGTATTTTCTTAGCGCTCTCCCTGTCTTCTAAGCAATTCACATCCAGTAATCTTTTCCAGATTTATGGGCAAAAAATATGTTTCCCTAGCCTAATTTTCCCAAAAAGTCTTTAGCCATGTTCCCCAAATAATTCCATCTGGGACAAACTTTGAATAATAAAAAATGTCATTGCAATTAAAGTTTAGCAAAGTTCTAAGCAACTGAAAATGGGGTCTTCCTGATAGCAAATGATGGCAGCGTTAATGTGCAGTGCTATCAGTTCTCCCAGTAATTACAACTTCTCACGTACATGTTGACTAAAAAAAATTGTCAGAAGTTTGAAGGAACAAAGTATGCCTAACACTCACACCTCAGAGTAATAGGAGGCATTTGAAACAAAGAGACTTATGAAGATAGATGGAAATTAAAAATCACTTCTGTCTGACACTGTTGCCTGATGTTCTTAGATGTAGCAGTCAAGGATGCTATGACTAACGGAACAAATGCATTATTTTTTGTCTTTAATGTATTGTGTGTTTGATAGTGCTTTGTGGGATTTGTGTAGATCTTGTGCAGTACTAATTTTTAAAACTTAAATTACCACCTTGTGTAATTTGAAAAAAGAATGCAGATACAACACATGAACATGCATTGAATTTCCTTTTTGATCCTGAGTAAATTTAATTGCAGAGTGTCCTGGTTTTGGCTGGGATAGAGTTAATTTTCACCTTAGTAGCTGATACAGTGTGACTTGGATTTAGGATGAGAATAATGTTTGATTAGACACTGATGTTTTAGTTGTTGCTAAGTAGCGCTTATCCTAAGTTAAGGATTTTTCAGTTTCCCATGCTCTGCCAGCAAGCAGGTGTACAAGAAGCTGCGAGAGAGCATAGCCAAGACAGCTGACCTGAACTAGCCAAAGGGATATTCCATACCACAGAACGTCATGCCCAGTATATAAACTGTAGGGAGTTGACTGGGAGGGGCGGATCACTGCTCGGGCATCAGTCAGTAGGTGGTGAGCAATTGCATTGTGCATCACTTGTCTTTTCTTGGGTTTTATTTCTCTCTCTTTTTGTTATATTCCTTTTCATTACAATTACAATAATAATAATAATAAAATTTGTTAGTATTATATCTTATTTTACTCTAGTTATTAAACTGCTGTTATCTCAACCACGAGTTTTACTTTTTTTTTTCCCTGATCCTCCTCCCCATCCCACTGGGAGTGGGGAGGGGGAAGCAGCTGCGTGGCGTTTAGTTGCTGGCTGGGGTTAAACCATGACACAGAGAAATTCAGCATTGAATTGAAGAAACCATATTATATGGTCTTATTTGGACCTCTGTCTTCAACTAAATGAACTAAATTTTCTTAAGACCTTCTTTAAAAAACTGGGTTTTCTCTGAATAACTTTTTATATTAGTGGATAAGGTATTTCAATTCCATACACGATTGGACTTGAAATATATACCTATATTTATTAAATTTGCCTTTTTATTTCAAACTAATCCAGCCTGGGTGTAGAATAACTGTCTGCTAGAAATAGTTCCTGTTTTCAGTGGAAAGTTTGTATCCAAAGTAACTCTCCCACTTCAGGCAGTCCTGCTCTTCTCCCAGGCTGAGATAGCTTTACACCTGAATTAGTTTGTCTGCATGCCCTTTATTTCTCCTGATGTCATTCACCATTTCAATGCTGGTACACAGCCAGTTTTGCCCCCTTGCTATTACAATTCACGTGAAGTTAATGCAGCTGGAATCACACAATTTTTAAATTGCCATGCTTTGTTACTTCTGTGTTACCCAGGTTTACATCTACAGTAGTCCAGGGGTCCTAGACTCTCTTCAGAGTGAAGAAATGTGTCCCAGCAATGTGAACACTGAAATGCAAAATCCTGGCATATCTGGAAGAATGAATGGAGAAATGCAGAAAAGGACCAGGGCTGCTTCAAAACAAACAAGCAAGCAAGGGAGCAAGCAAAGAAAGTGTCTTGGGAGGACTGTAGGAGTACAAGCTGCCTCAATGCCTATGCTGTTTGATGAAGTGCAGGGCTAAAAACAGGCCGATATGATGAATGCACCATGCTCCCACATTGCCCTGAAACATCTGTGTCTCAGACGCAGCGAATCCATTGTGTTCTGAAGGCAGATTTAGGTCAAGCATCTTCTCTTCCCATTGCCTGGTGCTAGATGTGCCACTGGAAGGAGCTCAAACATGCCAGTTATGCATAGTCTCTGGCACAGTTGTAAGGCATTCCCATAAAGATGGTGGGGTGAATGGGTGTCCCTAGTCCCCAGGCACAGAGGAGAGCAAGGGTAGAATTTGTTCCCTGTTATTTTGTTCCCTGCACTTGCATTAAAAAGTGGAGTGAAGTTTTCCAAGGATGACTGAAACAATAGCCTGGGCTGAGATAATTTACAAAGTTTGGAGCAGGTGGGAGCAAAACTGAAGACAGGCACCAAGATGAGCTTGGCCAGTACTGTGACCACCCTGGCAGTGGAGATCTTTCACAAAGGCTGAGTGGACAATAGCTGAAATTGCAGACAAAGACAGTCTTTTAGGAAGTAAGGTGTTCTGTTTTTCTGCTGGTCCGGCAGGATGAAATGGTTCATGCCATGGTCAGATGTGTGCCACAGAGGGAATGGGAGTGCATGGTTGAGAAGAAAATGCAGGACTGGCATCCAGCAGTTCGACTCACTTGGGCTGCTTCAGGTGTACAGAATTAGGCGACAAATCACTCTCATGTAGCTGCAAACAGGGCAACAGCACTAGGCAGTGTTTATGCCGTGTTTTCCTTCCCCTGCCGCCATATCGCCTTTTTTTATTCCTTTGCAGTTTAAGCCTCTTGAAGGCATGCCTCAGGGCAACGTGCTGATAGTCTGTGGAGTTGTACATTGTATTACTGGCTCTATTACCCACTCTTCCAACCCAGAACATATCGGTTATTGTACAAGGGCTCTGTACGAAAAGGCTTTATGATCACCCAAGTGCTAGTAAGATAAGATAGGAATGTCATTCCAGTACCAAAAGGGAGGAAGAATACTTGCACAATTTATTGATGTTGGTATGGAGAATTGTACTGAAACAACAGTTTTGTGTAGAGTGTCTTTAAAAGAGTTCAGGATAGCATAGCTATTATGGAGAAAAGTCTCAAATAGCTGCTGAGGATCCGAGACATCCTTGTGAGGAGTGAAAGAGGGCAGAGAAGATGTGGTTTTGATCTCTAGAGTAAATGCCAGCAGAAGGCCAAGAAAGCAGGTTAGCTAAGGGAAGCACCCGGAAAAGGCAAGGTCATGCAGGAAGGGCATCTGGACAAACACAGAAACAAACAACTCTTCAGGAGACTGTGCTGTTGACAATGAACATCCCTAGAAAACCAAGCACTGTGTGCTATGATGAGGACAGGAGGCCAATTAGAGACCACTGAACTATCACATCTGTCCTGCAGCATTTTACCACCTAGGAAAGGGAGAATTTACCTTCATGATTTATAACCTATTGACACTAACATATGAGCAGTCAGAACTTCAGGTATGTTCTGCTACAGCTCCGTTACGGTTTTACATTTTGTTGTTTATATTCAATTAATAAACATTTTTTATTGTGAAAAACATGGTAAAACCATCTCTCTGAAATGCAGCTTCCTCCTAATACCATCAATTTCTAATAACTTCTTTATGCAAGGACAGAGCATTCATTTTCTTTCTTACAGTAAGGAATCATTTTTCCTGCCTTCTACCCTCTAGATTTCGACTGGGAGCATATGATGCAGCTCTGACCCAGATTCACCTACCATCTGGACTACCTTTTAGAAATACCCTTTTTCATTGTTTGTAGCATCCATAAAAGCTCTTTACCTTTGCCCCCCAATCCATTAAAGGGGATCTCGGATATAACTGCACAGATGATGAGCAAAACACAGCAGACATGTATGACAGAAACAGCTATTGCTCACAAGTATCCAGCCTTGTCACCTCCAGTTTACTTTCAGTCTTACACATTACTAGTTACTTCAGTCTTACAAGTAACTAGTTCTCTTCCATTGGAGTAAGCAGAGCTGAGCTTCCAAAGAGCCTGGCCTAAATGACCTCACTGTTCTCTTCTTCCATGTTAATACACAGTATGTAGCCAGGCTGTGAAGTGCGCTGGGAAAGACCAAGACCTCATTTCTCTTGTTGGCCTCAGAAGTTCATGGAGCAGACTGATGAATGCTGTTAGTGTTCAAGCAAAACTGGAAATCTCAAGCAGGTGGCTGTTGCCTCCGTGAGATCTGCTATGTAAATTGATGTATCAGAACAAAATTAGTTAGCTGCATATCAATAGGAATTGAAGTGGTGAATTTCCAGATGGCAATGACCAAGCTTAGCACAAAGTTAAGAAACAGCTCTCATGTTGATGGAGTAGCGCTGAAAATCATTTTAAATGAAGACATTTTCCCCAGGAGGTTTTGTTTTAAGTTATGTTGCCATGGATAGTCACAGCTTTAGAATGTTTATTTGACCAACAAACCCTTTCTAGCAGATCAAGCCTCAAAGTATTGATGGCTGATGAAGTTGGTCTAGGAAAACTTTTGGAAAATACACTTTTTGATACTTACCTCTGATGGAGTTCCTTCTTGTTCTCGTAACCATTTCCTAGTTCATAAAACACAGTGCAACTGCATAACAGTGAAGAACAGAAACTAATTTACCGCCTTGATGATGGTCAACATTGGGAGGTACATTGGAATGGTATTGCTTTTGCTTTGCAAAAAATTGAGATTAATAGTTGAGTACCATGCTAAAGTCTTCAGTTTCATCCCAAGTCTTAGAATTCCATTTGAGCACCACACTGCTGGGTGGAAAAGACTTTCATTTGTTATAGGCTATCTTGAAAGTTGTTGTATAGTAATCTGCTGATTTTGAATGTGGTCAAAAAAGCAAAGTCTTTTACAGATATCTGATATATAACCTGTGTCACTGAATGTCTTAACACAAATTACTTCTTTTATGCTCCTTTTATATTTTTTGCTGCGCACCTGAGATACATATGTATGTACGTAGGTTTTTAATTAAAATTATCCTTCTAAATTTTAAATGAGCATGTGGTAACTGTTTGCTTTTTAGAAAAACTAGTGTATAGGTTTACTGTCACAAATTGTCAGAAAATTAACATGTTTGAGTAAAAAACAGATAAAATTCAGAGGAAAATAATTTGAAATTGTAATCTTGCATATTTGTGCATTACAGCTGACTTTGCTAGTTATAATCCTTTAGTTAATGAACAGAGGTGATCTATGTGTCTGATTAAGACCTACATGGCTGGAATTTTGAATTCAAGAACAAATATTTTCCTTACAGAGTCCATACTGCGAGAATTGTTTGGGTTTTTTTGCTGGGTTTTTCTGTTTGTTTGTTTTCAAAACTTCGAAATAAAAAAATAATGAATGTAATAATCTCCTTGTGGCAAAACTTGAATATATAAAAAACCTAAATGCACTAAACTCTTTCAGATTGTTTGACCTGTTTAGGAAACTAAGAAGTAAAGTCCAAAAGGTTGAATTCTATCAGTATTTGGTATCTACCAAGGAGTGTGCTAATTATTACCAATAAATATGAAACAGCTGTGAACTAGAATGAGGTTATTGAACAGAAACCAGAGAATTACAGGTTCAGTTCACTGTCAACTGAAACGTGATTTGAACCTCAAAGTAGATCTCCCACCATTAGCAGTTGCCAGGGCTTTTCAGGATCATGAGGTAGAAATCACTGTTGTTTGTTTTCCTGTTGTAAATGACATGATTCACACGTTCATGACACAGTCTAACTGAGAGGAAAACAAAGTTAATATCTGAGACCATCTGAAATGAAATAATGTGATTTGTGCCAGATGGGTGCCTGAAGTAATTACAATGTCAGTGCTTCCTAAGTAGGGTAACGATACGGACCTAATTCTGGTCAGTCTGGAGAAATCTATTTTGATGAACTTTCTTTCAACTCTATTTAGCTCAGACATATGTTGAAAGATAACCTAACGGGATGTTACTGCAATCTGTTTGTGTTTCCCCAAGCTATTGAATACACTGCTGCCATAATTATAGCAATGATAGTATGTACAAGTACTGAGACAAAAAGGCTAAAGCCTTTTATTTTTCTACTTAGTATGAAGCCTAAAGAAATAATCTCTGTCACCTTGGTATTGTGGTTTGTTATGAGCAAAACAGTCTTGACTTGGGAGTCTTTGTTGAATTTAATTTTTTACCAATTAACAGAAACTTCTGATCATGGATTTGGGTATTGAGGGGGGAGAAAAAAGAAAGAAGAAAAAAGAAAGAACATAAAAAATTAAACAAATCAACTACTTTCCTTCCCCTTCCCCAGGATCAGCTTAACCCAAACACCTATCCTAACCCCTTCCTAGTCTCGGCTTCCCATATTTTCGCTGCAGGTTAGGTTAAGTGTGCCCCAGCTGCTTTGGTGAGGTGAAGTGCAGGAGATGGGTTCATGTGCCATAATGGCACATTTCTGCTCTTCTTTGCTTTAGTGTTTTTCCTGCCGTTCTCTTTCTTAATGTCCCTGCTCTAGAGTGGCATCCACAGGCCTAAGTCCCCTCGGGGTGTCCCAGCCCTGGCATGGGTTCCCCACAGCTGCAGTCCCTTGGGGATGATGCTGCCCCAGCATGGGTCACCCGTGGCTGCAGCCTCTCAAGGTGCCTCCATTTGGCATGGAGCGCTTCCTGCCCGGAGTATGTCTCCAGCTGCACTTTCCAGTGCCGTGCCTCCCACCCCTCGTGGCTGCCACTGGCTCTCTTAAACGTCTCTTAAACCTGTCTGAGGTTTTGGGGGGTGATGGGCTGTTTATGCTGGCTTCAGAGCCGGCTGGAACCGGCTGTGACCGGCTCAGGGCTGCCTCCCACAACAGGGCACTGCTGCAGCCCCCTGCTACTGAAACCCTGCCGTTGGTGCCCAATACGCAGCTGTACTGCAGATTTTTCCAGTCTGGTTTTAAAGTTTTACTCTGCAAAAAACAGTGCACAGACAGACTTGAACCTGCAGTGCTGAATTTTGTGAGGGTTTGGAGGAAATGGTTAACTTCAAGGAAAGGCTGTTTGATGAATAGCAGATAAAGAAACAAGACTTTGTAAAGAATCATTTCTTAAATCTTAGTTGTCTGTCTTAGTCCTTGTGTTTCATTGACATCGGAGTCATCTTTCACCTTAAAGAACAAGAGACAGCTGTATTTCCTCATGGACTCCTTCAAGATTACTTCTGAGAGGTAAGCAGCATGTTCCCTTACCTTAAGCTGCAGCATGCTTCATGCCCTTATTCTTCCTTTGCTGCATTTTAATATATTATTTGCTATATTGCTGAAACAGTCATTTAGCTCACTGGGATGAAATCATTTTTCAGTGAGCAGAGGCAACAGAAAGCCTGAGCGCCTGGGAGCGGGTGCTCTCTTGCGTGTGCGCTCACACCCCCGGCAGCTGACGGTCATCTCCCGGTCTCTGCAATCTGGGATTTCAGCAAGGGTACGTGTCCAGTTTGCTGACTCCAGATACACAGCTCTTCCTTTGTTTCCCACCTAAATCCTGACAGACGTATCACAGCTGTATCATCTAAAGAGCTTAGGACTCAACTAGCTGATGCTGGGCTTTTTAGTATATCTGTGTGAGCTCAGTAGTGTTGGTTCAAGTTGCTGTCTGAAGGCTCAGAAGTGGAATGCCCTCTTCGTTAACACTTCATGCAGGTTTAAAGAGCTTTTTGAGTTTTTTTTATAAGCGGTCATATTCTAAAACTTATCTTCATTTTAAAGAGGAAAACTGGGATTTGCTGGGATTTGAGTGTCTGGATCCCACATACTGCGTCGAATGCTTCTAGACTGCAGGTCTTCTGACCAACATATCCTATTCATCTGAACAGAGCAGCCTATTATATAAATTGTCCAAGGCCTATTTTATTCAAAATAAGCTATCATTCTGGCTTTACATAAGCTGAAGAAAATATCTTTTTGCAAAGCTGACTGAAAGTCAGTAGACCAAATTGTGTAAAAAGAGTTTGGTATTTCAATTTAAAATTATATTGAGGATAGAGGAGAAAAGGAGAGACCTTTTTATGCTGAAAGTTATGATTAGGACAAAAATAATTCTAGCACAATGGTCTCCCTTTGGAAAATGGGGTTTCATTAAAATCAGCCTTCAGCTGAGTCTATCAGAGCTGTCAGTCACAAGAAGAGGCCATTAGGCATGAAACTCTATGGAAAGGTTGTAGGTGCATAGCCTGTCTGTGTATGTCTTCCATGCAATAAATAACACCACACTTTTTGATTTGAGAAATATGAGAATAGTTTATTTAGTTGGAAATGCTGAAGCAATGAATTTCTGAGTTAAGATTCTTGGGGGGGGGAGTGTGCTACTTTATACTGAATTCTGTGAAGAGCTTAGATATTATTTTTTCTGCCTTGTAACTCATCTGTAGTATTGTTGAGTTTGGTTTCGGATGTGATGTATACATGTGACATTGGACATTGCATGATATTTATGTGTTTTGAAGAATCTGTGACTTGGCAAGACATTTGCTCTGATGAGGTTAGGAGGTTAGCTGCATGTTTTACCCCAAGAGTTTCTCATCAATGAAACAGTAGTGTCATCTTCAAGAAAATAATTATAAATAACTGCCAAAACACTCGTATCTATTATTGAAGTAGTATATATCCCAAGGTGATATTTTTAAAAGAGAAATATCTTCCATATTTGTAGTATTTTCTACATTAATTGAATCAAAGGACTTTATAGCACTAATTGAAAATGCCAGAAATCTAAATGATATTATTGTAATCTTGTAATAAGATGCATAATAATATTGATAATTTTATATTTACAATTATTGTAATATTGATACTTGTAATAAGTAATGTACAATAATTCTTTTTGCTGTTTTACTACTATTTCTAAATTGCTGGCTATAGTAATCATATCTTTCTGAATGAAATGTTACTGAAATTGCAATTCCTATATAGAGGGAGAAAAAAAAATAGAAGCTCAGAATATTTTTGTTGTCTATGATGGATGTTTGACATCCAACATTTTTGATATATACAAATAGATGGCAATTGCCACTTACCCATCCAATTTTACATGACGTGCTATCAAACTTGTTCTGGCTGCATGTCGCATAATTTCCACAGACTGTGATGATACCTTTTGGATTTAGCTTTGAAGGCTTTTGTATCGGTTGCGTTTTCTGATTTATTTTAGTACACATATTCAAGCCATCAGAAAGCTAAGGCTCTCAGATTTATCTATATGTGATCTGAGGAGACATAACACTTACTTCACCAGTCTAAGGACGGCCCTCAGCAAACAAAGGCTCTTTCTTCAAAAGAGTGACTTGACCAGTATATGTACTCTGGTTACAAGAAAGAATCAACCCAGTATGAGTAGTAGTTTTTCGTTTTTTTCTTTCCCCAGATATTGTTATATGCTGTATTGTACACACAATATATCATAGGCTATTTGGTCTTCTACTAAGACAAATTGTTTCTTCAAAGAAGTTTCCCAACTTCCTTTCCTCTCTTTCCCTCACTTTTATTTCCATCAGTCTTCAGTCAGCTTCCTGTTCCCTAACATCTGCAAAATCATCCTAAGATGAAAACTTTCTTTGGACTAACAGCTGTAAGATGTCTCTGCATCTGCAGTCTTGCATGGACTCCTTGGGTTTTGACAATTATATATGTCAAAATTTCAGCATACGGTATGCTTTATCCAGTGCATTGAGTGCTATTGGAGTGGGCAAAATCAAATAGAGTTAGTACTGTATATACCAGAATAAACTTACACAGGCAGTGAGTAATGGACAAAATAACAGAAAAGGAACACTTTCTTTAAAAAAAAAAACAACAAAAACAAACCCAAAAAACCCATCCCTGATTTCATAGTCTTGATCTTCAAGAGAAACTGCAAAAAAACTTTAAAAATGAACGTCAGAGCTAAGAGTAGAATCTCATTAGATACTAAGTGCAATGGAGATGTTGGTGTTATGGCAGATTATCGTTTTCCCTGAGTAACACCTTCTAACTCCCAGCTGTTCTCTAGGTGCTAAGTATTTATTCCTCATGCTTGGGAAACATATTATGAGTTATTGCTTCTAGCCCTGCCAAAAGTTTTTTCTGCTCTATAGATGTCCAGCTCCCCTTTTCTAAAGATTGTCTAATTGTTCTGGAACAAAGCTAATTATATAAACCAAGTGTTTTCAAATCTTTACTTAGCTTGATGTTTGCTCTGTTTTTTCAAGTCTGATAAAGGCTTTGAGTGTCAAAAAGCTTTTGTTTCCTTCAATATCTCTTTATCTGCTGATGTAAGAAAAAGATACTATCTCTGCAAATGCTACTTCAGCTGTTTCTAACACACTCTTATTGCTTGTCCTTGTCTCACCTGGTCAGTAGTTGGAGGTTGTAAAGGTTTTTGAAGGTTGTGAAGACAGATGAGTTAGGGAGAGATTAATTTCATCCACCCTTGACACAGTTAAAACTTCAGCGTGTGGGTCAAACTAGCCAACTAGGCTTCCTCTGCAGTAGAGGGAAATAGGCACGAGCAAAAGATAATTATGTTCTTTTATTACTTATCCTATTGTAGGAACAAAATGGGGGAAGAAAAACAAAGCTTTAACCCTGTCAAAATCCATCTAGTTCCTGTTCCCACTTTTCCCTTCAAAAATGACTGATTCTGGAGCAGTGTTTATGCCCAGATCTCCAGGATACAGTCAGGACCCGATGGTTTACCAAAACCAAAATGGGGGGGAAGGCCCACTGATCTCTGTGACGCTATTCAGGTGTGCAAATTTAAGTATAACTAATTATTAGAACTAATTACTCTCAGGGATTTGGGATTAGGATGCTGATATTTGATAATCTGTATGCAGAACAAAATGCCATTAAAACAGCAATTTTACTGTCTGAATTAGTTGCACTTTGTGTCTGACTCTTTAATACTCTATTACAGTGGACTTCACATACCAATATTGTTTGCTTTATATGGCTGACATATAATTTGGAGTGAAAAATGGTGCACTTAACCTCCCATTATTAATCTTTTGAGACTTTTGTATGCTTTCCAAAACTGAATTACATTTGAATTTCTGTAGTGGAGTGTTTTAACTAACCTCTTCTTGGTCTGACATTTAAATGTGGCAGTTCTCTTTTTCTCTCTCTTTAAAAAATAAAACCCAACAACTTTTGATACTAACATTAAAATGAAGTTCAAAGAACTTTTACACAACTTGGAATATATTTTGTAATTATTGTTGTAGACAGATTTTTTTCAAATGCAGTACTCCAGGGTATCTCCAGTTTCTAAACTTGATTAAATGAACTAAAGCTCTGTTTTAATAGGTTTCAAAAAAAGACCTGTTCACACCTCCCTGCATATGATGTTTTTACCTGGAGTCTCAAGAAGACACTTGTGGAGATTAAAATTTTGATAAATTAATTTTCAAAGGGAAAGAAAGAAAATGTGTGTTAAGATCTACTAATGGTTGCTGAACTTTCTATACTGTGTATTAACATCTGTTTGCAAAAGCTATGCATTTAAGCTGTGCGTTGTTCTGGAAAAAAAATGTGCCTGTTTTCCTGGATATTGTTGGAATGTACTTTCTTGTAATAACAAAGCAAGAACTAAAGATGTGGTAGGTAAGTACCATCACAGAAGGAGAGAAAGACAGGCAAGCAATAAATCAGACTAAATATGATGTACTTTTGGAAACATTGCAGAGATTCAAGATATTTTAGTTGCAAATTATTCAATTTCTAGACTTGCTTTCCTAATAATGCAAGTTCATCCATAGAGTAGTAGTAAGAGGCAGTAGCAATTATAAGTATTTTTAGTGAATAAGTATTAGATGTTTTAAGAGTGCCATAAAACTATTATACCTTTTCTAAACATTTTACCTGAGCTACATATAATTATGAAATTATTTTGAATACCTTTAAGTTCACACACTTTTCAAGTACAGAAATTAAATGTTTTGGCCTCCAAACACACATGCTATCTGTGTATGCACTATGCAATTTGTACATAGTATGGACCTGGCTAATGGTATAAGTTGATCTGCAAATTTAGTCCCAAACAGAAACCCGTGTAATTTAGAAAGTTGCAAATTTTCTTGTATCTTTGGTAAGAGGTAGAAAAGATTTAACTGATAAATTTGTGTATATGATTTAGCTGATAACCTTTAGGAAACCAGAGATTTTAATCTGCCAGAGCTATTGTATTTGGAAGTTGATGGAATGCAAGATCAAAAATTCTGTTTCCTGTGACTCTACAATTTAATATAGGGTTATTAACGCTGTCTGTGTTTAGCATGTTTTTTTCTCTGATTTACAGTAATGTATTATTTTGTACTTGCACATTTGTCTTGGAAAACTGTTGTTTTTTGGTTTATATCTGAATTGGGAGATAGGATAATCTTGTCACAAGAATGCTTGTTTATCCACTTTTCTTATATGCCAGTGTAATAGGTGTTACAGTTTGAATTACTGTTATTTTATAGAAATTCTTGGGAGGGAGGGATTTAAATCTTATGGTCTCATATTCACTCTTTCATTGAAATAAAAAGTAAATGTTTTAGATGGTCTATTGCTAGTTATAACATTTAGATTAAATGAACTAGAAAATAATCATGCTTGAGATACAACGTCCATAGACAGCATAGCATGTGATTCTTTAAAACTGTCCTTCCATTTATGTTTGTTATTTATTCACCTTCCCCAGGAAGGTCAAGTGAGATAAACTATCTTTGAGTCAGTAAACGCACTGGAAAGGGATTAGTTTGGTGACAGTGCCTCTCTGTTCAACGTAGCCGGGTTTAAATTCATTAAAATTCCACACCCTGCATAAAAGCATTTCATGGTAACTGGGCAGTTGGCCATGGATTTGTTTTGAAATTCAGTTAGTTCTGCAGTGACTAAGGAGGCACTCAAAGATCCACAGCTAAGATTTTGCATGTGTATTCCTCAGCAATTGGTTAGCAAAGTGAAGATAACCTAGTCCATTGGGACAACTTCAAGGCCCATGAAGCTTACGGTTAAAGGCCAAGTCATTTTTCAGGCTGCACAAGTTGTTGCTCTCATCACCTCTTTGTGAGCAAGGGTTTTGTTCATTACATTTGTAAATTAGTATTGTCTCCCTCTGTCCTGTAAAAATATTAATTGCAAATAGCTGTTTAATGATAAGATGTTAATAAGTGATTAGAGAAATGATTTTCTGATTGATTGATTGCAGAAAATTAAGCAAAGATGACTTGTTGGCACTCAAGTCAAAAAAGTCAAATGATCTCTCTAGTCTTTTGACTGTGTGTGACTGAGCAGTGAAAAGTAACCAGATCTAAAGATCACTGAAGCCAAAAGAAAAATTCCCTTTTTATAATGGGCTTTGGATGAGCGCTAAAGAGAGAAACCTGGAAGTAATACAGTACTTGCTCACCTCTCTTGAAATATTTTCCAAGTCAATTAACGGGACAACTTGTGCTGCCCCCAATTCCAGTGTTGTGTGATGTTCTGTTGTACTCTATTTTCTATTTGCATTTTGTTAGCATTTGTGGAAGGCACAAAAATGGAAACAGATAAGCACTCAAATCCATTGTCACAGTTTAGATTAATTACACTCACTTATATAATTTGGCCTTGAATTAATAGCCAGGCTTTATTTGGGTTATTAAATCAGAGGCTTTCTTATAAAACACTTGCAAGTTTTAAAAGTTTTTTTTCAAATGACGTGCAAGCTGGATGACTAATTAAGGTTGCTAAAGTCCCTGTGGCAATACTATGGCCCAGAGAAGAGGAGAGAGATTTTCCTTTCATGTCCATGCACAGAGAAAATTGCATATGTGCCAGATTTCTACTGTAGGTGATTGTGGACCAAATGTTTGCATACATGCGTGCACACACACAGTGTGTTGCCTCTCTGTGGCACGTGGCCCACTGCGAGTGTGTGATGTGAACAACTCATGCTGCTTATTTTCTCTTGGCATAGCACTACTCTGATCTCACCACATCCCATGATATTTCAAAGGGATAAAGAGGTTTGCCTGGTGCTGTTTCATTTATCATAACTGATTATTTCATCTCTTCATTTTCTCTTGGAACAGTGAACATTTTTCCCAATTTTATTTTTATATACAAAGAGTTCAGAGCGCGTTCTCCTTTCTCTTCTGTATTTTGTTCTCATTCTGTCTCTCTCATCTCAGACCGATTTAACTGGCAGCCTGCTGCTGTATAGTGAGGCTGCACTGTGGGTTTCCAGCCGATGTTAGCTGAGATCTTTGGAAAGTTGCAGCTCTCCACATAGCTGTCACATAGCTATTTGTGCTGCTGTGGCCTGTAGGCTTTTGCTTCTGGATGAGCTCCCTGTGTGTGTTGCTGCCAGTGGGCACACAGACATCCTCTGCTCTCGGTGTCTGCTAGCGTGTGAGAGCTTACTCTACCAGAAGGTTTTGGCAGTACCGTCACTCGTCAGATTGCATGAACGCATTGATGCCATTTGGGCATGAGAGTTACTTGGGGAAGAAGAAAATAATAATATCCTTCCTTCTCAAATGCTTTTTTTTAATTAGTAACATCTTAATAAACTTTATTTTATTCATTAGCTTGAAAACAACCAAGCAAATTTCAGTTACATGTGGTGAAGCAGATAGATAAACAATAAAACCTAACCATTTTCTTGGGTAATACAAGGTAAGGCCTTCTCTCTTCAGTTCAAACTTCAAGCTCTGTGAACAAGGCTACGCTTGCAATCATGCCCAGGTGACTTGGGAATCTTTAATTTACCCAAGACCTGCAGATTTCAGTGATCTTAAGAAAACATGATGAAAAATAGATTTTAAGTAAATATTAAATTGTAATTGTAAGCACTAAATATTGTAGAACTTGTGATGGAGTCAGAATCTTCATAATTCACAGCAGTTCCATTTCCCCTGAATGGACAGACTGATGTCTACTGTATCTTTATTTTAGAGTGTGGGGTGTTTTTTTTGTTTTGGATTTTGTTTTTTGTTGTTTTTTTTTTTTTTTTTTTAGTTTGAATTAATTGAATACAATAGAAAGGACTGGGGATTCTTTATGATTTATTTTTAGACAGATACAGTTAATTTTATTTTGTCCCCAATTTGATGTTTTCTTTTTCTCTTAGCATTGTTGAAGCTCATTGATAAATGGTCAGATTCAAACCTGAAATAAAGCTAGTAGTTGAACAAGAAGTAGCCGCAGTTTATTCTCCCACTGAAGTCACTTGAGCCTTTCCTCTTCCTTACTGTTTTTCTCTCAGCCCCCTGGGCTTTGGGATGAATTATTACTTCACTGGGTGACAGTTGGGGGCTAATCACATGAAGAGACTACTTGAGCTTTCTCTGTCATGAACATTGTAGTTTCAAGCTGAGTGACACTTAAGACACAATTCGAAGACTTTTCAGTGCCAGAAAATGGTAGGTATGTATATTTATAATTATGCTGGTGATAAACAGGGATATATGGACATAGAGAAGTACTACTGTAACTTCTGTTGAGAGGCTTAGGCTTAGGAGATATCTTCTTAGACAGATTTTGTAATATGAGAAAATACTAATAAAACCTTAATTAGGTGTGGAGTCTGCTGTTACTCCTGTAAACACAGAAATAAAGCCATATTTCCGTTCCATAGTGTAGCCGTGATGATAACATATGGCCTCCAAGCTTTTAAGATTTTTTTCTGGAAACATTTATGCATCATTAATACTTAGCCCTTCTGGTAGGGAATAAACCAGCATTTAGGAGCATTCCCTTACCCATTGCCTTTTCTCTCTGTCTCAGCACGTAGGCGTGTTGTTGGTCGAGGTGGGATGAAAAGCGAGCCAGAGCTATTTAGAACACCCATTTCAAATACTGGACATCCACCCTATTATGCATTTTTCCTAATATAAAATGTCACTTGCAATCAGAGGGGTTTATGATATTCTGATACACAGTAAATGTATGAGTTTGCAAATTACCTGGACTTTTCCCAGTGCAGTGATCTTGATGTATCAATATGATTCTTTAGTATTAAATAGGGTCTGCATGTTGGAATCCTGATGCATCTAAACACATGTGTGTTTGTACCAAGAGGAAAAGATAAGTTGTAGGTGCATGTAAGCGAAGTGCTAGTATTTGAATGTGTATAATTTTATGTCCTGCACTTGCAAGTAGTATGCTTTAGAAGAAATATTTTTCCTTGGAAAATTTGCTTGCACAGATAATTAAGGGGAAAAAAAGCATTACTATTTTCTATATCTTATTTTTTTGTCTCAACAAAGGCTTCTTTAATTTTTTATTTCATGGCTGCGGAAACTGTGGAAGAATTTAGATTTGTTCTCAGACATTCTTTTGTATTTGAAAGCCTCATTTACTAGGCTTATCTTCATGCTGGGGAACGGGGGCGGGGGGGCAGCAGGTAGGGTTAGGCTCTTCAGGGCAATTATTGCCTATGCAGGTGCACTTGGGGTCCTGGCAGTTGCACCAGTAAGAGCTGACAATAGCTGACATCAGTCTGCAACTTTTCATTCAGTGGAGACTCCAACTGGATCTCTCTCTTCTATCCAGGTATTAATTTTCTTGTTAAATTACACTAAAAATAAAACAAATGTTTGTTTTGATAATTTGGTACTTCAGTTCTTTTGGTGTAGCTGAACTTTTATGAAGGTGAGCAATCTGGATCTAAGGTATGTGGCAAAATTTGGTTGTGCAGCATATTGTTTGGCAGAGTGGAAATTCTGTTGCAGCAGGTTTGTGGTTTTTTGGGTTTTTTTTTGTTTTGTTTTGTTTTGTTTTTTAAATTGTAGGCTTTTAATTAAATAAGCAAAATGAGAATAAAGCCAGGCATTAGTGCTGTTACCTATTTTGATATTGAATCCTATTTTATGTTCCCCATTCATTTTCAGGCTTTGAGTTGTTGAAGGTTTTTCTGTTGACAATACCTAAATGCATCCTAGATACTAACAGGAGTAAATGTGGAGCTTTTGGAAGAAAGCAGTAGGGGTTTCTGGCACATAGGCTTCTTGGAAACAGTTTGGGAGTGTTAGGATTAGACTATTAGCTGGATGTTTCTGCAGAAGTGATTGGCACTAAGGTTAACAGAGCTGACATTTACATTGTTATCTTTAGGTGTTAGACTTTGTAAGATAGTGAAACAACTGAAGCAATTTATACCATGTGGCAGGCTGTCCCGACGCTCTGAAGTCTGCATTGCCCTGTGCTGCACTGCTTTTACTTCCAAGCATGGGGATTAGAAACCTAGCTCTATTTTTCTAGGAAATAAATAAATGAGTAAAAAGGCAGTGGAGCAGTGAGGACTGCGTAGCAAAGCAAAATGCAGGTCTCAAGGAGTGACAAGAATGATTATGGGAATGATACCTGCTTGTGTTTCTCTGAATGAAGTGAGTTTCAGAGGGCAGGTTGTGCAAAGACACAACTTAATCAACTTTGGTTTTTCTTCCTTTGTGTCACCTGCACCTCTTCAGTAAACATTTAGGAAGATGATTTGCGGTTGTGTGGCCCATTAGAAATGTACCCTGGGGCTTCTAGGGATGTATCCTGTAAGCTCCAGCAGGTATCCAGACTGGCTGTTCAAACTGCTGTAAGTTTAACAGCCTTTGTTTATTAGAGGAGAAAAAAGAGGCAGTAGGAGGCCACATCTCCTCCCCACAGGTGTGTTGCTCTCTCCATTGGCAAGGAGGGAGTGGGGGGGGAAATTGTACCTTACTTAAAAAAATGTGGTGTTCAAGATTACCAGGCAGAAGCTCTACAAAGTTCAAACCGCTATCAGGAGGCATGCTAATTGTCTTCTATTCTCCTATCGAAATGTTCTTACAGTAGCATAAAACAACATAAACCAAGGGTCCTGAAAGTCTTTTAAATGTGTAGTAGTAATTGTTTGAACTCCAAAACACCAGGGGAAGAGTACAGCAAAAGCCTGCTTTTTATAGCACAGTTGGATACCAAGGCTTTACTCTTATAAGCCTGCTCTGGTCTTTCAATTTGTTCATAGAGTTAAGGTACTTGCACAGCTGTGAAATAATTTTGAGATGTATTTATTTAAAATTTTCTCTAAGGAGTAGCCTCCTGAGGTGGGAAACTTGTTTTCTTGGGAGCCCCAATGGGATACCAGTCATCCAGTGTTCCTTGAGCATTCTTCATCTCAACACAGTGCAGGCTATATAATACACTGAAGTCTGTTCAACAGCAAAAAAAGACACAGTTTTGAATGGGAACCACATTTGGGCTACTTTACACAGCAGGGGCAGCTGGTTTAAGGATGCTGAAGTTCACAGTTTTTAACAGGACATCTGGGAGGCACTGCATCAAAGCCAGGCCAAGTACATTAAGTGTTTGGGGAAGTATCAGTAAGTGTGTAAGCTGCTGTGGACCCTCTTAGAGAGTCCAACATGTTTTCTGCTCTGCGGCACTAAGTGGAGACGTCCTTGTGTTTTATGAGTGCAGATACTGAAATTCTATTTGACTGTTGTGTAATAGCACAAGACAGTGGAGAAATCTTGCATTTGCTGCTTCCCATGAACTTTTTTAACGCCTCCAGTCAGTTTGAATTGCAATATCTCACCAGCTGTTCCAGTTTGCTTCAGAATTGTTACATGCAGCACTCCCACAGCATTTTGCTTTAGGAGTGAAGCTAATCCAGGCAAATTTTGGAAAGCAAAATGCAAAAGCTGCTACAGCCTGGTTATATACCATAGCAATATTTCTGATAATAACTATATTTGAAGAGTTCTAGATTTGTATCCCTATGTAACAGTGTATTTTCTGTGACATACATTAATTACATGTATGCATTCTTGTTCTTCACTAGTGGGCGATGAGCCATTTATTCTGTCCTAGTAGTAAAGTCTTCTGTATTTTGGTACTGAAAAATGTGGATGCTTTTCCTTGAGTCAATGCTCAGGCTGTGTATAGCTAGCTATAGATCTTGATATCACATATGTAACATGTTTAAAAACTGATAGACACCATCTGGATGGCACTGTGTCCTTTTTCTCTCTCTCTCTCTCTCTTTTTTTTTTTTTTTGCAACAGGCTTCCAAACTTCTGTTTCTCTTTCAAAAGCAAAATGTAATAATTTGGTGCCTAGAGAAACACCTAAAGACTATGTAGAAGTTTGCTGTTCTGATAATCTGACAGTGATCTTGACTGAAATTTTTCATCTTCCTCATGTATAAAATTGTGTATGAAACATAGTTCCTGACCCTGTATATTATATCATTTGCAAGTCAACAGATTTGTGTTCAATTATTGATGATGTTGTCATAGTTGAATACAAATATGGTGATTTTTGTTGTGGTATTAGGTGAATCTTCCTTTTTTTTTTTTTTTTTTTTTTTTGGTTATTCAAGATGGAAAGGATTGTACCACTCAATTTAATAGAGTCTAGTCAAGATATATTTTGTAAAGATTCTCACGGTAATGCTTTGAGACATTCAGAAACAAATGCACTTATGACAGTATGGGAAAATTGATGAGTGATCACATTTTAATGGGTGTAGGTTTTGCTAGCATAAAGAGGAAAGAAAGAATAGAGAGAAATTGGAAAAGAAAATGGTGTAATGGCACAGACTTTAATACTGGTGGAAACTGACAGACAAGTTTGAAGACTAACGTTTGTTTTCTTGGATAGCTCAGCTCATTAAGTGAGACCTAAATGGATTCCTTTGATCTCTTTGGCAGGAGAGACAGCAGTTGGGCAATGGCTATTGTGTTTTATCCAATAGCTGATGCAGGGGATGATAAAGTTGATTGAAATATATTTGCTGGCTGTAGGTAGAGAAGAATCAATTAAGATTTTTAATTCTTATCTGAGTGAGAATTTATACCTTGGAATTTATAACGTGGTTAAAGCTAACTACAATTTTCTTTGAAAAATCATATGACAAGCAGGAAACCATTAGAGTATGCTTACTAGGAAGCATTTAAGAAACAAAAAGCCAAATTCTTTGTTTATAGTTTTCAGAACATTGATGGAATAAAAATACTGCAGAAATACAAAGGTTTAAGGTAGACAGATACTGACTTCTCAAGTTTAATTGCTTTTGGTTTTTTTTTTTTTAATTTAGGCATACACAATCTACCCCTGCATTGGGATCACTCTGAGTAGAATGTATTTTAAATTTGTTATTGATAAATCTAACTTGTAAACCAGCTTGAAGTAATTCCCAGTGACTGTGATGACTCTTTAACTATGAGGGCACAGCTAATCAGCTGAAAGCTGTCCTCTTGCTGAGTTCTGCCAAGAAATTCTCTTGACACCAGCAGATGCTTTTTTTTTTTCCTTTCCTTTTAATTTTTTTTAAATATATATTTTAAGCCACTGAAAACCTTATGAACCATCTTCTGTGGCACAAACTTGGTGTTGGTATGACAGCACGAGTGACTTGTTTACACCAATATCGGTAAAGCAGACAGCAGCTGTTGGAATGGAATTTTATAGTAGTAGGTCATCCTACAGAAGAGGGTATTAGCTAGCTGGAGGAGCAGTGAGGGAACAGTCTTGGAACACGAATGTATGAGGCCTGCTTTGTTAAATACAGCATATATTTTCAAAGATTTATTGTATAATTACCTTGATTAGATGAGAAAAAAGTGCCTGGAACTAATCAAATAGCTACAATTCATTGGTTTTAATAATCATTATTTTTCCCCTTGTGAAATGCAGGTGCTTGGTTTGAGTGTGAGGATGGTGGTGCTTATCTTCTATGAGCTTTGATTAATATCTAATTCTTTGCATCATGGAAGGAGCTAATCACATATTCAATTTGCTAATCAGCTTCTCAATTTGATTAGTAATATAGTAATCACTGAAGAAAGTAAAATGTGACATACATTTAAGGTTTTTGACTTAAAGTTACAACCATCTTTGAGGGTGGGGAGGTAGGAGCATCTGCTTACTACTGCCAGTTTGAAGCAGCGTTAAGTCCGAGGCAGCTGCAGCCTCTCCAAGAGTACCAGAGAGGAGAGAAAGCTCAGAAGCAGATGCTGCAGGACTTGCTGTTACAGGCTACACTTGAACTTATGTCCCTGGTGCCTGCTGCTTTTCCTAGTCAAGAGCTCTTTTACCTAGTCAAGAGTGAAAGTGAGAAAGCAATGTCCCCACTGCTCAGCTGATTACTTCTGTTCTCACTCTTGGGATTTCAGTGGGATTTCCCTTTTGTAGGGTTGGGTTTTTTGTTGTTTTTTTTTTTTTTTTTTAAACATATCCTGACTGTGGAAAATCTTGTTTTTAGTATTTAGTTTTACTTCATGACAGGTATCACTGAGAAGGTGGCAATACGTGAAATATTGTCACCAGTGGTGTAGGGCTTTTTCTTTGCACTGTTGACAGGCACTGCTACTTGGAGTATTGGGACTGTTTCTCTTATCTTCACAGGAGAAGCCTTTGCTGGCCATCTAGTGTTTCCTTTTTCTGTTGGTTGTAAAACTCTCCTAATGAAGTTGTCAAAACTTGCTTTCTTTGTTGTTCTTTCTCTTCATGTTTGTCATTTTCCTGGTGAGAAGTGGACAGTGCTTTGCCACTGCTTTCGTTGTACATAAGTTGTTTCATTTATGTTTGCTCATTTGCTGATGCTGAAGGTGCGTTACTAGCCTGGACTCTATTAAAATGGATGGCAAGAGGAGATGTACTTGAGCCCTTCTAAACATATTAAAAGTTAGAATTCGCTGCTTTATATGCAGCTTTATTCATTAGTAATGCTTTCTGTGTGTTACAAATCTGTAGGGATATCTCTGCTAGGCCATAATGACTGTGTTTAAATCCAGACAGGGAAATAAACTAGGGAGTAAGCTATGCTGTCTATATGCTTCCCATTTATAACGTTGTATACGTTAATGAAACCGAAGTCAGATGAGCCATCTACTGAAGACATAAGAGACCAAATTGCATGCTTTTGTTAGAGAACTTGTTAAAATAGAGAATTTAATAAACTTTATTACATTAATAGCTTTTTGGTTCAACTTTAAAAACATGAAATAGCATTTTAATTATTATTTAATATTTAATTTCTACTTAAACAATTTGTGCCTTCAGCTCTTAGATGGCTCCATCTCTTCACTTGTCCATTGCCTGGTAATATTTGCAGTGGTAACTAGCTGAATATTGGTCCAAATAAGAATGAGGCTGAAGGCATAATCGGGATGGCAATGATATCTAGCTCTGAGAATGTGTTCCCTTTGTTTGTCTTTATATAATGAGTAGGGGAATGGATGTATCATCCCCATCTGCTTCAAGTAGATTTAATATCAGCAGTAGCAAAAAATGTGCTTTTAATCTGTATTTGACTAAAAACCAACACATGCTGACCATGTATTTATCAAAACAGTAAAAAGCCTCGGAGCTGAACGATAAATATTGTGATTATTGGTTTTTGTATGCCACCTTCTAAAAGCCAGTATGAATTTGGCCTGTGGATGATGGAAAAACATCATTTAAAAATGTAGGAACATCAGTTCTGAAGTAGTGGTAGTCTTCAGCTGCATCTGCCTGAAGTAATTCAAGTTAAATATTATGCTGTTTGCAGGCCTTCTCTAGGGAATGGGCATGCAGAATACAAGGATACATTTTAGTATTTGATGATCATTGAACAGCCCTCAGTTTTTTTCCTACCTTTTGATAGTATGTGTCTAGATAGAAAGGTGAGTCTAAATTTTACCTTGAACTAAGATTCAAGAAGTCTGGGAGTATTTGTATTTCATTCTCTATTTTAGAGTGAGATAACCCTCCTAAGTTGAATAGGACAGAGGTAGAAAGGCATGACAAAACTATTAATGAAATTTCCAGAAGGAACCTGATCTTGTTCTGCTCTGTAACTGAGGAAGACTTTGCTAAGATGGTGTTCAGATTCATGAACTTCGATTATTTTTTGCCTCAGTGTCCATAAAGGATTACATCCTTATGTTAGAGCAAAAATTGGGTGCTTTGGTTTTATGACAGTTAGGCCAAAGGGCTTTCAGGATCAGTCTGTGTCAAGATACACCTAGGGAAAGAGGGGAGAGAGACTGTGGCTAAGCCAAGTCTGCATCAAGGGCTGGCTGAGCAGTGTTTTGCTTGTGGAAAAAGTATATTGCCAAGCATTGAAAGCAAACACCCCTTTGCTATGAATCCATAAGAGGATATTCCTCTGGGTGTATTTGTTTGACTTCATGAATATTTAGTTTGCAATGTGTTTTGAATGCATTGTTACAATATTTCCATCTTAAATACCACCATGAACAAAGACAGAAAAAAAGAGGATGGCATCAGTTAAGACAGAGACAGGGGAGTGTGTTTCTTTATATATGCTCAATTAGCCTTAGAAACTACCAATTTATGGCCAGATTGTGGCATTAATACTCACAGATGGAGTAGGATATTGTGGAAAGATTCTGCCCAAATGGCTGAGGCTGCAGGCACTTTTTCCTTGGAAGGAAAGACGCGGAGAGGATATTCCCAGTGTGATTCAGTATTGCCTGCAGTGTGGCAAGTCCCGTACCTTTTAACTGCAGTGTCACTAACCATGAAAAACAAACAGTCCTGTGGTTCAGTCCTCATATTTCTTCAGCCTATTCTGCCTGTCAGTAGGAGTGTAGGGTGCTGACGTTTCTGGTATCTTTCCAAAGAGCATAACAGCTGGGATTCAGACTTGTGCAGTCTCTTGTTACTCTTTCACTGGTATTTCTGCAAAAAAACCTGAATTTAAAAACCCACAACCCTTAAAACCAGATCTGGGCATGTGTCACATGGCTCTTTGGCAAGCACTCAAAAGAGTATTCTGCTTTCTGGTATTTCCTTCACAGTAAATATGCACAGTTGCCTACTGGTGCTCAAATAGTATGTGATAATGAATTTTCCCATAGAAATGGGAATGTCAAGCAGCCTTCTTAATAAAGGGATAGCTTTTAACAATACTAATATATGCCTGGTTATCTAGAATAAGAAAGATATTTCCTATGGTGTCATGCTCAAAGAAATGTGAGACTTTCACTACGTTGTGAATAAATCTGCCTGCTCCTTCTAAAGAGCCAGGGACTGCGATAATGGCATTCAAAATGATGCTGACATCAGCCTAGTGGTTCTTGCCACCACTGAAAGAGCAAATAGTTGCCATTTAATTCTAATGCAGCGAGATAGCCTGGAGCTAAATAATACATTTTTGTTAGTAATTATTTAGCACAATCCCAAACTGCAAAATAAATTTACATATGACTTGTCCCTTGTCAAGTATCTCACTTAGAGGGTATATGGGAACACAGGAAGGAAAATGACTCCAAGAGGATGGTCTGTTTGCATTATTTCAACTGTTAACATTGTCAGAAGCCTTTAAATAAAAATGAAATCTAAATAAGTTACTGGTTTTAAACATTAAGGACTTCTGCATGCAATATTTAACAATATTCCATCAAAGATTTTACCTTTTTTATGTGAAAAGGAATGTATGAATACGAAAACACTTTCCTGGGTCCTTACGTATGGAACTCCTGTGATTGTTTTTATTAATGTTCAAACAATTGAACAAATACAGTGAAGGCTATGTGAAATTTCTCCTGATGCAGTAAATTGAAAAAAGTCAATTAATTACTTACAAATCTTTGTGGATCGATTTTTACAGAGCTTTAAAATGCAGCATTGGTTGTGTTGAACTGAAGGTAAAATACGGCAAAAGTTCTGTTGCAGGCAGTGATGTGAGCCATGTTCTTTGTGCTTAGCTGTGATCTTTGAACCTGTGTGCTTCTGAATGAGCTGGGCATGCCGGGGCGGGCTCCTAGGGGCTGTGAGAAACCTGGCCTTGTTGGGACACCCTCCCTCCTCACCTGTCCCTTGCTGAGCTATTGAGAGCACTCCAGCCACCTTATCATCCAATGGAAACATGCTGGAGAGCTGTATGCAGTGCAGCTCCGGCAAATCCTGAAAATGACTGTACTGATGAGTAAAGAATAACGTTGATCTTTAACAAACTCCCTCAGTGGAAAGTACTGTTCCTAATTTACACTGTATTGTTCTTTTTTTATTTTATTTTTATATCTCTGTTGTTTGGTTCCTCCAAGCTGGCACTGGTCGTGCCAGAACCACAGAGCTTCTCCTGTTGTCCCAGTATCACAGTCTTGCATTGTCAAACTTTGATGCCACAGTATGTATTAAACAGGATAGTACAAGGTCACTTTTTTCAGGGAGCCTTCTTGGATGTGGGGTGTTTTACTGACTGACAAGCATCTCTCCTATGAGGGAAGACTGGGAGAGCTGGGACTGCTCAGCCTGGAGAAGAGAATGCTCGAGGGGGATCTTATCAGTGTGTATAAACACCTAAAGGGTGTAAAGAAGATGGAGCCAGGCTCTTTTCAGTGGTGCCCAGTGACAGGACCAGAGACAATGGACACAAACTGAAACACAGGAGGTTCCCTTTGAACATCAGGAAACACTTTTTTGCTGTGAGGATGACCAAGCACTGGCACAGGTTGGCCAGGGAGGTTGTGGAGTCTCCATCCTTAGAGGTATTCAGAAGCCGCCTGGACATGGTCCTGGGCAACTGGCTGTAGGTGGCCCTGCTTGAGCAGGGAGTTTGGACCAGATGACCTCCAGAGGTGCCTTCTAACCTCAACCATTCTGTGATTCTGTGAAATCCTTGATCTGGTGTGTTACGGCTTCTGATTTATAGTTATTTTTCATTTGTGTTTGACTTTCAGGCAAAAAAAGGGGGGGGGGGAAGCAGCATTAAAACAAACCTAGCAGGCCTTATTTAAACAGATGGATTGAAAAAGGAGGAAAACACAGTCCTTTGGATTAGCTGGAGCTGTAGATCTTAGTCCTCTGAAGGCAGGGAAGAAGTTAAATCTGGGGCTCCCAAATCAGCTTGTGGCCTAGTTTGTCTGATCTAGGCATACCCAGCAGTCACTGGGTGGTACTGGAGAGGCTGCACAAGGACCTCAGAGTGGGAATACTGCCTGATTGGGACTGAGAGCTGCTGAAGCTGCTGCGGTCGCCTGCAGCCCTTCCTCGGCACATAGACTGACTGTAAATAAACGGGGGACTAATTATGTTTTTGTAGAGAGAAGGAACAGAACAAAAAAAGGGCTGAGATGGTTCATCAGTGAAGAAAGATATATGTGGAAAAATCTGCCAAAACTGCCCCCTTCTTTCTGATGCTTCAGGTTTCAGTGATTACTTGTGTTCACAGGCTGGGATAGAAGAAACAGGATGCTGCGTGCTCAGATAAGTCCTCTCAGACTAATAGATAGGTAGCGGGGGTTCTTATTGATTTGTAAAGTGCATCTTGACAGAGCTGCTTGAAAGTCTGGGAGTTTATTACCCAGCCTGGTCTAAAGCTGCAGGAGTTTGTGCCTGAAGCAGCTGCCAGCGATAATTTCTCTCCAGACCAAGTCCCTTCTATTTAAACAGGAATCCGACTGATAGTGACTTTTCTGAGATGAATTAACACGATCTTTATGGTAGCGTTATGTAGGCTACGCTGTGTCCACTCAGGGCGTAGGCTATAGGTCCCACCATCTCCTTCCTCATCTGCAGCCCAGCTGTCTGTTGTGGCTGAGTGGATAGCTCTTGAATTTGAAGCAAGGCCTACGTGAATGTTTTGTACGCTGCTTAGTTCTAGGATAAATGAGGCTTTTTTAAAGCCACCTTTTTTATTCTTGGGTGCCTTAATATGCAGCATTGGTTGCTCCATTTTCCTTTGGGAGAGGTGATGAGGATGCTTTTATCTTTCTGAGGCAATCTAATGTAAAACAGATGAGACAAAGAATGACAGCAGTTATAAATACTTCCTTTGATAACCATTATTTTTATTGGTGATGCTTAAAATTTACACGCAGAATAATGTTTCTGTGATTTTGTGTGAACACTTTTGAAGTTGAGCTTCATTCATAGGAAATTTTATATTGGGGAGAAGACCTTTTAATGTGCCTTTGCTAATTTTTAACAAACTGAACTGCAGCATTAAAATATTCTGTTTACAGTGACAAGTGAGTGCAAATCAGGTTGTAAAGGTTGCCAAGCTGAATGTTCTGTTTTTAAATATTAATTTGGAGTGGCTCATTCTGAGGCAAGTGCATGTGAGGGAGATGGTAGATTCAAACTGTGGTTGAATCTAGCCCTGAACTGTGATTCACAGTAATTAGATTAACATTTGCTATTAAAATATGTACAATTGTATTCAGCTACATTCATCCTTAAGATGGCCCATTAGCAAGCAGGTAGACCTCAGAAGCTCCTGGGAGTTTCTGAAAAGAGATGGCATTTTATTGTAATGCAGAGGAAAGGGGAAGCACAGCACAGTTCAGGCACCTGTATCATCATGGCAATTGAAACTTTCTTTTAATTGGCTAGCCTGGGATTGACTTGCTTTTCAATAGCGTCACATTTGGGGAATAAGGGAGCTAGATCATCCTCAGACTGTGGCCCTCAGCATAGAGTGAAGACCTGGAGCTGTTCTCCACTTCGTGGGGACAAGGCAGCCATGTAGGGAAAAACTGGGAGAGCCTGAGGTCTGTCTCACTGTTGCTTCACCAGTCCGCCACAGTACTTGCTAGGTGTGGGGCAAGGGAATTATTTTTTTTCTACTAAAAACCCTAGACAACTTAATCTTCCAACAGAATAAAGATAAGAAACAATTCACTCTGGTTTGGTCCTCTGTAGTGAGGCTGCATGCTATTGCTGACTTGGAAGTGTGGACTTGCTGATGGTGTGCAATCACAGGATTGAAATATTTTGGCCTCGTCAGTCTGACCTTTAGCAAAAGCCAGGGAGATCTGAAAATGGTTGTTCTTTATCATGGCTAAATTATACATTGATAAATGTTTCCTTGCACAGAATACCTGGAATTTATTGCTTTAGATATTTTGACTTCTTGAGTTGTATCCATTTAACACTCTGAATCTGTTTTTTCTGAGATAGGCTTTAATTCACAGACTAATAAACTTTTCTTTTTTAAATAGCATGTTACTGGGTTACCATCTAAGGCATGCTTCTCAAGTACGTTATTTATGGAGAAGTATGTTGTTTCTAATCGATTACATGCCTTTCTGCATGCTAGTAATGACTTCATAATTAGAGCAAATAAAGCGCATTAGATTTCAACATGTAGTGAATAGTGCTATAGCATTAATGTTGACTTACACCAAAGGTGTTAAACCCCCTCTAAGGAAGTGGAACAAGGCGCTAAATTACCGAGATCTTGAGTGACATCTAGTAACCTGAGAAACCAAACTCTGAAAATAGACCTAAGTGATGAATATAATTATTAATTTCATCCATGATACTCTGCTAAAAGCCAAGGAGCTATCAAAAAAATTGACTTCTGTATAGTGGCCTTCTTTCAAGCTTTTCCTTTCAGTAGCTTTGGTGAGCTTTCTGCACCTAGGCTGAAGTGGAGACTAACTGTATGGAAGCCCTCAGCAATCAACACCTGCCTCTAGAGGTACAGAAAGACGGCATCATTTATCACAGGCTGTACCATGGGTAATGGCTGTATTGTATGAAGTGCTGACCAGTTGCTTTCTTTGGCTGGAGAGTATCGACTCTTAAATGTCTCTGCATAGCACACCACATGGAGCTAGGATCATCAAACTGTATGCAGGTGGATTGATTTTTCAGTTGCTTGACTACTAGGAAGAAATTGAAGCACTGGAATTGAGATAAATGGCAAAAAGGAGATGTTATTACAAATATCATAAATAACCTTGCTTTTTTATAGATACTGCCAAATGGTAGCAGCATGTAGACATAGAAATATGAGTGTTTAATGCCTCTTGTAAGCTTCTGCTATTCTGCATTTCTGTGCTGTCGTCATTTGAAGGCTGGTGTTAAAAGATGAGGGGAATAAAATTATTTTAAAAAGTTTTAGCTATTGGTGTTTTGAGATAGTGCAACTGGAACCAGGTCAAGACAGCATTCTTAATGTGCATGTCAAATCTCTCAACTTACCACAAGAAGACGAATCCTTCAAACTTCTAGGTCCAGCGCTTCGTTTCAGGTGATGTTAGAGTAATTAGGGATATCTATATGGATTTGTATCACTGATAAATGCAGTGGATATATTTGCAACATATTTCCAAGTAATTGCATGGGAAAATTCTGGCACTTCCAGATATTTGTCTGCTCTCTTTTCTTGCCTGTGCCTATATAAAAATATGATCATGGTTACGTGGCAGATTTACTGTTGTTTTTTTAGTTCTAACTGGAAAAAACAAATGCATAGGCCTGCTACAGGGCTTTCTCCTGTGTAATGGTGTTTTCTGGCCATGCAGCTTGCTCGTTCCAAGGAATTCAGAGGTGTCCAGGGCAGCCCACAAGATGATCTTGCCCATGCAGTGTAACTCCTGTCTTATCTGGGCTCCTTCAGCCTGTGTCAGACTGGGTGGTTCCCTCTTCCAATTGACATAAGAGCTTGGAAATACAGCAACAGAGCTGTCCAGTTATGTCCATGTGGGGGGACTGAACAGCTTTTCTCTCTTGCTGGGCACTGCAGTGTCCCCTCTGGAGACCCATATCGACCTGGACAGAGGCTGAGGGAGCTGGATGCTGCTGGAGGTTTGCATCGAGCTGCCACCCACTTTCATGGCCATTCAGCTTAGCACTACCCTCTCATATCTGCCTTCAGCCTATTGCCTACTGTACTCCACTGTGGTACGTTGTTGCAGGAGGTAAATTTAAGAAGTCTGATGGAGACTGAAGATGAGCAGTGACAGATGACATCTTCCAGAGTATCCTCTCTAGTTGTTGCTTGGGTATGGGAGAGCGTTGCTCAAATAACATGTTTCCTCTTGTCTGTTCAAGGGCACCCTAAAAAGGGAAGGCTGTGAGTGTTCTTGAACTATGGCTTGAAGCAGGATTATAGTGGTAAAGATTTGCTCTCTTTCAATATTTCAGCTCTTTCCTGCTCCAACACGATCTCTGGGCAGCTGAGATTTCAGTCATTTTTAAATACATTTCATCAAGATGCCTTTGGGATGCTTCCTGAGATTTCCTGGTAATTTCATTAAATAACTCTGCTGTTAGTTATCCCCAAATTCCATTTTGATTGACTTTATTAAAAGGCCTTTGACTTTCTTGATATTTGAGTAGAAGAAGCTTCTCCTGGCATTTGTAAATGTTCAGGTTTGTTTTTTTTTTTTTTTTAAAGTTTGTAATTAAGTTTTATGACAAGACTTGCAGTTGTTTCTCTGCTATTTGAGTATGAGTGCCTAGAACTGCTATCAGTGTTTTCCTTTTTAGCTCCATTATGTTCGTTTATGTACTTAAAATTCTCTGAAAGTTTTCTCAGACATCTTGAATGTAGCTGTTTTAAGAGATTCTTTGGTTCATTTGGTAAAACCGAATGATTTTTAAAGTGCATGTATGGATTTGCATAATCAGCTCTCTGGAAGGTGTCTAATGTTGTTCATGAACAGCACCTCATACAATTTTGCCTTCAATTCTGATTTGGGGCTTTTAGATAAATAATTTAAATGTCAGATTTACAATTAATAATTGTAAAAGTTAAGAAAATATAAATTTTATGTGCCTAACGAGAAAGCTGACATTTTTGAACTCCATGTTCTCAGCAAATCTCAAATTTAGTGAGCAGCTGTGGTGAAAGTGACGAGCCATTACTAATTAAATTAAGAAAAAGTTAGTGTGCTTCAGGAAAGCTGATTATGTGGGCTATTTTAATGGCTATTTGATGGTAGGTATGTATTTTATTTCCCTGGCAAAATGTTGCATGTAATAATGGAGCCTGAAGTGCCTTTGAGTTTTACCCCCAAAAAATTAACTTACGTAGGAAAAATGAAATGAAGATAGGTAAATAGAAATTAATTTTTAAAAATCTACAAAGAAAAAAAAGATAAAATGATGAGGAGATGATTAAAATATTGTAAATAGTGGCAGAGTATATTATAGAAGGAAACAGAAGAAAGGTAGATAAAAGCGTTGGAGAAAAACAGTGACTTCTTTCCCCCCCCCCGTGCTAGATGTAATATACTTACGCATCATAACGGGATGGGAAATGCATATGGGGGGAAAAAAGCACCTGGCTACAGTAAGATCTGATTCTGGGAAAATTAAGAGAAACTAAGGACCATATCGTAGTTGGAGTTAGTGTAAAGAAAACACTACTAAGCTACATCTATTTTAATAAAATGAGGGAAAACAAATAATTTTTTTGGTTCCTTTTGTAAAGTATTTGGGGAAACATCCATTAATTCATGTTGAATGTTATGGAACAGAATTGAGGGGAAAACAATTGCAAGTTTGCTGAAACTTCAATTTATAGCGAGACATACAGCTAATAAACATTTATGTGAAGCAATATTTTTTTTTAATAGCTAATGTTTGAGAAAAAATACCATCCTTACAATAAATAGGGATAAATGGGGGAAGAAATAATTCTAATTTTAAACTGCCTTCTGACCCTTGACTCATTCTGGAGAGTATAGATCCCACCATATTATAGGAGACCAAGATTTAAGTTTACATCCCAGCAAAATGTGCTTAACCATATAGATAATCTTGTGATCACTTGTCTTGAAAATTGTCTGCCTATTTATTATTATTATTCCTATCTTATTGGAAAATTCCCAAACTTCCTGTGCTTTGTAAAACCAGTCTTGCAAATGTCCATACAGGACTTTTGAGGTTTTCTAAAGGGGAAATAGCTTTTATTTACTTGTGGTTTTACATTTTGTTTCTCAACTGTTCTGATCCGTATTCCTGTAGAATAGTAGTTCCCAAAGACAGACCCTCTTCAAAGCCTTGGCTTATATACATAAGCATTGCTACCTTCTGAGAAGAATTCCAGAATTTTCTTATCTTTCTATACATATATCTTACATGTAAAATACATGTATAAATATGTATCCTAACAACTTCTGAAATTATATATGTACTTCTTATTTATTATATATATAAATTTAAGAAGTCTATACCTAGACAACAAGGCAGACTTTTAATTACTTTTGACAGCATATCAAATAGCAGAGAAATGTTTTTGAAATGAATCAGATGGTTACTATTCAGCCTTTTCATCTTGAGACATGCATTTTGTTTGGGCAGCAAGCAAAATGATACATATATTTAAGGTTTTTCCCCTCTTCTTTTAGGTATTACAATATGACCTGCTTTCCCCAGCACTGCTCCTATTCAATAAACTTTTAGTTATCTTTTTCAGTGCTACATTCAGAAAAAATGCTAGATATTAAATCAGATAAAAGGTGAGACAGTATTTTTGTCTTTGTATTTATTTATTAAATATAAATATTTTAACTCCGTGAATAAAAGCTAGAATTGAGAATGATGCCGGAAATTTGGAGAAGGATAGCAATGATGAGAACAGCAGTCTAGAAATAAAATTTGTTTTAGGAAATAGGTTTGACTGTCCATAATATAGAGCTGAGTCTATATTGATTATCGGAACTTGGCACTTTCGAGTTCCCACATGGCACAGTACCATCTTGGAGTCCCTCGGTTGTCTACCCATTGTTTTGAAGTGCTGTCATTGTGTTAAAACCTTGCACTGCTGTCATCCTTACCCCATTTTTCTCTTCTTCACCCTTCTGCTCAAAACATTCCTCTGTATAGTACTAATTTAACTGTTGAGAATACAGATACAGTAAGCTACAGTGCAATATTTTTAGCGTTTCAGTAATATATTATTTATATATCACTGACACAAGTAGTGCATGGAACTCCCTTATTGACAGCTACTCAGCAGCATCCCTTCAGTCTTTTTAAGTTCATGCTGCTGGGATATTGCATGTTTAGCTAGTGTTATTGGGATGTGAATCAGAGAGATTTTATGTTGCAATGCATCGTCCCTATATATTTAAACTGCGTGTATTTTTTGAGTCTCTGTCTGCATATGCTCCCCCCCCCTTAATTCTTACAGAAAAAATTCTTAATTATCTGTCAAATCATTAACAGTTTTCAAGAAAGCATCTTTGGGATATTCTTGTATTATCTTTGTACAAAATATCTACTATAACCTGTTCATTAGTGGTATTTACTGCATTATTCCATGAAACTCTGCCAATAAAAAGAGATTTTGCATGTCTTGATAGCAAATATCATCATAAAATTAATCGAGATTATTCATATGAATGAGAAAAAGGGAATATTTGACCTGTGTTACTCCATAAGAAAGTGATAAACAATCAGCTGTCAAGTTTTAGTATCTTCCTCCAGAACCATGAAGGTACATTCTTGTGGTGTTCTCTAGAGCTGCAAAGTATCTTGTCCTTTTGGAGCTGAATGCCCAGTATTGTTTTTTTAAAAAAGCCAATGCAATGTTAGGAATTATTAGGAAGAAGCAGAAAACAGAACATTATTATGACACTGAATGATTCCGCAGTGTGCCTGCATGTTCAGTATTAGGGCCAATTCTGGTCTCCGTCTCTCAAAAAACATGTAGTAGAAATGGGGTAGATTCTAAAAAGGGCAGTGAGTATGATGAAGAGTATGCAAAGACTTCTGTGCAAGGAGGGACTAAATTGGCTAGGACTCTATCCTGAAAAAAGGGAGCTTATTTTAGAAAGCTATAAAATCGTAAGTGGCATGGAGAAAATGAATAGGGAAGACATGTTCGCTGTCCGTCTAAGAAAAGAACAAGAGGAAATAAATGAAACTAGCAAGAGCTGGCTTAAAGCAAACAAAAAGAACTACAGTTCAGTGCATGAACTCCTTGCTGCAGGAAGCTGTAGACAATAAAAGTTGACATGGGCTTAAGGTATGATTGGAGAGTTTCAAAGAAAAGAAATCCACGAAACACTCTTTTAAAACAAAAACAAAGCCCACAAAAAAACCCCAAATGATAAAGCAAACAAAAAAACCCTTCAAAGAAATGCCCAGCACTTCGGTCTTGGAAATCCACAAACTGTTGGAGACAAAGAGGATATTCTAGGCGTACGTGCTAGATACTTGCTCTGTTTTGAAACTCTTCCATACCTCCAATCGACTTCTGTTGTAGCAGACATGCTAGATGGACCTGTGTTATCTCTTATGCTCTTGTGGTCTATGAGCAGATTAGCAGATAGAAGAAAGTTATTTTCCCGTATGTTTTATTTCAAAATAATACTTTGTTTGTGAAGTGTTTATGTATATACATATCTAAAGATACCTAAAAATATGTCCATCACAACCTACTGTTATTCAATGCAGTTCAGTTTAAAGTAGTGTGCCAGGATAGGAAGCTGGTGTCCTAAATTCTGCACTTGTAGCAGTGATAAAATTCTTGCTACTCATATGAAAATATGCAGAAATTTGTTTTGGGCTTTATGGCATTTGTTTTAAGGCTTTATGGTTTGATTTTGTGTATATATATATTTTGGAGTAAAAACTATAGATTTGATGGTACATAGCAAATGCATTTCAAAGAGTATATGTTTTCTGAGAACACGAGTGCTTCCACCTATTCCATTTGTATAACCCCTGCTTTCAAGTAACACTTGGTGGAAGAGTTTAATAATTTTTTTTTTTCTTTTTCTGACATGCTCTGTCCATGCCCTTATATTGTTACTGGGATAAAGAAAGCCTTGTCTTTCAGTTTCCCCCAGCAAAGTCATACAGGCATGTAGCAAGGAAACCCTAAAGATCTCATGGATGTTTTCTTAAGGGAGATGCTTAGAAAACCATTTTGGCAGTGCTACAAATGTGCAGGTACGAGCAACACAATTCATGGCGTTGTTGAAACTGGCCTCTTTGCAGAGCTCCAGTGCAAGGACTATTTATCAGGTAGGCAGCCCAGCAGATTGTGCAAAAGACACGATCTCCCAGTCACCTTCTAGTGATAATAAAAGGACATGAAGGCATTGTGTACTTTGCCTGTGAAAAGCATTAGGATTCTGCACGATTTATTGAAACAGTTTACCTAAATTATCATTGCAAATTTAAAAAAAAAACCCAGTATTTCATTATATTTTAAGGTGAAAATTTATCAGTGGGTCCTGCTTTTGCATTTTAGTTATTTATAGATTCCCACTGAGTGTCTTGAGCTATGCACATAGAAATCATCTTTGCTATAAAAAGGACCAACCGATTCCTTCCCAAGAGGCTTTTACATGGTACAAAGAAAAAAAAAAAAGTTTTTGCTTATAGTGCACATCTGTGATATTGTATAACTTAAATTTCTCCTGCTGCTTGACATTTACTTACCCAGAGTGTATCTCAGAGAACAGTTTGTCATTGTGGTGACATTTTTTTCTTTTAATAAACATGAGTGTGTTAAATGCAAATAACTACATTAATGTGACATTGTTGCTGAAATTTACACATGTAAAGTCAGGAAATTCAGAATAATGATTCCTGCAACTATCATAACTTGTCCCCTGTATTCTGTGAGGTGTACTATCTTCTGTTACCCTCCGTAAGCACTTGTGTCTTGTTAAACACTGAATGTTGTTTCTCTGGTTGGACCACTGCCTTTCTCATACACAGCTTTGGATTTTGCTAAGGTTGTAATTGTGCTATAATTTTATCAGCAGTAGTTTAATGTCAGTGAAATAAATACGGTGAGAAACCAATACCCTTCAGTCTGAAATCTCTCTCTTTCCTCAAAGATTACTTTAACCTGAATGGGGACAGTGTCAGGGACTGAAATTATGCAGGAGTCCTGGCTAAGGGAAGGCCAGTCATCAGACCTTCAGTGCAAACCAAGCAGAATGAAGTAATTTTGGTTTTTTTACCCCCAGGGCATGTTTTGACTTGACATAGTTCACCTTTATAGAATTGTGAAATATCTGTGCTTATAGGTATTCTGTAGCTCCACAGCGTCAGGCTGTTGCAGCATATTCCAGTAATGGGTTTTCAGTTGGCACAGTGACATTATTTTCTTAGGTGAGATCAATTAACACAACACACAAATGCTCTAGAGTTAATTTAGTTGAATCTAAATGAACAGTTACGCCAGATTATCTATGTTAGCAGGAGGGCATGAATCTTTTCCTGAGAAAAGCTGTATCGGAATTCTTTTCAGCCAGTGTTACTACAAAATCTTGGAAATAACAGTTTGAGTCTATACTTAGCTTGCTTGAGAGAGAACTGCAGGTTTAGGAAGTTAGGTATTGGCATATCTGAACCTTTTTCTCAGAACAATGTGAACCCTTTGGAAATAGGATATGATCAGTACAAAGTGAGCGACTGCAGGAGCAGCAGCTTCTTTTGTTTATATTTAAGTGTAATATGTGTTTTTACTTAGCTAAAGTAAAACCAAAAATGCATCAAATGCAATAAACATGGTGTATTTGCACTCTCAGAGGCTTTGTTTGCTTTATTTCGTAAATAAACATCCTTCTAATTGGCAAAGGACATGGTGTGGCTCCATAATAAGAATGTCGTTTTAAGGGCAGGCCCTACAAGACAAAAAGTCCTTTACTGCTATTATTAGCAAGTCTTTTAGCCAGTAGCAGAGGGCAGGATTGTCAGGCAGTCAGCAAGTGTCCACAGGTGAATTGTTACAGTGGACACCCACAAACCTGGCATCAATTGTATGGTTTAGCCCTACACCCCGCAGTATTTAGGCTGGTCTTCCCCTTCAAGGTGGCATCTCCACAGGCTTCTCTGCAGGTCAGCTGGCAAATAAATGTTTGGGTTTCCTATTTAAAACTAGGCATTCTTCACATTCTTCATTGTTCTGTTTTTTTGCCTCCCCCCCCCATATCTATGGATACTGTAGGTTTATGTGTATGCACTTGAAGTCAAAGTTTGCTCAATTAATCAAATGTTTTGCTAATCGGCCTGGTACTCAGCCTGGCTGAGAGCTAGTCAAAACCAATATAAAGCTTCTTGTTTCACAGTGTGTATTTGGAGTTATCTGTGTACATAGATTTGTAAAAAATAATCTAGTGCATGGTGAATAATGCTCTATAATGCATTTCACATATGTAAAAAACAACCAAAAGGACCTTTATCAAGCATCCTCCAAGTAAATTCATTCTTGAGCTAAGACATTTTATCCTGAGAGTGATTTTCTTTTAATAATTTACGGAAGTGACTCATTTGAAAGTTCTTTCACCTTAATGACTTATGTTGGTGGCATGGAGCTCCAGTGTCATCAGCATTCTGTGCCTAAACCTGCCATCTGCTGAGGAGCTGCCAGGTACATTAACTCTTGTCAACTTAACAGAGATTTGTTGCAAGAGAAGCTGCCTTCTTCATAAGAAGTTCAGACTGAGCCTTGACACTTAATCTAAATACTGAAGCTACAGGGATTTTCCTGGAGGTAATTTTGGGTGATTATTAGTTGATTAAAGTAGTTCTCTGTGTCAGTTTCAATCATGAATTGGCCTTATATGTGTCGGAGCCAGAGTTTATCATGCTGATGGATATTGGTGTACAACTGAGTGTTTTTCACATAAATTGGAAAGAACTGTTTGGTAATCCCCTTTTACAAGCTGTAACAAAATCCCTCGGAGTAGCTCTGCAAACATGTCCATCTAATGCAGTAACACTAAGCAGCTAAAAGTTAAATACCCTTTTCACCCTCTGTTTTTATAAGGTAGGCTGTCATGTGTGTCAAATCTGTTGTGTGTAACACAAGCTCATTTAAATATAAATAGGCATTCTCTGATAATGAAATTTTAAATGTGTCAAAAATGTAATATGACTGAGTTGGATATTCATCTTATTGACTATAAACAGAAGAGCTGACTGTAGCAAATACTAAGTTATTTTGAATTTGCTGTACTGAAATCAGAAGTATGTTTCACTTTTAAACCTATAATCACAGCAATAATGAGCTCCTGTGCCATGCTCCATGTACATTGTGCTTGGATTTGTAGCAAAAGACAGGTCTGACTATCGTTTTCTGCCAGCTTTACCTCTTCTTGCTGTAGGCTCTTCCACCAGATCATCTGTATGGTTTTCTCTGAAAGATCAGGCTTCAACCCTTCACCAAATATGAGTGTCCTTTCTGAAAAGATAATCCATTTCATTGGGATCAAAATAGATTTTTTTTTTTTGCTATTTTAATACAAAACTAGAAAGAAGGATTACTAGTTTGATATGAGTGCAGGAAGGTGCATTCAGTTTGGAAGTAGATAAAAATTAATTTTTTGTCCTCACTGAAGTTTCGTAAAATTAGAAACGTTATGATGAAGTAATTAATTTAAATAAAAGAAGAATCTCATTTGCAAATCATGTATGAAAATTGTTTTTAAATTTCAGGACTTAGCATAGAGTAAGAATTCTAATTTCCAGGTGTTTCTCTTCAGGTTTCTTGTGTGAGTAGTTTCCATTAATTTAGAATCTGGAAAAGTGACCGTGTAATAATCACATTTCCATCTGTATTAACTTTATCAACATGCTTACCTGCCAGTTCTTGTTTAGTTAGATTTATTGAGAGTTTCATATAATTTGGTGTGGTTTAGCTAACACATAATTTGGATAATTCATGAATTTGCCTCCTTTTAATCTTGGAAATCTGGTAATTGGAAAGGCATGTCAGAAAAGATTTCTGGATGGATGGATCCATCCATCGCATGGATCTACAACTTGCAAAAACATTAAGTGAGGAGGCTGCTGGGGCTGTGTCACGTCACTAGGAGGAGATCTCATGTAGGAGGGCGTCTTGTCTGTGAATCCCTGCGTGAGGGAGGAGAGCCAGCAGGGCTTCCTGAGGCCAGTCATCTGGTGTGTTGACTTGGGCTTGTGTGCATATCCTGTCCCACGGTGCAGAGAGGGAGATTTCTGGAAAACCATTGCTGGCTACTGCCTCCTCCTGGAATTTCCCATTTTCTGGCTCTTTTGGGGTTGCAGTCTATGTTTTCTTTTTACACAGTTGTGTGTAAATTCTGATGTACAGCATATAGAATCAGGAAAGGTAGCCATCCATCCTATGCATACTGGCCTTCTTCAGGGAAGCCTTGATTTTTTTTGTGTGTGTTTTTTTGTTTTTTTTTTTTTTTTTATAGATCAACATTAACACAGCATTTCTATGCCCTCACTTTTCCAATTTCTTGGTTTTAACTTTCTTCAAATTCCTGTTTGGCATTGTTTCTCCAGGCTTCTGTAAATTCCAGGTAACTGTATTGATAACTCCAGAGATATATGATTAAGATTCTGCTTATCATATAAGGATGGAAAAGAAAACCATTTAGCTCTTCCACTGTTCTTGTTGCGTAATGCAGAATTCTTTATTTTTACATTATGTTAAAGGTTGCATTAATTCTGTCTTTACTCTTTATTTTTTCTGTCTCTCTTCTCTGTACATTTTGTCATTTGTACTGTCTGTGGCTCTTAAGATTCTTTTACCCTGAAGTTTCTGTGGGAGTGAGTAGCAGGAAGGTGATTCAGGTTTTTACACTAGTGTTAGCTGAATATTGGATATTCAGTAAATTTTGATTTTCCATTTTCATATTTTCCATTTTATATGTTTACACATGAATGATCTTTGCTAATTTTGATAGAGGGAAAGGAAAGGCTGAAAATTCTATGCTGAAAGTTTCAGAAGTAACACTCCTGTTTTTAGATTTAAAGCTCTTTATGTGTTTCCAAGCTATTATCAAGAAGCAGTAGATAGGAAGTTGATGGAGGGAGGGAGAATCTTAAGAGAGTATAAAGCCTTTTATCAGGCATTTATAATTTTTTTTTATAGATTTTAGTACATTGCTTAGTAAAAACTGACAAACCAGATTCATGGCGTTCATGAAAGTTCTCTATATTTCTATGCTGAGTTGTCCTCCAGCTTGTATTGTAGACCTTCTACTGACTAAAACTTTTAATAGCTGTATCTTGTTCAGTGAATATTGGGGAAAATTGAGATTTCTGGATGCATTGATTTATAGATATCCACACAGTGAATTTCCAAAGGTCAATCCCCTTTAAAGGGGAGTTAAATATTCCATCCTTTCTGAAATTAAGGTATTGCAATACTAGCTACCTTAGAAAATCATCTTCTTTTGTATATAATGGACAATACATCGTTTAGACAAAGGAAGGAAATGTGGAACACAGAGACAGGTTTACTGGTTAACATGCATAGTGGTTAAAACTTAAATTTTCATGTATATACTCTCACACTCTTGTTTTCCTCTCCTTCCCCTCCTATCGCCTGCACAATCCCTGCACTATGAGTTTGAACACAGTGCTGTGAAGCAATACTGTTTTGTGATTTTGGTTTCTTTTTTTTTTCTTTTTTTAAATGAATGGTGTTTATATATGAAGAAAGCAAGTATTCCTTTGCAAGTATTGGCCTTCTTTATTGGCAAATGGTGATAGAGACATATATATAGACATATTTTTGGGGTGACTGATCCAAGGAGGTGCCTTTGAAGCAGCTGTACTTTGCATCTGTGCCAGTTCCGCTTCATGCCAGCTTTGGGATTGCTGACCACTGAAGGATGCCATAGTCATTGTGAATCTTTGAAGTCATGATTATTTGAAACAGGATTAGGAAGAGGAAGAGAAGGGTCAAATTGAAAACTGCATCAATTTCTGTAGCTCAATTCTTAAAATAAGATAGATGAAGCATGAGATCATGTTGTGTGCAGGAGTAATATTTATCTGTTTCTGCTCTTCTGTTCTGGTGGTGTTGCTTTCCCCTCAGAGTGGTAATTTGCGGCCATTCCATGACCACACTTGGCAGTTTCATGTGAAGAAGAGAACTGGATACAGCCTTCTGCTCAGGCATAAAGGGGATTTCAAAATTGCCTCGAAAATTCAACCAAATTGAATAAGTGATTGTAATGGTTAGACTGATAATAGTTAAGTTGCTTTAATAAACTGGCTCTTTTTTATCTTCTCCCCCCCTGCCTCCCTGGTATCTTTTAGGATAAAGAGGGTAAGTGCCATTCAGTTGGTCTGGAACAGTTACAGTTGTGAGATAATATAGTTGGCTTTTCAGTTTGTTCGCTAAGTAAGGCAGTATTGTACTTGGAGATGTGCTTACCTACCTGTATCACTCAAGTGTTGTGCGAGTGAAGAGGGATATAATTGATTTAGCAGGGATGCACTTTCAAATACAGCTATATATTTTTCATTAACAATAAACAAATGGAAAAAGAAATTACTTTTATTTTCTATTGTATCATTCTCTTTAGCATTATAAGCTTACTTTCAGGTATTCTTTATTTCTGAGTGTGCAGATTTTTGCAGCAAAACAATCCATTGGGAAGTTACTCAACTCAGAGGTACCTCTAGGAAACACAGGCATTTGAGGCTTTATTTTGAAATAGAACCTTAATGATTTTTCACCAAGATCTTAGAAGGTTTGATGTGGTTCAGTTTTATTTACTAAACTTACATTTAGACGTTCCCATTGTTTGCATTCTGAAACTACAGTAGTTTATCACAAAAATCTGTCTTGGTGTTCTCAACACAAGATAATCTTCCCAGTTGCTCTCCTGACTTGCCAGTATGTGTGCAGTTTGAAAATGTTTCCATACAGAATATCTGCTGCTATTGATATTTCATAAGACAGAAATTTTGAGTTGTTGGCCAGACAAAGAGCAAATGCCTAACACATGCTATTCTTGCAAGCTGTTGTGACCACCTTGCTGTGTACTCCCACCCCCCAAGCCCTGAAGAAATGTTCAGAAATAATTACAAAGTTTAATCCTTCAAAGACTGGGCCCATTCTTGGATATATTAATTGCACCTTGTTAGAATTTAATTGGTTTATTTCTGTGTGAAGGTAATATTAGAGCAGTGTACCATGAACATAGTATCAGACAAATCTCTTGCAGAGATTCAGTGACATTTGGCTACCAAACTGATGGGATTTGCTTATTCATTTTTTTTGAAAAGAAAAAAACCCAGAAGCCCCCAACCCAACCAAACTTCAAATACATTGATTTTTCTTATCTCTTTATGCGTACTACTTAGACTTGTAGATCTCAGGGAATTCATAAATAATTTGGCCTTTTTTCTTTACTCATCGTTTCAACTGAAGATGTGTAAAACAGGATGATACCATGGATACTAATTTGTTTTTTGTTATAAATCTGTGAAGACAGAGTAACTGTTTCTTCCCAGCTCTTCTGCTATTCTCATTATGGAGATGTTTTCCAAAACCAATAATTAGCTTTTTTTGCTCATCCTAGAGGGCTGTTACCCATGTTGGCTCTTTTAATGCTGTATTCAGTGCTTTATATAAAGTGAAGATACTTGGAACAGATTTTGATGCTTATCTCCTGCAACAGACCCAATAAGTCAACTGTTCAGACTGAGGTCACTTGGCTTGTTCAGCTTGGAGAAGAGAAGGCAACCTCATCACAGTCTACAACTTCCTCACGAGGGGCAGCGAAGGGGGAGGTGCTGATCTCCTCTCTCTGGTGACCAGCAATAGGACACAAGGAAATGGAATGAAGCTGTGTCAGGGGAAGGTCAGATTGGACATTAGGAAAAAATTCTTCACTGAGAGGGTGATCAGTCACTGAAACAGGCTCCCCAGGGAAGTGGTCATGCCACCAAGCCTGTCAGAGTTCAAGGAGCATCTGGACAACCCTCTTGGTCATATGGTTTAGTTTTAGGTAGTCCTTTGAGGAGCAAGGAGTTGGACTTGATGATCCTTATGTGTCCCTTGCAACTTGAGATCTTCTATGATTCTAGTTTGCATAGAAATGGAGGATGACAGCGGTCATTAATATTCTTCTAATGAGAAAATGGCAATACTCAACATATTCTAATACAACATTTGCAAACTGAGAATTTAAATACATGTAAAATGTTATATCTTTTTGAGGAAAAAGGACAGATATATTGCACGTTCATAACAAAAAAGAAATTATAGATTTAATGTGATAGTTTTATTTAGCTGCAAACCAATACAAACTGATCAATATTAGCTTTTCTTTAAGAAAGCAAGTATAAAGTGCAAATGTAAAATAAGCTAAATTAAATATTTTCAATGAATGTTTCTTACTTTGTTCATTTAATCTGAAGAGCATTAATATTTTAGGCATTTTAATTTAAACGGATCTAGCTGCTCAGAGGAAGGTTTTGACAAGAATTCTACTCCATGTTTGTTTATCATTCTCATTGTAGAACATCTGTCTGCCTTAAACCTACTGAACTTGCCTGTGAAAATGTCGTTGCAAATGGATTCTTGTTAATGGCTAGGATACCTGTAATTACTGTATCTAGCTTTAATATAAATGCTTTATGTATTCCATGTGTCTTCTGCGAAGTAATGTGTTTTCTTAAAATGTACTAGTGTCTAAAAGCAGGTTTGAAAGTATATTTTACTCCATTTCCAAAATGTCTTATTTCCTAGTTGTCTTTAATTAGAGTCATTTCTCTGCGGTAAGTCCTTCATAAAAACAGAGTGGGAGCGGAATGAAATAGTTTTGAAACACTGTATGGGTTTCAGTGATATTGATTTAAATCCTGATAATCAAACATACTACTATATACCTGCAAAGTGTTCTGCAGTTCACAGAATCACAGGATGCCTGAGATCGGAAGGCTCCCCTCACCCCAGTTGGGTATTTATACAAATTGATGAGATCCTCCCTGAGCCTTCTCTTCTAAGTTTACTTTGTGTTCCCCTATTTGTTCATCTGTGGCCACTCTTCTTACAGTTACATTTTGGTACCTCATAGTGGTGTGTGGAGATCTCAAGGGGTATTTTTGGAAACTTTCTTATGGGATATATCATGTAAATCTAAATCTTGAATTGCCAGGTAACAACATGTTCAGGTTCCTTTAAGCATAGATCGATGAACAGTGACAACATGGGTAAAAATGCTGAAATTATTCTGACTGAAAAAAAATTTGAAGGAGCTGTCTAGCTGTCAGAGGTTGAGCTTTAATCCTGTAAGTCACTTGAAGAACACTAACTGTGTTTCCATTGTATTTAGATGAATGATGCTGAATGAGCCATATGATGGGCTCCCTTTAAATTACCAGATCAATGGTAGCCCTGCCCATTTCTCGTTGAGGTCTATTAGATCACTCTCTAAGTGAGTTAAAAAAGTTTGAAGTGAAAAAATATGATCCATGCCTAAGAGAAAGATTTCTTACCAGTTATTTTTGAGATGATCAAATGCAATTCAGGTTTGTACTACTTCTTCATCAGAAGCCCATTCTCCCAAACTTAGAACTCGTCCATACAGAAAGCAAAAGCAATAATAAAATGGGCATTTGTTTCTTGCATGCAAAGGATGTGTATCTGCCTCTGTTACCAAGAGCACCATGAGTAGTTTCAAGGTCCCATCTTTAAAAATACTGGCAAATGTTGGAGAGTGAGAGGGGAACAAGAAAGGGCATGGTACATAATGTTAAAAAAGGAATAGCAAAAGCTAATGGGTATGAATGCTGTAGTGCCTGAGAGTCGTTATTCTTGCTTCTGTTTTGGATTCATTGGAGCTTCGTTGGAAGAGACTTTAACCTTCAACTAGTGCACTCAAGCGTGACTCCTCCTCAGCCTTTTTGCAGGCATTGTAATTAGTCCTGCAAAAATGTATGAATATAGTTCTTGCCTTAGAGAATCTGTCAGCAACCAAAATTGTAATTATAACTGCATACTATAGCAAGTACATTATAAATCTCTAGATAAGGCAAAATACACAATGGCTTATGTTTTAACTTCATGCACTGCTTTAGTACTCTTCCTTACATAAGTTGATAAGGCAAATATACTTGCCAACTATAATAATTTTTTCAATAGTCTGTATTTTTTTTTTTTTTTTTTTTTTTTTGCAAATAAAAGTTTTCACTCCATCAGTTGACCATTTGTCCAGGGATGCTTGTACATCACACAGCTGATCAGAGTTGTTGCTGTCTAGAGAAACTCAAGATTGAATACCTGTAAGAGCTGGCTTTACATGTCATCTAAGTTGAGTCCCACTCATATTGGATTCACTACCCTGATAAGGAGTAGCTGATTTATTCATGTGCTGCAATATGTTCCTCTGTCAGGTTTCCCCTGCACTAACTGTTCTGTTGTGCAACATGTGCGAGTTAAGTCCAATGCAACTTCAGTTCATAGAATTTACAGCATAGGTGCTGCATGGCTTATGCATTAAAGCATCTATATAATCCAGCATGTATGTGTATTGTACGCCAGACTCTTCTAATTAATTCCTGTGAAAACGCGTTTCATTCATTTTTGCATAGCTTTCCTCCTCGGATTCAGAATGTGAAATAATATTTTGAAATCTCAGTTTTTTTCATGGGTTGGAAATTCCATTGGAAGTCTGGTCTTGGGTAAACCAAAACTCAGACCACCTTTAGTTTCCAAATTTTTTATCTTTCATGTTAACTATATTTACAACATTAAAACTTCTGGGCAAGTATACAGATAGTCACCAAACAAGGATATGGCCCAAAAAATCTACAAGTATGTTAAAAAAAAAAGAGTGCTAAATTTTAAACCAATAAACCAATAAAAATTGTCAGTTGACAATTTAAATTTAACCATAATCCCCAGTTCTCACTTTCATGTCCTTTTGTATAGTTCAGACATGGTGCTTCTTGCACAGAGTACTGTAACGCACAGTGGAGAAAAGGGAATTCTCCATGGCTGATGTGCAACAGTCCACAGTACCTGTCACACTCACATTTTGCATTGATTTTTTTCGTTCATTCTTTTCTTCTCTGTTTTTCATCCCATCCTGCTGCTGGAGTTGTCATGCTGAGACTTTATGCTTTCCAATACCTTTATCACTGCTGAATGCCTGTGTATAATTTTTGTACCCAGCTGTGGTGAAAGCATGTGCTATTAAGATACAGAAGAAAGGTGAGGCTTCCTTGCTGGGGCAAACCCTTGAAAAAACAGAAACGTTATACAAAAAGAAATAGCTTTTTGCTGTCATTAACAAGATTTTAGGTGGGTGGGGTTTTTTGTGTGTGTTTGGGGTTTTTTTTGTTTTTTGTTTTGGTTTTTTTTTGTTTTTTGGACCTTCACTGTCAAATTTATGTTCCTTCAGGAATCTATTTCAGTGTCACAGTCCTAAATTGAATATAAGTGTTGGGAGAGATTTTAGTTCCATACACTCTGTGAATGAGTTCTTGTTTTCCAAATTCTGTCTGTATTCAGTGCAATGCTAAGCTAATTTTTCACAAAAAAACTAACAAGGAAATATGAAGGATTTTTTGATAGATGATGTACATTTGTGAAGTGACTGAACGCCAAGATAAAAGGGAGGTAAATCTGTTATGCAAATCTCAAGAATGAATGCACTGTTCTAATAGTATGGCAAGAAGCATTTATAAAACAATATGTATTCAAGATATAGCCCATAATACAGCCTAGTTCTAGTGATCTCTGACAGAAGTATGAAGAAAGGAGACTTAAGTGACCCTGAGCTGGAACAGAAATAGAAGAAAAAGCTCTTACACTGTGATGTGAGGAATTCCTACAAATATATTCTCTGTCCCCAGAGAAGGGCAAAATACTCTTTCTTAGCAGATGCCAAAAAAAATGTTTCTTACTTGACCATGGTTTAGCCTTTCATCTTAGAACGATAGTTTTTCAGACTACCATTCATTTAGCGTGCTAATTACATGTCCAGCTTGTCATCTATTTTAATGTTCGTATTCTTTACTCTAAAGCTTCAGCCTAACCAGTTTTTCCCCGTCTTGTATTTGTGTGGGTGGTGATTTCCATTCCTGTCTTACGGGATCTTCTTGACAGGGCTTTTCTCCACCTTGTCAATTTAATTTTGAATTTAGTCTTTGCCTCTGATGTGCTTTCCATCCCTTCGTGCTTGATGTAATCTGCCAGTTTAATAAGGATATACTGCATTCTATCATCCAGTTGTTAATGAAACTAATGAATAATATTGGACAGAGAACACATCCCAGCAGAGCCTGTTAATACATATTTCTCATTTGGAGAAATCATTGACACTTACAACTTGGACACTGTTTTCTCATAACTTTAGCATTAATCTCATAGAAGTTTCATTTAGAGTGTTTTTTTCAAAATTTACCTGGGAAAAATAATGGAAAATGGTGTCAAATGACTCTAAGTCAAGACTTAGTGTCTGCTTTTCATCTCTCCATAAGGTTCTTTACACTGCCAGAAGAGGAGTTGAGGTGTTTTAACATGACTGTTTTTGACACTTTCATGTTGGCTATTACTCAGCTTCTTGGTACTCTTTAGGTACGAAGTTTGATTATTTGGTATTTTTCTGCAAATTGAAATTAAACTAGATTGTCTGTAACTCCTTAGTTTTTCATCTTTTCCTCCCTCCTAGCTTTTAGAGGCAGACTCTGTATTTCCCTTTTTCTAGGTTTCTGACACTTTATCTGTCCTCTTTGAATTCTCAAAGAAAACTAACAACTCAGATTGGGTTTTTTGTTGTTCATTTGTTTGGGTTTTTTTAACCATTCCAGAGCTTCCTCGTCAGCAGACAACAGTCTCGGGGCATTTCTATCCTAATAGTGTCGTACATCGGTTAAATTTGTCATGACTCCCAATATTTTTTTTCTCTGCTGTTATTGATGGACATAATAGTGAAAAATTGAAATGAAACCGCAGATATTTATTTCCTTGTGATTGTTAAAGGAACTAGCAGTGGCGATAATTTAATATAGGCAAGTTTGTTTATTGGAAGAGCTCAGTCTCTGACAATTCTTTCATAGTTGTTCAGTGAGTGAAGGAGCATTTTGTTGTGCTCTTGCTGACAAGGAGTTCTTGAATCAAGGCACAGACGCTAGATTGTTGTAGTGTTATGAACATTACTAATTATATTTTCACTGTATAAATATTCTCTCCATACAGACTGAGGCTGATTAAAGCTTATTTGTGCCTCCTATGTGACGGCAATGCAAATCACTGTGGAGAACTCCCCACAGGTCTGTCTATTTCCTTTCAAGCCTGCCTCGGTTGTTGGTGCAGGGATGTGCTGAAGATCCTCCAGGGCAAAGTGGTGGCTTGGCTCAGCTCCACGATCCTTTCTGAGCATTGAAGGCTCAGAACAAATGATACAAGTGTTATAAAGAGGCTAGTATCAGCATGTAAACTGATCTGAGCACCTCTGCACTGCATGCCTGTAAGTTTTTGCTGTGCCTGGACTGGCTTCCTTAGCTGGAAATGATTCCTTGCTTCAAACAAGGACCTCCTTCACAAAGCCCTGTGCCATCATAGGCTTCATAGTCTGCTGACTATCTGCTCTGGCAACAAGCTCTGCTGTTTCCAAAGTCCTCATTAGAATGTCCCACTGTAGAAAGGACACGTGAAATTCAGGTTGCAAAACATGTTAGGTTTTTCCTTTCTTTCCAGTTGTTAATTTTTCCAGGCGAATTAGGTCAATTATTGAAGCAAATGACCAGAGTGTTTGTTTAACTGGAGAGATTCATTCAGTGTCTAGTACCATAACTCTTTGCTTCCTTTCTGGCTGTTTCTCTTTTTCAATACTGTTTTTATTACTTTCTGCAAAAGGCAGTATATGTTTATGCTTAATATGTAAATTTTTCCTTGCCAAGCAAGTTCACAAGAAGCAATTCAGTTTCTTGTAAGATAAAGGTGAGATACTAAGGTGAGTCAAAACTCCATGATGGATGCAATTTGTTAGGTAAACTGCACAAATTGCATGAATACAGGAACATACCATTGGGTAAGGCCATGGAAAAATGTGGGCCACAGCAGCAAGCATCTGAGTGTTCTCTACTCCTAATATTAGCTGAATTTATGAATACTCTGCTGAAACAGGTGTACTATACTGCTTCCTATACATAGTGATAGGTTGAATGTTGTCTATGCTGTTGAGTCTCCTCTAAACACCTCATTTCTGTCCAAAAAATGCATGATGAATGCAGTAGACCTGTAGATTATTGAAAACTCCTTTTAATGATTTAAAGAAACAGAATACATTAAAATCTGCCTTGTTAGAAGTTTTGTCCAAAATTATGCATTTATATGTAGTTCCTTCAAATAAAATGATAGACATTGAAATCACCATTATGTATCCTAAATATCCACTTTCTTCTATTAGATATGATCTTTGTGATTCATTTCTTAATAGCACAAAATAACAAACCCTAGTAATAACAAAACCTTTATTATGAACAAGCCTTTCATTTCCTTGCTGACAAGTGGCATGCATGAGATTGTGTATACGAACAATAACTGTTTTTTGTAAAGATGTGGACATAACTTTTTTTGTATCTTAAACCATTTACGCTGCAAAGGTTAAAAAAGGATCAAGATACTGCATGAAATCTGGTGTATAAATTGATTTGATTATAATATATTATAAAGTGTAGAAAGCTACTCCCAGGCAACTGCCTGTATTTTAATACAGGCAACTGCATTTTGCCTATGTAACTTCCTCTTGCAGTTTTGTTTAGAGACTGTCCACTTTCTTATTTGCATGTGTAAGTTCTTGGCTTTCCTTTCTACATCTTAATGGATGTGAAAATTTCTCAGTGAGCTGCTCTCATTGGAACTATGACAGGACTGCATGCTGCCTGTTGAGAAATCCTTCTCTACGAATTGAAATGAAGAAAACTAGAAAATTGTGGTAAATTATAATCACTTTACAATTAAGAATAAGGCTGAAAAAGAAGCTTCTTTTTCTGATGTAGGATCAACTAACTAGCCCTTAGAGACACGAAGTTATTAACATGCTAATGATTTTTTTTTTTTATTCTGACCGAGTTGTAGCCAGCACAAAAATTGCCAGCAGTTGACATTCAAAAGAGTTTTTGAATTACTAAGTGGAAAATTGAAGAGAAATTGCTGGTTTACAGTAGAATGGATCTTTGATTAAATGTTACATGCAATCACTGGTTTTACCAAAAAGGTATGGAGTGTAACACACTTCAGAAGGTATTGTGCTAGTACAAACATTATATTCCTTATGTGAATGTGTTTTTTGGGAACATGGCTAATATTGTACTCTCTGGGTCACTATTCCCACTTTAATATCACTTCAGATTCTCTCAAAAAGAGGAAGAGCAATAAAGAGTTGCCAGGAGGAGGAACAATGCAACTCAGACCTATGTCTCAAGTGACTGTACTGTTTTCAGTAGAATAAGAAGGAACTTGAGGAATGAAACAACCAACCAAATTCTTGGTTGCAGAACTCGTATCACATCTGTATCTGCAGGATTATACTGCAACGTACAGTTGAATATGCCTAAAGCTTAGTAATTCTCTCTTATTTTTATAGCTTTCATCACAGATTTAATATAATTTAATCTGAATTTATGATTTAGAGGAAGAACCCTTCTTGGTTTTTTGATTGGTTTGTAAGTAATTAGTGGAAATGCATTCTGAAACGGCAGAAAAGGGCCCCTTGCTCTTTGGGATGTTTTAATCTATAATGCCAAGGCAGAGGATGAAATGCCTGTCCTTGAGACTTCCTGCTAGAATATTCCGTGTGTTCAGTAAGATGCATAAAACAAGTGTTATGGTTGCTATTAAGTGCCGACACTGAAAAACTGATGTTTACTGGGATATATTCTATGTGTCTAAAATTTGAATAATATGACTTAAATTTCTTTTGATCCTTTTTGTTAGCCTCTAGTGTGGATATAATGTATTTTAAATCAAATTGCTGCATTCAGAGCAAGCTCTTTAAAGACTTTTATAATGAAATGCTAGAGCAATTGAGTTGTGTTTCAATATGAAACAAGCCAGGCCCAAGTTCACCAAGGTTTGTGAACGTGGACTGAATTTAATATAGTCTCCCCACATTCTTTTTTATGTTTTTGATTTGGAAAGAATTCCTAAATGAAATCAGAACTCTGAAGATGTGAAACCATAGAAATTAAAGCTAAATGTATGCTGAAGACCAAACTCCTAAGTTTCAGTTTCTGAAGAGGGTTGGTGCTCACCAGTTCTGGGGTTTTCGCTGCTATTTGGAGACTTTCACATATTCAGTAAAATTTGATTACTGAATTCTAGGCTGTCATGGTTTGACCCCAGCCAGCAACTAAGCACCACGCAGCTGCTCCCCCCTCCCCCCTCCCAGTGGGATCGGGAGGCGCACCGGGAAAAAAAGTAAAACTCGTGGGTTGAGACAAGAACAGTTTAATAACTAAAGTAAAATAAAATATAAACTAACTAATAATAAAAAATAATAATAATAATTGTAATGAAAAGGAAAATAACAAAAAAAGAGAGAAGTAAAACCCAAGAAAAGTGATGCACAATGCAATTGCTCACCACCCGCTGACCAATGCCTGAGCAGTGATCCGCCCCTCCTGGCCAACTCCGCCCAATTTATATACTGAGCATGACCTTCTATGGTATGGACTATCCCTTTGGTTAGTTCGGGTCATCTGTCCTGGCTATGCTCCCTCCCAGCTTCTTGTACACCTGCTTGCTAGCAGAGCATGGGAAACTGAAAAATCCTTAACTTAGGATAAGCGCTACTTAGCAACAACTAAAACATCAGAGTGTTATCAACATTATTCTCACACGAAATCCAAAACACAGCACTGTACCAGCTACTAGGAAGAAAATTAACTCTATCCCAGCTGAAACCAGGACATAGGCGAAGAACCAAATAAACTTTTGGAGGGAGTGAGCTGTTAGAGTGCTCTTCCACCTCAGTCCTTGTCTCCGACCTGTATTTCTGTTATAAAAAAAGCAGGAGTTAGGAAGCTGGCATGTCAGATTATTTGCTGCTGATGTCACTCCATGTCTCTCTCTTCTCACCCTTCCCCAGGAGATTTGGACTTTATGCCTGTGTTGGGAAACCTGCATGTCATCCTCTTCTGTCAAGTAACTGTATTTGAAACAGTCTCTCCAGATGCAAGCAGAGTTGCTATTTCTGTAGAAGATGATGCTAAGCGCAATGGTGATATTGATTTACGCAGAGTTCAAACAACACACACTGGAAATACTGCATACGAATACAATTAAGATGAGCCTAATTCAAATTCTTCACTAGAGTAGAAAAAATAAACAATCATTAATAGAAGTAAAATTATTTTTATAGAAGGCCTAAAGTAATTCAGATTGGGGGAACTCCTGATTGTGGTGTTACTACTAGGAGGAGGGTTGTTTGCTCTGTGTATGTGTGGGGGTGTGTGTTGGTCTTTGGGAGATGGTATTGACAACATTGTGAGTGGATTTAAGTGTACGATGGAAATAACTGAGAGGAGGTCAGGGAATGATTCATCTGAGGTCAGGGAATGATTCATCTGCCAACTCGTCCGCTCTTAGCTGCCCGCCCCGGGGCGGTGTAGTGCATGGTGGGTAAGGAGTGAAATGCATGGGCACCATAGATTGCGAGTCCTTTTCTGTGGCTAGTCACCTCTTTGTTCCAGCAGCAGTTTTAGTCCTTGTGTGCATTGGTTCTAGTTTGCAAATGTTAGGAATGCTTTCCTCTTTGTAGGGCTGCCTGAGCCTACAAAATGCTGATCTTAACTCTGGTCCCTGTAAAGGCCACTCGGGTTTTCAACGTTTCTGTGCTTACACAAGAAGGGTACAGTTGCTCCTCAGTAGGGTTGAGGCACGTTGTAAGAATTCAGAATAGGGTCAAGTCCATCCAAAACAGATGATATGATATTTTCCTGAATTTAACCAGTAAAACAAAATCCAGGGAAACAGTGTAGAAGAAACAAATAAATTAGTTTTCTAATAGTTTTCTAATTTTGGTCCATAATTCTCATGGAAAAATATTTCCTGTTAAGTACCTATACTCTCTCTACTACTCACCTATAACTAACTTCTCAGTCATTGGATAATCCTTAAATGTCTGAAAAGACGCATCTACCTGCGGTCTACAAAAGTTTGTCCCACACTGTTTTGGTAACAACACTCAGCTGTTCTGGAGAATGTTACATGTTCAAAGCACTCAACAAATATTAGCTAATTAATTGATTAAATTAAAGAACAAAGTATTCTTCCAGCAATGCAGAAGAATGTAGTTAGCACATGTTACAGTACCAATAAATGGAAATACCCATATAAATTAGACTAAAACAATCAACAGAGCATACTAATTGCAGGCTTTTGTTTTGGTTTGGTTTTAGGCTCAGTTTGGGCATCATTTTGAAAATCTTATCCCTTAAGAAGAGATGGTACAAAAAAATACAACTCTCCTGTCAAAGCTTTATTAATGGCCTAAAAAATTTCATTTCAGCAGATATAGATGCTGTAGTAAATAATACTAGTCATAGCAATTATTCAGCTGTTTCTTGGGGAAGACCACTGAAATTGAGGAGTAAATCATCTTTTCAGACACAAGAGTTTCCTCCTGTGGCATACATTCAGTTTCTAAAATATGATATCCAAAATTCAAACATTAACCTTTATCTAAATATATGCCTTTTGTGTTTGGGGCATTCCTGGGATTTGTTGTTCTTCCTAGATAGAAAGCACTAGATCATAATGATCATGAACTTACCTGCCATTTATCTGGGATATTTGTGGTATTTTCTCCTACTGAATTCCCAAGTGGCAGAAAACTGAATAATCTTCTAATGTATTTTCCCTTTGAACAGCAAACAAAAGGAAACAGGAGGCTATGAAATATACTGCTGAACTTCCCTTCATGCTAGGCATAGTATTATGCTAACAAAAAATACTCTGACATTCAAATGAGAAAAGTTATTTGTCAGTTTTCCTTAGCACAATAAACTCTGAAAAATAAAGTTGGGTAGAAAAGGAAGAGAAGCAGAGCAGAAGGGGGTTGGAAGGAAAGGAGAGAAATTGTCCATTAGCATTAGGAACTGCGCTAAGTTAGGAGCCTAGAAAGCATGAATTCAAGTTTCACCTCCTACTGCACTTGGCAATTGCATGATTGACTGAAGTGTTTTCGTCTGGATGCAGACAGGAATTGTACAAGATTTGCAGATACGGTAAAAGGCTTTCAACAAGGTCACTGCTGGCAGCACTGATTGTTGTTCTGTAAGGTATTTTCCTCAAGATCCTATGTAATGAAGAAAATATAATAGTGCATGTATCTAATCTTCCCCAACTTCACTGCTATTTCCAGTGCTAAAATATTATAGTACTTCATAATGTTGTCTGCATCTTGGTCTTATATACTAATAATGCATTTAATTTAAAGACACTTCTGCTATATTTGTGAGTTCAGAAAGGTTTTGTCTCTGTTGTGTCTCTGTAGGCACTCTCTCCAACCCATTTTCTTTTTTTAGATGGTGCATGTTTCCTTCAGTATACTTTAAGAAAATAATAACTTTTGCAATGGCAATGACAGATCTTTGGGCTTCACAATAATGGATTTCGAGACTGCGTAGTCTTTTTCTGCTTCTAAACTGTGCCTTTCATGCTGATACAAGATTTAAAAAGTTATGAATATGTCTTAATAAGACTGTTCCTCTTTAAAGGAAGTATTTGTTCGGTGTGATGAAGAGTTTCTGTGATGAAGAGTTCTGTGTAATGAATCCACTTGGAGAAGGGGGATTGTGTCTCACAGTATGGAAATGGTTGGGGCTGTTGGAGTAATTAATTGGGAGTGTGGTGGGACAGGACTGTTCTGCAGCCTAATGTAAGTGGTCAGCTCCAGATGCAGCCATTTGATATGAGGAACTGGGAGGAAGCATGAACTATAAGTGCTCCAGGAATAAAGCTATCTTTGCAGTATTTTGGGGGGAAGCATATGTGAGTGATTAGCAACATTGAGTTGGGACAAACAAATCAGCTTAGTGGAAATGATGTAAACATAGAATGAGGAACAAATGTGAAAGTGAGTGTGGAAATAAAAGTGAGAAACTAATGAGCTTTGGTGTGTTGCATAGCCAAGGACATTACACTTATTAAAAACCTGGACTGCGTATTCTGGCCTAGTTTAATACGGAGTTGCTCATAAAGAAGAAATCAGAATCAAATTGAGTATCTGCAGGGAAACAGCCCATGGGACTGTCAAGAAAATATGAGTTTTGACTTCATGAGTTTCCTAAAGGTCAGCCTTACGGTGCTCTCCTTTCTGTTTGTTCCTTGGCATAATCCTGAAGTGCAGTTCTAAGATCTGAATGTCCCACAATTTACAGAGCTACTGTAATTAAAATGGACACCAAACCTTACCAAGGTAACATCTACAATAGCAAAGTGGATTTCCTCTAGTTACGTTTCTTTATATATATGTACACATACCCCTTTTTTTTTTTTCCCTTTGCCTTTACTAATTGTCGTGGTTTGACCCAAGCCAGCAACTAAGCACCATACAGCAGCTTCCCCCTCCCCACTCCCAGTGGAATGGGGAGGAGGAAAAAAAAAGGTAAAACTCATGGGTTGAGACAAGAACAGTTTAATAACTAAAGTAAAATAAAATACACTACTAACTAATAATAATAATAGTAATAATATAATAATAATAATAATTGCAATGAAATAAAACAACAAAAAAAGAAATAACACCCAAGAAAAGACAAGTGATGCACAATGCAATTGCTCACCACCCGCTGACCGACGCCCAAGCAGCAATCCGCTCCTCCTGGCCAACTCCCCCCGTTTATATACCGAGCATGACGTTCCATGGTGTGGAATATCCCTTTGGCTAGTTCAGGTCAGCTGCCCTGGCTATGCTCCCTCCCAGCTTCTTGTACACCTGCTTGCTGGCAGAGCATGGGAAACTGAAAAATCCTTAATTTAAGATAAGCGCTACTTAGCAACAACTAAAACGTCAGCATTTTATCAACATTATTCTCACACTAAATCCAAAACACAGCACTGTACCAGCTACTAGGAAGAAAATTAACTCTATCCCAGCTGAAACCAGGACCCTGATGAACCGTTAGTAGAGTGGGTTCTTGTTCCATATGTGAAAACAGAAAGTCCTTGCATGCATGCTCAGAAATGTGACTTCTTGTGGAGGTAGGTAACATTACCATAAGTGGCTGCTTCTGGGGTCCTTTGCTTCTTTCCTTACTCCTGCAAATCGGTGGACCCTAAAAGTTCAGATCTGAAGGATGAACTCTGCAAAGTCAGTGTGAGAGGAAAGCTCAGGGATGGAATAGCTTGGTGTTGTTACATTGTTTTATGCTCAAATTTACCATGTTTGATTGTATGTTTTGTCAAGGTTGCTGGTTTTTATTTCTATGGTGAGCGAAAGACTCCTGCAGGCAGAAACAAAAGGATCTTGGGTCATTGTTTGTCAGTGCTAACCCCTTTGTTGACAAAGTGCTCTCTCAGGAGAAGAAAATCCTGTGTTATTTTCACAGGAGTGACAAAATACTGTGCCACTGTGAAACCTACTCATATCTCAGCTGTTGGCTGTTTTCTTTCGTTTCATACTTTGCCACTGGGTCACTTGTGCTTCTGGTAGGCTTGGTCTCAGAGAAAATCCACCCACCTTCTGATACCTCTTTTGATGGTTGAAATGGTGACAGCAAGAAGAGTGGTAGCTGCTTCGTCTCCCGCCTTAAATCCGTAACAGTGTTGAACACCTGTTAGTGGGTGATTTGTGATACTGGCTGTACTAATTAGCTGTAATATGAGCACATTCTTGCACAGAACAAAGACTGAAACATAGTGACTTATTGTTGCTTGGGCCAGAGGACCCAGAGGCTTTTACTCTTCTTTCTCATTAAAATTTAAGTTTGTGCAAGGGAAGTTGAAAAAATATTGTCACCTTGTTTGTGTGAAAAATGTTGATTTTGGCCAAGTTTGAGAGAAAATTTCCAGTGGTTTTGACTCCAAATGATTTGCTCAAATGACCCTATTGAGACCTCTTTCAAAAGCCTTGGATATGTATATGTGTATATATATACATATTATTTGTGTATACATATATGTGTATATATATAAATGTACACATATTATGTATACATAATTACATGCAATAAATGAAACTTTCGTGTCCTTCTTGAAGTTATTTATCCCACACAAGGGTTGAAGTTAGTTGGCAGAACAGAAAGAACTGTGCTTGGTGGCACATGAAGTTTCAAAAAAAGTCCTTGTAGTCTCCCAAGTGGTTGATGGCCCTTCAGAACAATTACTTCCTAAAGCCATGTGGTTAGTTATTTGTGTGTTATAGATCTTTGAATTCTTCAATACTGAAAAAACATGTCTGTTATAAAATAGTAAAGATATAAATCATAGTGCGCTACAAGGGGAAAAACAACCCCTCTTGCTGCATACTTCTGGGTAAAGACTTTACAACTGTAATGGACAAATGATTTTTTTTCTTAAATAAATGCAGATCACTGCAAAAAGTCTTGATACAGTAGGAAGTATCCAGTGTAAAGGATTGCTCCCTTGGTTTGTGTGTGAATTCTCCTTGCAACAGAAGTTTCAGAATTTGCTGAAGCAGCAGGAGAGCAGTAATGTGGAATAAGGTTCAGTCAATGAAGAGCGATAAGTGTAGTGATCAATAGTCAAGTGATTTGTGAAAAGCAGTGGATGACAGTGAGAGTGTGTTGGTTCCAGATGTGTATGCACTGTAGGAGCAAGGCATGCTGAAGTGGATAACACTGCTATACTGCAAGGTAAGCCATTCCCATTTGCTTCCTGACAGTGAGTGTTGATTGCAAATTACATTATTGGGCTGGATTTAAATAATGCTAAGTAAAAGAATGATGATTTTGTCTAAACTAGAGAAATGAGAGGTAGGATGGGGTAGTGTCTCATGTGTGGTGGCTTAGGGGAAGGTCACTTGTTCAGTCGTTTGATTTTAGGCTGTGTTTTTGACGGCTTTGCTTACATGCAGTGTTTACTCTTCATATGACTGTGACAAACAAAATGAAAATGTGACAAAGATTTCAAATGGATTGCCATTAAAATGAAACAAAAGTAAATGAATGTGTATTGAGAGGTATATTTTTTATCTTGCTTGCCCATAGTTCAACAATTTTTCTTCTATTAAAGAAGAAATTTTTCAGGGAAGAAAGAAATCTGACAACATCAAGCTTTACAATAGAAGTAGTAATTTGACATCGTCTGGATTTTTATTACCTTACAGATCTTCTCAGGAAACTAAAACCAGCTGATTGGTCAGATATTCATTAAATTAATAGTGAATGTATTGCAGCCTTGTGAGTCATACAGTCAACAATGAAGTTTTAGCTATTGTAATCTTTGTACTTTTTCATCATTAAATGTTTCCCTTTTCTGATTAGAAAAGCTTTGCAGTCCTGCAAAGCTTTTGTCATATAAGAAGTTCTTACTCATGCAGGTAATCCCATTAAAATTCCCTGAGACCGCTAGTGTGAATAGTCTGCTAGTCTGGATCTAAATTAATAAAGGAGTCTCATTTCTATTCTTCTTGAGTAGAGGTATATCAAACACTGAATGTGCTTTAAGTGTTCTTTAACCCAAGCTGTAAAAGATACCATAAATTTAAAAAGTGACAGTTTCTATAATGCATAGCAAGAACAGCAGAACTTATGGTGACTGCTGAGATGCTGAAATCACTGTATGAATTTCTAGGTAGAAGGAAAATGGGGATCTGATTCTGCTTTTCTTGCACCGTTTTTATGCCAATTTAATGCCACTAACTTCAGTGGCTGTCATCCTGACTTGCACCTGTATAGGAGAGTGTGTTTATCTTGCCATTGTAGGAAAATGGATTCAGTTAGATATCTGTTTTTTAGTGGAAGGAGCACCATATTGTAAAGCTCTGTCAGTAGCTAAGGGTCACTACTACCCTCGTATTTAACACTTCTCTAACTTCTCTGATAAAGTTCATTTAGACTGAAGTCTTGGACATGTCCAGTGAGGTGCAATGTTTTAGATGATGGGGTTAATCAGAGAAGGTAATTTTGAGATAAAAAGCCTTGAAATATTTGGCCATTTAATATTTGGTGAAATTTTCTAACCTTTTGTCGTAAAATCATGTTTCAAAATGGGTTAATTCTTACAATTTCATATGTATTTGATTCAGTAGTCTTAAATGACCTTCAGTGCTAACAAATATTTTAATGCAGAGTTGAGCTGTTATTCTGAAAAATTAAGTAGTTGGGCAAGTCCCATGGATTTTATAAACTTGTCCTGTGTTTAATAGAGTTTATAAGCTACTTCATCTGAATCAGCATGGCTGAAGGAAGAAACTTCATAGGTCTTACAGAGCTTTAAATTCTACCATGCATGACTTCCCAGAGATTTTCAACAGCTTCAGCATACCCTGACAGGTTGAGAGATATTGCAGATGGCCAGCGGAGCTGGAAATACTTTACAGACTCAGCAGCAGTAGTTTTTGCAGATCACAGTGGCTGAGCAAAGTGCTCAGGCTTCCCAAGAGCAGCAGTTCTGGGTCTGCGCTATGAGCATTTGCTGCAAAGTGCAGTAGAAGTACTGCTGTGAAGGTCTCCCAGAGAAGGCTGGAAAGCATCAGCTATTCTACTTTCTCTGTGTGTGTGGTGTTATTCCCATACTTTCCATGATTCTTTTTTGGAAACGCATTTTTTAGGACAGAAAATGACTTCCAATCATGTGAGGGTGTTTCAGAAGTAAGCACTGATGCCTTTTAATTATTAGCAACCCATGCTGTATAAAGCCTAACAAAAAAATGATATGGTGGTGGAATCCTGAAGGCAGTGGTCTGAGGCAACTTTGCACAGAAACGATATATAAATATATATATTTCTGCAAAACTGAAAAACCTTTCCTATTTTAGAAGCCTATTTTGTATTTTAGCAATAGTAAGGCACCGTCTTTGATTAACGTGTCCAGTAAGCTCCTGGGCCTCTCTGGTAATTTTCTAGATTTTGGAAGATATTGCTGGAATATCTTGTAAAATCAGCAATTTCAAACAAGAGCTGATTTTTACAAGCAAAGTGAAGCAGCAGTCCCTGCACCAGAGGGGAGGTATGGGCCTGAAGTCTCTGGTTTGTCCATGTTTTCCTGTATTTCCATATTTTTATTATTGAGCTATATATGTCCAAATTGTAAATAGGTAACATATTTCAGAGATCTTGGATCAATAAAAACTTACAGAAATAATTTCAAACCCTCCCCTTATACTTACCCTAAAAGCTATTTTCATGTGTGTAACTTATAAAAAATATAAGCAAATTCTCCCCGATGTCCCCTACCCTCATTTTCCACACATGATTCAACAGAAGGGTGAATTACACTTGTGGGAAAGTAATGCAATGAAAAAGTTACTGCAATAAATATCTCATTGCCCAGTAGGTCCTCTTAGGTCCTGATATTCTATGATACGTTTTCCTGCATGTACACTGGGACATACACTCACCCTATGGGATTATAACAATCATACCTTGAAAATACATTTGCATTCACTAATAGTGAATCACCTGAATTTACCCCAAATAAAAAATAAATCATCCCAGTTTCTCTTTTCAGTAATTAGATTCCTTTTGCACATTTTTATTTTTGATGCATAAGCATTTCTATAAATGCATTACATCTGGGTACTGTGATGAAAAGCTTATTAGAAATGTGACACAGACAGATAGGCTTTGTGTTAAAATAATTCCCCAGCTGCATAAGTGAAGCCCTATGGTGGCCTTGTGTGACTATAACAAAAGACTTTAGCTGCTGCTGTAGGACAGTGTCATCCTGGGGAAACATAAAAAGGTCCAGATCTCCCAATTTGACTTTCAGATTTTTTTACGGATACATGTCAAGGATAGTCTGGTTTGCTATACGTTTATCTCTAAATCCCTAATATTGATGAAGAGATTGAAGTAAATGTGTAGTTGACATGAAAGAACATTATATCAGCCTCGGATACAATAACAAAGGCATTGGCTGTCAAGACATGACAGAGAATATGGTTTTTAAGTTATATACAGTATGTTTATACTTCTCAACTAAAACTGTACAGTCTACCCCAAAAACCACATGCTGTAAACTAGCAGAAATTATGTTCCTGTTGCCATGAAAGCAGTACTAAATGCATCTTCTTTGTTAAAGAGAATGGAATCCAAAGGTGCAAGAATAAGATAAATGACAATAACTTTCACATGCACTTGCAAAAAAATCTGCTAACCTTTCCAAACACAACAGACTTTCACCTTGATGTGTTTGCATTGCTTGGAAAATGATTGACTCTCCATTAAATTCAACATTAAATGGCCCAGTGGGTGTAATGAAGCAATAAAATAATAATAAAAAAAATCCCTACACTTGTAAATGCTGCCAGAGCTACCTAAATATTTTATAATGAGCAGATAATCTGAAAAAATGATTAATTTTGTGAAAGTATAAATTATAATATTCAAATATAAGCCCTAATTCCTCAAGCTTTTTTTAACACAGGTGTTTGTAAAAGTGTATTTACAGGGAGACAAAATGGACAATATTTCACTTGATCTGGAAATCTCTTCCAAAGGGTAACTGATTGAAGCACTAAAATTGCTCTTTTGCTCTTCTATGGTTCTTTTGTTTTAAAGGCCTTTTATTTAAAAGTTATCCGCATAGCAGCTCCCTAAAACAAAAGTATAACAAAAACAGGAGGAAAATTGACTTCTAACTTTCAGCTGTTTTTATATGTGGTAAACGTTGCTATTTCCTAGGGCCTGAGAGGGTTTGAGAATTCAAATCATAGAACTCTGGCAATCTTGAGAAATTATCTTGCAAACTACAGGAAAATAATAATTTATGAAATTGCTTATATGAAAAAAAAGTACAAAACACAAACTTCTGACGATCCTCCTGAATTGAAAAGTAAAAAAAGAATTCTGAATTTTAGTAATTCCTTTCTTGTGACCTTTAATTTCCTCTTCCCCACCATGACTACATTTATTGCCAGTTTATTTTATTCAGTGTCTGGTGGCTGTATTTTATATGCATAACAAAGATTGTAGGGGACGAACTATCTGTCTCAAAATTATCATTCTTTATTCTGCAATGGTCTTTTTGGGGGTGGTGGGGGTTTTTTTTAAGCAGAATTCCCACAGAGCTCATTCATGTGACTTGCCTTTTAATTCTTTTTCTCTTTCGTTTTGTAGATGTATTTTCATCAACATATTGCCAAAATACTTAACCACAAAAGAAAAAAAACAGAAACACAAGTCACTTTTTAAAGAGAGAACCTATCAACAAAATAGAAATAAACACTAACTGAAACTTAGTTTTAAAAATTACTTACTTGGATACAGTGGTAGCTAGTGGTTGTATTGGAGTGTTAAGAACAGAACTTACTTGTCTGCAAAAATGAGTTGCTCCTTATGCCCAAACAACTGTTCATGCTCTTGCTTTCTGCTGAGCTATAAAGATTTGACTGAATATTTAGGTACTAGGAAAACTACAGATCTTTAAGGTGGAATATGGCACTTATAGGATATCTGGATGACAGGTTGTAGGCTGCTCAGGTAGTTGATCCAGAGAGGCTGAAAGAGGTGATTTTTATCTATGAAATCAAAAGCAATATTCTTGTATCAGAAATAGTGTGGCCAGCAGGACTAGGGAAGCAATCGTCCCCCTGTACTTGGCATTGGTGAGGCCATGCCTCAAATAACATGTTCAGTTTTGGACCCCTCACTACAAGAAAGACACTGAGGTGCTGGACTGTGTCCAAAGAAGAGCAATGAGGCTGGTGAAGGGTCTAGAGCACAAGTCTTATGAGGGGCGGCTGAGGGAACCGGGGTTGTTTAGCCTGGAGAAAAGGAGGCTGAGAAGAGACCTTATCGCTCTCTACAACTACCTGAAAGGAGGTTGTAGCGAGGTGGATGTCGGTCTCTTTTCCCATGTAACAAGCGATAGGATGAGAGGAAATGGCCTCAAGTTGTGCCAGGGGAGGTTTAGACTGGATATTAGGAAACATTTTTTCACAGAAAGGGTTGTCAAGCATTGGAACAGGCTGCCCAGGGAAGTGGTTGAGTCACCATCCCTGGAGGTATTTAAAAGATGTGTAGATGTGGTGCTTAGGGACATGGTTTAGTGGTGGACTTGGCAGTGTTAGATTAATGGTTGGACTCGATGATCTTAAAGGCCTTCTCCAACCTAAATGATTCTATGATTCTAATTCCAATACCTACAAATTTTCTGTAGTTCTGTAGAAAAAGGTCAGTTGTCGTCTTTTCCCTTCGCACATCCTTTTTTCTTTACACCTGTCTCTGGACCCTGCTAAATGGTCTAATTTATATGTCGCTCAGAGCTAATAACTTGAAAAATCTGCAGTCTTTTTCCTGACCTTTAAAACCTGTACTGACTGTCTATCTTCTCAGAAATAATGCTGAAACCAAGGTTTTTTTCTAGTGGAGTCAGTCTGAATTGCGATCGGACACTTATGTCCCTTCTTTTTCAGCCCAGCCAACTCAGAGTGCTGTTGACAGGAGTTTCGAGGCTGTGAGTGGAATTCCCTAATGTGGAAATCAAGAATATAGAAAAAATAATACACTTCAGGGTGCATAGCAACAACAAATTTTCTTGGGAGGCAGAGCCTTCATAGCTTTGTCAGCTATGCCTTTTGCCATTTTAACTACTGCCCTCTGTACAAGGTCTGTGCCACAATATACTGCTGGTGGAGAGGGAGGTGAGGCAATGCAAACAGCTTGCTTTACCTGCATGGGAAGAGCATCCCTTGGGGCCTGGGTACCAGATGTATAGCTGAACCTATGTCTTTAGTTGGCCCTATTTTAGGCAGAAATCTTTGTCTTCACAAGGACCATCTCTGAAAACAGATTGAATAAAAAGCAAATGAGGGAGTTTTCATGGCTTGGCTCTGGCTGTAAGTCACCACAGTAGTGCTTCTCAGATTTTAGAAGCTGATGTTTGCAAATTAATTACTTGGCCTTTAAATAGTTCCAAACCACCCAAAGTGCTCCATTATGTTAGCACAGGCTTGAGAAATAGATATGTATTACTAGCTAATTGAATAACATATGGTGTTGATTAGTGCTTAGCTCTTTTTATAGAACTCAATTAAAAAAATGACTGCAGTATATTTTGAGACTATGAGATGTCTGTTGGTTGCTTCTGGCACGAGGGAACTGCTGAACCAAGAAATGATGAACTTTTTCTGTTTAGTTCATCTATAAGTTCCTTTAGGAACTCATGGTGTGTGTGGCTGTGACAGGAGATAGGCAGGAGTCTGTTCATTTGCTGCAGTATTGAAATGCAGCCTTTCCTGAAAGATTTAAGTGCTCTCCCAGCAAAACAAAACAAGAGCCCAGGCTTTTATTTTCTGTGCTATTGCTCAAGGTATGTGAATATACAATGAGCCTATTTCAAATGGATAAAAATCTACTCTTACAGGGTTCAGTTTGCAGAGATGCATTTCTTGGGAGGAGTCCCAGGACATAGACATTAAGTTATAAAGCCCTCCAACCCCAAATAACCTCGGTCTCCCTCCGCGTCATCCTGCCCTTCCCTCCCCCCCCCCCCCCCGCAATAAACATGTGGGGTAAACCTGGCTTTATTTCTTTCACTTGATGCAATTTTTGCTCAAGAGATTATTTTCCTCTTAAATGCCGCAAAAATCACCTGAGATGATGATGATTATGATTTTCTTATTATTCACACGGGTGATTGAAGTGGTAAAACAACTAGCAGCAGTGATCAGACTGGGAGGAGCTGGAAGGATATGGAGAAACAATAAACAGGAAAACAAGGTTTTTCTCTCCCGGACTTACCTTCTTTTTTTTTTTTCTCGTAAGCTATCTCTTCTACTGTATTTTGTGTGGATTTTTTGAAGAGAAAATTTGGTAAATAGTTGTTTAAAATGTGATGTGCACTGTATGAGACAGACAGCAACAAGAAATACTGACTTCTATCCGCAGTTTTATCACTGACTAGTGGTTTAACCCCAGCCAGCAATTAAGCACCACGCAGCTGCTCGCTCACTCCCCCCACCCAGTGGCATGGGGGAGAGAATCGGAAAAAACCCACCTCGTGGATTGAGATAAAGACAGTTTAATAAGACAGAAAGGAAGGAAAATAGTGATAATGATAATAATATGACAATAATACTACTAAAAGAATTAGAATATACAAAACAAGTGATGCACAATGCAATTGCTCAACACTTGCCGACTGATGCCCGGTTAGTTCCCGAGCAACGATCCGCCCCTCCCAGCCAACTTCCCCCAGTTTATATACTGGGCATGACATCGTATGGTACAGAATATCCCTTTGGCCAGTTTGGGTCAGCTGTCCTGGCTGTGTCCCCTCCCAGCTTCTTGTGCCCCTCCAGCCTTCTTGCTGGCTGGACATGAGAAGCTGAAAAATCCTTGTCTTAGTATAAACACTACTTAGCAACAACTAAAAACATCAGTGTGTTATCAACATTATTTTCCTACTAAATCCAAAACACTGCAGTATACCAGCTACTGGGAAGAAAATTAACTCTATCCCAGCTGAAACCAGGAAACTAGTAATTTAGCTCTTGGGTATATGACCTGACAAATTCTTCCTTGCTTTTTAGAAGCAAGTGATGGTTATTCTTGCAGTCCTACAACTCTTGGTAAAAAAGCCTACCAACAGTGTAAAATTACTTAATGCATGTATTTTCCAGATTTTCACATCAGCTTTTATTGTATTATATACTATTTTGTATTTAATTTTCATCTGAAAGACAGCAAAATCTGAAAGACTCAGAACAAAGGAGGTCCTGAAAAATCAATTATTTAAAAAAACCCCTTTCCAATCCCAGTAGGTTCCCCTTCCCCAGTAGCTCTTCCACTGAAATGGCATTCATTCATCCATCCAGAGAAAACAGATGAGTCCTGCAGCGTATCCTGAAGGTTACTCAGGTCATTTGGGAGGGAGCTGCATTTCAGAGATGCAGTGCTTTCACTTTGAGTGCCCTTTCACTGTTTTCCCATTATTCGTCCTTCTCGTTGTATGTTTGTAACTGCCACAGCAGCAATGTATAAAATAGACCATTCATGACCTAAATCACTCTGGGCTCAAAACCAGGAGCAGGTGCAACCCTGATCAAAACCGGAAGGCTACAGTGTCGGGACCACATCATCCAGTGATAATGGGGGTGGAAGAAGCAAAAGCTATTTTATTTTTGTATTCCTGATCCTTCCCCCAGGCTGTCCTGCCCCCTCCATCCATGTATGAAATAGATGACAGTATGTTCATTTTAAGCTTCTCCCAGGAACAAATATCTAGAGCCAACGTTTTATTCGGTGAGGTCAATCTAGAGGTTGCAAAGGCAAGTTAGCTGTCACTGGCTTCTTGGTAAAGGCATCGCAAGTACCTGATGCAGCAGGGATTTTCAAGTAACATAACGGGTAAATAGGAAGACCTTAGCATACAGATACCAGTTTTGGGAATGGTCCTGTCACATATATTGGCTCACAGTGTGGAAGAGATTCTTAAAAGGCTGACGCAAAGGTCACCCTGCTACCATGACTGTCATCAACCAGTAATGTCCTGTCACCTGAAGCATCAAATTTGTGGTGTTTGAAAAGATTTGAAGATTCCAGTTATTACCAGAGGGGTTTTTGTGTAGCATGCCAGTAACATTCCCCCAAAATGTGAAAACTGACAAAGTGATAATTAAAAAGAGGATCTTGATAAGTGATTGATCTTTCTTTTTCTTTTTTTTTTAAACATTGCGCTAGCAACAGTTTCTTTGAAAGCAGCTGATATCTGTTGATATCTGTTGTTATCTGTTGATATCTGAAAACTGGGTTTTATTATTACCTGCAAAAATTCAGTCCTTTTAACATTTGAAGAGGCTATTATGGCAGGCAGAGTGAGATGGATCCCATCTAACTTGAGATCTACAGCATAAATATCTGCAAAGGAAGAGGAATACATGTTTCTAAGAACAAAACACTTGAGTTTATAATTTTAGTCTATTTCACAGTGAGATGACTCCATAGGCCCTGTTGGTGAGGTTTACAGTGACTGCAGAGTCTAGGGGTGACTAACTGAGATGCAAGCATCCACATCTTTGATGATTGCCACTTAAACGTCTTTCACAGTTTTGGAATGAAATATTAGAAATCCCCGAATATTGTAATTAGTGGACTTTTGTCCTTAAAGCCTTGTCTGTATTTTCTATCCTTCAGCTATTACAGGAATGTATTTGTTGTAGCGACCTGTTGGGAAGAAGACACAGAGATATTCTTTAAGATGTACTGTGTCATTCATCAATGGCAAGTGGTCTGCACTGAATACAACTGACTTACCTGCGTAGTGGTCTCTTACTCTGGGATTCATATACTCCGTTGGCCTCTTAAATGTACCCATCATACTTGACTATTATGTACACAGGGTCAAAGTCACAGTGACTGGGATAGTTCTACACTGACAAGACAGTCTGGAAACAAAACAATTAGTTGTAATACAAATGAGCAAAGTTTCCTTTCAATATCCTTGAATAGAAAATGTGCTATTGTCTTGCAGTTAAGAAGGTAAGGATTGTTTCACAGGAAGGATGTAATTTCTAATCTCTTACATTCAAACACATTTCAGAAGAGAAATCCCCAGGCAGTAGCTATGTTAGCTAAGCCAACAAACACCACAAATTGTAGTTGTGCTGGTTTTCCATGTGGGACAGTTTTATACTTCACAAAGCTATAAAGTCATGCAAAGTTCATTTTACTAGTAAGCATCATTGAGCCAAAATTGAGTTTGGAGCTCCAGGGAAAATAAATGTAAGCATTTGTCCACAGTGCTATTTAAATTGGCTTGAAATTTTGAGTTCTTGGTTGCCTTGCTCATTCATTTCTAGTTCACTGCAGTCTTCATTAGGGCTCCTAAAGGTTGAGAAGTTAGCTTTCTTTTAGGGGGGGAAAGAAGTTATCTGCAAAACTGGTGACTTTATAAGATATGTAACCAGTACAGTCAAGATGAACGCTATGATATGATGGCAGGGAAAGAGGGTTTTCATATAATGCCTCCCCATTTCCACATAGGATCAGTAGTTCAAATCAATAAGGCATTGATAATAATTAAAAATTGCTTTTAAAATTAAGATTATAGTATTTTCTTCTAACCATATTCCATGTAATTTCCCAATAGAATAAACTAAGCATTCTTTTCCTTACCCCCACCAATCAAAATTGCTGCCTAAACATTTCACTCTAGAAAATAGAAGAATGCAATGATGCAGGCATGAACTGAAAGTCTGCTGCTTTGCAAGAATTAGTCTGCATCTGCGTTAGTTTAAACACTGGTGGATCTTTACAAGATTTCACAAACTTGTTTTTTTTTCCTTTTCTTTTAAAATACTAGTTAGAGTGGTAAATTGTATTTTAAAAGTATCTCAGCAAGTTATACTCAGCTGGATATCTCCCCCTTCTTTATCCTTTGCTATCTTTATTTCCTTGTCCTTTAAGGAATACTGAGTGAGAAGGACTCAGAATGTTTTAATCCTAAACTGCTTCTGTTTTTCCAAAATTTTTGTCTTCACGTTTGGGATTTTTTTTTTCTCAAACCATTTGTGTCCAATCAACATACTGAGTACTGCTATGTAATGCTGTCTTACAGCATCAGCTCAAGCAGTTTGCACGGGTGTAATATTTCACCTTAGTCCTTTAGTAGTGCCATTACACATTCAGAAATCACTGTGTATCTGTAAAGGAAATTGTGGCAGACTGTAGTGTAGTGTGTATTCCTGAAACTTCTATTTTCCTAATTGTCACCTAGTCTGCAGTTATAAATTATCCCCTTCTTCCTCCAGATTTAAGAGAGATGTGGCAGTAGGCAAAAATATATTGCAGCTCTAATGCCATCACAGGTTTCTAATGAAAGCACAAATCAAGCATCATAGATGCTTGAATCATTTATTTCAAAGGTGGAATTTCCCTTATTATTTTAATGTGCCTTTATCTAGTGTGCATTTTATAATTTCTTTTTTCTGGAATGAGATTAGAATGCAAGACATAAGTATTCTATATGTTAAAAATAAAACCCTCATAGATTAGGCTGTGTTGACTGGAATATTAGAGGGATATAATAACATGTTAATACACTTTATTAGGCTGCCAGCTTATCTGTGTAAATGTTTCAAAAGGAATTAGACATGTGTACACACAGTGTACAATGTTTGTTTAATTTACTAGATTATATTTGCTTACAAAGTTTTACATCTTGGTTAGAAGATCTGTTTTATTATAGTAATCTCATGCCTATATGACTAGCACTGTAAGTCTAGAGATATATTGTACTTGTAATTTTAAATTCATACTGCTCTCTAGTGGGGAATGCTTTCAATGCAAAAGATTATATATATTAATGTACAGCATGTATATAAACTGGGATTTCTGAAAAGTTACTGTCATCTAGAGCAATTCAGTAAAACTAGTGCTATCATGTTAGCATTTTAATCCTTGTAATGCTTTGATTAAAGACTGAATTTCTCAACTAAAAAATATTTTAGACAGATGAATATAGCTCTCTTTGGAGTGAACAATATCTCCAGCAAACTCCAGAAGGCTGAGAGGTTGATGGATTGCTGCTGCTTCCTCAGGAGAAACCTCCTCCTCCTTAGGAGAAATATGCTATAGATCTGCTGTAGAAAAACCTCAGGTTTTCTCGTAAGCTTCCACAGTCTCATAATGTCTTATGGGATGGTTGTGATTTGTCTATAAAAGTTTCTGTCATCACTGTTGGTATAATAGGTTTGATTTTAATAAATAACTACTTTTATGCTGCTGCTTTTTCTCTTTGATTTTGCTTTGGAACGAATCGTTTAGCCTGCTTTCTCATCTCTTACTTTAGACAGCTGAAATCCTAAATAAGAGTTGACTATACACAAAAGCTGAAATAATAGTACTGACTGAACTGGTTGAGTGAGGTTTTAATCTACAGCAAGTGCAGAGGTCCTCTCAGAATTGGGTCTGTACTTTCTTAAATGAAATAGTGTTTAGTTAGCATAAAAGAACACAATAATAGTTAGATAGCAAGCAAATCTGAAAACTGAGATTGAAACTGTTTTGAATATTGATTGGGTTTAGATTTGCATCTTTAGATAAATTTGTCTTTATGATTGGATTGGAAAACAGTAAATGTGTTTAAATCCTTGGGAGGGCTAGCAGAACGTTTAGCTGATGAAATTTACGATATCTGAAGCTCTCTCAAGAATGATTTGCAGTATTTTGGTGTAATCAGACCCAAATCTGAAGGCTTGTTTAGACTTATTTTTAGGTACTGAACCTTGTCGGGATCTGGGATTAAAGGCATCTGCAGCCCATTTTCTTGTGTTGCTGCAATCATCTTTTTTGTCTCTACGTTGACTGATTTGTCAGTTAGAGACCAAGTAGTATCATCGTATTTAAGGCTGCAGTAATTTTGTCACTCAACGTACAGATTAGATTCTTTGGCTAGACCTTCATTTATTCACTAAGTCTGGGAGAACAAGCAGTTTAAAGATTTATGTGCTATATAAAGGTCTCATCAAGATGCTAAATTGGTATAACATTTTGCACTCCTTGAATAGTAAATTAGGTTTGCAGCGCACAGAGCACTTCACATGTGCCATTTCTGCTCACCTTTAATCACAGAAGCTCATGTTTACATTGGTTTCACTTGAAGTTCTACAGATGGGATTATCTTCTCATTTCTGTAGTTGTTACAGTCTAGTATTAGCTCAACCTAAGTTAACTATCCTTGAATTATAATCCTGATATTTTAAGATAAGAAACTAATAGAACATGTTTATTATTTGTCTTTGAACTATTTTGAACAAGACAAGTTATGAAATTATTAGACTTGGGCTTGAAAGCATTCACAGGAAGTGGAGAGGGGATGACTAGGGGTTACTAAATACCTAATTAATAAACTCAAGAGTGAGGTCTATGCATTTAAGCTTAGCTGACTAAAATATAGGGGGTTTATTTTTTCTTCTATTAATTGCAACACATCAAAATATATAAATATGGGAAACAGAGACTAACTCTCCCCCCCCTTTTTTTTTTCCAACTTGAAAAACACATCTTGCATTTCTACGTGCTAAAACAGCTATGAATTTGTAGCGATTAGTCAAGTGCAGTATTTGAACGTAGGCATGTGTGTACTGGAACGTAACAATAGGTTGTCGTCCATGTAGAATTTAACTGACCTATTTATTGTATAGTTGTATAAAAAAAATCAAAATGTGATACTTACAGATTTAATCCTAAAGAGGATTATAAAATATTTCTGCTGTAATAACTACTTGTATTTCTGTGGTGGATTGACCTCGGCTGGCTGCCAGACCCCCACCCAGCTACTGTCTCACACCTTTTCCACACCAGGGCAGGGAGGGGGAAATAAGATGGAAAAGTGTGTGGGTTGAGATAAAGACAGGTAGAGCACTTACAGGTTACTGTCATGGGCAAAAGAGATTCAACTTGGGGAAAATTAATTTAATTTATTGCCAATTAAAATAGAGTAGGACGGTGAGAAACAAAGACGAAACACTAAAAGGCTTTGCCCCTCTGCCCCCCCGTTCTTCCCGGGCTTAACTTCACTCCCGACTCTTTTACACTACTCCCCACCCCCGAGTGGTGCAGGGGGATGGGGATTGGGGGTTGTGGTCAGTCCATATCACTTCATCTCTTCTGCACCTTCCTCCTCACGCTGTTCCCCTGCTCCAGCGTGGGGTCCCTCCCACGGGATACAGTCCTTCATGAACTGCTCCAGTGAGGGTCCCTCCCATGGGCTGCAATTCTTGAAAAACTGCTCCAGCATGGATCCTTTCCATGGGGTACAGTCCTTCAGGAAAGGACTGCTCCAGTGTGGGTCCCCTGTAGGGTCACAGGTCTTGCCATAAAACCTGCTTCTGCGTGGGGTCCTCTCCACGGACCACAGACCCTGCGAGCAGCCTGCTTCTGCATGGGCTCTCCATGGGCTGCAGCTTCCTTCAGGGCATGTTCACCTGCTCTGGCATGGGGTCCTCCATGGGCTGCAGGGTGGTTATCTGCTCCACCGTGGTCCTCCATGGGCTGCAGGGAGACAACCTGTGTCACCATGGTCTTCACCATAAGCTGCAGGAGAATCTCTGCTCCAGTGCCTGTAGCACCTCCCCCCCCTTCTTTTCCACTATCTACAGGGCTGTTTCCCTCACATTTTTTTCAGCTGCTGCCCAGTGTTTTTACCCTTTCTTAAATATGTTATCACAGAGGTGCCACACCTGTGGCTGATGGGCTCAGCTTTGGGCACTGGTGGGTCAGTTTTGGAGCTGCCTGTAACTGGCCGTCCCCAGCATGGGACAGCCCTTGGCCTTGTCTCAGAGATGCCAGCCTCCAGCCCCCACTGCCAACACCTGGGAACCTGCACCCAATACAGTTTCCCACTGAAGATGACAGTTAAGATGTCATGAGTTTCATCTAGACTTTGCTGAGATTTCTAACTTGGCATTTGTAAGGTTGCTTTTCATAGGATAATTCTTAAATAATTAAACTAACCAAGGGGTAAGATAGAAATAGTTAAAAAAAAAAAAATCCCTGTGACAGGTTGGCTTCAGTGATAGATTTAATAGTACCCCTGAACATTTAAAGACATTCACCTGAGTGGCTGTGAAGTTACTCAAGTTACATAGCAGAATTAAAAAACATGAACAGAAAGCAAAATATATGAGCGGAAATGTAGTGTTAAAATATGAAAATGCAAAGAATGATTATCTGCCTTTTACTGGTTTACAGATGTAGAAATCTTGTGTATATTGTTTTGTGTTACTCATCCATTTTCCCTCATGTTTTCCCCCCCGCCCAGAAAATATGAAGAAGCCCTGGAGCCCTGATTTACCAGTTGATAACCACACATACAATTCAGATTTCACATCCGTCCTGGACAGGGAAGATGAGAAAGAATTAGCACCTGATGCCACTGAAGAAAAGAAGGAGAGAGAAAAGAAACACACCAATTTCACTTTATGTAATGTTTGTAACATTCAGCTGAACTCTGCTGCTCAGGCACAAATCCACTACAATGGCAAATCCCATCAGAAGAGGTTGAAACAGCTCAGCAATGGAAATCTCAAAAGTGATAATGGTAAGCAATAAAATATATATAACTTTTGCCATGTTTTGATCTGAGAATTGCAGCAATGTGCAGTAATGTCAATATATATGAATCTAAGCATTTTTTTTATTCAGCCAAAAAATTGTTTGAAATTAAGGCAAATGCTCTTGGTGACTTCAGAGTGCTTGGGGTCATCCCTAGCATAAGCATCTGGTAAACAGCTAAAGGTATACCGTCTGTGTTGTTACAAGTGTTTTCATTTTATATTTTGTTTACATGATGATGTTGATTCAGGTTCTTTCTCATTCCATTTGCATTTTGATGGTTTTCAGCATAATCAGTGATATTCCATATTTCACAGTCTACTAGAAAGGTTATACTTGTTAGGGGTATGTTAGCTTTTAATGCATGTAAGGCGGTTGCAAAATAAATTGAAACAAATACATTACACAGAACAAATACATTCTCAAACTCATTTCACTTTAGTTTGCTTATTCAGGATTCAACCCATAGCTAGCATAAGTCTGTTTAAAGATCATGACTGAAGTCAAACAGAGATGGAACAAAGGTTATTTTGATTTTAATAGATTTCATTGACAGCTTTGGGAAAAGCATTTTGTACTAGGTGGCATGTTTTCCTATCATCAGAGTGAATTGTATACCTCAGAAAAACATATTTGTGGCTTTATGTACAAAAGTAGATCAGATAATAGAGGCAAGCGATGGTCCCTGACAAGAAAAAACAGATTACTATATTATAATTTTCACAATTTCATAGCAAGCAGTACTCAACTTTGCTGTACTATGGGTAGAGTTGTACTGTATTGTTCTATCTGCTTCTATGCACCATGTCACAGAAACGATGGTCTTAATATCATGTACTTTGGACTTTCAGACTTTCTTTCTTCAGACCACACACATTGTTTAATATTTTGTGCCATGAGTTGTTTCCTGCCCCACCTGCAGAAGGATATGCAAAACACTAATCCTTAAATGGGACTTAAGAGGTATTTTAATAATCTGTGCTTTGTCCTGGCTTTAAGAGTTGGGAATAATGTGGGTATGTTGCTGAAGTGTGTTGGATGTGAGTGCTTTGCTATGTACGAGGTGTAGCTCATTTCCTTAAAACAAAACAATAAAACAAACAAACACCACCACCACCCCCCCCCAACACTGAACAACATAAATAATTTTGTCCTTAAGTGGCAGGACTATAACTTTTGGCACTGTTCATAGTTCAGGCTTAGGAAGGAGTTTAGGCTTAATGTAAGGAAGGCTCCTTACACTACCATTTGTAGGAGCTATGAAAATGCATAAAGAAAGATTGATTTCCTAATTGATTAAAAGTGCAATATGGTTATCCACAAATGCATTGTTTCTAAAACCAAATAAACACAGTGTAATGTTATTGCTATCTTCAGTTAAGGTAAAATTTTGTTGTCGTTATTATTAGCACAACCATTTTGCTAATCATAAAAAGTGTTTTTCTGCAGTTCATTTTTCTGCTTTAATCCATGGTAATGAAAGAATTAGCAATTAAGCAATGCTGAAATTAGTGTCAAAGGGCTTCAATCATGCTTCAACATTTATATTCTGGAGAGGATCATAGTAGTAGTACAGCAGCATGTTTCTTATTTCCTCCTTAAAACTATCCCTACGTCATGTGTAGCTGCATCCATTTGTAGTCAGAAAATAGCTGATTGACAATGTAGCTCTTTGTTTCAAAGTGCAGTTATTTTGGGGGGTTGCCTGAAACTTGAGGTTTTTCAAATCTGGCCGATCTTTGAGTATCATCAAAAGTAGCACTCCACTGAGAGAATAACGTAAGGAAGATCATAAGGAAGTGATTTTCCCATGTCACCAAACTCTGAGATTTCAGTTTTTTAAAACTGAACATTATGAATGAAAGAGAGACCAATATTAAATATTTCTTGCTAAAAGTTAGAACTGAATTAGAACTGAATGTTTGAGTAACCACCCTCCCCACACTTTGAACAGAGACCCTGTTTGCAATCCCTTTTCTAAGTCAAGTAGAAATCAGAACCTGACAGACCTTCCACAATAATAGGTTTTGTCAAAACTAGTGTATCTGAAATATGGGCAGTGTTTTTTGGACGAATAATTGTTTTGTTGATGAGACCCCAGCAAGCTCAAGTGACATATGACCATGACTAAAAAAAATTATGACTTGACCCTTTGAGTTTATCGTGTGCACACAAATGATGCTTTTTGAAGGTCACTGATGTAACTGAAGTAACTGTTAAACATGCACAGTACAGTTTATTTAATGTATGTCAGTAGGTTGCTTTATTTATGAGAATGGTATGTCTTGTGTAGAAGTCTGATTGTCACAGAAGACAGCTGTTATGCTTGATGTCCAGGTTAATGGTCTAATCATTCTTGAGACTAAATTCTGCTGTAAATTAAAACTAAGTAAAGGCTCTGCTTTATGAGATTGTCTTCTAAGGCTTCATCATCAGTAGTTCTTCATTATATCTCATGTTGAATGAGTGAAGTGCATACACTATGCACAAGAAAACCCCATTTCCAAATACAGCAATTCATGGACTGTACTATGGGTAGTATATGCCTCTGCAAAGTTGCGTGCTTGCTTGGAACTAACGTATGTGGAACGTATTTGGGAAAAATATTGGACTTGTGACTTCTCCTTGTTTTGTTTGATCTCTGAATTATTCCCACAAAGCAGGATGGGTTTGTGTGTTTTATATCACGAGGGTAACAGAAATGGAGGACTGATTTATATGAAGCAACAGCCCACGTCTTGTTCCCAAATAATTTGCAATGGACTGCTGAACAGAGGTAGGGTTCAGCTGTATTAGCATTTGACTGTGTAATTAAAGCTGTCACACTATAGTCATCATCTTCAAACTGTGTGAAGTAGCTTTTAGCTGCTGGACATAAATAACAGAGCATGTTACTATACTTGAATATCTCTGTGTAATTTCATAAGGTAAGTTGCTTAAGCGCAAAGCCTATTAGCCTCTGCAAATATACAATTAATAAATAATGTGCAATGTGGGGTTAAAAGCAGCCCTTCTTTGCTGCTGTATTGGTATAGTTACTGAATTTGAACAACTCACTGGATTTACTCTAAAAAGTTTTGCTAGTTGCTTATCTGTCAGCTTGGCAGCTTTACCGTATGACACCTACTTGGTTCCTTCCTGGGGCAGAGCAGCCTCAGAACAGCACACTGTGCAGAGTCACAAAAATGATGTGAACCCATTGTTTCTTGTGTCATTACTTGATACAGTGATTTGTGATGACTTAACAGGGCATAGTGAGATATCAGCACTTCTGTTACTGAACTGTATGTGCTTGGGAGTAACACAATTTTCTGTGTTCCTTCCTCCTAATAATTGCCTTTTAAGTCACTTAAAAAGACTTCTCACACTTTCCTCATTACACCCTAGAATACATTCTTCTTGCTGGTGATTTTTTTGCCTTTCTGCTCTCGTACATGCAGTAGCAATCTGACAAGCAAGTCAGTGGAGATTTTGAGTAAGTTCTGGGATTAAAAGAGGGCAAAATACGTTTCCTATCTGGTCTGCCAACATTGCACCACTTCTCCCAAAACCAGCCTGGACGCTGTGGGAAGAGGTGACCTCTTGTGGGAAATCATTTATTCTGACCAACAGGAGTAAAACTCACGTTTATACTGACAGAATGGAAAAATAACTGTGGATGCAAATGTATAGCAGTACCAGTGAGAAAGCTGGTATTTCTAAGATTTTATGTAAACCAGAATTTCCCCTGTGCTTCCTTTTGTGTAAATTACTGAATCATCATGAGTGAATGAAACATGGTTAGGACAAAAACTAAAACTGCTTTCCTCTGCAATACTTTCTGCAATACATTAGATAACAAGTGGAAAAACAATGAAGGAGACGAGAAATGCCACAAAATTCATAGAACTCCTTTCACTTTAAAAATTGATTTCTGAAACATTATTCTTTTGAAACATAGGAGCCAGTGAGGCATTTCACAGTAGTTTCTTTTTCTAGCTCTGTGAATTCATAACCTGGACAAAAGACTATCCAGTTTAGCAAGTTTCATTTACTTTCTTTTAGACTAAACCTACCTACAACTTTTTTTCAGTGAAATATCATCTTAGTAATATTTTATTGTACTGTGAACAAGGACAGTGAATGCATGGAAGAAAGAAAGGGAAAAGATCAGAATTAAACATCCTTTTTTTTTTAATCCCTTGCTAATTACAAAAAGCAAATCTCTTAATTCAGCGCTCAATATTACTTAAGAATTAATAACAATTTGATTGTTACAGTTGTACTGAAATATACACTAAACTATGAGCAAAATTTGTTTCACACATTTTATTATTTTTCAGCCACATTTGGTGGTTCAATGTAGTTGCCCACAACAATTCTTGAGATAACAATACCATATCTACACAGTAAATTTTTGCACACTGGTCAGAGAAAATATTTAATCCTTTACAATTTTTTTTTTTTTCATCTAAATCCTGACACTTTACAGTCCTGCAGGTAGGAAATCCAGAAGATTCACCTAAACCACTTGCAGACTTTCCTTCTTTGCACTTTTCTGTTGCCAGTTCTTTTCTAGTTCAGTGCTGCTGCTACGATTTACACATCTGCTGTCACGTTTTTTGATCATGAAAACTGGCATCTTTGGGGTAGACAGAATCTTACTTTAAGGTGGTAAACTACTGAGCTACAGCTTTCAGGGAAGTGGTGTCACCTGCTCTTTTCATTGCATTCGTCCTCCTTTCAGGGAAAGAGGATTGGATAGGGCATTGAGGAATGGAGGAAATCTTCAGACAAAGTATATTCTCCTTCAGAGGAAGGGATTTTCTTCTAGTTTCCTGGGAAACAAGTATTGTCAGATCAGCTTGAGATGTCTCTGGAAGTCATGTCTCTTGCAAACTTTTTTTTTTTTTTAAAGTCATGTTCTGATGCAGAGTCTTGTGGCCAGTTAACAGTAAATCCAATATGAGTTATCCTCTGGTTTTAAGCCTCTAGTTTTTGGGTCATAGATGCCAGTATTTTGTAAAGAAGCGCAGCAGGTTCCTTCTGGGTATTCTGTAATACCTCCCAAATGCAAAGCTGGAGATCTCTGGACAAGTAGGACTGGCTGAGGGCAGTGTGTTGTCACTTCCACTACTCCCAGATGTAAATCTTCCTTCTTATTCGAAAGCACTTGTCATTTTTCATCATGTTCGTATTCCAGTTAGTGAACTATTAACATGGTTTCTGCTTTTAAGAGCACTTTTGCAAGCAAGATATGCTTTTGAAACACTACTTGTGTTTGCAGAATTTTTTTTTTATTATATTCAGAAATGTAATGTCCACCATATATGACATCAGAGTTCAGCCCAAAGTTTTATCACAAGGTAACTTGTGCATCATTGAATGAATTAAGCTTGAGAAAGAGCCAGCTCACACCAGCCACAGGCATGATGTTCATATTTCACCTAATAGGCACGGTAGGATCTACTTGGCTTTGTGACTATACAAAAAATGATGGATGGATGGTAATTGTGGACAAACTCTTTACATGTGTGCAAATATCTGTTGTAGACTTGCTATAGTTAGCTGACTGCTACCTATTACAAATAAATACAAAGGGACATTATTAAATTTTAATACAGACCAATCATAGGTAAACCCTAACATTGTAACAAGTTGTGGGGAGGCTGGGAAGGGAGTTTAATGAGTGCACCTGGAATAATTTCAATAATGCCATGCGGTTACAAAGGTAACATATATTTTAGCAATCCCCAAAACATTCTTTTGGTTTTGAGGAGGAGAAATTCATAGTAGTTAAACAATTTTTCATGTAATGTGTCTGGTAATTGGTCCACTGAATAGCATGACGGAATGAAAAAAAAAAATAGGAGCCTAGAAAGCTATGCTTATTAATTATGATTAATTCTTCAGAAGCTGGGGGATAAGTAGAAATTTATGGCTAAATATGCTTCAAATATTTTTGAAGTTCCTTATTGCTCATCAAGTGCGCTTAAGAATGTGCTTATGTCCTTTGTTGAAGTATGGTTTTGGTATCAACTGGCAAAGTCCTTTCTTTTCTACCATCTTAGGTGACAACTGAATAAAACCTACTGTGGCAGTTTATTATGAATCAAACTGTCTGAGGTATATGTAGAGTCTCAACCATCAAGAACATCTGCCCAGGGTTTAAACAAGCCTCTAACTGCAGGTTGAAAAAGTTACAAAGAATTGGGTTTGTTCTAGTTTTCTGCCTGAATATAAGACTGCACAGGTTCTCTTTTAATATCCCCAGCTGTATAGAGTGCCCTCCTTTTGGGTACCATCTCCAAAGCAAGTTGCTTAGCAAGTTGCCTCCATCCAAAGGACATGGATGTTTGTCAATGAGACATTCTACAACAGTGTCGGACAGCTGAAACAAGTTCAGAAGTGGGTCCTTTGCTGCCTTCTAGCAAACCTGGACAGGGTTTCTGATTGCTATGCTAAGGCAGTGGGGGCTGAGGTACTTAAAGGTGTCTTCAACAGCACACAAAGGCTGCTGTTATATGCAGGTTAGAGGGTGAAAATCTTCACCCATTGTATGCCTGCTTGCTGCATTTAATCTTCTTCCATACTCAGTTCTTACTCTGTATGTTCCAAACGTTGTTCTCACAGTTTGCTTGTCCTTTTTAGACATTTATGGCCTCACGTCTTCAGGGTTTTGTGTTGCTGCTACATGTACAACACTTTTTCTTCTATGTTGAAAAATAACTGCCCTTTTAGTCCTCAAATCTGGGCTTAAAATATACTTGCGAAAAGCAGGAAAGCTAACTGTCATCTTGGTCTCTTTGCACCTCTACTTAACATCAACATAGCCTCTTTTTAATCACTTTTGTTTTTTCTTTTCTTTTCTTTTCCTTTTTTTTCCTCCTGTATGGCTTCAGGATAGAACATGCCATACACCCTATTTATCTGAACTGGTTTGTCTCCATTTTAAAATTAATACTGTTTTAGGCAAGTGTTGTCTTAATGTTTCATGCTGTAGCAGGAATATCGATAATCAATACTAAATTAGCTGTATAAGATTCAGTTACTCTGGGAGCAGTCTGCATCCATCTGTGTTGTTTCTGAACTGTGCCAAGATGTCGGTCTGCCATTCTTTGTTTCTCCCTGAGTGTGGCACCAGTCTCATTTCTGAGAGCGCTGGCATTTGATCTCTACTTGCATGTACAGCTAACAAACTGTTGAAACCTGTTTTGCAGGATCTCCATTTAGTTCTGCTTATATCATTAGGTCCAATATAGATTATGATGACCATGGCTTCCTTCCAGACCTTCTCAGTAACTTGTCTTCTTTTAATATGATGGGTTTTTTTTTTTTTCTGCCCTGGCATCTGGTAGGCAACAAATCTTCTATGAGTCATGACAACACACTAAGTTTATCAACATTTCCCGGTATTAATTTACTGAGAGCTAGCTTTTCCCATATTCAGTTATTTTTCTTACTTCAAATATAGATCTGTATTCCTCAATAAGTCTGCAAAAGGATAATTTTGTACCTGTAATGCAGCATTAACTTTTTAATGTTTAGATTATCACAGAATTTAAGCAGAATTTTTGAGCTACATCTGAGTAGAAGAAAAATAAAGCAGATATCATCAAATGTGACATACATTTCAGTAATGCTGACTTTTTCTTATTTATGGCTTTTTATTCCTCTGATTTGAAATATACTGTCTTCCTGATAATCATATCACTGAAATCTTTAGTTAATTTTTTATCTTCTGACATGTTTCACAATAGGGGGAAATATATCTCAAGATCGGAGTTTTAAGACCAGCTCCAATGAAATTAATTACAAACTCCTGTTGATTTCAAGAGAAGGAGGCAAGTTCCCCATTCTATTGAGGAACTTAATTAATGTTAGCACACATTTATGCCAGTTCAGTTTACATCATCAAGGAAGCACCAATTCTAATCTACAGTTCACACTGCTACTGTGGGAGTGAGTTGATCTATATGATGTCTTTCCTTTGTTTCTCACATTAATACTTATAGGTTAGCCTGGCTGGAGTCCCTATGCAGACAGCATTGTAGATATATATATGTAATCAAGATTTCCCCCCCAAGTTTTTCCATATATATGAAATTAGAAAGCTGGAAGGATACACTAATTGTAAGCAAAGCAACTCACTTACTAAACTAATTCTTTGTTCTGTAATCAAAATTAAAACTCTTAGAATTCTTCTCTAGACACTTTATGTCAGGGTAATATGTCTTTAAATGCAAGCCTCCCTAGTGGGGACGGTATATAACTTATTATGTGGAATATAACATGACTGTGTGACTTTTGACTATAAAAGTAATATTGAATGTTTCTTTTTACAGGCTTTAGCAGCATAAAGACTATTAGACTAGAACCAAAACCAAGACACAGTCTCCTTCTGTGCTGGATCCCACAACGTTATAGAAGAAAAAAGGAAATTAATGAACAATAATTTTGTGATCAAACATTTTGCAAGCTTTAAGCAATTTCATTCATAGCTAAGTACAGCGAAAGTAAAACTGGAAATGTCAAAATGACTCACTTTGGTATTTCTTAGTGCAGTTGGTTAGCAATTTTGTCAATGATTATTTAGAAATGGAGTATTATTAATTTTCTTCTTTTGAGCCTGTTCCATTTGTAATTATTCTTGGAACTACTTAACAACTCATCTGTCCCTTTTTTGCCAGGAGAACCCCATCCCTACCTTTGAGTAATTCTCATTCCATCCCAATAGAAATAGCAATATTATTAAAAAATGGATAAAAAATTCCTCCTTCCACTTCCATTCATGTCCTCAAATTCAATAGAGGTTTGAACCTTGGCAGCTTGCATTATGAATAGATGTTTTTTCCACTGGGGAAAGACAGTAGAATTTTGTTTTTTCTTGGTCCTCAGTTTTAACTATTCTGATAATGTGTCCTAGTTTTTCCTAGGGTGTTGTTTGGGTTTGGTTTTTTTTTTTTTTTCTTATTATGGTTTTTTATTTGATCATCAAACTGAAGAAAACCACTGATTACATGGCCACAGTTCTGGCTGCACTTTTTTGTGCAGCTCCATTTTCCTCACTTTTGATTCAGAGTCATGTCACTAGTCAGAAAACTTTTGTATAGTAAAACACAGATGGATGCATATGCATAGCTGGTCATTCTCAGTAAAATTCCAATTTCAGTGCTGCCTTTTTCTCCTTTTGCTGTTGAAAAAATAGTATCTTTAATGTTTCTCTTTTCCTACAAGAAGTAGCAAAACTCTACTGATAAAATGACAGCATTCTTCTTACCGAAGGCGGTTGAGACAAGGACCGTAGACAAATGTCGTCAAGTTCAAATTTAAATACTACCAGGGATGTCCCTCAGCTCAGTAGTGATATCTGGTACTCTGAAGTGTCTTTGCTATGTGATGTATTAAAAATTAAAAGTCTTTAAAAGAAGCAGTTCACCTTTTTGGAGTAGTCTCTGACCTCACACCCATAGGGCATTAGGGTCAAGCCTGTAGGAGTTTGTCTTGTGGAATTGTATACTGGGAAAGTTTTCAGTGGCAAGCAGCATAGTACATTTTAAAGGGATCTATATGGGAGGAATATAAAATAGTGATGCCTGGAAAGAGGTAAATGTTACTCCCACCTTCAGAAAAGGCAAGAACTAGAAGCCAGTCAGTCAATTATCAGTGGCCAGGAAGTTTATTGAGCAAGTCTTTATGAAAGCCATTTGCAGGCATATGAAGTAGAGGAAGGTGATTGGGAACAGCCAGCACAGATTTACGTGCAGACTTTGTAAGACCAACCTGATTACCTTCTATGGTAAATGACTGGCTCTGTGAACATGGGGATATAATTTTCTGACTTAAGAAAGGCTTTCATCATGGTCTCCCATAGGATCATTGTAGCCACATTGGTGAGATGGAGGCTGGATGAGTGGAATACAAAGTAGATTAGAAGCTGGCCAAACTATCAGATTCAAAGTGTAATGATCACAACCTTTTACAGTCTAACAGGCCGATAATTGGTTAGGACTGATAGTGAGGCCAATGCTGTTTAACATCTTCATTAGTGACCCTGGTGATAGGATGGAGCATGTGCTTACCAGATCTGCAGATGACACTAAACATGGAGAAATCATTGGTATGATGGAGTACAAAGCTACCATTCACGGGAACCTCAATAAGCTGCAGGAGTGCCCCAGCGGTAACCTCATGAAGTTCAACAGATGCAAAAACGTGAAGTCCTGCACCTGGAACATAAACAAGTACAGGCTGGGGACTGACTGGCTGGAGAGCAGCTTTGTGAAAAAGGACCTGGGTGTTCTCATGGGCAACAAGTTGAACATGATTCTTGAGCTTTTGTAGAGATGAAGGCTTAACTGCACACTGGGCTGCATTTGCAAAAGGATAAGTAGCAGTTTGAGGGAAGTGACTACCATCCACTCTGCGCTTTTGAGATCGTATGTGGAGTACTGTGCCCAGTTTTGGGCCCCCAGTACAAGAGAGACATCAACAAAAGGGAGTGAGTCTGGAGGAGCATCACTAAGATGGTCTGATTGCTGGAGCACATGACTCATGAAGAGAAGTTGACAAAGCTGGTTTTGTTTACTGTGAAGGAAAGAAAGGCTAATGGGGGATCCTGTTGAATCCTAGAGGGATTTTAGAAAGAAGATGGATGTGTACAGTGAAAGGGCAAGAGAGGGTAGTCACAAGTTGCAGCAAGGGAAATTCTGATCAGATACATGGAAAAACGCATTCAGAACTTCACTATAAAAATGGGTAAGCACTGGAGTAAGTTGCCCAGAGGGGCTGTGGAAATTATTCTCTGGGGATTTTAAGAACTCAACCCGATCTAACCTTGAAGTTAGTTCTGCTCTGAGTAGGAGGCTGGGTAAAGTGAATTCCAGATATCTCTTTCCACCTGTATTTTTCTAAGGTTCTGTAAAAAATACACTGGGAAAACTTCAGTTTTAAAGATTCAGAGGCCTACTTGCTTAATTTACATCAGGAGCAAGATGTATACAGCCAAAGGCTTGGATTTTTCTTCATAGCTGTGTGTTTAAAAAGAAAAAAACGCCACAAAAACTCCACTCAATGTCAGGTTGCTGATGTTATTTGACAGAAGCAAAACAAATACAGTAAAATCTCTATTCTTAGAAAGGCTTTGAGATGTAAAACAAACTGTTGAAGCCTATTTTAGTGTTTTCATTTTTTCATCGAATTGCCTGTAGCATATAGTCAGAACTGCTGTTGATGCATGTTACAGTCTATCTAGTTAAAGATTATCAAAATAAAATTCTTGTCCTCTAAAAAAGGAAATCTAGGAACAAAGCTACTAGTATACATGGATCTTGTTTTTAGACCTTTCTTCTGTCGTTAGTGGTGACAGAGGGAAGAACAGATGCTACAGGATGCAGTAATTAACAACGGATACCATGTTGTTCAATGATGTATTAAGACAGATCACATCTCATCATTAAATTAAATTATGATTAATTAAAAAGTAATTTTTGTATGTTGAGGGAAACATAGATCTCTATTTAGAATTGTTATTGCAATCTAGTATCAAAAGTACCACACATCAGAGTATTCCCAATGTTTTAAAATCTTGAAATATTTAAGAAAAAAAAAATTGCCATAATAATTCATTGTATTTTATTTGATTTTATCACTGACTCTTTTGATGTCAGTCACCCTTGTCACAAACAGATGAAGTATGCTTGAGAAAGCCAAAGAAAAGATCCTGGAACTGCCAAGCTTTGAAAAATATATTTTATTCAGAATTGCACCGTTGGCATTTAAAGACTTACTACTGTGAAATAAATTGTTTCAAGAACAGTGGCAAGCCTCTCTGGTCTTATGAATACTCCAAATTAAAAGATTGTGGAAACAAACAATGCTATAGCTAAAGAAAGAACAATTAAATAAGTTTATAGCTGGCATAGAAATCTCAGTACTATTCAACACGGAAATGTTTTAATTTTACCAACATTTTATTTTTTGCAAGCCAGAAGAGTTTATTTCAACAGATTGACTCTCTTAATTTTATCTCTGTGACATTGGATGTATGTGTAAATAGTTACAAATTACTTTATGTCTTTTGGTACAGGCTGAAAATTTGGACTGTAGGTTAGTTTAATCTGTTATATACCTGTAGATCTGTTGTGGGGGAAGTAATTTGCTTCCTTTGTGATTCCATTGATACCGCACACAGCTCATCCTACAAAATCCATTGACCACGTTAATAGAGTACTACTGGGTCAGGTTAAATTTGAATGTTTGCTTCTGAGTACAGAGATTATATATTCATACGCACATATACGAACACACACAAAAATCATGGCACAGTTTATTCTTAGTTTGCATAGAAATATGTTAGCCCTTGGGATAGTTTGGAAGAAAATTCCAGTGCTGTGCTTTATAGGGAGCGCACTTGTGCACCATCTCCCTATTTGCTCAGAGTCAGTCCTGTATGGTAGTCAACAGCTAGTTAGTTTCTAAACTTTGAAAATTATAGTGGATGTTTTTTTGCTGAAAAGCCGCAATAATTTCTTTTTGAAAGGAATTTTCCAAACAGTATGTGTTTATTTTGTCAAATCAGAAGTCATATTAATGATGTTTTCAAGTGAACATCAGTAGGAATAAAGCTTCCCAATCCTTAATGGCTCTGGAAAGCTGAGTTGCGTTTCTTCTAATTCAATTTTATTTGCTGATGTTGCAAATTTTATAGTCCAGAGAACCTGTTCTTACACAGTATGATATAAGGTTTTTTCCCTTTCTTAAATCTTTATATTGTTCTATTCAATACACTCAAGAAAGCCTCTCACACTTCAGTATTCATATTACGTTATGACTGATGTAAACCAATACCTAACAAGAATAGGTGTTATTACTTTTGACAGATCTCTAGGAGTATGTTAGCTGTTGATAGGATTACTGAAACAACATATCTTTATGCAAGGATTTTTTTTTTCACTGGGAATATGAAGTGGTATAGTTACTGTTCAGTGCTATTAAGATATCCCTGGTATATTTTGGTAAAAACATATATCCCTTCCTGTATCCACTCTTTTTTAATTTATTTGGAGAATGATCTTCATAATATTACTTTCTTCTTTTGCCAACTAACTGTGGATATTTTATTAAGTGGCATCATAGAAAGCTTGAGTGATCAACCTTAGCTGATCCCCAAAGTTATACAGAAAGAGAGTTGTCACCATGACTTACTGTTTGTGGATAACCAAAGAATTTCTGGTTCATGTGTTCTGACAGAGCTTTCCATGCTCTGCAGTTCACCTGCTATAGATGCGATGCCATTAAAATGTGGTGGCTGAGGCAGCATGTGGAAACACAAAATGGCAGGACTGGTGAGTTTATAGTGCAGTTTCTGAAGACAAGGGGAGGAAAAAATCAAATTATATCTGCTTCATCCTTTATATTCCTTTGATAATAAAGCATTTCACAACATTCTTGAGACCAAAGCAGACAGGAATATGGGCACAAAGCACAGCATGGATTTTGAAATGTGCTCGATTTGTTTATTTTGTGTACAAAGTGAGGTGCCTAAGGCTCCTTTTCTCTTGACATTGTGTAAGGTCAAAAACCACCCACTGTGACCCAAAGCAGCCCTACGGGAAAGGCAGGATATTATCCATACTGAGGGCAGTAATCAGGTCAGCAGCAACTTCCTACTAGACCATTTTACTGTAACAATATGTGAGGTTAGGCTCATACTGTTTAATCTCATGGAAAACTTTAGAAGGCCTTGGTTCCCATGGAGAAGTGCTCTCCCTGCTAGTAAAATGCCCTTCACAACCCCCTGTGAACAGTGGCACGAACCCCTGAACAAACTTACTTTTATGCAGGATAAAAGGGGATCAATGCTGTGGCATGAGGAGACTGACTAATGAGGGGATAGTCGGATTCAGATGGGGCTAGGTCAGTGCTCTTTCATGATTTGGTGGGAAAATCAGGCTTGAAAATTCATTGTTGTAGGATGGGATTAACTTGCAGAGGTAAATACAAATGTAGAAAATGATTGGAATGAGTAAATGAACAACTGTGGGGAAGACTATGGGATAGGGGAGGGAACTGTTTGTCTTTTATGTCAAAGTAGTTGAAAACCTGACAGAACATAAAATATTTTTTGCTTCCTTTAAGTCATTAAAGGGAATTACCATAAATTTCCATAGAATTTATATTGCACATTCACTTGAACACCTGGTACATATATTTCCTACTCAGATGGTGGGCTCCTTCTGCCAGACACCGGCAGGTTGGTGTAAATTACCCAGCAGAAGTTAGAATGTTCTTTCATTGCAAGCTGACAAAGTGAAAAACATATGCAAAAACCCAATACTCTCCCCAGCACTACTACCCTCTCATTTCTTCCTCCTTCTTCTTCAAGAGACCCTAGGAAAAGAATTCATAGTCCTTATCTGAGGAAAACTTAGGTGAAATGCTTGTCTGAGAACTGCTTGATTTTGAGCAGGGAAAAGACTTCAAAGTTAAACCACGGCATTTCTCAACTTTTTGAATCTACATGATACTTTGATTTTCCACTTTGTTTTTAATCCAGACTTTAAAAATAATGTTTCCATGCTACACAACTTAAAAACAAAAATAAAGTTCTTAATAACTGGAACTATGTTTCAAGAAAATCTACTTCTGCATTGTATTTTTTACCCCATACAAATACTAGCAAGAAGATACAATGCAAAACACCCTTTCTGCCTGGCTTAGCACAAGAAGGATTTAGCCCAATTTAGATAATGTCTTATTTGAATGTTAAATTACTGAGCAATGAATCACACATTTCCTCTGAGGAATCCAGGTTTCCTTGCATATGAAGTTGGGTGAGCCTTGGAACTTTTCTCATAGAAATATGACACACCTAACACTTTGTATTTTTCTAGAAGAAAACTCTTTTGGAGTATAAAAAGACCCATAGCATATTTGTCATGTTGCAGTTTCATCAGTTGTTCTTCTATCACTAGTTTAATTAGATCATGATACCTGTGGAATTATTTAACACCATGTAGTAATATTATATCTGCTATGTTGGCAGTCTTCAGGATGGGGATTCTGTTACCCTTATCACTATGTAAGGTAGAAGGAATGTGAAGACTCTAGAGTAATACTGTGAGTAGCATAAAATATTGGTAACATCAAAAGCATAAAAAATTAAAATAAGGGTTTGTTGGGGTTTTTTTGGCCTAAAGTCACTTTGGGAGTGCGGAAGGTGTTATCTGGAGAGAAGGAGGGGGAAAAAAAAAAAAGGACTGAGGAAAAGAATTATTAATTTCATTTTGTGGAAGTTAATCTAATGCTTCATGGGAATGGCCTTGGCTTTCTCTCCCTCTTTTTCTGAAGACTGTTATGTGGAGTTCCTTATGCTCTCTCTGTCTTTACCATGGAAGTGTCTGTATTTTAGCAATAGTACTGAGTACACAGTATGGTAATACTAAGGCTTTATTTAGGAGAATCTTTCTGTGGCATTAGTAAAAAACAGGCAGGTTCTTGGTGGTTTTTTTTTAATCTTCCAAAACCACTAATTGAACTGTGAAGTGCTCATATATCTTTTGAGGATTTTAACCCATGTCTCTGAAGCACCTTAATCTTTTAAACCCAAATATTAAATAGTTGTCCTGGAATGAAGAAGTGTATCAAACGTTCCTTTTTGCCTGTACACAGCACATGCTGCAAGTGAAAGTACATAACCTCCTTATATTCCGACTCTGTTCTTCCATAAACAAATAGTAATATTATTAACTTCAGAGTGTACAAAACAATATTATGAAGGGATAAAAAATACTTATTACTTGTAGTATGCAGCCATTTTTTCTCCTTGCTTTTCTTTATTGGTGATACTTGCCATTCAGACATTATTTTCTAACAAATTAAATTGCAAAGAAATAATTCCCTCAGAAGCTCCCTTTCAGCTTCATTCCTAACTCCCCATATTAATACTGAAAGCGTTGGCAGCCACATTTTCATGATATTTGCAGAATTGCTCAGAAGTTTACAGCTTCTTTTTGTTTGGTTGTTTTTTTTCTTCTTTGTGAAGATCAAAATAACAAGTTTTTATTGTTCAACAGGTGTTAATGTATAAGACTTAATATTCCCACAAATATATTAGATCCTAACACCCTTGGCTTTTTACAATTAGAAAAAAAATCCCTGGTGGATATTTCATTTATCTGGCAGTTCATTGGTGTCTGAAGCCGCTACTGCCACACTCTGGAAGGGTTTGTCCTGAGTAAATGCTCGGGGGCTTGATCTGTGATTTTTTAAATGCCTTTGGGAGGTGAGATCAGATGTGTAAGAATGTGATTGTGTTTATTTTTTACATGAATCCCACTGGCAGAATCCTTAGGGATTTGCTGTATCAAAGATATTTATGAGAATATTGCCCTTGGCTACAGTTTGAAAGGGAGCAATGTAGGACAGGGACAGATGAAGGGTAGGCAAACTGGTGACTCTGGTCATAGAGAAAGGTGAGAGTCTCCTAGATCTGGATACCCTTTCTGGTACATAGCACTCAAGCAAATTAGGTGAATGTGCAAAAATCTGCAGTCATATTTCACCTTCAAAGGTTTGCTTGTGTATTACAGTTCCTGAATGTTCAGAATTTCGGAAACAGCAAAGCATAAGCAGGATTAGTCACCCAATGGATGGACTCAGTATATGCTGTTCTCCATACATGGTGTGGGCTTATTTGGCTTCAGGCATGTGACTACTATATTTGGCCTTTGGTGTGAAACAGATGTTTGTACACATGAATACTTCTGTGTTCTTGCAATCTTCCTGCTTTAAAGGGAAGAATTGGGCAAGAAGATGGTAAGTAAAACCTGGAAGGTTTGTCATAGCAGTTCCTCAGCGTGTCTAGGTTTACATTTCCCATAAGTAATAGGTAGTAAAAATGATGAAGCAAGCAGAAAAAGAGGAGAGTTACAAAATCAAGTTGTATATGAAGTTTCTTTCACTGAGGATGTATTGTTCTAGTAAAAAGAAGGAGCTATTTGCCCTCAGTTCAGTAAGAGATCTCGAGCAATACAGACAACTATTGGACTCAATCTTAAAGGTCTTTTCCAACCTAAAAGATTCTATGATTCTATGAACTAGCCAAAGTGCCATTTAAAAAAATTAAAGCATCTAACATTTATATTAATTTTGCTGATCAGAATCGTTGCATAGTGTATTAGTCATACACATCTGCTGATTTACAAAAATAAGTATATGTACAAAAATAAGTATATGTATGCACATATGCATACACATACAGAGGGCTTTTAATTAGTTGCTGAGATAATGTATAATTCTCTGCCCCTTTAAATTTGCTGATTGAAAAATGAAGAATTCCTGCCCTTTAAATGTTCAGCTTTCACAGAGGTTACAGTAAATCTCTTAATCTCCCAAGCACTTATTCTCCTCTGGGTTTTTCACAGGCATTTATCCACAGGACATTCATTTCCAATCTGTATTTAAATCCAGCGATAACTATGTGGGCTTTGAGCTATCTGCTTTCATGCACTCCTAATGGACTTACCACAGGAACTCTGGATGAGCTGAAAAAAAAAAGTAGATTCAAGCCCAGTCATATTTGGCTTCCATTTCAGCTTAAGCTGAGTCTCTATTTATTCTTGGTGAAGAGAGCATTAAAGAAAGCAATTATTTGGGGGTGACGGAAGGGCAGGAAGGATCCACAATAAAGGATTTATTCTGGCTTTATGGAGAACACCAGCACATCAGATTTTCAGGCTTATAATGGGACATAGTTGAATGTATACGCAGAATGAGGTGTGAGGATTTGAAACATATCCTGGATTTTTGTCAAATGCCCTCAACACTTTTTTTCTTGTTCCTTACAGAAACCGTGGACCAGATTCTTAGATGTAAATGGTCATAACTTCACATTGTCCTGTAAATACACAGTAACTCACAGTAGCGTGTTTTCTCATTACTTAGTAGGTGCTTTGCAGTTAATATGCTAAATGGCCCATTTTTGTAAGACAAACTTAGTATTAATATTATGGTGTGAAAGACACAGTGTTCTTTTAAGTAGTTACAATGAAGCTGCATCTTGACCTTCTGGCATTTTCTCTCCTGTGCATCAAAGAATTCGTCCCAGTTTCATTTAGAGTGTACTTAGGGAAGGTAAGTGAAGGAGATTGAAAGAAACTGTGCTGAGGAGACTTGTAGTCCTGTATTTCCAGCCTATGTAAAATAACCTGAATTTGAAAACTATCTTAAATTGTATCCAGAAAAATGTGTGGTATTACCAATGAACATAAATCCTTTAAAGAATAATTTTTTCGTCATCTTCTGTTGTTTTCTTCCTATCCTATTTTCCTCTCCGGTATCATTCTTTTCATTATTCCTCTTCTCTGTCTCCATTCTGTGAGCCTTTCCCCAGAGAACAAATTCTTCCACTTTCTGTGCAGTACATTTTCTGACTGTTCTTTGCTAATTCAGCTTTGCTTTGCTGTTTTGGTCTTATAAACGTAGTACTTTATCAAAGACAACTGAATAACCTTCTGTCAATAATAGCAAGATGCATTTCTTCTTTCCTGCTTAAAATATTAGATATACTTTAAATGTTAGTAGTATAAAGATTTGCAACAATGTTCATTATTTTCTGGTAAATGTGCTTAACTTGAGATTTTACCTTTTAAAAATATTCTTACTAGGGAGCATACAGAGTGATAATGAATTTGTTCACTGGAAGATAGGTTGTTGTATTTCTTTCTAAATTGCATGTCTTGGTCTCATGCGGAGCTATAAGTAAAAATAAATGGGCTAATTAAACTGTGATGCTTATTGAACTCTTGGCAAATTCAGTTAGACCCTCTTTCCTGGTGCTGGAAAAGTCTAAAACAGATCATTATTCATAGCATGAGTAAACTTCTGGATAGATGGAGATTAGGAAGAAGATTCAGGTCAAATCTTGTGAGATGCTGCTTACCTCTTTCAGTTTAGATTAAAGAGCTCAGGCCAAGGAGTACCTTGAGGGGAAGCAATGGACTCACACCAGTATCTTGGCCTCTCACGGTAGCACAGAAAGGGAATTGGAAAGGAGTTGCTGACTTGTACCAGTTTGAGGTTTGACTTCCTAATTTACTGAAATGCATAACCTAAAGAACATATCATAATATGATCTAATTAAATGTTATCCAGCTATTTAGTAAATGACTGCCTGAGCAAATTTACTTAAAACCCTATAGTGCTAGGAAGTCAATAGTGATGAGCCTGAAACTTGCTTTTTATTTATGTATTTATTTTTCCTCCTTAAAGGATCAAAGCTCTGGCCAACAGTTCTAAATGTGTCTCTGACTCAGTAAATTTATACATCATGGATTGTCTAACTCTGTTTTCTTACCAAGTTAAGCAAACACTTATAAGAGAATGCACAATGTTTCTGTAACCAGGAAAGTATTACTTAAGATCACTACATTTATTAGATTACTTAAACAAGAAGCCATTATATTGGCCTGTGTGCAACAACCTATCCTTGCACTGCAGATTCCTAGCTAAAATCGGGGGGGGGGGGGGGGGGGGGGGGGGGGGGGGGGGGGGGGGGGGGGGGGGCGTGGGGTGTGGAGTTCAAGGTGAAATAAAGAGGAGATCTGAAAAAATAATTTTAAAATTCGGTAAGTCTGAAGTGGGATTTTTCTAAATCTGGAAATCTGTTCTTTAATAAATTAGTGTTCAATGACTTCTTTTCAAAAACAAAGAGTTGTTTGGTCACACCAAGTTCTTGTTCACTGTAGATTGCTGCACGTTGCTGATGAATATGCATGCTTCTTAGCAGTAACATTTCCTAGCAGAGTTGACCATAGCAATAAAGAGAAATTGTCTGTGAAAACAACTTGTTTGAAATGGCATTTAACTTGCAAGTCAGAGGTTTATGCTGACTGATGGCACATTTAATGATCATGATCATGTGGACCACAGCCCAGAGAATTCTCCTCCTCAACTTACTGAATTTGTTCTTAATTTCTTAGGACCCTGGATGTTACAGCCTTTCCTTAATTTTTTTATTTTTGCAAAGTAAATTTAAGGAAGTGACATATAGCCATGCTTTTCAGGATTTGAAACCTTCTCAAAAACTGAATTCTGTCTCTCTTGTTGAAAAGCTTATAGAATGAAATACAAGTTTCTGTCACTTAGAGATTTAAATTTTAATATTTGGTATTAGAGCTTAATTCATTTTCCCAACATTTAATAACTGCATTTAAATGAGGCCTATCTTGATGGCTAATTACTGAGAATTTATGGCTGTCTTGACATTTCTAATACACCAATGATTACAGTGAAATCACTTACAAACTTATGTACATTTTAAGTTGTTTGCTTATGAACTGTTTATTCATCCCCTTTCATGGGAAAGCACTGTAGCAGTAGGGACTGCAGGTACTCAGGATGCTGCTGTATGAATTAGTTTACATCAGCTTCTCATCTGGCAAATTATCTGATAGTCCAGCAGGCATTTTCACCTGCTTGTAATAATGATGGGGAAATTCAGTAGCTAAATAACACTTTTCAAACAGTCCAAACGCAGGTGTGGAATATGAGACATGGATGCTTCCTGACTTGCCCAAAATCTTGCAACGAGTTTCTGGCAACCAGAACTAGAATGAAGGATATCTGATTCATGTTCCAGTTTTCATGGTTTGCCTTTCTTCTGACATTTACAGTCCAAATCTGACAGGTAATTCACTTATCAGTCTTCGTATTTCCATCAAAAATTGTAGTACATCTCTTTCTTTATCCACAGTTCCCTGACCAGAATAAAATATATATTTAATTTCATCTTTTTAAAAGCAATATTGCAAAACTTATTTTGGTTCAAGGATTTTTGTCCTTTAATAAGTTCCCTCTGATAATAGTTTCTGATTCTTTGGCTTCTAATATATTGTAAACTTTGCCTTCTTAACAGACTGCTGTCGTGGTTTAACCCCACGGGAATTGGTGCCTGCGTTCTCACTGGGCATGACGTTCCATGGTATGGAATACCCCTTTGGCTAGTTCAGGTCAGCTGCCCCGGCTATGCTCCCTCCCAGCTTCTTGCACACCTGCTTGCTGGCAGAGCATGGGAAACTGAAAAATCCTTAACTTAGGATAAGCGCTACTTAGCAACAACTGAAAACATCAGAGTGTTATCAACATCATTCTCACACTAAATCCAAAACACAGCACTGTACCAGCTACTAAGAAGAAAATTAACTCTGTCCCAGCCGAAACCAGGACACCTGCTGTCATCAAATTCTGAAGAGAACTATGCTTATATTGATATGTTTCTAGGATTGAAAATGGAATATTCAGCTATGTTTCTTTCCCCAAACCTTGACACAGGAATGGTTTGGGAGAATACCTGCATGTCTGCTGAAGCTTATTTTTCTGTGAATTTTAGTTTGAGGATTTTCTTATTCATTTATAAATTTCACACACACCCAAAAAACCCACCACAAACCAAACAAACCCCAAACCAAACTTCAGGACATTTTTTTAGCTTGGAAAAATGAATATTTTAATCCTCTTAGGACATCAGAATAACTTACAGCATAAATGTTATGTTATGCTATGTACATTGTGTTAAGCGTAATAACATAAAATAAAAAGTAGCTCCACAGAGAACAAGAATGGAAATTTGCAGCTACACCATTTCTCATAATGCTTAATTTATGAGATGTAAAGATAGGGTTAGGAACTGGAAGTTACACAAGTTTTCAATAACAGCCAAATTCATAAATTATTTTACTCCTCTGAAATATAGTTGAACTCATCAGACACTGAAGCGTACATGCCAAGAAATTATGGTCAAATGCTCAGGCTCACACCAATGAGCTGCGATTCCTTTTGCTTCCATCAGCCACATGGAGCTTTGCTCTCTGAGGATCTTCTGATGCTGCACGTAGACTTCTGTGACTGTCAGCGTCTTTTTGTTGTTTGTTCATATCGTCACTTTTGCATAGCCCATTTAACTGTAATGGATGGATGGATTTAAAAACCATCTGCAGCTACTATTAATATCATTCTTCAGTGTGTGTATTTCCACAAGCATTTGGTAACAGCTGTTTGAGCAAAACACTTTTTGATTTACTTACTTTGTAACTAATTTTACAGTACCATTTCCCTTTTTGTTTGTTTTAGGTAATATTTGTCTATGAGAAAATGTCAATCATAAAATTTTAAGAAAGTCCTTTCCAAATGTCCAGTGAGGTATTTGGACTTAAAAAGAAAGTTCTTAGTATACGTGCCATGTCAGTAACTTAAAATCAACACAGTTTATTTTAGTGGTATTTCTGGCAAGAGCTTATCAGAAGTTTGAGTGTTACTATAAACTTGTTTTACTTAAATTATATGTAAGTGTGTTCTTCTGGCAAATCAAAGAATTTATTTATTTGCTGTAAAAGTTGTACTCAGGCTATATATATTGAAAGATTTAAAAATACTGGTGTGTTTTCTTAACTTCTTTCAATGGTCATATAGTGTGTTTACTCCTTGATTACTGCTTGATGTATGATATTTGTATCTAGGTAGTAGAAAAGCCTTCTAATTAAATAAAAGATAATACAAATTTAAAACATATATAGCTTTTAATGATTAGAGATTATTGTTGCAGATTATACATCTGTGGAGAAGAAAAGGAAATATTGTGCCTGACATGAATTCCTCTTCTGTTCTACAGGAAATACCTTCAGTTAATATTGTTAAAGCTTAGGATATGCAGGAAAAATCAGTGACCTCTTTAAAAACAGTTGACTGAAAATAATGATGACACTTGATGCTACTTATGTTTGGAGCAATAGAATATAGTTGCCCTTTTTACATTCTAGAATTACTTTCGGTAATTTTCTTTGAAATGACCGATTTTCCAGACATTTGTAGTACAGCAGTGTCAATGAGCTTTTAACCAGAGGTAGGAGTCCACAAGAGAAAAAATAGGTTTCATTGTAGTCTTCAGAACCACAGGACACAAAGAAAGGAAAAGACTCTGAAGTTAAAATCTTTTCAGCAGCTATTTTGGTTCCACAAGCGTCATTCCTGTTGTTTGACTGAAACAGGATTCCCATGCTGTAGTAGATGTAAGAGTGCTTAGTTACCATTACGAGCAAGTGACAAAGATGTTTTATATTCTCTTTTACCAGGTTGTATTTTTAGATAGTTTAATCAATGTATTTTCTTTTTATACTGTAGTAAGGAATAATACAAAAGTTTCAATTAACAACCTTCATCATTTGGTGATGATTATGCAAGCTAAATTAGTTCTTGGTGTTACAAACCAAACTGATGGTGAGTGAAGCATTTAGTAATAGGAAATAAAGTGAATCCCGTCTTTTCTCGGCTCTGTAAGGAGGTGTGGTAGGTCTGCCAATAGGGCTATTGATTCTTCTTCCTTTGTGTCTTGCCACTTGGTCAGGCTATTATTTACAGATTATCTGATGTTCATAGTAATTTTCTTTCAGCATTCAGGAATTTATAAATAGTTCACTACTTTGAAAAGTCTTCCTCTGGAAAGGCAAGAAATGTGGCAAGTTCACTTTCTGAACAGGCTTCACAAGTATGTCTTTAGTGCAGGACTGTGCATCTTCTAGCCTCTGATCTAAGGTAAACCACGTATTTGGAGATAAACTCTCTTTTAAGTATATGACACCTTTAATGGAGATTCTGTTTTGAGAGCAGAATATAACACTGAGTGTGTGTTCTTTGAAAATGTATGTGATGATAACATTGCTGGGATCATTTCCCATTATAGGCTTCTACATTATCTTGACAGCTGGATTTTTGTTCTGCGACCTTCAGCATGCTCACTGGGTAAGACTAATTCTAAGTCAATCTTAGTGATGTGGGTGTACAAATCCAAAAAAACCTCCAAACAAATAGGACATTTCTGTGATAGGTCAGTGATTTCCAAAATTAATAGTCTGGGCTGTACATTCTGGTAAAACTAGTTTAAATGGCAGGACTACAAACAGAGTTTGGGAGGAAGAGAACGCTGTGTTTTACAGGCAATTTTTGTAAGATACAACCATGACTCTGATAGGCTTGGTACTGCTTCAGCTGAGGAAACTGCCCCTACTGCTTTTCCATTGCCATTGGTAATAAAGCTTCTGGATTTATTACTTTTTTTTTTTTTTTTTTTTTTTAATACTAGTCAAAAGACAGATGAATGCAAGTCCTTCCTCTGAAGCTGTATTGTCTGTTTTTACCATAGAAGAGCTTGTATCTCTGAAAACCAAACAGCTATTGTGGCAGGATACCTTGTTGAATATACTATCAGATGTTGCCACTTTTCTTACCATAATAATCATAGCTACAGCTAGTGAACAACACCACTGAAGCAAGAGTTGATTGTTTTTCTAAATGTGACTATATAGCATTGCTTGTATTAGATGCAAACTTGTAGTGCTTCTTCTAGCCTGACCTGAATTTCTTGGGGATTTACAGATGTATTATATTAAGGTACCAGCCAGACTACATTAAAATGAAATACAAGTCTAGTTTTTTTTTGACAGGTGAAGTGCTTAACAGTTCTATTTTCTCGTCCTATCATTTGAAAGGATCGAAAGAAGCTTGATAGTCTGAAATTTAGCACTATGTCGCTTTGAGGATGAAGTCATCTGTTTTCATGTCACCTAAAACCAACTAATCTGTGACAAAACAAGAGAGAATAAGTCCAGGTTTTTTGTGCAGAACATACAGAAGGGAAGAAGAATTGTTGAAATGTTATTTGAATTTAAATGTGCTTAAGTAATTGATAGCTGTTTATCAATATAAATAAAACAAACAAAAAAAGAATTAATTTGCTCCAACACTTGCAGCAGCTGTCTAATTGTAGAAGAGGAGATGCATTTCTGGAGTAAAAGATAACAGCTTGAAAATGCTGTCTTGGCTAGCTTTGGCTTTAAGTAGCTAAAATGTTAAGCGCCTCCAAAGACAACCTTTGATGACCCATATGCTAATACTTTCTGGCCAGCATTACTCCTGATTACAAAGGAATCTAATAACCTTCCTTGGCAGAGATTGCCATCTTCTCATGTCACCAGTGATCTCTACCAGCAGTTCTGAGTGGGTAGGTTCATAAGCGTCCCATGCATATTTGCACCGTTCCGCAAAGATCTACCCTGCGTGGTTTCATTTGGAGTGTGTTTTTGTGAATATGACATTATTACTTGCCTCACCAAATTTCAAGGATGACGTAAGACTAAATACTGCAGTTGGTGAAGTGTTTTAATTTGTTCACTAGCAGTGACTTTTGTGTGACAGCTGCTCTAAGGGTTGTGGAAACAGATGCATAGACACATATGAGAATTTCTCTCTCTGTAGTCATATTTTAATCTTCTGGCAGGATTCATTCATGGTTTGTAGTTTGCTGTTCCTGCTATACACCTATAACCTCTTGTTAATATTCTTCTATCATTGTTGTTTTAAGAAAAGGCTTTTCTGAAATGTAGGCTACATTTATGTTTTTGTTATGCTGTGATATCCCTGTTAATACATTTGGGATCTACCTTCTCAAAAGTACGCATTCAAGAACTACTTTTTTGTGTGTAGCTAGCAGAACTGTGAATGTCAAAATTCCCAGAGGCAGCATCTAGTTTAAAAAAACAAAAACCCCACCTCCCCAAAACCAACAAAAGCTCCTTATTTGGGGAATTTAAACTAGTTATCTGCAAACATTTCCAGAGTATTTCTTCATCTGCCACAGCAATCCATATAAGATACATTACAGAAAAGGGAGCAGGCTAAAGAATTGAACTCAGAGTCTGATTTTGAAAGGTAAGAGGAACTCCCTGCTGAACTGGCTTGCCTGGTTTGTTTTTCAGAACATTTTCAATATGAAGAACATGTGAAGGCTAGGTCATGGTTTACGAGAAGTCACTTGATACTTTCTTTCCATGGAACACTTGAAAGGTTTTGCTGGAGTATCGCTTGCTCTGTGCACTTGAAGGTGTTTTCAAAGTTATTCTTTACGCCACAGCACAACGTTTATCTTGAGTGCTTCCAGTAGGTGACAAAGATGTTAATTTTGGGGGAATATTTTTTTCTGTGAAATTCATTTTTGAAGTAACATCAAAGAGACATTAAGGGGATCTGTATTAAATCTGGAGAGTTGTACAAATTGTTTACAGTCTCCTGATGAGTCTACTGGATATAATTTTTTGTGACCTAGAATCAAAGTCCATTTCTGTTTCTCAGCTAAGTTTCACACTTAATAAGTGCAGATTGACCAGCATTTGACATAAGTTACCATTTTCTTTAGCTTCATCTCCAAACTTAATTAAATGCAGGTGCAAGACTGAGTAATAACTTTAGCACTCTGTTCCCACACAACGAACCCGCATGTCACTCGTAAGACATTTGATGTCTGATGCGGTTTCCTGTCTGTTTGTGGGAAATGTTTTCCTTAGGAATTAGTGTCTTATGGAGAACCAGCTGAGCTCCAGTATCTGCCGCAGGTTGCAATCTGTTGTCCAGTACTAGAAATCTGATCTCTCTGCAAGTGCTGCTTCTGAGTAAATACTTTAAGTGCCAGATTCTTAAAGAGCAGAATTCATACCTAATTGGGCTATAATATGTTCTTTACTCTTTCCCTTTCATAATTTTCTAGCTGTTCCCCCATAATCTTCAATCTTTCAAATCTTACGGGGTTCCTCTTGCAATTCATTGGGAGTTCCTTGGATTAGTTTTGAAGAGCAAATTAAAGATCCTCAGAACAAATGAATGAAAGCTCAGATAGGTACTGAGTTTTTAAGTATGTGGAAAATAATTTAACCTACAGTGCTTTACATAATTTCATATGAACATTTCATATTTTTGATATATGAACGGGAAATCTTTGCCTAGTGTGTTTTGTCTTGGAAGCATGCGTATGGCAGGGAATTCTCTTAATATTTTTTCAATGAATTAGAAATGTTTCTAGTAAACCTGGCTACCCTTAATATACTTTTCACTAGACTAAAAAGGTTTATTTGTCCTATGTGAACTTTTGCCACATTCTCTGAGCCTGTTTCCAAGAATTGTTCGTTTTCATGCAAGGTAGAAAGAGATCTTGTAATTGCAGTTAATGAGTCTGGTTTTGGCTCCTGAATATAGAATTAGATGAAAGTCTTCATTTTAACTTCTTCACTACCTTTTACTTATTTTATATTTAACTGCCTGCTGTAGGCTTTTTGCATTTGAATGTAGAAAACAGAATCAGTGCATAGAAATACTTAAAAAAATAGTAATGCCTGAGCATTCGTTGCATTTTCCCCACCTTAAGTTTGAGACAAGAAATTCTTTACTAGCATTAAAATTCTTTTTGTTAGTATAGTAATACTTCAAATTGTTACACAGCACACTTTTTACTAGAAAGTCATAGTTTAGTATCTCTATCTTGGATGAACTTGCAGAATATATCTTGAAAGGAAACATAACATCAAGAGCTTCTTGTCTGTGAGAAAACAGATTTAGAGGTGAGATTTACCCCCCCTGTTTTTAACTGATTCTAGGAATGAAGACAACTGACCTTTTGGTCCAAACTGTGAATGCTGTATTCCTGGTTTTGACAAATTTTGCTAAATGTTGCAATATTTCACACTTTAGATGCGTGTACACACACACACACATATACATATATATACGTATAAATGGAATACATCTGTATATATGTGTATAACTGTATAATATGCCAAAACAGAACATGGAACTTATCACATTGAATAACTGTACCTTAATTTGCATGTTACATGCTGACAGTTGTCTAAATTGTGATCAAAATATCCTGTACCTTTGCAGCTGTTTGTCATTTCACAGCCTGCTCAAAATGGCTTAAATTTAGTCAGTCCAATCCCAGATGTTCTGTCTTTAACCAGTGGAGTAAGTAGATCTACTTCTGTTATCATGTCAGAAACTTTTAATTAAAAAAAAAAAAAAACAAAACAGAGTTTTTAAAATATTTCCAATTCTGCGTATAATGAGAATCGCTTTAAATATTCTGCATTGAAAATATGATCCAAATAATTGACTTGTAATTGAACAGCAGATCACTTTTTTCTACCTGCCGTGCTACCCAATTGTTCATGTTTTTATAATTATACAGATTACAGGAATAATTATGAATTACAGAAAAGTGCTTTATCATCTGTACTTGTATTGAGGGTTTATTACTTTGCTCAAGATCTGTAATAGTTGGTTCGTAAAGCGTTTTGTTTGACTTTCAGTGTATAATTATGTTAGTGCTTTCCCTTTGTTTTGTTAAATGCTTCGGTACTTTTAAACTTTTTGTAACTATATTTATTTTTTTGTAGAGACTGAGTACTTCCAAACTCCTATGCTCCTATTCCAAACTCTTAACAAAACTGTTATTGCATTATAGCCAAAACTGCAATTAAACACTTTTATTTGATGTTAATAAAAGGCGACCCCATTCTGTCGATATCCTGGTCGTTTGTGACAGGTAGAATGTATGCAGTCTAGGGAAGGGGCCAAACCAGTGTTTGTCTTCTACTTCAAGTTTACAAGCTTTTATACAAGTATAGCTTTGTTGTGTTCTAGACTTATTATTAAACCTTAAATTTTATTTAAAGTCATTAGCCCTTTACACGAATGTTTTGGCTGTGTTTGGTCATTTGTAGATTATTGCTTTTTTTTCTCATACACAGATCTAAAAAATTCTACTCAATAGATTTTCTTCTCTGGATGAAATAGTACTTATGCAACTGGATATTTTTCTTGTCCATCATAACTGTTTGCACAGTTTCGATAAATATAATCTGTTTTCCTGTTGGGTTTGTCAGTCCTTTTAATACTTTGAGAAGCTGAATTTTAAAAAGACAAAAATTTATTTATTTCTCCAAAGTAATTGTAGCTATATAACTTGTTGCTGGAAGAGTTACTGTAGTGTCTCCCACCAAAGAACACAGCCTGGATGTGCTGTGTTGTATTACACTACCCGTGAGTATGAAATGAAGGAGACTGTGGAATAGCTGGGACTTGATTTGAAGACAGTCCTGGAAGAGGGTAGAATAGCTTGAGAAGGTTGTGGTGATGAATTTCATACTGAAATATCTGAGGAGAAGGTTTGGCCATGGATCACTACCCCAGAACAGTTTTCAAACACTGCCTTTACCTAAAATTCTGTGGGTTCAGTAATGACTGTGGATGCAAAGTTGAACACTTACGGTAACGAATGATGTCTGTTAGCAGTCAGCTGCTTTTATGAAATCTTCCCTTGTCGTGTTTTTTTAACTAACCTGTTAGGTCTTGGATGAAATGATGTGATCGCACAGGTTTGGCGGTGTCACTTTCTCCTGTTAGGTGTTCAGTATCCATGAGAGGGCACTGTAGCATGTATTACAGATGTAGAGAAGAGATGCGTGGAGAGGCCAGGAGAAGCAGCGTGTCTTTAAAGACATAGCAGAAGATAAATCTGCTCAGTATCTTATACTATTAAATTCCAAAACCAAGGCAAGCTACTTTTATTTCTTTAGAAATATGAAGAAGTGTAAGTATGCAGAGACTTCACAGTAATTTAATACTAATACACATTATGCAATGATTAATAAAAGAAGATAATACAGGTTTGAAATATTGCCTGTTTTGTATTGCTGGACACTGGAATTATTTAGGCACATATATTTAACTAGTTTATCTTAACATGTCAAGATTAGGAGTGGTTTACATTTATTGGAATGAAAGTGAAACGAATGCATCAGATGCCGTTCCCCCTCTTTTTTTTTCCTAGCTCACTGACAGGCAGAATAAAATGGTGATTTTCACTTTTCCTTGTTCTTTCTGAATCCAGGCAAACAGTGTTAAAATGCAAAAACTAAAAGTCTGACACTGTAAGTTTAAATTATAGTAGCAGCTGCAGAACTAGTTTTTCTACATGGGCAAATTAAACCTAGTAACATGCCCCCAACCCCCGAGGGGCTGCCATAGCAGCACCAGGCACAAGCAATTTCCATACTGCGGAGCTTGAAAGAGTTCTGCTGAGGTGTAATTGAAGCCAGTACCAGGATTTTTTCCTGGTGATTTCCTATATCAGCTCTCCAGAGAGTATGTTAAAGTACTGAAGCTTAAAGGCTTCCATGTTTTCGAGAGCTGGGAGGCTATCTAACATCAGAGTGTTATTTGTGCACCAACCCAACTGTTTCAATTACGAATTTATCACTGGGGAGCAGTACTGGATTTTTAAAGTTTGAAGATAGATCTGAGCTCTTACTGTCTAAAAGAAAATTCACGATTCCACTAGGAAGATAGTGTAGATGCTGAATGGTTACAAGATTTAACCCTACTGTTTTGGGTAGCATTTATTAATATGCTTTTATAAATCCTATTAGAGCTGCAATATTACCCGTTCTGCTCTACACTGTAGTATGAAACTGAAATCTGTGGAAAAATACCGGAGATTGTGTTATTACTCCTATTAGTTTAATGTAATAAAATTAACTTATCCTTACCCTCAGACTCACAGTCCTTTAGCAGACTTAGTAAACTGTCATGAAAGCCCAAGAATCACATTATCATCTCTCTAGAGGTGAAATAGAATATCTGTGTTTGTAGTGCATACTGCCACTCTCGCTCTGTTCCACAACGCACCTAGACAGCCAGTTAATTTTCTGCGTGTGCTGATATTAATTTGGGCAGAGCAGGAAGTGTTTAAGGTAATTGTCTGAAAAATCTGAAATATTACGTTACTTCATATCAGTGTAATGGGATATTATTTTAGTATTTCTTTTTGTAAAATAGCTAATTTGTATTAACTGCGATTAGGAAATATATTCTTCTAGAGCTGTTTTTCTGACTCCAAGTACTACAAACTTTCAAAACTACCTCTTTTGAAGGCATCTAAAATATGCCAGTCAGAGGAGTTTCATGCATTGTTTCGAAACTGGAATTTTATAATCCCGTATGGAGTGATCAGGGCAAGATAGCTGCGTTTACACCTGGCACAGTGTGCGTCTCACAGCTGGGACCACCCCACCTTCCCCAGGCTGGGGGGGTGCCCAGAAGGGTGTGAGGCTGCTTCCAGGTTTCCCCTGCATGGGTGATTGGGGACCACGGTGGGAGCTGTTGGAGGAGCCCAGCGTAGGTAATGCCTGCCTTTCAGCGTAGGTATGCTCAGGGGTTTGTTCAGTCACATTCTTGTAGGTTTGAACTTCTTTTTGTTTCTTCTTTCTTAATTCTAGGTATAGTTTAGTGAGGGTTGGAGAGGTGAGTTTTCATTTATTTTGTGGGGTTTTTTGGTTTTGTTTCCTCCAAATAAACTCCCCATGTCAGTTTTCCTTTTGATTTCTGTGGACTGTTATTACATTGGGAATATGAAGGAACAGTTGATCGTGACAGGCTTGCTGTAAGAGCTGGATTTCCGTATAGCCTGCCATATAGCTCTGTTGAGGAGGGATACCCAAGAGGTCTTTTGTTAGTGCTGCTGCAGGGCTTTTTAAATTATAAGACAGTGTTCTCAGGAATGCTGATGAATTTCAGTGACAACTTCAGTAAATCAGACAAGATATTTTCAGCTGTTCTTTTAAATTTGATGCCTTATTCTTTGTGGGGTTTGGGCATACAAAGGACTCTCTTAACAGGGAAGATGTGACTGCAGTTCCACAACTCACAACATTAAAAAAAAAAATTTTGAAGACTTTGTATCTCTGCTTAATACTAAGAAAGTAGATTAGAATGGTTTACCAAGCTATCAATTCCAGCATGTCAGTAATTAAGAGAAGGGAAGTAGGATGAATTCTGCAATATGTCTCTCATACTCATCGTGGATCACTTTGTCTAGCGTGTCATCCAGAACTTCAGCTTCAGAGCAGCCTGTTGACAACAATTCATGTGTAGAGCCTTGTGGCTTAGCAGTACTTGCCAGAGAGGAAAAAAAAAAAGGTGAAGGATATTTTGTGTTTGTTTATTTTCATTTTAAGCATGAAGGGATTTAATGTCATAACTGCTTTATTCTGGTAAAAGAAAATGGAGTGAGTGCCTCTAATGGGATACTGGGAATTTATGGTATGGTGTTGAAACCAAGATCGTGACAAGCAGCACTTCACACCATGTCTGTGGAAGCAGTTATGTTTTCAAAAAGGATGTTATGCGGAAGGTCACATCTTTGCCTCCCATTAAGATTCTTGTACAATGCAGAATGTCATTTGTATTTTTAAAATTTGTATAAACTGTTGACTGTCCTTAGAGTGTGATGGCTGCTTTAAAAATTATTACTTCAGTTCCTATTTTAGAAACAATTTTGTCCATAGTTTCAGACTCCCTGAATCATACTACCCAGATATCAAATAGTTTATGTGTATACTTCCAGCTGGTTGAGCTGGAAATATTTCATAATACTATACAACAGGTTTATTTCACACAAACAATCTTGTTTACCTGTTACAGTCTGTTCTGTACGTCCTCGTTGCAGCTGACGGTTAGGAGATACTGGTAAAATAATTTCCTGGATTCAGTATCATATCCAGTCAGTTATGCTACATAATGAAATCACTGATTTCCCCCAGTTAAATGGCTTCATGAAAATTTTGATGAAAATTAAACAAAAAAACCCGTGGGGATGAAATCATATCTCCATTAACCAAAATTTCACTTTAGTTATACAAGTTTGAGTTCCTACACCCATGTCTAGGCTGGATAAGTATGTTATTTTTACAAATGCCAGCTAAACCCCTTTGTTCTTATTGGTTTTGGGGGAGATATATAAATTCTTTGCATCTTTGAAAAATAGGCTAGTTTGATTTCTAGACCTTGAATGTTAACACCAAATTCTGACCAATTTAGAGTATCTGGCAGAGGCTTTGATTCAGTGGGTAAGTTTCTTGCTGTCAGAAGGCTGTGGAGAGCTTTCAGTTCCTAAGTCCGAATTCAGGAGATACTTTCCAACTATGGTGTAATTTAGACCTACTCACTTATACCACAGATATTGGATATATAATGGACTCTATATTACTGGAAAATTAAATGTAGCATGGAATTATTCTTTTATCCACCTTATTCACCCTTTCCTGTCTTATATGAACCTCATAATTTCTACTTTAATGTACTGCAATATATTTATGTGTGGTAACAGTTCTATTTTTACGTTAGATACATAGATTCTATATTTAGAGAAGTCTTTCAGGGTGCCTACTGCACATCTACAGTTTATGTACAGTAAAACAGTTTTTCTGAGATAACCATTTAATTGAGCTTAGGAATTTCTTAGTACAACTGACAAATATACGCACCTTTCCCTTCCTTTATATTCTAGCAAAATGATTGAGAAAATATTTTCCCACAAAAATGTTATAAAATAATTTGTTACGGGTTTTCCCATCTTTCCTTCGTCAAATTGTTTGATTTCTTAAATGTGAGGAATAATTACATGCTTATACTAAGTATCAAAAGCCCTTTTTATTCAAGTGAAATAAATTTCCTTTTCACTTCTGCTAGAAAGTGGAAGGAAGTTAAGTTGACAGTGGTCACCATGTACTCTGATTTTACCTCTAGTTCTGTATCATGATTTATGAGATTAACTGTTGATTCAGCACGATTATAGAGTGCTGTAGGTCTTTCTTGAATTTGGCTATTCCTCTATATGCCAAGACAGTTTCATTTTCTGTTTGATCCAGTTACAGGCTATTGGATATTGTAAGATCTCTAGTTCAGTATTCTGTTAATTGTAACTATTGTCTGCTTTTTGCTCTGCCACCTGATTTTATTCTGCATCCTTTGCAATGGTACTGTTGTACTCCTGTTCTTCTGTGATGTATGATGTGCTGGGGTGCTTATCCAAGATCACTGTTATTCATTAGCTTTAGCACAACACCACTCTTTTCTTTTAAAAAAAAAAAAAAAGAGAAAGAAGGAAAGAAAACAACTTCAACAATTGAAAACGAGGTGAAATGGATTTTCAACAGAAATATTCTACCTCTGTCAACATATTTGAGGGTATTTTTCCTAGGTGTTCCTAGGCTCTGCATTAGCGCAGATGGTCCTGCAGAGCCCTGGGATTTAGCGGCAACAGCAAGTTGAAACTGCTGTATGGGCTGGCAGAAGTGATGCCATGAGACTGCCAGTGAAGTGCAGTGTACTGTGAGTTCGGAGGTCCTGCCATCACCCAGTGGCGAGTCCAACAGCTGAAGTGATGCAAAGGACAAAAGCATTACATCTCCTTGCCGTGAGAGGGTAGCTGAATTGACTTAGGTATGTTCCCAGCAGTTCACTCTTTAAAGAAAACTTCAGAGAGTGAACATAACATCCCCAAAACCTCAAGCAAACCTGGATACAGGAGAAAACTTCTTTGTTAACTGCATTTTTTTTTTGAGAGGATAAAACCAAAATATTCCTTAACTGATTTTCAAGGATATAATTGCTGGTGTATTTTTTTTTTTTATACTTGGTTCTTTCTGATTTCTTTGAATCTGTTTCATGGTCTTTGCATTAACATTTGCCAAGTAGAATACAGCTAGGAAGGACTGTTGTAATCAAATATCTGATAAATAAGAATCATTTAGGGAGGAACAAAATCCTAAATTCTTATCTGTAGGCAGAAAATATTCATCCCCTTTAATCTGGCGATAAGGGAATCTACTCTTGAATGGGAAGGCTAATACCCTAAAAGAGGGTATCTCAGTGTTTGCTTCTCTTATTGGCTTGAATGGATGATTATGAATAATCTGTATTTTTTTTCTGTTTGATTGCTATATGTAAGATTCTTAGTTTGAAGCCTGCTTTTATTGCTTATAATGACATGTCAGAGTGTAACTAGCTCTCCACTTAACTGTAATACCAGAAATAATGATCAGCTTAAGTCAGACATAAATTCTGTGAAGTCTAATTTTACATTTGGTTCTAGTGTTTCTTTTTAACTCAATGTATGCCTGTCCATAAACACTAATTTCAGCTTACTAATGATGTAAAAAACTATGGAGTCAACCAATAAACACAGGGAGTTAATCGATATAAAACCATAACAGTTGATCTGTTCTAAAAATATCTCCAAAGTTATCACTTATTTATACCTAAATTTGCATTATTTTTTTTTTTTTTCTGAGCTAGCATTAAAGCAGAGAAAAGGGTAACTTACAATCAGTGTTGCAACAGTAGTAATAGCTCAGTTTTACAATGAGTCTCAGTGTAAAAAAGGTACATAGTTTTGGTCAAAAGAACCAAATGCGAGTGTATGCAGGATGGGTAGGAAGCAAGCTAATACAGGCATTCTCCAGAGTGGCTTATGCTGTCGTTGTAGCAAGAAGTACTTGGCACTGTTTAAAGCTCTGAGTGTTTCTTGGGCTTTGATGTGCTGTAAAATAATAGATTTGTAACATGTACGGGCTCCTAGGTCGAACTTAGAAGTTCATAAAAGCAAGCTGCTGACAACTGGTACCTTGTGCTTGTGCCTCATTGGCATGCATTGTATGACCCTAACTCTTAATTTCATGAGCCCGTGTTTTGTTTTGTTCTTTTTTTCCACAGGGCCTTTGCCTCGTTCAGTGCATTAGGATAAATGGTGCTCAGATTTAAAAAGGAACTAAAAAACTCTTACTATTTTTTGCCCTTTTTACATGACAGTATTTTAAAATTAACATGCTTAGCAATATAGATCAGACATTTTTAAAGTCCAAACTTAATGACAATATCAAGATCAAAGCACATCTAGTTTTTACTTTTAACTGATTCCAACATGTATCATAATATATTTTGCTGCATCTGGGAGCTTACAGTAAAAATGAAGAAATTATGAATTATGGGCTCAGTTTATTGCATTTGCTTCTGAAAGACAAATTGCATTTCACTGTGGTCAATTCGCAGTGTAAAAATATTAAGTGGATCTTCGATGCAATGATTTTTCAGCTATTATGACGACAAAACTATTTGAGTGTTAACTCAGACCCAGATCTAGCTTAGAAATTAAAGATGTCATGAGGAAGCCATAACAGGCTTGACTGGGCACCAAATACCCTTCTGTTGATTTCTGTAAGCCTTGTTGCAATTTCTGCTTGCAGTTGATAAGGCAAGAGGTAATTGATGGGTGATTTTTCTTGAAGAGCAGATGGAAGGCACCAGCAGTAATCAGAACGAGTTGAGCAGAGAACATTTACATGCTTATAGTACCTTGTACTGCATTTCTGTGTGGCTGTAGAGGTGGTCATAAGACCCAAAAGTTTCGACAGCTTATTCTGTCCCACATGTTTACAGTGAAGAAGCCACAGGAAGCTGCTGAGAGCAGCTGCTCTTCCATGGAGAGCTGGGGACACCTGAGGAGGCTCCAGGCAAATTTGTGTTCATTACTGGTCTCTACTGACCTCCTAGTTTGGATGCTACTTTTGGTCTACCCTCCTGCATTGACTGGCTTCAATCTCCCGTGCTATTAATAGGACACAGCCCTCTATTAGTAAACTGCTATAATCCTAAAGAAGAGGTGGCATGTAGCGGGGCATAAAGTACATCTTATTTTGGAGTTGTTAACCTCTCCTTCGTTTCTGTTCCCCACTGTCCTCCTCTGTCTTGTATTCCTGCATTTTCATTAAAGCATGACACTTCTGCTTTGTGATGCAGAAATAAGAGAAACAGGCAGAAAGGGGATCAAAAATGTTAAAATCCAATGCAAAATAGTTGAGGGGTTTTAAAAAATAAATCTGAAGAATTTTGCAATGAAATTAATGTTTATGTTATTTCCCATGGGTTACATTTTCCACTTGGTAAGGAACATGAAAAATAAATGTAATTTGTAGAATTAGACTGGCAGTAGTACCGTATAATAGACTGCACTTCAGGCCTGACTATTCATGTGTCTGTAAGGTTGTTATCATTTGGAGCTTAAGGGTTAAAATTGTAGTTTCATAACCAGCTATCTGATAACAGCTTAGCATGTGAACAACAGGAGCCCAAAAATCTGGATGATTGATTTAGTACCTGATCACATTACATTTGTTACAACTTTCCTAAAAAATAAATTCCACGCTGGCAAGAGGTGCCAGACTGACAGCTCTGGAATCTTATTTATCTACCGAAAGAGAACATTTCTGACAGCAGGAGTTTGAAATCTCTCTTACTGCCCCAAAACTCAGCCTAGTAGGATTCAGTGCAGAATATAAGGATGCAATTTTGCCCTCAAACCATTTAAGACTTGGTTTCTCTGCAGAGGTTAGCAAGCTTTTGCACTGCATAAGGAAGGCGCATCTCCATGAAGGGTGTTGAAGTCGTGTGATGGAAGAGCCCCAGATTGCTATTGTGCACATGGTTGCTGACTGTGGAGCAGGGTAAGAGACCATCCAGAAGCCTCGCCTGCATCCCAACCCATGCTGCCTTCCCCAGTCCATGCGGAAATGAACCATTCAGCTTCTCGTTTGCAGAGGGATTCTCCATGCAGTATCATCAGGCTTTGGGAAGGGTGGGGGAGAACGGGTGGGAACAGAATAAAGGAGTGGCCGATCCTTTTGCTGCACACACTGACACTCTTGTGCTTTTAGTAGTGTAGAGAGGAGGGCAAAATCCTGTAGATGGCTCACTGCAATCTGTGCTGGACTTGCCTTAATTTTAAGAATAAACATTTGTATTCTTATGTGTAGGTGTGAGAGAGTGTGTGTAACCTCTTTCTTAAGCTAGTATATTTTTAACATCATAGTTTCTTTAATGACAGAAAACCGTTAGCAATTTTGGCCTAGAATCTTTGGCTTGTTTTTATGTCTTCTAGTGGTTTACTTCAGGATTATAATTTTCACTCAGACTCGTGAACTTCAGTTTTGTGTACGTCTTGTTCGCTATACTTTCATCCTGAAGAGCATGACAGCCTCTGAGTGTGGTATGCTGTAAATATGAATTGCGGCGGTGCAGTCTTTGATATAGGTGGCTCCTGATCCATCAGCACTATTGTAGATGAAGATTGTTTTCAAAGAGTGCTGAGAGATTGTCTTGACTTGATGGGTGCCCGTGGAGCGCCCGGGAGTTGTGCTTTGAGCAGCCTGTGCCTCTGCATAGCCTGCTGCTGTACTTTTGGAGTTGAGCAGTGGCTTTGAGTTTTATATCCCATCCAAGCAGGATAATACAGAAAAGTGAAGGAAGGAAATAACATTTCCATCAGTGATTTTATCTGAGCAGCTAAAGTTAGAAAGCAGTTCAGAAGAGCCTTTAAGATTATACTTTTAACTGTGAATGACTGAGATGTACAGATAATGTGGACTTCAGATAAAGCTCAGATGGACTGAAATGTATTTAGTTCTGTGATAGTACTAGAGGAAATTGGTGGAAAATACTGTTTAGAACAGGATTAGATAAGACTCTGGAAAAGATATTAAAGCACTAATCTTAAATTGGCAGAATGGAATAGATGGCTACTGCTGATAAGTTATTATTTATTGGATCTACATATCTAATATGTGAAGAAAGTTTTATAAAAGTTAATTTTGCATTTTCTCAGTTGGATTTTAAATGAATGCTAGTTTCTACTGGAATAGGGTCTCATCAAGCACCTCATCCCAGCATCCTTGGCATTTCAAACTGAGCTTTAGTAGCACTGCAGTAATGCCCAAGGTTGTCTGTATTAAAAACTTGGTGTTTGGGGGAATGGCGAAGAACCAGCAGATTTAAATCAGAAATTAGTTTTGTAATTTGGCTCCAATCAAGAAGAAATAATCCTTTTTTTGTTTTTCTGAACTGCTGGCTTTTCTATAAAGGCCGTCTGTTTCTCCCAGAGCTATAGCAACTTCAAAGGGTTTGTCAGCATTAGCACAGCTTGGGTAGAAACAGCCAACAGGATGTGGAATATTTGTACAGCCTTTCTAATTCCACAAGGGACTAAACACATTTGCTGTTTTATATGCAAATACAAGAGATGATGATATAAAATTAAAAGAAAGAATAACACAAAATACATTCTTCATGTGTTTTGCACTGAATATGTCAAAGCATTGCTAGTCATAATTGAATGTAAGTGCAAGATTATTAGTTAAATTCGAAGTTGAATGGAAGCCAATCAGACTATCTGGTTTTTTCAACATTTTTTGGTAGTTGTTTTTAGTCTTATGTCATAATGCAGCATGCTGTATTGTCATAATGTAATACAGAGATTGTTAAAGATGAGTATTGGTTGTAACGTATTAGAATTCTATATACATAAATTTCAGGTTGAAATTTGTCTTGTTCAATGTCTTCCTGAGGAAGAATTTGAGAGCAATTCTGGGAACAAACCAGCAGAGAAAAAGAACTGTTGAGACTTTAATGCCTCCATGGTAGGAGCATCTGGGAGTAGAAAAGTAAATTTTTCAGAGAAAGTGTCCTTGCTGAGGACAAGCAATCTGAAGTGGTTCAATGAATAGTTTTTTCATCATATTCCACTGTTAAATTGGAACAATTCTCCCTCACTGTTAAAATGGTACAACTCTCATCACAGCACTACCTCTTGAAGTTTCACTTTGCTATATGCAACTCTGCTTTTTGGTGGATTCTGCAAATACTTGGGAAATTCTATGGGGAAAAAAATCAGTGCAAGCATAATGGCAGTGGAGAGTACCTCGAACTACCAGCATAATCTTTAGAAAGCAAAGAAATGGCAGTTACTTTGGGGTGGTACTGATTTGCCTGCTCACTTTTCTACCCTTGTGCCAAGGGTTTATCTGCTAGTTTTAATGTATTTGAAGAGGAACTCACTGCTCCAGGTAAAGGGAATTGAAACTGCGAGCATCACTAGATACTCAGGCTGTTTACATTGGAGAAGGCTGTTGCATTGGAGAAGCTTGGACATCGCCATTTTGCTTAGAGAAGGAAATCTGAGCTCCACATGAAAGTGGAACAGTAATAAGCAAAATGGTGTTCAGAAAACACTGTAATTTTTCTCTCCCTCTTTCAGAAATAGGGGAGGAAAATTTAATTTGTATAGCATGAGGTCAAGAGTAAGATTATTCAGTATCTGAACAAAAAAACCCGATGTAGTCTTAACAGTTACTTAAATAGGTTTTTGAAAGGGAGAATACCATAGCAAGAATTTATATATATTCTTTTACTGAATTCTGCTAAAGCTCATTATAACTGGCATCCTTCTCAAATTTATGAACAGAACAAAAAAGGAATCACTTTTCCAAAGCAAAAAAGGGAAACTGATTGCCTTTTTTTTTTTTCCAGCCATTTTTAAGGGGATGCCTTGACTGTGCAAAAATCTGTCATTTGTACCAAGTAAATGTTTGAGTGCTAAGTAATTTCGTTTCTGGCCAGTGTTGTTCAATATTGTTCCATTATACTTAGGAGTGTTTTGTGTGATATATCCCTAAATAACAATTTCTCTATTTGTTGAGCATGTTTTTGGTTTTTGTGTGAGAGAGATCTGATTCAGCACATTAACTACTTTGTTGGGATTATCTGATGTAGTGCATCTGAGCTCTTTGCAATCCATAAATATTCAAACTCGCAGCATGCGAGTGAGGCAGGAAAGTGGTATCTCCTCGTTTTTACAGGTAGGGGAATGAGGCACAAAGAAATTCAGAACTAGCTCCTCAAAGGGGTTCCACTACCCAGATCCATTGATTTCACAAGGAGATAGGCACTTAAATATCTTTCTGAAACTGGCCAGCTGGCTTCCTGAGGAACTCACAAGAGGTCCATGGTAGACTACTGTTACAAACCTCAGTCTTCTAAATCTTTACCTGTTTCCCTGACTGCTGTCTTGCCTTTCTTCTGGGGAAGTTTTAATGTTTTTCTTTTGTCATATCTTTCTCAGAGACAGAGACAAAAGGAAAGCTTTAGTGGTATCTCTAGCACAAGTAGTTTAGGGGGGGGATATGGGGGGAGCAGGGGGAAAGAAGCTCTTTCACATTCCTCTTTTAAGTTTATTTTAATTCTGACACAGTAATCAAACTGATAGTTTTCTGCTAAATTGTATGGCTGAATACTGCAGACCCATCTTTAGCAGAGTTCATTTGACTTAAGCGACAGGGCAGTGCTTTGCCAGTGGTTAATATACTTAGTATTTCTGTGACCATGAAGCAATCTTCTATAAATATGTTACAGCAGTTGTACACGGCTGTCTGAAGAAGTCTGTCTACAAAGATTTATTTGCAAATGTCCTTTTACCCTTTTTTTAACAAGCAGCTTTCAAAGGCTGTTTATATTTTTGGCAGAGCTGTGAGCTTTCTTTCAAGGCTACTCACATTTCAGAGAACAGGTGACTTGCATACTTTTTGTTTATAAATTACAAGTCAACTACACTGTCAGTCCAATATATATTTAAAGCAATCATATTTGACCATATTGCTAACAATTTCCAATTCTTTTTAAAATGCTTTGAATTTCTGGTTGGTGTTTATGGGGTTTTTTATTTGTTTGTTTTGGGTGGATTTTTTTTTTCTGCTTGGAGACCTCAGGAGTAATCTTAATATGTTTAAAATGTTGTTTTCGAACAAAACTTCTCTCTTCTGACACTCTTTTGTTGTATTTCATATGTATTCTTTGAACGGGATAATTCTCCCATATTTGCTTAAAATAATGATAGCTAATTATTCCCTGTTACTAAAGGAGAACGCTCAAAGACTGCTAGCAAACAGTACATGCAGGAACACACAGGAAATCACAAACCCTGTTATCAGTGCAAGAAAATGAACTCCTCATCTCTTGGCTGATTGAACACTGTAGAACCGATTATTTTAGGATTGTTTTTTGTTTGTTTTAAATTCTGAATTAGTTGTATAGAAACTTTTGGGAAGCAGAGTAATGATCTGCACTGTTTTGTGGCTCAGTGAAGGAAATAACTTGTCTTGTGGTGCCCATGGCTTAATTCCCTGTTGGAATCATCTGCTTGACTTTGTTGAAGTTATGCCAGTGGATAATTTGGCCCCTGGTATTCCAGGAAACAGAAAAATGGATGCTGAAATCTGTTAGTATCACTGGACTGTAACCAAATATCCCTTACTATGGGGGTGGGGGACAACAACATTTTTTTTAAGGAGTGATGTGTCTAGCTCCAAGGTCAGGCAAACTGTGTATTTTAATATTTTGTGTACCAGTCAAAACTTACTGCATAAAAGAATTAAGGTTATTTGAGCATGGTGTCATTTCTATAACAACATTTCTATGTTAGAAATCAGAAAGCTGAACAACACAATTAAACAGAAATAAAAGAGAAGGTGCTAACACTAGAGCAAACTCGAAAAATGACACTTCGTACAGTCACCTGAGAATTCAGATGCTTGCTGCAGGCTCCTCCAGCTCCAGAACTCTTGCTTTCCCCTTTTGTTGTTCACCGTACATTAGTTTTCTTCCTTGCTCAGCCACTGACCTCTCTCAGATGGTATCGGCTCCTTTCCATACTGTGATTAACTGCACCGCTTTTGATCTGATTACACACAAGTCACGTTCTACCCAGGAAATGTGGCAAGGTCTGTGGGGAAAATGCCATCTCTGTGCATGGCATGGGTGTCCAGGAGAAAGCCCTCTGCAGTCCCTTCCTCTTTCCAGTTATTGGGAACCCTGGGCCTGGTGTGGTGGGATTCCTCATCTCCGTTAACCTTTGTTGCTATGGTAGCAACAGAAGCCAAAATAGGCAGGAGCAGTCCAGTAGCCCTGGCGGTTTCTTCTCTGGATGGCAGTGATCCTTCTCGGCAGATGCCTCTGCCCAAGAGGTTTCAGTCAACTCGCAAGCTTGTTTTATAGCTCTTCTCCCTTTCTACAGTTTCAGAGGATGAGAGGCAGTGAGAACACAAACTGCATTTGAGAGTGTCACAAGGGCATAGGGTGCTCTTGCCATGTAGCAGCATTCAGGAATGCTTAAAGCAGAAACACACATCAGTTCTGTGTATGCTAATACTAGCTGTGGTATGATCATGAGAAATCAGTGTCACAGAGATCCCCAGACTCTCAGTTTGTTCAGAATTGCTTTTGTTTCCTGTTCAGAGCTAGAGTACCTTATATCATGAAGATAATAATTGTTATCCTGCTATTTATACCACAGCTGAGATACCAATGCCTAATGGAAAACAGCATGCTGGCAGCACTAGATTTTAAGATTACTGTAATGGAAGTTATTGATGCCTTCAGAAACTTGCTAGGGAAAAACCAGAATTCTTTCTATCAAGAAAATTTTTCATTTGTATCCTATCAAAATACCCAAAATAGCATCAGCATTTTCAGTATTCAAGTTTAGACTATGTGTAGCAAACATATTGATGAGTGTGTTAATAATATATAAAAAGTCCCTAAGTAGCCACTGACAATGTACAACATAATGGTTTGGGCATTTTATAATTGCATTTCTCAATAGCACAGAAATGCATATGGTAGAAAGGAATGGCTCTCAAGGGCTTTATACAGAGAAGCATGAATAAGCTGTGTTTTTAAAAGTGTGCAAATAGCATATGGCCTGAAAAGATAAACCACAGTGATGGAAAAAGTAATTTTCAAATATCTCTGGGCACTGTCTGCTCACAATAAATAAATAAATGCATCAAACTGGTTAATAGATAACAAATCCTAGTGCTGGTAGACAAATCCAAGTGTCACCAAATTCTGCTTAGAACTTTGTTTTTGCATGAGCGGGTTGGAGAGTTACTCATAGATACCTGCATGAACAGGTTTAGAGCAAATCAGTCAGGCTGATGTTTTGTTCTATACCCCAAGCACGAATGCACCTGGTTCCTTCTGTGCATTAACCTTGGAATATGCTGTTAAAGTCCATTTGCAAGTGCTTTGCCTTTGTCTCATTACGATTGCATCCAATACTTGATTGGTGAGCAAGTGCAAAACAGGGTGTGACGTCCCTTCTGACATCATAAGCAAATCTTGCTTTTCTTGCATCCATGTACCCTCGTAGGATTATGGGGCTCCTCACATTATCTTGAGTCTGTAACCTATCTCCTATTTTTTTGCTGCTGTATGTCACATCTTTACCTGTCTGTTAGGTCAGTCATTTAGACTGTCAGTTCCTTGAAGCATGCACCACCATATTTTGTTGCGTGTGTATATGTTTTTAGTGCAAAAGCACCTTGACCCAGCTCTGATCTGTAGTCTAGGTAGCTATTATGCAAATTTTAGCCTTTAATATCCTTGAAGAATTGCTTTTCAGTAATACTGATTGGCAGCTGTTATCTGTGATATAGTAGGTTTGCATCCTGAGAAAAGGAGGAGAGTAACACTTGAGACAAATCCTTGAAAGAGACCTTTTGATTTGTGGAATACATACAAACAGCAAATCCAGCATATTGCTGAAATGCAGAATTAAACATATGCAACTCCTTTGGATGACTTGCCATCCCTGTCGTGCTGTTTGCTTGGCCGGGGCTGGAGTTCTGAAGTGCTCTGAAATTTGTGTGGTTATTGTTATAGCCCTTATTTTAGCCCGTAGTGTATTTACATCTTAAATGGAAGTAAAATTTTGTTAAAGTTTTGGTGAAGAGATGTCAAAATCTAGAGGGAAGGATCTAAATTTAACTGGAGCCTAAATATCTCTTGATTCACTCAGTGTACTTCAAATCCTATAAAAGTATGTTTTCCCCTTGTACTTACTAGGGTCATCATGCACTGGCCTGTGCTGAGCTCTGTTACACCACTGCGCAGCTTTACAGTTCAATTTTTTTTTTTCAAAGCTTACATGCTGTACGACTGAGCTGTTGAAAAGAACAAAAGTGTTCTGAAACTGTTCAGGAGGTGAATCCAGACTGTGCCACTTTCCAGTGACTGCTTAGTTCAGCACAGTGTTTAACTCAGCCTCCAAGAGTTCCCCTGAGCCTCAAATCAGCATCAAACTGAAAAGCAGCATGGTCAGGATAGCACACTATGTTTCCCACAGCTTCAGAACACTTATTTTCTTTTCAACTTATCCTCCAAGCAATTGAGTCTCTAAATTGGCATCACACTAGGTGACATGCTTAGGAGGGTACATCACTAATAGCATTAAATTGCTGATTTCTCTTAAAGAAATACAAAATAAAAAGGAACCAGACAAAAATACCAAAGTTTTCTGACGTTAATGGAGCCTATAGATGAGAAGTGTGGAAATAACTGCTTGTACAATCATTATCAGCTTTGGCTTTCTTTCAAATACCACACTTCTTTGGAAGCAGTTAGAGCTTGCAGCTTCTTGAGAAATTGTTTCTATTTTGTGGAAGCAAAAGGATGGAAACGATCCAGTTGAAAACCATTTAATGCAGTACTCCTGAACAGTGCCATGAGATTCAGTTTCAGCCCCTCTCATGGCTGTAGTTTCTCACAGAGACCTTAGTCCAGCAGCAGAGGGTGGACACAAGATCTTCTTTCAGAATTGTTACATGCAGAGACTGTCCTGGTCTAGACCTCAGGGATCCTATTTCCTTTTCTCTTATAGAAGTGTGCAGTAGTTTAAGATTAGGATGTGATACTTTCTTTTGGCTTAACCTCAAACCCGTATGTTTACCTCCGTTTCACCCACAGGGTCTTATTTCCCAGTTCTCTTTGCTGTTCTTATCTTCCCATAGGAAACAGATTGAGGATTGGTTTTAGCTACACTTCAGGTATGACAAGGATAATCTGGCACTGAAAGCTGAAATGAGGAGCTTTCTTTTTATAAGACTGTTTTGCAGTCAGAGTGTTAGAAGAGGAATTATAACTCACTGGAGATAGATTAAACTTGCTTGAGATAGTGTTCTTTGAAAAGAAAATTTGTCTGAAAGACGGAATACAAGAAAATTTGTTTAAATAACTTAGAAACAATGGTGACTTAATAGTGATTAAAATAAATATTTCTGAAACAATTTTTTTTCCCATTAGTTTTAGTGGGCTTTTGAAAAGCATCCACGTGAATTAGGACCTCAGAAATTCTGGGTTCTCCTACACATTTGTTCCTCATACATCTGAATCTCAACTCTTAAGAATACTCCTACTAAAACAGATATAAAATATATTTATATGTGGTCATTGTGTACTTCTGTATTATTTTTGTCATTTTTTGGATACTTGCCAATATCTTATTGAGAATTACAGTACTACAGGCCTATCTGTTCCAGCCTCCCATTGTGTTCCTCTATTAGATGTACATGTTTTTCAGTACAGTAAAATCTTTCTGACTTTTATTTTGCTATTTTACAGATGTGATAATTTCCACTAGTTGCAACACTCATGCAACAGTTTTGGTTGAAGTCCCTTGAGTTTCAAAATACAAGTAGCATTGTGGGGAAGTAGCAGTTTCATGGGGAAGCCCCCACAAAAAGACTAAAATAATCCCATCTGACCTTTGCAACCTGAAAATCTATTACTTTTATGCTAATGTATGTGTATCTGAATCATCATTAAAACCAAACTAAAGCTGTCAAAATGAATCATCCAAATTATGTTTTAGTATCCTTTCCTTGATTTCAGGGGTTTTTTTGGGTGATATCTTTCATGGTTTTGAAAAATGGTTGTACAAAGGGTTTTGTAATGGTATGAGTTGATAGGATTCTGCAGCATTTTCCTACTATTCCTCTTTTTTTTTCCTAACACTCCTCTTTTTGTCAGTTACTTTGCTTATTTGTCTGCTGTCACGGTAAAGGTACTCCTTGTATTTTGAAACACAACAGAAGATGCCCTGTGTGCAGACAGCTGCTTGCACTTTTGTAAACTCGATTGCAAGCATTTCACACTGTTTTTTCCTGCTGTGTCCATTGCTGGCAATGAATTCAGTGCTGAGATAATCCAACTTCAATTGCCAAAGTGCTTAATTTTATCTGGTATCCTAATTTTTAGTGTGTTTATCACAACCATGCCAAGAAATGGATGTGACAGCACTTGTTTTGTCCAAATAATAAAAAGAGTCCATAAACATTTTTATATAAATAAAAATATATGAACATATTTTTATATAAACGTAAATAGAACTTTAAAAGAGAAGATGAATTGTGCGAGCGAAAAAGATTCTTAATGTATGGTAGTTATTTTGTTAATGATTTTGTACAGGAATATAGGAGTTGCTTTGGTACATGGGACTGAAGTATTCTTTGTCTGAATGAAAACAAATGCATAGGAAAATGTAGCAAGCGTATATACTCTTCCATCCTCTAACACTTTGCAGCTCAGGGACTGTCGGAGCCAGAGGTGGTTTCTGTGTGTTTAGCACCTTTCAGAGGATTATTTTTTTTCCTGTTAGTATGTTCAGTCTCCGTTTTAACCCATGTAATCCTTAAGCATCCACCACATTTCTAGGCCAGGAATTTCAACAGTTTAACTGCACATTGTATGGGGAACCATTTTCTTTCATTCAGTCTTGTTGCTTGCTTCCTTTGAAATGTCCTAACACTTGTGTTGGAAGAAGCAGTGAACAGTCAGACTTCTAGCACACTATTTTAGGAAGGACAAGCTTTCCTCATACTGTATCATAAATTGCACCTTGGATACTTGGGATGGCAAGAGAGCTAAATATCCTAATCCTTTATAATTATAGATGTCCTTGTAATATCTCTATGAATTAGGGTGCTGTTAAGTAGAAGCACAGAGAGGCTGTGTCTCAGCTTTTAAGATGCCTGGAGATACAGATGATAATGCAATAAGACTTCCAAAAGCACACAATTGTCTAATTCTATTATCTTCTCGTTTTGGTTTTCTAAATACTGTCTGCCTTAATTAGCCATAAAGTATCTTGCTGCAAGTTGAACAGGTAATCCATACTACGGCAGAAAGTGAATACCTACCTCTAGGATGTTAGAGTAGCATCCACAATAGTGGATCATCCTCTGTCTTGGATATAGAAACAGGTTTTTGTTGACTTCTATGGGAACAACATGGATCTAATTCCAGCTGGAAACAGAGTCCTGCATTTGTAGCCCTCAGGACTGCTTTCTCAAGGTACCTCCAGCATATCTAAAGCAACATCTGTACCCCGCAATAGATAAGGAGCACTCAGACACAATACTTCATTGCACTTCTCTGTGCTCTTCCTCATGTGAACCGTGACTCACTATGCAGTCCCACGTAAGACGTCCTGCTGGCCACTGTGAGCATGAAATAGCAAGAGGAGCAGCTGGAGGTGCCCAGGCGCTCTTGGCAGGGGAGGGAGGAACACGCAGCATGTGTGCTGGGGAAAGTACGTTGGCATTACTGCAGGGCCAGGGCATCACCTCATGTCAGGGACAACAGACTGCCTATTCCTTGCTAGTTGTTTAGTGCAATGCAGTTAGGCAGGGAGCAATAACAGTTGGGGAACAGCAACGGGCCACAGTGCTCCTGAGACAGTCATCCTTTTCACACTTCAAATCCCCACAAACGCACAGTAGAGAGTGTCTGTGCGTATGTCATTTTCCTTCTGTCCCTGATAGGTGACGAAGCTGATGTTGCTATAGTTTGATGCATCCAATTATTATAAGATTCTGTAATAAAAGGGCTGTTTCCTGGTATAAGCCTGTGGCATCAAATAAAATAATACCAGGGTGAGTCAGATCTAAGCTGTTGTAATCAAACAAAAAACTTCTGTGCTTAAGTTTAAGTAAGATTCAATCTGGTATATATTTTGCAGTCCCTGTGAGTTTGTTTTATAATGACAATTCTGTCAGTCCTTTGAAGAGTTTCCTTAAGAATCTGTCCAATTCTTATAATGGTGATAACATTTTATTGATTTAAATGAAAACCAGAAAAATCTAACCCTGCATATTAGAGTGAGGCTAAAGATATCCTCTTTCTAATAGATAAAATGCTAATATCTAATTGATATTCTTTTAATCTGAACCGCATTCTATGTATAGCTCATCTCTTCCACTAGTTCTATAGGGACATTTCATTTTTTAAAATACTTTTAAAATGTCCAGGTATCTGTCCTAGTTCTTAGGTAATCTGATCATTAAACATAATTATATGCTTGTAGACCTTTTTTCATAAGTTCACAAGGACTTAGACTCCTAAGTTACTTATGAGGCACAGAAAATACAATCATTATACATTCAGATCTCTCTATTCAAAATCATGTTTAAGTAGAAGCAACAGTAACTGCTGTAGTTAACATTGTATGATATTTTAGTTGTTTTACAGCTGCTTGTAGCTGTCTATTCCCCTTCCAGTCTGCATAGTTGAGTTTTGTTTCTGAAGAAAGTGTTTTAAATGTAAGAAGTGGCTCATCTGCTTTCTATTTTGAGCAGAAAAGCAATAGACAGGCTGTTTTAAAAAACCTTGCACTTTTATATGAGTCCTAGCAGAAGCCATTATATTTTTGATATATAAAGTTGTTACGAGGTCAAAATAGTGCTTATTGAAGACATTGTCTTTGAGTGGTGGTCTTGCCTGAATATTGGCTGTTGTATAAATGTTTTGAAAATTGTGTTATACTAAAGAAGTTTCACATGTAAGAGGCACAAAAAACTTGTTTGCGATTGCATAGGTAAATGGCTACTTGAGGTAGAATGAATTCAGGCTTAACTTGCTCATGCATGCAAGGACACTCTCGACATAGAAAGAAGGAGGTATACTAAGAATTTGCAAGGAAGGAATAATTAGGAAATGATCTACCGGGGTAGTGGGTCATATACGGAGCCTAAGTTTCCTAGATTCTTAACTTTGGCACCTTATTAAAATGCTAAATTATGTCTTCAACTTGGATGTTTTGGTTATGTGCTAGCTACAAACGGATTAGATTCAGACCATCCTATCCAACAGAGCAGAAACTAAGAGAAAGATTTCATGGGCTAGTATGGACAAAAGTGTTTACAAAGCACACAGAGTTCCTAAGTATTACAAACTGGGGAAAGACACTGAAATTGTACCAAATACACAGAAAAGAGCTTTCTTCTGCTGCTCTATTCTTCTTTCTGCAGAAGCTGTCAAATGGAAAAATGAGGGTTACGCTGGGTTAAAAGAGCAGTTCCAAAAGGGGAGTCTGGAAGACAGTGCAATGAGAGACTTAAAGAAGGAATAGTACTTGGGGCTGTTACAATTGTTAGATAGAGTAGGCTCATCTAGAAGTTTCAGTAAGATGAACATATAGTTTCCTTTTTAAAACTGTCTACCATTATATTATCAGTATCATTTTTAAATGGTACTGAATTTTCAGAAGTCTGTTCTATGTTTCTGTGTCACTGCTGGTCACTGACTCCTTAAAAGAAAAACTGCAAATACATTTCCATTTCAGTCTGTTGTGAAAGGACAGGCAGTATAATACACAGTGCAGTGTACTGGAAGCCGAGGTCTGAAAGTAAAGGAATTTCAGTATTTCTCTCCCAAAAGCTGACACTACAGTTTTGAGGATTGGTGAAGAGTATGAGTTTTCTAAGATTAGAAAAGACATCTCTAACTGAGAGATTAGAGGAAGAATATAGTAACCAGCCCTGAAGCTACAATCCACAGCAATTTAAATTTGTAGAACAAGCACTTCCTCACACATGCAAGGATACTCTTGACATAGAAATGAAAAGGTTTGCGAAGAATTCCAGAGAGGGGAATAATTAGGAAATAGTCCGAGTTAATTCTTCTTAGTATATATTTTTGTGAAGAGAACAGTCACAGTTTCTAATAAACGCTAAACTATTGAGAGAGACACTATTTAACTGGATTTGAACTATTTTAATTTGGGGCAGGGGGGGTAGCATTAGATATTTGATCGTGTCCTTGGTCTCAGGCAGTCTAAAGCCATAAAAAAATCAGGAGATATTTTTCTCTGACAGCTATACCATGAACACTTTTCTTCTCTCCCTCCAAGGCATTTCAGCCTCGGTGACTGGTCTTTCAAACTCAGTTTCTGTAATTTGTCAGAGTATGCTGCTGAAAGAAAATGTCAACCACATTCTCTATTGAGGTTCATGACTGTCATATAATATCAATTTTTCAACAGTATATAAGGACACTACAGTTGAATTTTAGGGATGATCATTTCAATATAACATCCTTCTGCCATAGCCAACAAACCTTAACATGTGGAAGGTCTTTTTTTCTTTCATGGGAACAAAAAAAGACTAGGGCTTTTTCTGGTGAACCGCCACATTAAATGCAGTAGAGGTGTGGGGCAGTATATTGTGTTCTAAAAGCAACTTATGCTTTTCATAGAATCATAGAATCATTTAGGTTGGAAAAGACCTTTAAGATCATCAAGTCCAACCGTAAACCTAACACTGCCAACTCCACCACTAAACCATATCCCTAAGTGCCAAATTCTATTGGGTTTGTGTGGCAAGGTTTTGGTAGTGGGGGGGAGGCTACAGCAATGGCTTCTGTGAGAAGCTGCTAGAAGCTTCCCCTAAGTCCCATAGAGCCAATGGCAGCCAGCTCCAAGACAGACCCGCTGCTGGCCAAGGCCGAGCCCATCAGCAACAGTAGTAGCACCTCTGGGATAACATATTTAAGAACGGGGAAAAACTGCTGTAAAAAAACAGCTGGAGACAGGAGTGAGAATATGTGAGAGAAAGAACTCTGCAGGCACCAAGGTCAGTGAAGAAGGAGGGGGAGGAGGTGCTCCAGGCACCGGAGCAGAGATTCCCCTGCAGCCTGTGGTGAAGACCATGGTGAGGCAGGCTGTCCCCCTGCAGCCCAGGGAGGTCCATGGTGGAGCAGATACCCACTCTACAGACCACGGAGGGCCCTGTGCCAGAGCAAGTGGATGCCTGAAGGATGCTGTGACCCCACGGGAAGCCCACGCTGGAGCAGGCTCCTGGCAGGACCTGTGGCCCTGTGGAGAGAGGAGCCACGCAGGAGCAGGTTTGCTGGCAGGACTTGTGACCCCGCGGGGGACCCACGCTGGAGCAGTCTGTTCCTGAAGGACTACACCCTGTGGAAGGGACCCATGCTGGAGCAGTTAGTGAAGAACTGCAGCCCGTGGGGAGGACCTACCTTGGAGAAGTTTGTGGAGGACTTTCTCTTGTGGGAGGGACCCCATGCTGGAGCAGGGAAAAAGCGTGAGGAGGAAGGAGCGGCAGAAACAACAGCAGAACTGACCACGACCCCCATTCCCTGTCCCCCTGCACTGCTCAGGGGGAGGAGGTAGAGAAAATTGGGAGTGAAGTTGAGCCCAGGAAGAAGGGAGGAGTCGGGGGAAGGTGTTTTAAGATTTTGGTTTTATTTCTCATATCCCACTCTGATTTGATTGGCAATAAATTAAATTAATTTTCCCGAGTTGAGTCTGTTTTGCCCATGATGGTAATTGCTGAGTGATCTCCCTGTCCTTATCTCAACCTATGAGCCTTTCGTTATATTTTCTCTCCCCTGTCCAGCTGAGAAGGGGAAGTGATAGAGTGGCTTGGTGGGCACCTGGCATCCAGCCAAGGTCAACCCACCACACACATCTACATTATTTCAAAATTCATATTTACAGTGTATTCCACTCTAGTTTTTTTAAACAGATTCATAAAGTCAAGCTTCAAACTTCACTCAGCTATGTAAAAAGTTTCCCAACAAGAATAATCATCAAGTTATACTGGAATATTTTATCTAATTTCAATTTATTTGCTTATGTGAAAGATTGTAGAAAAACTTGTTTTCAGTTCAAAACAGCATCTTAAAAGTCTTTTGAAACTTTGTGGTTTTTTAATCTCACTTTAATATTTTACTTGTCCAGAGAACAATTCTGAGAATGATTCTGTAGCCTGGCAATGAGGTCACTCACTCTTATCTTCCAGTCACTATACATTTAAACCATTTTAAGAAGGTTGTTTTAATGGTCTGGGCTGAGAGGAGTGCCTCTCTCACAATGGACTGTATGTAGTTCAGTGGTTATGGAACTCTTCTGGCAGTCTTGATTGACAACCTAACATCAGGATTTGTATGAACTAATGTTTCTGACATCCCCAGACACTGCCATAAGTTTTCAGAGATGTGGCTGAGCACCAGATATCAAGTATGGGCATTGTTTCTCTTCCCTTATTTTATGGCAATTGGCAGCTAAGTCTATGAAGCCAATGCCAGAACATTGGAATGTTGTGTTTTGGATAAAGTGTAATGAATCCTTTACACTTCAGATATTCATTTTTACCTTTGTATCCATCTGAACTATTTAACAAATGTTATTCTGATGTAAATTGTTCATTAAAGGAAAATTGTCCAGCTATGAAGGTATGTGCCACAACTTTTCTAAAAAACAGTTTCTTTCTAGCTGACATATGCTGGGCACCTAGAAACTAAAGTACCCCAAATCACTAATTGTTCTTGAAAATTGTTTCTTTCATGCTTGATATATCTTGGAATTCTTCATGGTGTTGAAGTATGTATTAACAGGTCTGCAACTATGCAGAAATACTTTGAGGTTAGATGGTTCAGCCCAAGCCTTTTTTCATTCCTTGAACAAAACATGAATGAGAGCTTTCAGCAGGTTTGCTAAAGTTCTGTTCATTTGAAGTTTTTTCTTTTTTAAGATTCAGCAGGTTTCCAGACAGGGCTACAGAATGTAACACAATGTTGGCTCTTCAGGGCAAATCTTTCAACTGAAGCCTGTAACACAGTGCTTCTACTTTCAAATCCTCTAGTAAACATCTGACTGGACCTAAATCATGATTAACCTTCTCTATGGCAGGCACCAGAAAGGTTCAGGCAACTTGTGACATCCACTGAGCAGTTCTTCAGCCAATCAAAACTAGTTTTGAAGGATATTTTACCTTACCCGTGTCATACACCCTGCTACGTGCTTGTGTACTCTATCAAATCAGTGTGATTCTTAGTTGTACAGAGATGCTTTTGCTGACAAGCATGTTAATTACCCATCATTTCACTGTCTTTCCTAGTATGCCTTCTGGGTGTGGGATATACGCAGTTCAGACAAGGTTGATTGGAGATACTTGAGCCCTGTGCTTTTTCTCATTTTCCTATGCATAGCACTAGCATGCAATGTTATACTGGCAGTCTTTAAAGTCCTTTGAAAAGCTGAAATACATATTTATGGTGAAGCCTGATTTTTAATTTAAAACCAATTTACTAATCTATAAGGCTTGTTTGAGCTTCATATATGCATATAAGGAGAAGGAAAAGATGGTTTGGTCTTGTAAAGTCTTAGAAGAAGATATGAAAACCGGCTTTGATAGTGTTACAAATTCTAAAACTATGACTAAGGAGATAGAGAATGGTATTAGCTGTCCCATACCATTGCTCAGATGAGCTAAAATAAACTGTCGTATTATGTGACCTATAAGTGGTATTAGGCATTTTATTACCTTCTTGCTATGCACTTAAGCTCTAGACCTTATTAAAGATTGTTTACAGAAGTTACTGAATGCCACTGGTTTTATTTTTAAAGCACTAACAGGATGACATTAATGTCCCTAAACATAAAAGGAAGGAATGAGATAAATTTTAAAATCATGATCTAAGTGCAAGAGGAAGTAAGATAAATATAAAACAAACTTGTACATTCTTCCTTGCCAAGAGTCTCTTTATATGCCAACACATCTGCCATTACTTTAACAGCTTCTGTCAGAGTAAACTGGAAAGGAAAAACATTAAAAGAGTAATTCACTGCACAAAAATGCTTCTTTAGAGTCACGTTAGGCACAGCCTCTGAATACGATCTTTGCTTTCATAATGTTTTTACTGCTTTGGTGGATGTTAAGGTTAGAAGGACGCTAAACGGGGATGGAACATTTTTGATTATAGGCATCATCGATCTTGATGAAACACTGTAGGTATGACCTGGGTTTAGTGATACAGCCCGTGCTCTTGATTTCCTTGTATTGATGACTCCTTTGTCTTCAGGGCTTCTGCTTTGTCCCCTGCTCTGCTGTTAATATAAATGTGATGACTTCCCTACTTCACTCCATTAAAACCTTTTTAATTATAGATTTTTGAAAGGTATGTGTAAACAAGAAACAGCCTTAGTAAGCAGGAAAGGTCAGAATCACAAAAAGCTGTTTCATTTTTTTAATTGTCATTAAGAATTCATGCAGCTTGAAAGAAATACTTGCATCCATGGCCTGTGTGTAATTTTGGAACCAACAATCTCTATTTTGATCAGATAAATTGAAATTAAAGTGTATATCCTGGCTACTGGCCATTTGTACCCTGTATGAATTTGAGATTACCCATGTAACAATATCTAGCATTAGGTTGGTCAATTTGTAACACCATTCTTCATTGGTGAATAATAGTAAATACTAATTTTGGTACACTTTTTGATAGGAGAGCTGGGTTTGAAAGTTCTTCTTACCCATTTCAAAATGGTCCAGCTAAAAACTACTTGGGATTAACAATTGGTCCATACTCTGTTTTACCTCAAATAAATTGAGTGATACAAAAGTAGTTTTTTAAATATAAATTCTCCTAAGGTTATTGTTAGCAGCAGATTTTAGTCTGTTGCTAAACTAATAGGATTTTTTTGTTTCATAACACCTTCTTATAATGTTCTTCCTTGAAATTTAGTTTACTACTAGGTCATTGATTTCTGCCAAACGATGACAAATTAGGATATTTTTGTGTGACTTGGTGAAGACTCTTTTAGTCTGCCTGTTTTACAGCTGCTATGAAAATACTTGCTTAATCAAAAGATTTCTGTGCCCTTGGGTACAGTATGTCATGAGTTGTGTTTCATTACTAATGTACGTGGTTTCTGCTGCTGGAACATCTGCCACTTATTTGGAAAGCTGTAGAAAAATTCACTATACAGTAATTGGATAATAAAGCTATTGAGCTTGAGATAATTGCTTGTGCTAAACTCTAAATTTCTTTTGCTGCAGGCCAAATCCTTATTCAGATCCTTGACCCATCTTTCTGATGAATTAAATAAATTTGATTTTTAACAGTACTATATTGAATGTTAGTAACTGTTGCTATTTGTTGATAATTTGCTGATAGCTGATGGTTTGTGTTGGCCCTATTTGTTGTTATTGTTTGCTACTAAAATGTAAACCTAACTATACTTACATTTGTTACAAATAGCCAGTACTCTTACACACTCTTAGTACATAAAGTAGTTCTGTTTGGTCTTCAGCAGTTTTCCTTCATGAATTTTATGCAGATAGATACCAATTCTCTAAAATGATATTTATTGTTCATTAAAAATTCAGTAAATTTTCAGGACAAAGAGTGTTAGATTAGGTTTTATTAGCAAGCTGTTTGCTTTCCCTCTACACGTGAGTCAAAAATTATTTTATTGGTCTTATGGCAACTGAAACACTTTTGGAATAACAAATAAAATTATTTAGAATCAGTGATAAAATTAGTAGTTATTAATGGTTTGGACTTCCTAGGTATTTTCAGGAATACCAAGCAACATTGTAACTGATTGTGACTGAAGAATATCATAAACCCCTGTAGAGCAAATTCAGTTCAACAGATTGATTTTGGAGGAGGGTTTGTTAATTTTTCACTAAATGGTCTGCGCTGACAATGAATATTGTAGTAACAGAAAGTTTGCAAGATCAGAGTTTGTTTTAAATAGACCTCAGTGTTGATTCCTGCAGGGCTTCTGAGAAAAGGAGAAAGCGAGAGCAGAGCAATCCTGTGGGGAAGAATAAATGTTCATTAGAAAAAAGTAAGCTTTGTTAGAAAAAGACTCCTTGTAGCCCACATCAATATTACTCATGACTTCATTCAGTGGAGTATTGAATTATTATGAGTATTTTCGTCTCTATTTCTTCCCTGGGGTATCTAACTGACTTTTCTGCTTTCATTAGGACTGTCCGTCCCTATATGCTGCAACACTTTCTTTTGCTGATGGTGACTCACTGACCCTGCCACAGATTTTCCTGCTTTATCTGCCAAGGCTGATAATTATTTTAGTAACAAGTGCTAGCTTAACAATGTTTCGTCACTCAGGCCTTCTCCCTCGCTATTTTTCTTCCCTGGGGGCAACTGATCTGAAAACTATCTCTGTTCTCACCTGGGGTTTAAACATATGAAAATTCATTCAAATCACAGTTATCTTTCCTGCTATCTTCCCTGATTAACAGTATGGCAAGCTGAACTGAAGTTTGCAAGAGCAGTTGGTATAAATGGCTTGCCCACTTGCAGACTACTTTGAATCCAGCTTGTTATCCCAGTTACATGAGGCAAACAGAAAAATCGAGCAGGAGTTTTAATTACATGTACACTTCAACATCATGTTCTAAATATTGTTAGTAGCCTCATTTCTTACCTTATTCTAAGGAACGTGCTGCCAGAACTGCTCAATTCTGTCTTTTCTCAGCTCTCAGCAGGAGGCTTTCAAGCTGAGCCCAGGAGCCCTGGCTCATAGAGGACATTCCCAGTCGGTGATTATTACTGTCATAGCCACTAGGGACCATAGCTATGGACTATGTCAGTCTTTGCCCCAGGAGATTTACAGAGAAGTGGTGAAGTTACCTTAGAGAAGCTCATTATTAACTAAAAGCTCAAAAGATAGGGAAAAGACCAGACTTCTCAAGATCTGCATTGTCACTCCTTGGGTAAACTAAATGTGCTGTTGTTCCACCATCATTCGGGGTCAAGCAGTCTGATCAGTTAAACATTGCAGAGACCCACAGTACATAACATAGCTGATTTCAGTGGCTTATGAGAGGGTCCTTTTCCAACACAATTTTATTAATTAGTATTGTTATGTTTGAATGGAAAAACAGAATTTGAAAATGCAGCACTTCAACCCCCTGTTCTCTGGTGTGTAGCAGATCTCTCCTGAAGTATTAGTGTCAGCAGCAGCAGTACTGATACTAGATTTAGATAACTGTTGTAATGAAGTGTAGTAGATCCCACAAATAATGCATTGGACAGGAAGGAAGAAGCTGTTCTGTCTGTCTCTGAAATGACAAATCCCCAGGGACAGTTTTGGTAGTACTAGCTCATTGCAAGGGGGTTGGACTAGATGACCTTTAAAGGTCCCTTCCAACCCAAACTATTCTATGATTCTAAGAAGACAGTGTCAGAAGATGAATGGGAGTGCTATTGGTGTCAATCTGTAGTTTAACAAAGTATGCAGGTCTGAGACTGCCTATTTTTTCTATAGTCATTTAAATATTTTGATAGCATTTCCTAGGAGTCCCTTAGGGTGAGAAAAATGGGTGCTTGTGAAAAAGTATCTAAAAGTCTACTTCAGTGCAAACCATTTAAACCTATGCCTGCTAAGGAGTGGCTCACTGCTGGAAACTGTTGTGTCAGGTACATGTGATGAGATTCTCCTGGCTAGATAACAGTGAAGAAATCTGTCCTTGAGCTCCATTCTCCTTTTGAAGGTGGAGCCCTGATCAGTACAGTCAGCAGAGTCAAAGGTATAATTCACCTCTTTCGAAAGTCAATGTCTAAAATAGATCAGATTAATAAGATCATCCATTGGCTATAGAAAGGACCCATGGTGACAGTTGTATATATATTTTTTAGATGTCTAAAGTTAGTGAAACCTGTCCAAAACTAACAGTGAAAGAAAATTGTGTTCTATATTGCTGTTTAGTAAGACAACCTTAAATCAGGGAAGAAGTAGGAAGTTAAGTAGGAAGCTACAGAGATCAAACTTGCCTATTTTGCCTCAGATATCCTTTTTTTTTTTTTGGTGGTATCATCAGCATAAACTCTTTTACTTGACTTAGCATTTGGGAAAAAAACCCCCACGTTTCTGTTGTCAGAGGAAATGAGTGGCAGAAATATTGCTTGTCAGACCCCAGTTGGCAATGGCAGTTGAGTCATACTTGGTTTTAGCTGACCTGGGCTTCCTATAAAAAAAGACATGAAACTTCAGTGGGTGTGAAAAGAATAAAACTGCTTCCTTTGTATAAGCATATTGACATGAAGTTTTTGTGGGTGCCTGTTCTGTATGAAACACTGCTCCCTAGGTTTGGCAAAGATTTTGTAAGAGGTGCCAAAGGTTTCCCTGGAAAAATTTTTTTTTTTTTTGGTGCTTATTGTTATAGTACCAAAGATAGTGAACTTGAGGCTGCTTGGATATCTCTTCATAATATTGTATTGAAAATGCTTTCTTTGTGAGCAAATTAAGCTTGTGTCTGTATGCTTTTGCCATTGCAAAGAACCTTCATATTTCTGATTTTCTTTTGCTGCTGTTCTCAGTCCTGCTGCAATCTACCTCTACCCTATTGTTATGTCTTTCTCAGGTTGAGCGCTCTCACACAGAATTTACCTTTTTATGTGTAGCTTTATCAGCACCTCTGATTCTTTTCAGAGGTCCCTAAATATATGGCTGCACTCTTCTAATATCTTTTCTCAGACAAAATATCTTTAGACCTTAAATCTCTTTAGGCCTTAAACTTGTACAATCTCAGAAAAATTTCTTGGGTTATTTTTGGCCCCGAAGTGACCATGAAAACAATATTTTCTTCCTGTTAGAGTGGAATATATAATAATGCATGGTTTATTTTTCTAGTAGTGCAAGCCAGAAACCACGGATTGCAATTGTTTTTTTAAAAAATGGTGCATTAGCCTTCTCCCCAAAGGTGTCTCCCTTGGTAGGTGGTGAAAAATGTTCCACTTTTATTGTTTGGTCAGTCTTTCTACACCTCTGCAGAAGTGAAAGATTCTATGTTTTTCCACTGTCAGAGTTCCTCACGTATGTTGCTGTTGTTTTATGAAATCTAGAGAAATGAACATAACCTCCTATTCTTCTTCTCTAGGTTCATAAATGGTGAGACTTGGGGCTGTCAGTTCTGTTCTGAATTAGGGACTTAATTTTGGACAAAGTTGAGGCAGCACCTGTTGCAGGTTGAAAACTGTAGAAGGAGACAGGACTCTAATACTTTAATTAAGACAGAAAACACAGGTATTATAAGATTATCTCTGGATTCTTCCTCAGAGGTTTTGCTCCTTCTCTCTGATATGCAGAACCAATGCTTTAATATACTTTTGCCTAAAAAGGGGAGATTTGCTCTCTCTGACCTGTCTTTATATTTGGTTATTTATCCTTATACTTAGTTCACCTATGCCTTTATTGGGGAAAAATTTCAATTTGCCCTCTACTACCTATAGCTTTCCTTTTTTTAATATTACTGTTTACAGCATTACATTGATTTGAATATCTATGACCAAAATAAATATGAATGCTCATTTGCTTCTAGGTTGATAGGACTATATATCTGTCATCACAGTATTTTTCATTGCTCCTATGAAGAATTTGTTTGAGCATGTGGTGGTGGTGTCATCTTTTGTCCATAGTCTCTTAGCAGTAGACGTAATTCATTTGAGTTGTGTTGGGTTTGTGTGGTGGGGGTTTGTGTAGCAGGGGAGGGGCTACAGGGGTGGCTCCTGGGAGAAGCTGCCAGAAGCTTCCCCGGCTCCAAGACAGACCCACCTCTGGCCAAGGCTGACCCCATCAGTGACAGTGGAAGCGCCTCTGTGATAGCATATTTAAGAAGGGGAAAGACAGCAGAAAAAAAGGAAGAGCTGCAGCGAAGAGAGGAGTGGGATGTGAGAGAAACAACCATGCAGACACCAGGGTCAGTGAAGGAGAGGGAGGACGTGTGCTGGAGTGGAGATTCCCCTGCAGCCCAAGGTGAGACGGCAGGCTGTCCCCCTGCAGCCCATGGAGGGTCAACGGTGGAGCAGAGATTCCTCTGCAGCCCATGGAGGACCCCACACTGGAGCAGGTGGCTGGGCCCGGAGAAGGCTGTGACTCCATGGGAAAGCCCACGCTGAGGCAGTTCATGGAGGACTACAGCCCGTGGAAAGGACTCGCATTGGAGAAGCTCATGGAGGGCTGACCCCTGTGAGAGGGACCCCACGCTGGAGCAGGGGAAGAGTGTGAGGAGCCCTCCCCCTGAGGAAGAAGGAGTGGCAGAGACAATGTGTGATGAACTGGCCACAACCCCCGTTCTCCGTCCCCCTGCGCCACTGGCAGGGAGGAGGTGGAGAATTCGGGAGTAAAGTTAAGCCCAGGAAGAAGGGAAGGGTGGGGGGAAGGTGTTTTTAAGATTTGGTTTTATTTCTCATTATCCTACTCTGATCTGACTGATAATAAATGAATTTTTTTTTCCCACAAGTCAAGTCTGTTTTGCCCGTGACTGTAATTTCAGAGTGATTCCTCCCTGTCCTTGTCTTGGACTCATGAGGCTTTCGTTGTATTTTCTCCTCCCCATCCCGCTGGGGGGGAGGAGTGAACGAGCAGCTGCGTGGTGCTTTGTTGCTGGGTGGGCCTAAACCATGATGTGAGTTTTTATCTGTTTTTCAAAATGTTAAGAATTGTTTTGGCTGGTGTAATTTTCCACAGCATGAGCAACTTCACCAAGTACCTGTCGTGTGGATCATAACTTTAATTTTGAGGTGACCTTTTTGCCCATCTTCCCTTTCTAGAAGTATTTTGGCCTTTGTATCCGTCCTTCTCACTTCCATATTACGGCACTGTCTACTTTCTGGTACCGGATGTTTAGTGTGGGCTATTTGACCTTCTTTGTTTGATGAGCTCTAATGATTAATTCTGGGTCTTTTGGTGATATTTTTCTGATGTTCTGTCCCTAATATCAGTCACCATTTAGTCTGTGATTAGGAACTCAGGTATGAAAAATTGCAAAATTGGATTTTCCATCATAGGTCAGGCAAGGACTATTCTGTTTCACCTTCTTTTTTAGATTTCCACTTCAAAACATATCATTTTATCACTTTTTTTCATTTTTATGTGAATTTAGTACTTCTGGATTCAAAGTACTTTCCTATATTTCAGTTCACAGTTAGGTTCCTGTGTCTGAGTTAATGAAAAGCTATTTAAAACATCATTTTAAAACTAGCTGTTCAAAAACACGACTACCTCTGGCTGGTTCCCACTGTTTGCCAATGTAGAGTAAATTTTGTTTCAAGTTTCTTCACTTGTCCTTCACTTTTTTGGAGCTGAGGCAATGATGGAAATTACAGCTGTTTATATATATGCTCTCAACTGTGTGTATGTGTATACACATTTAATGAAGAAGATATTCAAAGTCCATTTTGGATGTTGTATAGTACATTAGAACATTCTGATCAAAAACATTTGACAAAAAGCAGCTGTTTTCAGCCTTCAAGTTCTGACTGCCTCTACGGCCAGTGTAAAAAGGGGTCTCAGCACAACAGAGATGGGCCCAAGAAACTCCTCCAGGACCCTCTTAACAGCATGCTACTCTACAGGTTGAGGAACAAAGGGAGCGTTACTAGAAAGTAATGCAAAATCCTCCAAGGATTAGTTTGTGGCTCAGCAGATGAGCATCCTGCCTATGATCAAGTAATTTCCTATTTTAGGTATTAAAGCAGAGTTCAAGTAGGAATTTGAAAGGTGAGCATATTAGGTCTGTCAAAAGTGCATGTTTCTAGTTTAAAGCAGTAGATGAAGGAAACAGGCATCACTTGGTGATGAGGAGCAGGTATTTGTCCTCCAGCATTAAATGGGAAATTATACCATATGAAAAGCCATAAAGGTTAAAAAAAAGAAAAATAACTTAGCATTTAATATGATAGAAGAAAGAGATAAAGGAAAGGTAGGAAGTGGGGTCTCTGATGATCAAAAACCAGACTAAGAACTGATCTTTATGATCATAAAAGGTAACAGCAAGGCTGCTGGAGGAAACATTGCTGCACTAATCAAGACTAGGGCTGACTACTCAATTTTTTAAACAAATAGTTTAGTTGCCAAAAGATATTGTGTGTGAATTTGTGTGGAATTTGGCATATACCTCTGGCTGAAAAACAGTGAACATTCTGTTTTGTGATTTTAAATAGTGTTATTGAAGCCGTAAGGGGGCAATATTTAATCAGGAAAAGAAAGCTTCCCCCCACCCCCTAAATACAGTTTCTTGAATGGAAGAGAAAAAAAATGTTAGAATGTTTCGGTTTTGAATTGGATGAAGTATTTAATACAACCTGAAACAATTTTATGTCGACTCTTAATTTCATCCAAAAATTTGCCTATTGTACACTGACTCAAAGCAAACTTTTTTTCTCCTGATTTTTCAGTTCAGCCTTTCACCGACCTAACAGTGATAGATAGGTGACTTCGAAGAGTGGATTTTGCTGTAAGACTGGAAAGGTTGTCTTACAGAGAAAATCTTCAATATTTAGACATTGCTTGTTTGGGAAGAGTGTAATGGAACTTAATGTTCAAGCTGGTGGCTAATTTTCAGCCCTAAATTATAGAAGTAATCCTAACATTGGTCTGAAACTCACAAGAGCAAAAAAAAATTATTCCTGTCTCTCTGAAAATATATTTATTACCTTCCCGGATCTGGAGCTTGAATTCTTCTTCTTTCCCTGCAACGATGCTACAATGCGTTTGAGTTTGATCTATCCCATGTCCTAGTGAAGCAGTGCTAGACCTGTGTTTGTTTTTGCGTAAATGCATATATATGCTTTTTCTTCTGTCTACCACATAATGAGCATGTTACTTTGTAAGTCTTTTATAATGAGTTATCAAATACTATTTTTGTTGCTAACAGATTGCTGCTAAGTCGAAACAGGATCCATGGTAAATTAAAACTACTAATCTTATTTAACTTCTGTTTAAGGTCTCAAGCATAAATTTCAGAGGTGTTTATGTTTATTAAAAATTAAGATCCAACAGTAGCAAAATGAATTATTGGATATCGGCCAGTTAAAATGCATAAAATCATAAATCGGATATCTCCACCTAACTTCAGAGGCTGCACAGCCTTGTTCTGCGTAGATCTCTCTCTTTCAGGAGGTGAGTAGTTTTATGGCATGAAGTGCTGAGTTCTTGTGCAGTGGGTATGGGCAGACAAGTCAGATTTTGTATGGCCTGAGCAGTTTTCAACTGAGTTCTAACCAGGAACATGCTTATTTTACTCAGACTTTAGGTTGAAGTTGACAGACATTACAAAGAATGAAAACAAGTGCTCTTAACTTCTGTATAGGGATAGAAGGGTTTTTCATGTGAAAAATGACTGGCGAGGATGTGAGCATTAGAATCTAAATGTAATTGATATCTGCACTATTTTCATATATTGAAAAATGAATATATTAATCCATTTTCATATATTTCATATATTAATTCATATACCTATAAATGAATATATGTATTCGTATTCATACGCACATATGAATATATATGTTCCTCAGGGTTCAATTCTAGGGCCAGTTCTGTTCAATGTGTTTATCAACAGTCTAGATGCAGGAGTTGAATGCACTATTAGCAAGTTTGCTGATGATACCAAACTGGGAGGCGCTGTTTACTCTCGAGAGACAAGATGCCTTGCAGAGGGATCTAGATAGATTGGAGCATTGGGTAATGATTAATGGGATGAAATTTAACAAGTCGAAATGCCAAATTCTGCACTTAGGATGGAGTAATGCCAGGCAAGAATACAGATTGGGAGAGGAGTGGCTGGAGGGCAGCGCTGCAGAAAGGGATCTGGGCGTGCTGGTCAACAGTAGGCTCAACATGAGCCAGCAGTGTGCTCTGGTAGCCGAGAGGGCAAACCGCATCCTGGGCTGTGTCAAACACAGTGTAACCAGCCGGTCAAAAGAGGTGATTATCCCACTGTATTCAGCGTTGGTGCAGCCTTGCCTTGAGTACTGTGTGCAGTTCTGGGCCCCGCAACTTAAGATGTTAAGGTACTTTAATGTGTCCAGAGGAGGGCAACAAAGCTGGTGAAAGGGCTGGAAGGCATGTCCTATGAGGAGTGGCTAAGTACCTTGGGTTTGTCTAGGTTGGAGAAAAGGAGGCGGGGGGGTGATGTCATTGCTCTCTACAGCTTCCTGAGGAGAGGAGGTGGAGAGGGAGGTGCTGATCCAGTCTCCCTGGGATCCAGTGACAGGACATGTGGCAATGGTTCAACGCTGCATCAGTGGAGGTTTAGACTGGACATTAGGAAACATTTCTTTACCGAGAGGGTGGCCAAACACTGGAACAGGCTTCCTAGAGAGGTGGTCAATGCCCCAAGCCTGTTCTGTTCTGTTCTGTTCTGTTCTGTTCTGTTCTGTTCTGTTCTGTTCTGTTCTATTCTATTCTATTCTATTCTATATATATATATGCTGGCTTTCATGTCTTTGTATTTAATTTTTAAATGCAATAATAAGTGCAGAAGCACAGTGTTATATAGCAGGTATCTCTACAAGGAAAGACCTTCAGGACTGAAATGAGTGGTTGTCAGGATTTTAGTTTCTTGGCTGAATGATGTGCTAGATGTCAAGTCATAAGTTGTTTTATTGACTTTCCCAGCAGGGAAATAAATCAGCAAGGTTTTTATAGCATTTGCAATGATTGAACTTGAGCGGCTTTCAGCAGAAGAAAATAGCAAGCAGATTGTAGAAGGATTAAGATAACCTGAAATGTTTTGATTGGACTGTTTGTAATACAGTACCATTGGGATCTCAACAATCTACTTTACAATGCAGAAAACATGTTGGATTTAGTTTGGACATAGTTGGATCAGAGACAAGCAACTAAGTAAATGTTTTCTCAGTATACAAATAACTTGTAACTGTACTATGTATAATGTGTAATTACACATGCAAAAACATTTGTTTCACTGTGGATTTTATATAAGACTGTATAAAAGATACATATAACACAATGAGAATATGCTCGTCCAAGTCTAGAGCCCTGAGGAAGATGACTGCTCCAAAGTACTCTGCTTCATGACGGTATTTAAAGCTTTTTGTGATTATGACAATGCATTCCTTTATTTTATAAAACACTTGAAGCTTCATATGTTTGAAAAGATGAATCATGCCAGCAGTGTGAATAAATAAATTTTCATTTTGTCAGATCTTTGGAAATATGGTTGCTACAGTGCATTGATTTTATTTCAGTCCTTCTTGAGTATTGAATGTAATGTCTTTGAAAGTGTAATCTATGTATTGCTTTTGCATTACGGCTTGTGCCATCTTTGGCATGCAATTTATCAGTGACTTGATAGAAAAATGATTGAAAGTTGAGTCACAGATGTGCACGTACATAATTATTTGCAATTCTGTTTCTTAACAAGTTTTTGTTAATCTTTTTACTTAAAAAAGAACTGAAATAAAAGTCACCTATTGTCATTCTCTTCCAAGCTAACAGCCAGTGACAAATACTGGCAAAAGGCTATACAAAGCAGTTTTCAAAGTATCTGACACAAATCCTTTGACCCACTTAAAAATAGATAGGCTTTTGTTGTGGCATGAGAAAAAGCTACATAAAATAAAAGTGTGTGATCCTTTCTTAGCTCCGCATTGAGGAATGGTAAAATGTGATATACAATGGTGTTCTTTTTTTCCTCTGCTGCTCCATAGACCACATTTCCAATGGAGGCAGAACAGCCTTAACTGGAGAAAAGGAGAGCAATCTGCCTTGTATCTTTTCATAGAGGGAGAGGAGATGGTCTGTCTTTCTTCTAGCAGTAATGTGAATGTATTCCTCTATTTCCTTTGCTCTTAATGCAGGTGTCTAGTATGAAATGTTACATTCCAGGTCAAATAAGTAATCTGATCTGAAACACTTTTTTCTTGCCAAAATGAAAGTAGGAAGGACTTGTGTTTTAGGTTGCCATGAACCAAAGCTTTCTTATTTTTGCCAGATAACTTAAAAAACCCCATGTATTCTGGTCAACTCTTTATATATCAACAAACACAATTAAGGGTGGTTTTTTTCCTCATTTAGGTTAATTATTGGACTGTAATAGCGTAGTGTTATCATGTTGCTGAATACATGTATAACAGTGCACTTGATTCTAGCTGGCCAGTGCTTCCTCTGTTCTGGTATGTTCTCCTTCCTGGATCACCATATCCATTTGGAGGGCTAATGAATGAATCTTCTCCCTGGTCCTCCACTTTTTGATTTTTTTATCTTCTTATTAGTGTTGTGCTTAATTTACTGCTTGTGTTATGCCACAGGTTTCTGTGATAAGATAGAAAGAAAACCAAAAAGGCTTTGATAGGAGAAATCACTTTAGGCTATCCAGCCATGATATTCCTCAGTCTGAGTTCAGATGTATTATTGTAGGGTTATAATGAATGTTTATGAGATGTTTAGTCCAAATCAGTTCTTCCAAATAAAAGGGATACAATGAATCTCACTCTTCCCCCCTGCCCCAAAACAAAGACTTATTTGTTTCTAAAGTAGAAATGCTGATGTATTCTAGATAACTTTTCTGTGTAGGACTTTTGAAGATACTCCTTGTAAAATTCCTGCTAATAAGTCACTCTAAGTTCTTCGGAAAGGACAGGAGAAAGCTGACACTGCTGGAAATCTTGTGAGTCCATTTGTATTTCTTGTTGAAAAGGTGCTGTATGACAGTGCTTCAGAGGTATTGTTTTATTTTCAGTGTAATAAAGTATAGCTGAACTGAAATTGTGACTAAAATCCTAAAAGCAAAGTTTAAAAAAAAAATCACCGAGGAAAAATTCTTGCCTATAATAAAACAGATTATGATAATTTAAATACGTCAATGAATTTGAAAGACACAGGTAGGTGTGTGAGTCTGTGTCTTTCCCCTCACAACACTGTCAATGATCAACCGGTACAGTACCAAAAGAAAATAAATTCTAAAAAGTACAATGAAACAAGTGGAAATATAAAGTGCAACTTGTCATCTAAATGCACTTCTGAAAAATACTTCTTTAGATTTTAATGTTTTATTTATAATCAGAGTCAACATCTTTGTTCACAAGGTACTTTCTAACGACAAAAAAAGAGGCATCGGGAAAGAATGGCATATGCCATACAGCCTGACCGTCTGCTTGTGATGGGGTCTCTAATACCAGGCTTCAACATCACTAATTGATCGTACAGTGCTTGTTATAGTCTGTCAGGTGCTCTGGCAATGTGTGTGTCAAGATGAATGGTCCAATATTGAAAACATTTTCCTCTCTGTTCTTTTAGATACAAAACATTTTAGACTATTATTTCTTTTTCAGTAAGAGAGATACTCTGTGTGTATACAAAGTACACATCTATTTTTAATGTGTGTGTGTATACATACTTATATATTTATATACGTATATGTACAAATGAGAGCCATCCCTTATTTACAGGAGCCAGGAAAACCTTACCCATTTTTTATGTGTTTTGCCAAATGCGAACCCCATGCAATAGATTTGCTGTTCTTGTGATGTTTTTCTCTTATGGAGATGGAGATAGTTTTTATGACTCTTTTCTGCAGACTGTGAGAAAAGCTGGTTTTAAAAACCAGTCTCTCTTTCCCAAATGCTTGTTTTCCACACCAGTTAGTCAAGTGAATATTATTGTCAGAAAACTTTTTTAATTTCTTCCAGTGAAGTTGAGGAAAGAGGCAAAAGCATTGCTATCTCCTGATCTGAATTGGAGCTGACATCTGTACCTGCGTACCAGGTGGAGGTCCTGATCTAGCCTTTATCCTCTTGAAAATCAAAGACCATTTCTTTGCTTTAAAGTTTAAAAAAAGTGAACTTGTAAGACTGCTTTCCTTGTGGGACCTCCTCTGTGGGCCATCACTGATCCACAGGATACCATGAAAAAACAGTGCTCAGGCCACTGAAGACAGAGTAGGATATCTCCCTCTGGCCTAGTGAAATCTGAATAATTTTACAAGAGAAATAAAGACAGAAAGAGGCTAAATCAATTCCAAAATGTTTCAAACATTAAATCATAGACTTGTATCCCAGATGATTTCCCTTTTCTGACTGTCCTTTTCCTCTCTTGTCTGTCTGTCTTCTGAGATCATTGTTCCATAATGATGCAGGACACAAAGAAATGTCAAAGCTTGAACATAACTTTTCTTGATTTCTTGCTTTCTGGATGGCTGAGAAGTGTAACTGATACTCAGGAAAGAAAGTGTGGAAAAATGTCTTTCATTCATTAAAATTCCTTTTCCTACACTAGGAGAAGGTTTCTGTGCAGAGGACTGTCCTTTTCTGCCCCCGCCCCTTTGGCACTGGAGAAGTACCCGGCTGCTTTGAGCAGCTTAATGTTGGACACTGTGCTAGCTGCAGTTTTGGATGAGGAGCTTTTTCCTTCATTGACAGATCAGCTTGTGCACTTGGATTTGTTCCTCACCTTTTCTCTGCAGCCCAGGGACCTGGTGGAGAGATTACATTCCCCTGCCAATTTTCTTCCATCTTTTGGTGCTCCTTTCAAGGCCTCGTTCAGTTGCTTGTTCAATACCTTACTAAGTCAGAACTGAAAGTGAACTAGCAGATGGCATTTCCTGAAGGATATCAGAAAGAGTCTTGTGTAGTAAGTAGATAACTCTCCTATCCTTTGGCCATTAGCCAGGGAAAGCACTGTGCTCATAGGTGTGGAACAGGCATTTGCCTGAACTCTGTGTTGATTATTAGCATTGTGCTAGCAGGTGGAATAGAGAGAGACAGAGGGTGATGGCAACCTGTGCCATGGTATTTTACGGCACTGTCAAGTAGTATGGATTACAAAAGAAGGGTGAGCTGCACAGGATGAGTTGCTGTCAGACAGCTTCTCTTACAGTCACATGTGAAAACATGCTTTCACGTGTGCAAGTTAGATGAAGATAGGACACATGGTGTTGAGGTAGAGACTTAATGCATTCATGCATTGGCAAAATGAAGACAATCCATATGGAGCATGATAATGGTTATACTTCTTTCATCTGAACTTTTATCTTGCTTTCTGTATTTCCTATCTCCCTATCCATCTGCCTGATTTAAAGAAAATACTTTAAATGGAGATATTATTTAAGATTATTCTAGTTTTCCTTTGGTAACTACTGCATTAAGGACCTCTTGTCCCACCCCAAGTCGATTGACAAACTCAGTGTGTATGTGCCTTCTGCTGTGAATCAGTGTTTCCTCCCTGATTTGCAGCTGATGGTTTGAATGTATTTCACAATAAATTTTAATGTATTTCAATTTAATTTCTAAACCAGACCATGAAATTCCTCTTTTCTAAGTCTTCCTCAAGTTATTTTATACATACATATATTATAATATTTAGGAAAAGAACATTAGGGAAATAGAATTGCATGTAATTTATTGAATGGATCATAGTGAAATTTTTAATTCAGACTGTTACACAGGGTGATATTGAGAGGCTATAGGATACCGACCTGCAGAAGACCTGACAAAATGTGATGAAAATATGTAATTTTAATGGACATTATTCAGGAATGTGTCTGCGAAGTATAATGTATGAGTTTGCCATTTTTTGGATCTTTACAGTATTTTTGTAGTAATTCAGGGGGTTAAACTGTTAAAATATAGATTTAAGAAGAAGCAAATTGTGTCTTCTGTTATTTTAGAAACTAAAATCTGTGCAACATTCTTTTGTTGAGAGGCATTGACTCAACTTGTTTCCTCACTAGACCGCTCTATGTCAAAGCTGAGCATCACTACTGTCAAGTACTTTTTCTCTGAGCTTTCTCATTATTACAAACATTCAGCATCAATGCAGTCTTATTAATAGCCAAATTAAAATCTATGCAAAAAAGTTTTAATTAGGTCAGCTGAAGGAACAGAACTATAGGAGCCTAGACAAAGATGAACAATATTCATCTTTTAGAACTGAAGGATTGCAGCTGTAACAAACCCAGGCTTTTCTCATTTGAGTTATGTCAGAAATGAAAAATTGAATTATCTGGGTAGTGCAGAGCTACAGCAGCTCAATGAGGAACCTCCTTTTTTAAAGCTGGAGAGAACCTCAACCCTGTAACCTGCAATTCCTCTGCAATGCTCACTTCAGGCTTCATCTTTGTTTTAAAAGATTCAGTGTCTCATCTACGTGAAAGCAGGCAAATCTTAAAAGTGATGGGTCCTAAAATGAGGATAATTCTGCTGTAGTCTTTCTTGTACTGCCATTACTGTCTTGCTTATCTTTTACCATTGCAAACCAATTGTCAGAGTTTCAGTGTTCCCATGTCTACTGCTTTTGGAGATTTCCACTACCATAAATGCCAATCACCATATTTGTAGGTACGTTAGAAAAATTAATCACAACCTCTTCTCACCAATAGAATTTTTCAGTTGTTGTAATTATCCAGCTGTATTGGTTATTATGGTATCATTAGTTTTTATGTCACTTACTAATGTCATTCATTGCAGCACGGTGGGATAAAAGTAGGGAACACCTTGTCATAGTACGAACCATCTCTCTCATTCACAGGATATAGCAATGTGCTTTGATAATTGGTTCAAGAGAGTGAGATATTTGGGGTCTGCAAGCTCCCAGACGTTGGCCAGAACAGGCCACAGCTCTTTTTACTGATGCCTTGTTTGAAGCAATTTGGACTTTCAGGTTGAAGAACGTTTCCACTAGCTGGTGTCTCTACACCATATGACAGTAAGACAAAAATGAGGAGTTGAATAGTAACTGTAATACTTATATATCTCTTTTTCTTCTTATAATATTTTCACCCATTCCTTCACAAAGTTTAGCCATTATAAAATAACTGCCTTTTCCAAATTGTTTTCCCACTGCCATGCTCTGTCGTCTTAGATGTTTTCTGCTTACATGCGCTTGTTTTATGAGCATGGATAGACAAAATGGAATCCATCATAAATTATAACAGTTAACAATAAGAATAAATCAAATCTTGAAAAATAATTCAGTGTGCTCCTGGGAACAATTTGGATGTGATTCACTGCTGAAACCTGTGGAAAACAAAGTATCATGACTGCACTGGTGATTAAATCTTTCTTAGTATGAGTTGAGAACAGAAATATTCTATTTAACATATTTCTGTGTCTTTTTACCTTTTATAGAGGGTTCCCCTTATCCCCCAGACAAATATCTTCCTCTTTAAATAAACCAAAGGTCTGATTCATTGGAAATAGATGCCATATGTTAAAAACCAAGTTATTAATCTGTTGATGTCTGCCTTGTTTGTATTGCATCCAGGGAACACAATTTTAACAGTCTTCCCTCCTGTGCTTGGCTGTTACTCCCATTGGGACTAGAAAGTCTTATAGTCTTAAAAGTCTTAATACAGTTTCTAACCTCCAAAGACAAAAGGTCAGATCTGGGCTGGTACATATCAATCTACCTCTCTTGGAATCAGTGGAATTAAGACAATTTGCAACTATGTGGGATTTGGCATAAAAGATATGACACACACATATCTATAATGAAAGAGCAATACTGAGGTTGTGAAATGAAGCACTCAAAAGACTAGGAAATGACTGAATTAAATGGCTTTGATGCTACTGGAATGATTTTTGAATTCTTGCTTTGAGTTAAGGGGCGTGCTTAAGTATGGTCCTGAATAGGAAACCTTTTATCGAATTGTGAGCTTTGTATTCCTCTTTTTGAACTAGACACGAGGAAAACATCATTAGCTGCAATTCAGAAAGGTACATATGCATGTTCTTAGTGCTAAGCAGGCAGTACTACTGGAGCAGGTGTTCTCAGGAAACAAAGGAAACAAACTAGAATATAGTGATATGCCACTGAGGGTACTTCTTATGGGTAAAAAACAGGATAGGAAAGAGACATAAGATATTTTTCCGCCACACTATTAATTAACATTCATACTGGTACTTTGGGATTCATATTTTCACCATTATGCCTACCTCAATCAGGGCTTGTACTGAATTATCCATAGATATTAGTTTATTTCAGCTTTGTTTTCAATAAAGTTCCTGTGATTTTTCTATAAAAGTCTAAAGCAAAAACTAAGCAAGTATTCCCAGGTTAAAAATATTAATACTTTAGAACAATTACTATATTCTAAAAGTTTACTTTCCTGTTTTGCTGATACTACCTCAGAGAGGCTTTCACAGTTAGGGATGAAAAAATAATTGTAGATGCCCAATTTAGATACACAAAATGACGAAAGAGTAGCTCTTTCTATAGGGCACTCTGTGTTTCTCTGGATCATATTGCTACATACATTTTAGATGTTGTCATAGTAACTAGTATATATAAACGTGTATATTTGCTATAATCTTTTAATGTACTAGTGGCCCATAGTATAAGTGGTATAAATGTGGATGTACTTTATGTAAAATCTATATAATATGATGTATAATATATATATAATATATGATATATATAATACAATGTATGTAACATACCATATTTTTTGGTATATGCATGTCTTTCCTTTATGTTTACATGCATGTACACAGCCCATGTTTTATGTACATATTTTGTAGTGAAAAACTTGAAACTTTGTTCCTATAATATGTAATAAGGACTATTACGATTATATTTCCAAGTTAAAAAAACCTAAAATCATCTATGTGCACTGGTTACTATGACAACCTCTTAAAAATACCTATACTGTTTTAAAAAAGGACAAAGCAGTCTCTGAAAATGAAATTGTAGTAAATGATTGAAGTTTTAATAAAGATGTGTTGTTTTAAATAAGGAATTGTTTGCATTATAATGACATGTCAAAATTATATGTATTTGACATGCAGGAAGCATGAGAGCCCTTGATAAGCATAACATGGAGTTTTAAGTGCGAGCATTCAGGCAGGCTCACGAGAAAAAGCTCAGTGAGGTATTTGGTGAAGCTGAATGTGCACCGCAGCAGCCCGGTGCTGTGGGATACAGTGCGGTCTGGGGGAGAAGGGAGGCAAAAAATACAACTAGTCCTGTACCAAACGTCTTCCTACTCTTTAATCGAGCTTAGTTTTCTGTCCAGATCTTGGAAAGAATAGAGGATTGTCAGTAAATAAACGTGAAAACTATCAATGAGCCATGAAAGGTAGCAAGGTATTTGGTTTGAAAGCCATGACTAATTCATGTTTAAGCAAAGCCTGAGCCTTGCTCTGGAAGTCAGTGTATTTTTGCACCGAGTTGACAGTCAGACACCTTTGGAAGGTTTTTCATAACTTTTCAGAGATGTGAAACACTAGGGCAGTTTCCAAAGGACATGGGGCAGTGGGTGGAGTTGAATGAATGACTCATAGGTTCAGGATAACTCTCATTAATCAAACTGATTTACTGTTTGCCAAAATTGATGTTGCATAATAACATGATCACAAATCTTGGGAAAATAATTTGCTCTGTGGCTGCTGAGGTCACTGTTAGGCTTTTTTATAAGTCATATTCCACCTATAAACATGATTCAAAAAACATTAAGAAGACATTTTTAGGAGAAATCAATAAATTGGCATTTGAATGTGCACCCATTGGAGCACTTTAGGAAGTGATAAAAAATAAGTTCTTGCAGAAGGTAAAGACTATAGTTTTATTCGTGATGACAAAAGATCCGAGCAGCCATGTTAGCACGTTGTGGAAGTTTTGGCCATAGCTTTACCTCAGTTTTTCAGGTGTGTGCAATAGCATACCTTCTGATAGCTGAGCTGGGTGAGCCATAAAAGCTGTGCTGAGGAGCTGGCGTTCTGCTTATGGCTAGTGAATGACTTTTAAGATGAAACGATTTTGTAGGAACAACTGGGTGCTTTGTTCGCCAAAGTTATTTTCTAAACTGGCTGACATTCAGGAGTAATACTTTTTCACCATAATTTAGAGATCGTTTATTTTCTTTCTTTTACAATTTAAAATGCATAAAATAAGATTACTGTCATTATAATTCACACCAACTAACGGATCTTTTCTTATCATCAAATTACCACACAATTACTGTAACTCTGTACTGATTAGGAAGTGGAATACATGCCATTTTCTTTTTAAGGTGTGTAATTTAAAAGAACCCCAAACCCTCAGCTATAAGATGGAAGGGGAGAAATGAGTTGAGAGAGTGAAGTAAATGCATTATTTATTTTTAGAAACAGTCTGAAAGAGATCCTAATTTGTCATCATGGTGTGATAAAACTCAGAAAAATGTTTAACATTTCTTTAAGCTGGTGTGCTTTTCAGCTGCTTTAAGGAGAATATCATGCTATTTTTTTGCTCTGCCTCTTCATTTGAGAGGTTGTGGTCTAATCTCATGAAAATTTATGGCCCAGGTTTAGAAAATAAGGGGAAAATGTAAAAGGAAAATAGAACAAGAAGAAAACTAGAGGTGAGAAATCCTTGGCTATTTCTTGTTCAGAGAGGGCTTTAGACATGAGAGAATGATTATCTGGCAAGGCTGAGACAGTTTTGCTTATCAAAAGTTACAACCTATCTAATATACAAAAGTTAAAGTAAGGCTTTCTTGTAATCATTTCAGCTTTAATATACTCAGAATTGCAAATTATTTTGCATGCAATTCTTTTGAGAGGAAAATTAGTGTTACAAATACATTTTTAGTAAACAAGGCCAATCAGGAATCACAACCAGCAGTTAGGAGAATATTCCAAGAGCAAAAAGCCTCACAGAGACATGGGAAATCTACAGATTAGACTGCATCAAACAAAAGATGTTTAAAACTACTTAGTGACATGGGCTAATGTTGTTTCACTCATGAATGCTGACAGTTTCAGAACTTTTGGCGGTATAGTATTACTATGGTCATTTACAATTACATTGTAAAGGCAAACCTAAGTATTTCCACTGAAATTATTACAGTCATTTTTACTGTCATTTTGTGGTGGGTGAAAAATAATATTTATTGTAACTAGAATGACAGATTTAATAATCTACAAAAATCAATAGTTAATATATGCAGCAGTTTACGTCTTTCAAAGGGTGGGAAATATTTTTTTTACAAAAATAGGGTTGATATACAATGTTCTTTGAAATATTTTCAAAAATTATATTGATGTTGAAGCCTTGTACCGCCTCAAATCATACAGTCCATTTGAGTAATGGAAGGCAAAGGAGGTCCCCTTATGCGATCATAAAAAGAAATGCATGGTGTCATTGTTTCAAAAAAAAAAAATGTTAGGTACAAAGCAGCTGATAATTTAAAACCTTAAGAAGCCCATACTCATAAATGAAATAGAGTATCTGTCACTTGAGAAAAAAAAGGGAGATTTTTTTTTGTCAGATGAACTGCATGTTAATGCAAAAAGAAAGTAAAATTATATGATGTTGTATTTTCTCAGAACTTCACTGTTTTTTCCTGTTTAAACTGCCTGCCTCCTTCAGTGCATCTGGTGTAATTTACTTCAATTTTCCCCTTTCCATTTTGTATTATACTAATCATACTTTCCTGATCTCTTTTATTGTTACACTTTGTGCGGAGTAACAAAAAAATTTTGGTACTATCAAAAGTGGAAGACGCTTTCTTTTGTTATTGTAAAGAAATGAATCAGTCTTATCAAATGTGCCATATAAGTGGATCTAAATAGGGGTTTTTTAATTTTTCTTCCACTGACAATTTATTATAAATTAAGTATTACCTAAACCAAAATATTTCAACTCCAGAAATAAGTGTTCCATGAACTTCTCTGTTCTGCTGTCCACCAACTACCTTGAATGAATAAGGACGCAGTGCAAAATAGCCCATTAGTATGATACTATTTATAGCACAGTAATTGAGAATCTATGTATAAACACTCTTTCGCAAATAATTGAGTCATCCTTACAGCTGCAAGTAAGTACAAGTTTGCCAAAAATCCACTCAAATTCAAGAATGGCTTTTTGAGAATTTAGCCCCCTCTTTTAAGTAGTTTGTGCAAAGGCTGTTAATTCAAACTGTAAAGGAGGCAGCTGACATTTGTATACTAATATAAGTTTTTAAAATAGTAATAGGTTAGAGACTTTAATATCTTCATCCAACATAAATGACGCTTGAGGATTTAATTGTAACCACAATGGTAAAAATTAGAGATGGTTAACTCTGACTTGTGCAATGAACCACATGGAGCAATTTATAGTTGTATTTACTGTGCTTTTGATATAATTAGACTTATTTGCCATAGTCTTTGCCAAAACTCAGTGCTTTCACTTACAGAAAGCTGGAATCTTACATCCTACAATGTTTAATGATTTTTTACAACTATATGAGCTCTAATAAACAGTACACTGTCTCTCTATAGACTTTGATTTGCCTAATAAGTTTATATGGAAAAGTCCATATCTACCCTGGACACATATGCATAAAGCACCAACGGAGAAGAAAGTGAGTCTTAGTATAATAACTTATAATACAGGATGTACTTAACATTTTCATGATTACTCAGGCCTGTTTTACACTGAACGTTTTACATTTTTAATTGAAAATTGTAATAATATAGCACTATTGGTGTTTTAATAATTTTTGTCTGTATGTTCTTGACCATCAAGTCTTTCACAGTCTACCTGCTGGCCTAGACTGAGTAATTAATATACTAAATTCAGTTCACCAGATGAAACTATTTGTTAGATGATTTCATGTTATTGGGTGTGACATACTGCTTTGAAAGGGAGGCCCAGGGGCTTATGTTGTATTTCTTTAAGTAAGTGGATTATTTTTCCGTGATGAAAGTTGATAAATCTCAGCTTGCTTCCTAAGCTGCGGTCACAAATATTTGTTAAATGTAAACATGAACCACACACAGAGAGACAGATCTAAATTAATATTAAAACCAAATAGTGTTGCAGTGAGATAGAGATACTAATTGGCCTAAAAGTTACAAAGTTCCTGTTGAAAGAAAAACTTACAATAGTCAGCAGATGCTTGGAATTTTATTATTTGCATATGATAGTGTCCACAGTGGTCTAACACTGCATGGTGTGAAAAAGTATTCACCTTATTACAAAGACATTGCACATCCAAAAGGGGGTACAGAAGATAAAGACTCTAAATCTGGTGCCTTATAGGCCCTCTGGTCCAGGGCTTTTATTGTCTCCTGAGACATTGCAGTAATGATCCATGAAGTGGGATCAGGAGAAAGGGGATTTGGAGACAGCTGTGAGACAAGGTCCTTTGCAATAAGTATCCTGGGAGAAATTAGAGTCCTGTGCCAAATGCATTGCATCCTATGGTTGTTTAAGTAAAGATAACACTTGTGCATTTCAGGCACAAGTTAAATATGAAGTATTATATTATTCATAAATTCATTAAAGATACATTGAACTTTTGTCTTTTTATGCTCCTTTACACTAACTTGAGCCTAAATCATCTCTCTGATAGAACTGCACAGTGAGAACATACATGCTGCTTGGAAACCTCTTTTTTCCCCAAAACATTCACTATACCTACTTGCCTCTACTATGTATTCTTTGAGACTATTCATCTATATGATTTCTGACTCTAAAGATTCTAATTCCTGGCCTTTATTTCTGTCCCTACATGTGTTCCTTATTATCTTCTGATTTAGTATTGTAACCCTTTCATCTCCAGTTACAAATATTAATGCTCCTTCCTTCAACCGATGCATGTCTTCCTCTATTTTAATCATGAAACTACTTTCCTGTTCTCATTCCTGTTCAAGCTCTTCTTTATGGAGTTTTTTAATAATTAGATATGCTTATTCTGTATCTGCTCTTGTCTGTTATTTGCCTATTCATTCGCATAAGTTCTACTCACCTTGGATGCCTCTATCCGTTTTAGACTTACATCTGCATGTTATTACATGAAGTGCTTCAGCTTGAAGTGTCATCTCAGAGTTACAACATTTATTCTGTCCTCCTCCATCTCTCTTCTCAAGACCTTCTGGAGTTCTGAAAGAAGTCGACTACCAAGGGGATGTCTAAATTGAACAGCCTATTGGAGATAGGCAGGCTTGTTTGTAAGAAGTTCTTTAAAAAAGGACAGTTGAACATTCAAACAGTTGTAAGCCATCAAAATGAACATCTATCTGTGTTACTATGCTATCTGATCACAGTTAGTTTGGTTCTTCTGTCCTGGTTTCAGCTGGGATAGAGTTAATTTTCTTCCTAGTAGCTGGTATAGTGTTATGTTTGGGATTTTGTAGGAAAATAATGCTGATAACACACTAATGTTTTCAGTTGTTGCTAAGTAGTGTTTATGCTAAGTCAAGGATTTTTCAGCTTCTCATGTCCAGCCAGCAAGAAGGCTGGAGGGGCACAAGAAGCTGGGAGGGGACACAGCCAGGACAGCTGACCCAAACTGGCCAAAGGGATATTCCATACCATATGATATCATGCCCAGTATATAAACTGGGGGGAGTTGGGACGGGTGGATCGCTGCTCGGGAACTAACTGGGCATCGGTCAGTGAGTGTTGAGCAATTGCATTGTGCATCACTTGTGTTGTATATTCTAATTCCTTTAGTATTATTATTGTAATTTTATTATTGTTATCATCATTATCATTATTTTTCCTTCCTTTCTGTCCTGTTAAACTGTCTTTATCTCAACCCATGAGTTTTTTGTTTGTTTGTTTGTTTTCATTTTGGTTTTGTTTGTTTGTTTGTTTGTTTACTTTTTTAAAGTGAAGGTCCTAAAACAGTTTCTTAGAGGGAAGAATCTACTGCACAGGCAAGTCTTTTCTACTTTTGCTTTCTGCCACAATACAGATTCAATCCTGCAAGGGTATGAGCTTTCTGCAGCCTATTGGACTCCCGATTGCACCTTGCAGAACTCTTCACCACAACAGAGGAGAGAGGAGTCTTGTTGTTATTTTCCTTTTCAGATAAATTTGCAAGGTCTGAAAATCATACTCTTAATAGACTTGCCATGTTAAAATAGGAGTGGTTTTTGCATAAGAGGTGTTAGAATCTTTGTAGCACTGACAGGGGGGAGAATAATGCTCATCTTTTAAAAAAAAAACCCAAAACTCCAAGAAAGTAATTTTTAGATGGCATATGTGCAGAGAGAATTACAGCATAGTGCAGAGTGGTAGATTACAGTGCATATTGTTAATGCTTCAGTACTTAACCTCTAGGAATCATGTTGAATTAGAACTGAAAATGAAAAGGTAAAGTCTGAAGATATTTTCTTCAGATACCTGAAAGGTCATTTGTGATGTTCTAACTAAACCAGCAAACGCTTTTCCTGGCATCAGTGGCAGCAAAAGGAAAAACACGTTCCTGCTTAATAGTTTGACAGATTTCATCACAAGAAGCGACAAGAGCCGAGCCAGAAAAGGGAGAGGCACTCATTGTTATTTAAGCAATAACAGTGAAGGCAATGTAGCGTAGCTAAAAGAAGGAAAGCACTTTAATTTACAATAAATTTGCAACACTGACTTCATGTCATGTTTTTGCCATCTTGGCAGAGAATATTAGCCTCTTTTTTTGAAGGAAAATATCCTCAGTACTGTTGTTTCTTAAATGTTCTTCAGGATAAAATAGTTTTAAAGTCTCGTAAGGCTGTTTTGACACTCAGTTGCAGGATTTTTATTTTGTCTAAATGGGATTTGCGTAATCATAGCAACATAAAAACATAGAAAATATGAAATTACACCTTTTGTAAATAAGCACATCTGGTGGAGGAGGTAAAAATACAAGATGGCTTAATGTTTCTATTAGTTTATCAAGTGCTAGAATGCTGCTAGTGTTACTGACAAAATTCATAGTTTATGTTTAACGTTCAAATCCTAGAGAGTACCTGCTCTCCAGAGTATGTACACTTTTCCATTTACATTAACATACATAAAAGTAATTTTGCATGCTGTGAACTCAAGTTCAGATTGAATCTGGCTGGAGGATGCAATGAGATGAATTAGATAGACTGCCGTTAACGTTGTGGACCAGATGAGTTATGAAACAGTACAGATGACCACAGATAATATAATGGAAAGGACCTCTAATGTAATTCTGTGTATTGTCATTGCCAGAACAGGAGTTCACCTCCTCTGCCTTGTTCCTCGTGCTTTAAAAGGAAGGAAATGAACTTCAACCATTTACTAGGGAAAAGAAGAATTTTTCCATATCCTATTTAGTTTTATTTGCATTTAGCCTAAATGTTATTTGTATTCTTGTATTATGTGCTATCAATATATTCAGCCTTGTAAATTGGGAACTTGCCCGCCTGCAGTGATTGAAAGGAAAACTCTTTCATGCACTTAGATACAGAAATAAAGGTATCACTCACCACTGGCTAAGTTGTCACATACCATGTAGCTAGGGCATGCATTACAAGAGCTTTACTTTTGTTTGTAAGCACCACAGAATGTAATTTTTCATGAGTATCAGAAAAGGCCACGTAAAAGTAACTGAGCAGTCTAAATGTTTTTTGCTATATGCGCAGTGTATGCACTGCAGTGTGATTCATATGCTGGTGCTGCCTTGTTTTCTCTCCTTTTGTGTAGTTATAACAGCAAGTAGTAAGATTTTGACCAGAAAGATTTCGAAACTGTGAAATTTTCTCACTTCTTCCTTCTTTAAAGTGTTAATAAGTATCATCTTTCCAAACAGCTTTTGTCTTGTCTAAGGGTTTTTAGCTGTACCAGTGTGGCTCTTTAATATCTGAAACTATTTTAACTGTGATATTACTCAGCCTCTGACCCTGTATGCCAAATGGAGTCTAACCAAACATATGAATCCTCCTGTTTCAAAGTAGTAAAGCTCAAAATTATTACTGAGAGATTATTCCTTATGCAATATGACATGTGTAGGGTATCTAGTGAAAACTGGTTTGAGAGATTGGAAACAACTTTTCTTCTGTTTCTGCTGAATGTCAGACAGTCTTTGCTAAATCATGTTTTCATTAGAAAACTAGATGAAGCTTAAGACACAAAGTCACCAACAGCACGTTTCTTTATACTTGGAAGTTAGTGTGGGTGGTTGCATTGCCAAAATTTGCTACTATCGGAACCCTGGAGCAATTATACTACTAACATAGGTATCTTCTACCATTTCAGAGGTGCCCTTACTTAGCTGAGATATCATCGCACAGCTACCAGATATGGCACAGGACCTACAGGAGACCTGTGTCCCTGTTATGCAGCAACTAGATGGTACCCTGGGGCAAAAAAAATTACTCTAGATGCCTATGTGTTCATTTAAAATCATTCCTTGTGATTGCAGGGAGAAACTTGAAAGTGTGACATGCCTGTATTCCACAACCCCTAAAATAAAAAATTATGAAGGTTACTCCAGAAGAGTTGACAATTCATATTTTTAATTTGGAAACTTTTCCAGAAAGTTTGTAATAGAAGTATTTGGGCAGAATGCTATAGTTAGATGTAGTAGATAACTAAGGCTTGGAAAATATTTTTTAATTTGAGTTCCATGTAACATTTTTTCTCATACATTTGTAAAAAGATTTCCCTCCCTTTTTGGTTGGTTGGTTTGTTTGTTTGTTTGTTTGTTTTTCTTTCTTTTCCATTTGTAGTCTGTGTAGCTTCTATCTGCATAAGCAGAAGAAGATCTTTTTGTCTGAAATTATTTCGTTTTCAGGTAGAAGATGTTTGTACCAGGACATTGGTGGTACAAGCAAAATGACACTTATTGTGCCCAAGTGTGTAAAGGCTGTGTTGTATCTTGCAGAAGCTCTGCAAAAGTGGTGTTTTAAGCATAAGTAACTAGCATGGTAACTAGTTCCTTTTTTGAGAACGAATTTGTTAGAGAAACTTAAGACGTGACAAATTATAACTGCAGCTGGTGTATAGTGAAGCTGCTAAATAGATTTCCTGTAAAAAAAAAAAAAATTATAAAAATAACTTTTTTTGCATTTTTAACCTCAATAAGTACTTGATTATTTCAGGAAGTTAAAATTGTAAGTACTTAAAGGACATGACTGCCAGTTTAACTTGACTTTCAGACTCATCACTCTTCCATAATGAACAGCGTTATTCTGGACAATCCCCAAGACAAGCAGAACCATGTGAGAGCTGGATGAAGAACACAAATTCTGTTTCATAGAAAAAATCAGAATGTAAAGTTTTTGCTCCAAATTAGAATGAAATTAGAGTCCAAAATATATTCCGCAGAAAATCAATGAGCATTCCAAATCCCTTGTAGTCATGAGCTTTAGTAATGTTTCAGTTGGAGAAGAGGTACCTGCGAAATCAACGCAAATAACTTTTGAATGTTCTAGCATTTCTTCTGATGGTTCTACTCTGCACATAGCTCAGAAACTTCTGCCTTCAGTTTCAATGGACAGTAGGGTATGAGATGGTTATTAAATGCTATTAATGACCTCCTTTCAAACCTGCTAAATCTTCTTTCAAATGAAGACATCTGTAAAGTGTTGGTTTGGAATAATCAACCTATCTACATACTGACCTATCATAATATGCCGCTAGGCCCATCTCTCTCTTCTCCCAAGATGACAGATATTTAGGTTGAGCTGTAATTTCTAGTTCTACATTCGTATTCAGAAAACTTGGAATTTGAGCTCAGCCCTTTTCTCCTCAACTTAGACAAGGCTGAGGGTTCTTGTTAGTATTTCACCTAGACTTAGTGCTCACCATGAGCGTAAGCAGACATATTTTTTGCTGCTAGGATGGAAATATCTGTGTGTTGTGCTGAAAAGCTCTTGCACACTTGTTAGTGTTCGTGGCTCTGGGGAGTAATGGATTGTGCTTGTTCTTAGTTCTGAAAGCAGAATATCTCATAAAACCGGGAATATGCTTTTCATTAGTTTCATAGTTCAGTAGTATTATTTATATCACTCTTCCAGTTTGGAAGTTTCCCTGTGAAATAACATGGTTACCATGCGTTTGGAAACAGTTACTGCAGTACTCTAGGTTCCCATGGCATTTCCCTATATACAGTGTTCCAAATGCTTATGGCTTGATATGAAAATCCTCACTTTCACACATTTTCAACTGTTAATGTTGTGTTCGTCACTGTATATACTAGGAACTAGTTGTAAAACTCCCAGGAGGTCTGGAGTTGTTAATCCGGATGCCTTATCAGCTTGTTCTCTGTGGACATCAGCACTGATATTAATATTCAGGGTTTCCGATCTATTTCTTCTATCATTACCTCAAACAACCTGTCTAATAGTTTAAATGTATGTTTAGGATAATGCCAAACTAAACACACTATATAAATATGTGATGTTATTTATGCTTCAATAAATTATTTGCACTCAAGATAATTTGAGATATTCGTCGAATTCATATAGCCACCCAATACCAAAATAACATTGCTTTTAACTTCCAGTCGGTATCCATGTTCATGACAATAACTGGCAGTGACTGACTGAACAGCATTAGAGATATTCTTTCTACTATATAGAAATAACAAGTAAATTGGTACCGCACAGTCTTGTATATTCTGCTAAGCAAATATAGTAAGTCAACATAATTTGACAGTTGCTTTGGGCCAGTTAGGTAGCTGATTTGCAAAGAGTAAAGGAAGTGAAAGAAAAGATATAATCCTCTTTCTGTTAAAGTCATTGGCAAAGCCTGCATACATTTTGGACCTGAAGGATACCTCAGATGTTTTAAAAATATGTTTTTCTATGAACAGAAATTTTAGAATGGCATTTTCTTATTCATTAGACATGCTCCATTTGAATGTTAAGGACTCTACTTTCTTTTGGTAACAGACAGTGATTTAATTTTTTTTTGTTGTTGTTGTTGCTGTTAAGAGAGTCAGCATTAGGAGGGGTTAAGCTATGTTCTGTTCTTTCATGTTCACTAGTGGCTATTGTGCAGGCTTCATGGTTGTTATACTTTGTAACCGAGAGCCTGATCTTGTCCATAGATTCTTCTAATATTTTAGCATGGAAGCCCTCTTTTTATAATGTTGGGGTTTTTTTTTTCCTGTTTATTTTCCCATTTTTCTTGCTCTACAGTTGTTACATTTTTGAGGAATAAGAAAGTTTAGATGGCACCATGGGTAACAACTTTAAAATTCTGAGCAACAGGTCCAATCAGAGCCTTAGGAATATGTTTGTGAAATTTGCATAGTGGAGGAAAATTACATATTCACAGAGTAGTTACTGAAAAATACCCCAGAGTGATTATGCAGATTCTTGCTCTTTGATTGGCTAATGATAGGTTTCGGGCAATCACAGTAAAGGGAATGGCACATTATACGGTCATTTCAAAATTAACTTGTGCAAATCAGACATCTATAGTTAATCAGAATGCAAGGAAGTAGATAAATTTTGAGGAAAGAAATAGTAGAATTATTTCAGTAAGTAACAACCCTTGTGATCAGAAGTGATTGATGTGACTTTTCTGAAACTTTAAAAAAAGCCATCTTCCAAGAATGAGAAAGCATGGGGAATATCAGTGTAAATGTTAGACCAAACTATACATAAGAGTTTTGGGGATTTAGAAAAACATATGCCATCTTTGCCAGCTCCACCTACATGGCCACTTTAACAGAAGAACAGGTTTTAGTTTTGCTCTTAATTCAGAGTATAAGATATACACTCAAAGGCTTTGAGATTACATTTTGTGGTGTGATGTTCTCACGGTGAAGAAACCATTTCCCTTTGTCTCTCTGTTTCTTTGCCTGGACATGCTTTGAATTTATTTTTCCTGAAATTGTAACTAGGACAAAAAGTCCAAGTAACAACTTGAGCAGCTAGGCAGCATACAAATATTTTAAAGGTTAATTTGATATTGCTACTTTCATTCATTGGCCTTGTGTGGATAAGATCAAAGAAATTGTGTGCCCTAACAGCTGCTCTAGAATAGTTCCAGATTGCTAAAAACTGTGAGGACTTCATTATCTAGTCTATTGCTAGAAGGCAGACTGTTTTTCTCAGGAATCTTATAGATGAAAAAAATTTGATTAGTAAGTGCATTCCAAGAAACGTATGGCAAACTTACGTAATTTGAAGGTTAATACTCACACAGGAATTGACTAGAAACTAGTTTTATTCATATTGTGTTTGTCATGTGGAAGGTCATTTAAAATTGCAAAAGGATGTCATTTGTTATTTCCTTGAAATCTTCGCTGGAGAACCAAGGTTGGTTTATCCCCAGACCTGTCTCTCTCATTTTCTTGTTCAGACTCTTCCTTAATTGTGTTAAATAAATACTGAAAATGAAAATACTGACTATGCATACAAACGCATTTATTTAATTCATCCCCTATAAGGTTCATTTTGGAAAACAGTCTTCCAGCTCTAATTGCTGGTAAATTATTTGCATTTTTAAAGCAGGAGAGGTCTGCTTTTTAAGTCCCATCAACTTCTTATTTAGTGGTGCTGGCTATGAAGGGATTTTTGTGTTACTTTGGATAAATGGGCTCAAAGAGAATAGTAGCTTTGCTGATTTGATCCTCTCCACCTATTTGAATCAATTGAATAACTGGCCCTCTTTGGCTTTCGATTTGATGATTTTGTTTAACTTTTTTTTTTTGAGATATAGGTCTACTAGAAAATTCAGCCCAAATCTGAATATATAAGTAATGGGTGAATAATGGAGACCTACTGGTATGTAGACCAGTGACAGCTTATCTCACCATGTTATTAAATGCATTATTCCAAGTATGGTTTACACTCTCCAAATGTAGCTGCTGGACCTAATATCCTTCCAGAGTGTTGTGTGGGACAAGACTGTTTCAATGTTTAGACTCTAGAAATCTGATTCCAATCTTAAATGTAATGGTAAAGTAAGTTGTGTTCCTCCTTAGTGTTACGGAAAGTCTATGCACTAATTATATAACTAGTCTGAAAGTTCAAAGATCTGAAAAGTAAATCTAAGCGTGTGGTATCATCTGTTGACTAGAATAATGAATTTCCCATATATGGATTTAAGTGAAATAAGTTCTGCATGTTTATACTAAAATAATGTTCATAGAAGTGCAAATAAAAATTAGAGGTAATGGCTAATTATCTGTAAGCCATTACCTTCATTTTACTATAGACATCTTGCAAAATGTTGTGGTTTAAGCCCAGCCAGCAACCAAGTACCACGCAGCCGCTCACTCACACCCCCTAAGCAGGATGGGGGAGAGAATCGGAAGAGTAAAAGCAAGAAAACTTGTGGGTTGAGATAAAGACAGTTTAATAGGTAAAGCAAAAGCATGCAAGCAAAGCAAAACAAGGAATCCACTTGCCATTGGCAGGCCGGTGTTCAGCCATCTCCAGGAAAGCAGAGCTTCATCACGTGTGATGATTACTTGAGAAGACAGATGCCATAACTCCAAATGTCTCCCTCTTCCTCCATCTTCCCCCAGCTTTATATGCTGAGCATGATGTCATATGGTATGGAATATCCCTTTGGTCAGTTGGGGTCAGCTGTCCCAGCTGCATCCCCTCCCAACTTCTTGTGCACCCCCAGCCTACTCGCTGGTGGGGTGCTGTGAGAAGCAGAAAAGGTCTTGACTCTGTGTAAGCACTGCTCAGCAGTAACTAAAACATCCCTCAATTATCAACAGTTTCCAGTACAAATCCAAAACATAGCCCCATACTAGCTACTGTGAAGAAAACTAACTGTATCCCAGCCAAAATCAGCACACAAAATAAAGATTCGAGATATATTGAGAATTCAGCACTGAATTTATTGGCACAGTATTTGCCAATCCAACAGAATCAGCACACATCAAGTACAGAAGACTAAAGCATCCTTTCAGTGCCGCTTTTCGCTATCTCATCGTTTTGCTGTGAGTCTCACAAAGCGTACTATCTTTGCTAAGCTCCAGGTGCTGAACTCTGGGAATGTAACCTTTGAATGACAGCTAAAATAGTATTAAAAAAGTGAATTTTAGGTCTCCAGTGTGCAAAGAAAAGGTTTAGAAGATGAATACAATTTGCCAAGAAGGCAAATGGAAAGCACTTTAAATATTTTTTACTATTTCTTCTTCTTGTCTTTTTTTTTCTTTTTTTTTTTTCTTCCCCCCAGGGTCCTTATGGGTCCTTTGCCAAACAGCAGAACAGTTGGAGTTTAGCACTAACATTCACAGAAGGTTCTAAATCTTCCTATTGCAAAGAGTCGGGGGAAGTAGCATGAGCGCTAGGTACACAGAGCTCTAGGTTTGGAAGAACAAGTCTTTACCAGAGTGTCACTGTGCTACTTTTGGGAAGCTAGCAGCCAGAATGAATTAGCTACAGGCAGACTGCACAGAAAAGCTGTATGAATCTGTTTATCCTTTCATCAGGCTGTCTTCAGGACTGTGTTAGGAAACTGGTAATTCATAGCTTTTTTTTCCTTTTTTTTTAGTCCTAGTGAAAACATTCCTCTTGTTTTTCTTTCAAGCCCTGTTCCATCAGGTGGAATATTCTCAGAAATGCTCCACACTTCTAGCGGTATGACCCATACTGCTGTTGGTTACACTAAAAGGGAAGAATAAAGTCTAAAACTTCCTTCATTTCCAAACCCAAACTGCATCCAGATTAAGTCCAGTTCAGTGGCATAAATTTGTGACAGAATTTGTATTTTTAAATATTCTTTCTCTGTATTTTAGATTGATGTTTCACTCACTTAAAAACATTTGGAATACAATATGTTGTAGATTTAATTACATTTAGCATATCGGGCTAGCATGATTGACTTATTTTCTATATTCCCTTCAACGTTTTTATTAGCAGATGTCTCCAGTGAATACACGTTCTGTAGATAGATTGTTCACCACAAGGAGAAATGTAGAAAGTAACACAAAAGGCAAATAGTGTTATTGTAGCACCACGGAAATATGATTGCAAATGACTTGCTTTGAAGGGCTTAAGTGACTAGGATAGCTTAGAGCAAATTGCTATTTTAACAGTGCAAATGTGCTAGAATCTGCTCCCTACCATGTTACGCTGTAGTACAGCATAGTTCAACTTCCTTTGCAATGAGCTCTGCCACTCATGCTCTGCTATGAAGACATTAAACAATGACTGAAACTTAATTACTATTTGACTGGCACTCAAATGACTGTAATTTATGATGGAAGGTTTTCCTATTTGTAGTCCGTCAGTTGTCATCATAAAATGTTCTTGCACTAGTTGGTATTTTGACCAATATTTGGGTAAGTATTACTGTTATTACTTGCCACAGAATTCCTGTGGGCCAGACTGGTAGTCCCCTTTTTCACCTTGACCAGCAACTAGGTAATGCTGTTGCCCTTGCGTATTGGAGAAACTCATTCCTCTCTATTTCTGAGTTTTGTCATATGTAACATAATTGACTAAAAATGAAAAATTCAGGAATGACATCAAAATTTTGCAAGATGATACTTACCGTAAAGAACTCTACAGAGAGATCAGTGCTAAATTAGAAAAATATCTTTGCATGACCCAATTTCTGCTCCTGTTCCTTCTCTAAATATTCATAAAACCATGGTAAAACAGTGTGGTAGGTAAAGACACAGGCCTGTTCTGTAGAAATGGCAAAGAATGAACAGAAATGGAAATTGTGAATAGTGCCATGAATATTTGCACAGACAAATTCAATTAGAAGCAACAGAAAGGAATGTCAGTGTTACGGGAATAGCTGAGAGTCATGCACAGCAGGAGAAGGGAGCATGAGCAGGAAGGGTGAGTGTCTAGAATAACACTAGGAGACTTTTTTGGTGTATTTTATGGTAAGTTGGGGGGAAAAATGGACTATTCTTGTCAATATCACCTTTGGTTCAGATCACATCATGTTAGCCAAATTTCTGTATGCTCTGCTTATCCTGCCAGTAACAAAATTGTTTGGACTAGAAAGGTTACAAATCTTCATTGGTAATGGATGGGTTCAGAAGTTGGAATACAATCAAAATATAAGTGCCTTTGAAAAGAAAAAATGAAAGTTAGTGAGTAGAATAGGATTCATTATTGTATATATTCATTAACAAGTTGAGACCTGTTAATAATACGTAGGCTGTACATTAATTTATTTTCATAGTTATTCATACTTTGTTTTTTGAGTACACACAGCCTTTATTTCAATGAATAATAAGTAAAGTCCTGTTATTCATAAAGGAAGTTCTCATGCATTGCCGTTAATGTTTAAGCTTTTAAAAAAAGTTGTCATTGCTTAGTTCAAGAGAACATAAAATGCTCAATATTTCTATGCAGTAAAATGCCAGACAAATGCCAATTCCAAATATCAGTTTTTCTCATCAGCTATCTACAGTGAATACAAGGTTATGGAAAAAAAATAATAAAAGATATACAGATTTACCACCATTCTTCTTGCTTATCTCCTAAAGTAGCCATTAAAATCAAATGTTGCCTAGTTATTGTCAGGTTCTCCCCCTACTGTTGTGATAGCTTTAGAAGAAAATCCTCTATATTTTATCGTTTAAAGCTCCTTCATGTGTAAGTTTACCTACAACAAAGGCAGGAGAGTAATTTTAATCACATGTGCAATATTAGATGCCAATTGCAGCTCATAATAAAGCTTGAGGAAAAAACCCACCGTTTACCACATGGTTTTCTAGATGCTAAATGTGCATTTTAATGTGAAAGGGAAGAGCAGAGAGCTCTCCTGTTCTTCAGCAACACTAAACCCAGGGGCTCCAGCATGCCGCAGCCGAACGCCTCGTAGAACACAACGTGAAAAGCTGCAGATTAACTGTATTTAGATGCATTGGTTTGATGTAACATCAGCTTGCTTGAATTAATGTCCTGTGACAAGCCCTCCCTTGCAAACCTTTAGAAGCAAACTGTTTCTTTGTCTACAGTTTTAAGCTTGGCTACAGCCTCTGGTAGATTCTGCATTGTTTCTCACATACTGTTTTTTGGACAAAGTCGAATCATCATCTATGAAGGACTAACTACCCAAAGGGTACAAACCCAATTGCTAGTGGTTTATTCAGCTTTGACACTTCTCAGTGTGATCCTTACTGCCTTTTGTTAAACAAGCAGGCAAGGGAAAGGCTCCAGAGACTTTCTTCTATTCATTTCTGTAATAGTTTTCTTGCCACGGGAGGCTTAAGAAGATTTGTACTGCCTGCTTTCTTTTCATTAGCAGTGAGTGCAATGCTGTTGGGTAAGTTAATGTGTGAAACTATAAAAAGAAAAGCACAGGAATTTGAAAAAAAGGTGTATTTTCTCATTAATCCATTTTTAATGTTATTTTTCTTGATTTATTCTCTATGGGGTGCAGAGAAAAATAAAGTAACATGTAACAGTTGAGATATTTTCAGTTATTCTCAGCCAGACAGAGAATTAGAATCTAGCTGTAGTTGTTTCTTGAATGCAATACTATGCTTCACTGTTTTTTGGCAGCAGCATGTTAAAATTCCTGTTATTAGACTGACAGAGAAACCTGATTGAATTTTCAACACAATCATACTTCCTGTCATGAAATGTAATAATATTTAATGATTTCTTTGTATTTCTGTATGCAACAAAATGCATTAATCTTTAAGCCTTACTTTGACCACTATAGTGCACTAACCTTCTATACTTAAATTACCATTAAATGATTTACTCTGTATTTCTTTCTGAATGTTTCTTTTAATGAAAACTGAGCATGTTTGTTGAGAAAACCCCAAAGTTTGGCAAATGGATTTATACTTTCCTTAGTATAGTAGCTATTTGCATCAGATTAAAATTTGACTTGGTATAGAAGCACTTCAATAGCCAGTTTTGTGTGTTATGAAAGTTAATGTATAAATCTATGCTATGTATACACAGGATAGCATTTTTAAAAAAATTAATATCATACCTTCATTATTGTTATCATTTTCCCCAAATCTCTGGGCTCATAAAATTTGCTGCGAACAATGCAGAATAGGTAATGAATATAAATTAACCTTAGAGAATAATCCTTTTAGAGGGCAAGTAATACAGTTTAAAATTTGTATCTGATGGATTGATGGATGATAACTCATGCAGGACATATATGTGTTAAGAAGAATGAACCTGATGATAAATGTTGATAGTCATTAAAGGATTACTGGATGCTACATCTCTGAACTTTTTAATCATGCTGCTCATCAACAGCAAATGTAATCTTTTTAAATATTTTTGTTTTCTGGTGTATTATGCATGTTTGTTGTCTTTTCCTTTGTCCCCCAACACACACTTAAACTTCTCTTCTGGGATATAAGGAACACAATAATGACTTAGGAAAAATGCTGGTAACTCAGCTGAAACAATTCTGTAGGAATTATCTTTCTTTTTTTTTAAAGAGGGTAAGCACAACAACTGTTCTCTGCCTGGTAGACCAGTAGTTCAAGATTTATAAAGCAATTCTTAGTGAAATGTACACAGATAGTGTGGTTTTTTTAAATGCCAAGTTTTATTGTTTTTTTCCAGACAGTTAATAGTATACTCTTTGACATTTTGAAATATTCAAGCAGAGATAACTGTTGATAGATGTAACTCAGCACTGTTTCATATTTATAGAAATCATGTTACCTCCAGCCACACTTGTCAGCAGCTCTGCTCTTTTGATTCCCAGTTGCCCAATAACTGTAGCTTGAACCATTGTCACTATGTGATATCATTAATCAAGAAACCAGTTATACTCTGTTTTATTTTTATTTGCATGCACATGACTACAAATTACCAGTCACAGTTATTCAGCACTCAGAAAACTATAGACACTTATGGTTTACTTGTATTCTACTTGTGTTGTTTTAATAAGACAGAGACATGATTCACTGGAAGCGAGCATAGATCATAGCCTAAAAATGGCCCTTACTCATAAGAAGTTGTATAGGGAAGTAAATCTCATTTCTTAGAGAAGCATTTGGCTCTCAGATGGAATTTATTATAATTCTGTAAGATGCAGTTCTTTGTTTTTTTGTCCAGAAAGTATGCCTTTTCCCATAGTTGACCTTACTGGTATTTTATTTTTGTTAGCTACAATAGCTCAGTAATGATTTGGAAAAGAGATCTTCTTGCCAAATCTGAAAGTCTGTTTGGTCGTGGTGCAGGGGCAGTTACAGTTTGCTGATCAAATTCTATCAGATAACTCCAACATCTTGTTCCCTGACATAATAATCAGAACAGCTCTGGATAGCATGTGTGAGCAAACATACATACAAGCAACACATGAGCACATTTTTGGAAATTTAATATGATTAATCTGTTGCCCTCCTTATGAATTGTGCATTAGGGCTGTCACAGCTATTGACTTTCTTTTTCTTTTTCCACTTCCTTGTATTGCATGCATGGATCTATCTTCATTAAAAGTTTTATCCCACGGTAAGCGTGGGATAAAATTCTTGCGTTACTGAGGTCAATATCAACATTTAGCACCTGAATAGAGTCAATTTGTCACCGTATTATCTTTATGCAATACTCCAACTGCAGTGTGGAAGGCAGAGGAAGAAGGGAGAATTGCTACAGCGATCCAAGCTTGAAGTTTTGGAGCCATACCTTGTAGAAGTGGGCAGGGACATAGAGGTGCTTATACTCAAAAAGAATTCAGCATAATTCTGACTGACTCCACTTTACCTTTCAAATATTTTGGAAAGCATTTAACTTAAAAAATGCAATGTAGTACCTTCAGAATGCCATTTGTAAACTAACAAATATGATAGGTGTATTTCTGCTGCTGCAAGCAATTATGTGGACTTTTCCTTTTTCCTTTTAAAGGTCTTTGCTACATATAGTTTTTTATAAGACATTTTATAATTATAGAAAAAAAATCTTTTGTATAGGCTTTCAGCAGAATATAACCTGTAATAATTTTTTGTAGAGACTATTTTTAACAGTCTCCAAGGACTGTGATCAACGTTCTTTATTCACTCAAACTCCCATGGAGTTCAATAGGCGTTTTCATGATTAAAAGAACCAGTAAGGAATGTTGAATAGAGTTAGCTTATTCAAATGCAAGCAAATCTTTTAGGCTATATTTTCATAGGGGAATTACCAATCTACTTATTACACACAGAAGAAGCCTAAGCTCTCATGCAGTATTTAGGTGCCAAAAAGATGGCATCTACTGTTTTAGAGCCATGTGTTATTTTGGCAGTGTGGCTCCAGGCTACATTGCACTGGATAAACCCTTAATTTTACGTAACAAATAATGAAATATTGCTGCTTCACTGCCTCTCTTCACATGATTAAAAGAGATTAACTTTGCTTAACATCACTTTAAATTAATTCCTGATGCTATACCTGTTATTGAATCCTACTGTCAATTTTTTAAATATGTGTATGGGATTTTTCTTCTCCCTGTAACATGGTCCTCATTATAGCACAACGAAATAAGAGCTAGTCATCTTGTCATATGGTATGACAACTTTTAAGGGAAAAAATCATCAAGAAATGGGCAAGTAGCTTGGGAAAGAGTTCCAAATATTTCCTGTGTTAATCAGGTGACTCCCAAGGGGGCAGGGGGTCCAGAGAGGACAGTTAGAGAGCCACAGAAACTCCCAGAAAGGGAATGAAGAAACCTGCATGTACCACAGTATGTCTCAAGAGAGAAGGCTGAACAGTTTTGAACAAGGACAGAGAAGTATGGGAGATTGAAGGAGACTTTGTGAGCTGGGAAGCTTGCCTGAATGCTGGCAGATATTGAAGATGGGTTGTAGAGTCCATTAATAAAAAGGAAAAGCGTGCAAGATTATAGCCCAAAGGATGAGATGACATATGAGAAAGGCTTTCCAGAGATAAGAAATGGGTCTCCCAGAGGTAAGAGCTGGCTCAAAAGGAGCTGGAGTGGAGCTAGGGATCCAAATACATTGGAGGAGAAAGAGTTTGGGTCCACTTTATAAAATCCCCAAGAAGATGTCTTGTACTGCGATTTGAAAATTCCTTGGTAAGCCATAGCATCGGCTAAAGGCACAGACGGCATCTGCAGGACCATCTATGCCATTAGGGAATATTGCAGGGTAGAGGGATGCAGATGGATTCTAGTTCTTTCTGCTCTCCAGGCTAACCAGAAGTGAGCCATCTTTAGTCTGAAAGTGATGTGCCTATGTCAGTGTGTGCTGTCACCAACTAACTTTTTTGTGTCATGCCATGACAAATTGGCTACATAGGTTCTGGACTGGAGCTCTTTGGGTACCAGCCAGGGTGGGGAAAAAGCAGCAGGGTAGACCTTCCCTATATTACCCAGGACATCCCCAGAGCATGCCCTTGTGCAGTGTGATGTTTGAAACAACTGCAGACAAAACTGTCTAGATTGCTGAAGTATGCAAGAGAAGCATAGTCTATTAGTGCTTTCAAAGGAAGTTGGGTAAGCTTTTTTTATATAAGTGTTTAGATAAATTCTGTTAATGTGGAGAAGATATTATCAGACAAAAGTGGGATTTTCGATTTCATACAACACTCATCTATTGTAGGATGAAATCCTATTTGTCTTCTATTAAAGTAAGTGGTTCACAATTAAAGCAGGGACTTTAAATTTTCAACTACAACATGAGCATGCTCAGATTTCAAACTTCTATCAAGAACTGCCTACCTATCTATTGGATACTCTTGCAAGAGCTGCCTTTCTTGACTTGCATAATTCAATTAGGGAATTGTCTTGTAAGGAAGAGAAGATGATAAATGGTGATGAGATGATTGCTCTCTTAATAAGGAGACAATGTGGGTTGCTGAAGGGTACCTAGATAGGATGCTGAGGAGGAATGGTAGTTAAGGGTACAATTTATTTGCATTTTTCAAAAACATAAAATTTGCTAGGTTAAGAAAACTTGTAAAACAGAGTTTTTAATGAAGTGATAGGATTTGATTTTCATTGCCTTTGGAGGTGTCAAATATATGAATGGAATTTGCTGTATAAAGAGAAGTTTCATCAAGGAATAAATTTTCCGCACCATATGAGAGAGATGTAGTGGAAACCTCTACAATTAAAGGCATTACATCTGTGGTGCTTGTTGAGTTGTACAGTATTGTATTGAAGAGAAAAGAGTTCTTTCAGAGGTATTAATTTACTTTGGGGCATTTTGCCCTGTTGTGATGAGAAGAGAATGCTGCAAAAAGTGAAATTACTCCAGCATATTATTGGGTTGTTAACTTCATCTTTGAGAATAAGAAAGTTCTTTGTACAACTCCTTTTATGTGACTTCAGCTCTTCCCAATAATGGCACAATCAGCTCTTGATCTGCACTGAGACTTCTGTTTTGGAGCTCCTCCTGGCCTACTCTTAGCAGTAGTTTAAGACAAAGAATGTTTATTGCTTTTATGAACAGGCCTATGCTTTCCAGGATTTATTTGGAAGTCCAGCTGGAGACTACTCTTTCTACATATATTCTGCTTGTCTCTTTCTGTTTCTCTATCCTTCTTTCTTGATGCTTCCTCAAACATTTATTCTCCAGTCAGTTGCTCCTGTGTTCTTTTCCTTCCTCTAGAGCTGCATGTAAGTGCAGATGCTGTTGCACATTCTCCTCCTGTACTGCCATGTGCTGTGGACAGCATAAATAACTTACAGACATAATTTATAGACTTAACATATGAGATCAGGCTCTTCTCATATTTGCTTTACCACATGACAGAAATAGTGCAAATAAAAACAGGAATGAAAAGGATTAATATGTGGTTCAAAAAAAGGAAATGCTAACCAGCACCAAACTCAAAGCTGAAATGCATCTCTCTCATAAACCTGAGTCCTTTACATGAGATGAAAAAGATGATATATATGTGTGTGTATATGTATTCCTCATACAGAGAATATATATATCATATGTTTTAGATAAGTATTAAACAAGAACAATTGCTGGCTGAGAGTAACTGTTCTCACATGGATAAAGTTTCATAGAGAATTTTTCTTTGTAGAAACCCAATACAGTTAAGTCTGACAGGTCTTGATAGTTGGTTTCATGGGAACTGTTGAGAACTTTAATTCAAAGCAATATTATGTCGAGCTGCATTACAGCTCTAGCTGCATTCCCAGATCAACAGACACTTCTCTCACAGGCTTACTTGGAAGATTTTAGCAAGGTGTTTATCTGTGATAAGTCTTTATTGCTCCTGATACGGGAGGTCCTTGGTGACCAGCCAGAGAATCTTTATCTAAGTCATTTGTCCTATTCAAGCATCTTTCACAACTGCTCTGTTGAACTCAGCAGATTTATATTGTTCAGGCTTGATAAGTGGTTCATTGATCAGTTTTCTTTCTATGAAGGGAGAATGCAGTAGAATAGTATAATCTATGCTTTTACTTATGCTGACTGAGAGTAACACAACATAATGCGCCTATTTTTTTGTGAAGTTTCCACAGGTTAGCCCTGAAGGGGTACATTTTATGGTCCATTTGGCATGCTCTGTATATCTGTTCATACTAGAACTGATATCTTTTTTATCAAAGTCCATCTTTCATGTCGTTATGTAGAGTTTTATTTTATAGTTTTTATAAAGCAGAGAACTGGAATAGTATCCATTAACACAAAAGTCACTTCAGTCTCCCTGTCATTAGACTGACTTTGTTCAGCGCCTCTTGGATGAAACAGCTGTATAAATCTTTAACCTCTGTAGAAGTACCCTTTAAATCAATAAGAATAAATGAAAAAGGTTTAATGTGCTGGAATCACTTGAGAATGCTTCTGTTCATGAGGTTGGCAAGTGTCTATGACCAGTCAAGCAGTTAACAAACATCTGTGGCAATTCACATCTTTAATATACATTTACTTGGTTTTAACTAGTCTCTCTTCACTGACTTTTCAACACAAAAGGAATAAATATTTCAGCTGCACAAATTTCTTGTATCATCGTGGGTTTGCATTTTAAAAGCCAAGTAGCTGTACCTGATCTGAAAAAGTCTATAAGGTATGGGAGATGACCAAAATTACTAGCATTCCTATGGCTTACTTAATGCTGAGCTTTAGTAAATGGTGATGTGCATGTTTTTACCCAGACTGTACACTAATATTTAACATCTTAAATAACAGTTGTAAATTTGCACAAGGGTAAAAGGGGATTTTTTTGCATCTGCCATCTTAAGCACCTAGGTATGTAATAGTTGGATCTAGATTCCAGGTCAGTGTCAAGGAACTGAATCCTCTTACAATTTACTTCTTGGCTTTAAACAGTGACCTGTGCTAGGAAGGAATCACTTGGTTTCTATCAAACTATTTCACTGCCCAAGATCCTTGGGTCTGCAGAGGATAAGGCTGATATGTTGTAGGGAAGGCTGTTACCTTCTCACAGTTCTGAGATAGATAAAGCTCAAAAATATCTTGCAGCTGTAACAAAGGAGACCAGAAGAATTTCTTTGCATGTTCTGATATTTCTTCTAAGTTTTTCTTTGAAGAATAAAACAGTCCCCTGAAAAAATTGTATGAGAACTTTCTTGGCTGGGAAGAAGAGAAGGATGACCTTTTTATATGAGCAAGTGTTAGGCTCACTGGGGGTGGGAATGGCAGCTGGAGAATCTGCTCTGAAGAAAACTAAGACAGCAGCTAGCTTGCCATCAGGATGGGTTTCTGGCACTGTTACCACTCTTGAATGAATCTGTTTTCATTAGCTGTTGGGTATATTAATTAGCATTCATTTATTCTTTAATCAAGCCATTTTCTTCTTGATATATCAGAAGTACTTCTACTACATAGATAACTTGTTGTTATAGTCTCCTAGCAACAGAAACTTTTCTTAATCTGACATTTGCTCTCTAAAGAGTTCTGTGTCCAAATTACTTTGAATAGGCTTAATTTTCCACAGAGTTTCTAAAATTTAATCAATCTCAACTTTTGTTAGTTTGATTTTCTAACAAAGGCATCTGATTAAGTTATTTCCTGAGCCTTGGTTACAGTATCATCCCAAAAGTGAGTATTTCAGATCATGGCACAAAAAAAAAATCTCAATCCATTCTGCCTATATCTTGAATGGAACACGTTACTAAGATATATTGTTTCTCAAGCATCCTCAGAATCAGTGATCTTGAAGAGAACTTCTGCAGTTATTCTTTTAACTGACACAGAGCCTCTGCAGTTACTGTTAGTCAAAGCCACTGATCATTGTTAACAAACTTTGTACCAGATGGTCTCATTGCCTGACATTTGGAATTGGCAATGGAAGGAAAGTAGAAACGTCTGTTTGCAAACTTCTGAATACTTTCTGTGGTCATAAGGGTGCTCTGCTTCACATCTAAATAGGTAAATTCAGAGGGAAAATTTGAGAGCAGAAAAGTCACAAAGTGTTTGTTTATGCAAAACCAATGCATGTCAGTGGAGAATGGCAACAGTTACTCATCCAGATCATAAAGGGGGAGACCTCTGGATATATTGCATCAAGCGGTCCACTGAATACTCTGCAGACTTATTGCCAGTTTTATCGTTCTGAGACTGGCTCCCACGTATCTGTCTGGGATTACAGGCAGACCTGGAAGTGTTGGCATTACCATTGATTTGTATGCAGTAAGTACACATACAGTATATACAACAGAGTTGTCCTACACCCTATGGTCCTAGTCATGTGTGTTGTGGTCATGTCCAAGACTGACTGTCATGCGACAGCCAGATTGCAGCATCAGTTTTTCAAGGCTACCTGATGTTTGGAAATTCTGGACAAATATGTATTTTCAAAATATTCTAGGATCAGTATTTCAGGAAGAAAAGAGCTTGAGTATAGGAAAATCTAGATGCATGCTAGCCTTTGGACAGAACATCCTCATGTTGATCTCTGAGTTCACCTCAATTCACTGTGATCAATACAGTCATTGAATGGCTGAACTGGTACTTAGGTTGCTTGTTTCTGTCTGGCCTCTAATGGTCTTTATGCAGTCGTAAACGTTCAATTATTTCTACAAGATTTCTGTTGTGCTTACCTCTGGAACTGCCTGTGTGTTACTGAGGAGTATGTACTCCCAAAGTGCAGATCTATTAGTTCCTGTCTATCACTTTGTACACATACATAAAGAAGAATTTAATGTAGTACTGGATACCGAGGGGTTGTACATCTGCAAATAGGTCCATAGATTTTCATACCTTTTGATTACCATGGTTTAGACAGGAGTGTTTTTTTCCCAAACCCTTGTTAAATTTCTAGCTCCTCAATAAACAAAAAATGATTCGATTCCTGGCTCTTGACAATTTTATCAGGAAACGGTTGCTGGCAGTAAATTATGTGTTTCCTCCTCATGGATTTGTACAAACCGTACAGGTATTTTCAGGAAAGTGTGTGGAAGTAATGCGTGGATTAATATGACGATATTGATTTTTTTCTAGACATTCTTCTACCTGCTTGATCTCTAGTTTGTCCTTATTTTTTATCCAAGTGCCGTAAGGTCTACTGCTTCCCTGGGATTCTGACACCACTTTGGGACTGCCTAGTCCTGGTTATAATCCATGCAGCTCAGTTTATTGTATTTTAAGTCATACTGCAATCACAGTAACGGTCTGTTTCTTAGTTTTATAAGTTGTATAAAACCACTTTTTTATATATGAAAATACATGATGTTCTGTATGTAACAGGGTTGTGGTAATACTTTGTGGCTTTCTGAATTAAAATGTTTTGAAGTAAATTGGGAGTGCCAGCTATCTGTGCAAATGGGAACTTGGTAGTGAGCTGGTTCTGGGCGACTCGACAGTTACTGGCTTGGGGAGACTCCTCACAAGCCTTGCACCGGGTCACTATGGAAGCATGAAAAGGAGTAAGTAATTCTGTAAGAAGCTAGATGGATTTCCAGTACTAATGTTGTAGATGACTGATGCTTTTTTTGTGGAACAATTTCATTTTAACAAATTGGAATTTACTGATCATAAGAGATTTCTATTTTGGCATCCCTTGACTTTGCCACTCATTGTCCTGAAACTACCTGGAAGTACCTTCTCTGCTGGACTTTCAAAAAAAAACCCACCCCCCCCCCCCCCCCCCAAAAAAAAAAAAAACAAAAAACATGGAAAACCAGAACAGATGTTTAGGATACATGAAGTTTTAATTTTTATTTTTGGCTTTATGTGCTTTAAATCATGTAACATTTCTTTTATTTCTGCCTTTGTAAGGGCTGATACTTTTTGCTAGTATCTGTTTGGGATAGGGTTAGAATCACATAGGGATTAAGTGCAGTTATTGACATGTGGGAAAGCCTGCACAGTTTATGTGTGCTTCTTAAGTCCTGCATTTTATAACCTTCTTGGAAGAAAAGAAGTAGAAATGGGCGGTTGCAGACCTTATTTCTCCATGGGAGAAAGTGTCAAGAAGGAAAGGAAATGAGTGAAGTTCACACTCCTGTAGAGTGTGGTATGTTCTTCTATAGTTCAGAAATTCTGTGATGCTGAAACCAGAAAGCCCTGCTTAATAAATATTTAATAAGGAGATGCTACTACAGATGAAAGTAGGTGAAGTGTTGCAGCAGATTGATCCATGAACCAACTCCCTCAGGCTTGCTCCTTACTCATGGCCTTTCATTCCTCTTGGTAGCCTGCAGCACCTCATCTCTCAACAGCTTCTTTCTCTCTGACCAAATGACTACTTCACTTCTAATGGTTTTTGAGATAATGGCCTTAGGTTCCATCCCCATACTTACCTAGGTCCTCTCAGGACAAACTGGATCCCTGATAACTGTGCCAATGTGGACAGAAGACTTACAGATCATGCCTACAGTACTTAAGAGAGTACTCCATGCTTCGGAGGCCAAATTCCTTGCCTGTCCTGACTGTGGTGCCTTTATATTGTTAAATCATGTGACCATGACCGCAGTATCCTCAAGATATGTCCCATCATCATCAGACCTCCACTTGACATATGCCTCTTCAAAAATTCCTTGGCATAAGCAGGATGCTCAGTACTCATATACATGGTTGCCCTGCAAAAATGCTAGACTGTTGCCTTGGGAAGGGCAACATTTGCTGCCACAGCAAGATACAGAGTCTTCCCTGTTCTGAGAGTGATGATCAGAGAGCCACACTGCTGGATGAACTAATACGTTATAGCACTCATAGTCTTGTTGTGGATGTTCAATTTTCAGAGGCCCCCTAATATAGCCTCTGGAATTCTTCCTCTGGCTTTACTGGCCAAAACCACACCTGCCTAGCTGAGATTAACGTTTTCCAGTCACTGTGCCTTACCTTTACCTGCACTACACATCACATAAGCCCAACTGCATTTTGCCTCTTGGCAGGTGTTGTAAAAAAAAAATATTACGCTTGCCTCTCCCTCTAGCCAGTAGAGGCAAACTTAATGACTTTTCTTTTTTGAGAAGGCATGAGTTTAGCCCAAAGCCAGTTGTCATGAATGTCCAAGTTCCTTGGCAGAAGAAAACCAAAGTGTTCTTACGATGGCTTGAAACTTTCCTGGTTTTTTGGATACAGACACCGTTGTTAAAGTTCAATGGGTCAGGTCTCAGGAATGATCTGACAAACTGGTGAGGACTGTATGCACTGAGAATCTCTTCAGACCCAATCCTCTTTGCCTCAGGGACAGAGCTCTTCAGGTTAGGAGAAGAATATTTTTTTCCCCTGAAACTCCTGGTGTTTTTTTGTGAAGATACTTAAAGATATGTATGCTCTCCGACAGTGTGAAAACATATTTAAATCTCTGTTTAAGGGGGAACAAGCAAGCAAACACATCCTTAGCATAAACAGTTTAGGTAGCTTTTGTCCTATTCTGCTTTCAGGTAAAATAGACTTCCATTGATTTTCAAAATTGAAGGTTTTTCTAAATCCTCAGACACCATTTGTGTGACTATTTTGTGCCAGCATAAGTCTTGATTAAAAACATCAAAAGAAGATGAAAAATAATACAAACATCACTTTATACTGAGAGATCTGCCATCATTTATGGTGCTTTATGCTGTTGATGACTTCAGTGATCTTTCACCTAATAGATTAGATCTGGGAATGACAGTGTCTACTCAAGTTTAAAAAAATCAGAAAAAAACCCTCAAGCTTGTAACACCAACAAGTCTTTAGTATTATGTCACATAGATCCATAGGTGAACTCAGTTGCAGTGGCACAACAGAACAAGTAAGTATCTGTGATATCTTCTGGATATCAAACAGCACCAAAATGGAGAATATTAAGAACAGGTGACAGAATAGGAGACTGTAATTGAAGATGTTCTGCATCATAGATACTTGCTGTATCTTGATTTTTCTGAAGTCTTTAACTCCAATCTGCGTCACCATTAATATACGTATTACATTGTATTTTGAGGACTAGTTCTTTAATGTAAAATCATATGAAACATACCAATACCAACAGACTAGTGTATCAGGGCAGGTGAAAAGTTTTTGAGGTCCCACAAAACATTTTTAGTTACATTACTTGCAGGATACATGAATCTCCTTGGCTTCTGCTATGCAGAGGGGTCAACATATGGCTTCCCTCAGTAGTTCTCCAGACGCTCCTGACGTTTAGAATTTATTAAATCTTCATTTCTGGGGTTGATAGGTTTCTTTTTTTGTATTAATTACAAAGAGTCCAGCAATATTAATTTGACCATTTTTCATATGGAAAAATGATCTTTATATTATCAAGCTTTAAGGTCCATGCCTGTAAAAGCATGAGAAAAGACACAAATGATGCTTATATAAATTCAGGAAAAAACAGTTACCTGACTTGTACTTAAATATTTATTGTTCCATTTTGCTGTAGAAAATAAATTAGATATTGGTTTCTGATTCAAATGTGTGTTTTCTTTCTGTCTTCCTTTTTGAAGGTACACTGTATATCTTGAGTTATCCTAAGACCAGGAATTCACAAAGGGCCCTCATTATCATCTACATGAGGAATAATAATGTAGTCTGAGGAGAACTCTCGTTATGCCCTTGCAAAGATTAGTAATTAATTTATTGAAAGATAATCTTTCTCTTGGAAATGAACCCCTGACAAACTTATCTGATGAAATCACCCATAACTGATGGTGATAACCAAAATATATGGTTATCTCTTTGTGCCTGACTTCTGTTTCTGCCATGATACCTTATTTCCTTTTGAAGCCATAGAAAGAAAGAAAAAACACAAATTTGTTTGACTTTTTTTGGAGAAGCTTAATCTTTTTTGTTATGAATACAGCTTTAAAATACGTTTTTCGGTCTCTTTTTTTCCATGCATAGTGATAATACATGTTAGCAGTTTAGCTGTTGTTTTGGCCACAAGTATCTTCCTGTTGTTCAGTTCCAAACAGAACACTTTGCTTTATATACCTGATCTGCTACTTACATCAGAAACTAGCTGGGAGATGGTGCTGTCAGTCTGAACCTGCCTTTAGGAGTCATGGGATTCAGTCAAATACCCATGATTAGCAACTGACTTTCTTTTTAAATACTCTCCCTAATTACTATTTACAGTTGATATAGATTGCGGATAACAATGAACTCAGATCATTATTTAATTATTGTTGATCTTTGTAAAGATGATGGACCATACAATAAAGTGATTTAATAGAGTCATAGAATGGTTTGGGTTGGAAGGGACCTTAAAGATCATCTAGTTCCAACCCCCCTGCCATGGGCAGGGACGCCTTCCACTAGACCAGCTTGCTCAAAGCCCCATCCAACCTGGCCTTGAACACTTCCAGGGAGGGGGCATCCACAGCCTCTCTGGGCAGCCTGTTCCAGTGCCTCACCACCCTCACACTGAAGAACTTCTTCCTTACATCTAATCTAAGTCTACCCTCTTTCAGTTTAAAACCGTTACCCCTCATCCTATTACTACACTCCCTGATGAAGAGTCCCTCCCCATCTTTCCTGTAGGCCCCCTCCAGGCTAAACAATCTCAACTCTCTCAGCTGATAATAACTAGAATCATCATTTCAGGCAATTTAAAACAGGCTTGACAATTGCAAATAGTATGTGTGATGTTGCTTTTTATATTAAAGTTGATTATAATTAATTTTACGTGATGCGTTTAGAAGCACTGCTTTAAGCTAGAGTTTTAAGAACTCTAGCTTAAAGATAAAAATCAGAACTCCCCCTCCTCCAATATTTAAAAATTAAGGTTCTAATCTAGCAAAGCTATAAACTGAGCAGTAACTATTACTTTTGTGAGTAGTCCCACTCATTTCAACAGGATGTTTCTTATAAATAAGCATATGCATTTATAATAAGCCCATATATAAGGCATGTATCCCTATATGGCATATGGGGTGAAGTAATACTTGATTCACTCTCAGTGATAACTCTCCTAATGTTAATCAAAAGACATTATTTGGAATTCTTGAAAGCATCAACAGAACTATGTCTGTACACCAAGCATTTAACAAAAATAGTATCACTGTTTGGTTGCTGAGTGATGTAGAAGCTCACATGCCATAAATCTTAATTTTGATAAATTGTTTTACTTAAGATTTTTTACTTTGGTTGGGGGGTAGTTAATCTGTTCAGTAAGGCAGAATGTATAAACCAATACTGGTTTATACTCTTCATAGTGTGCTTGAAAGGCATATTTTTATTCCTGAAGAAGTAAATTCTCACCCAAACACCAAAGAGTATGACTGATTTTGATTGATCCAGGCTTGGCACAGTCAGGGAAGTGGTAAAATGTCTTATGAAATATACCTTCTTCATCACAGGGTTGTTGACTGCATTCTGTGGTGCAAACTATAAAACTGTGGAAAGCAGTGACATACTTTATTCATTTAGGACATTGACATTATCAGATGTTATTGATGAAAATTAGCAGCCCTGATATCCTGCTTTTCACAATACTGTAATTGATTATCAACTTGCCAAAACGTGCGTAAGGCTGCTCTGAGTAAATAAAATATCACTATCTTCTGAATAAAATATTTAAAAATTGAAATCCCCTTTTTGTAGCTGCAATAAGGACACCCAGACTTGGAACAGCTGTGATTTTTTTCTTTGAAGGTGAATCACTGATTCTTGTGTCGCTTTTTGAGTTGATCTGCTTACGTGGCCTTTTGTATTAAGATCATGCTTTTCAGCTTGTAGATATTATCCTATTACTCTATTCAAGAAAAAAGGTAATAAACTTTAAAGCTTAAAAATACCAAGGAGTAGTCATAATTAAAGTTATGGAAGCTTAGGAAAATCCTCCCAAGAAACAGGATAGTGGGGGGTTTTTTGTATTTTTTTTCCTTTCAATTCTGTAATTTCTTGTCTTGACTAGAAGACCTCTGTTCAAACTCACTATGAAGAATGCCATGCCATCAAATCTTCAGTTTCTCTGGAACGTGACATGAAGTGTGGACATTTCTCTCTATCTTTCAATGAATGCATGTGGAATCAATCACTTTGTCACTTCCTCTACTATAAAAGTATCACTGTAATTCATAATGAAGATTATATTGGTAGAACTGTGATATTACTGTGTTTGTACAGTTCTTGTACCTCTGAATTTCACATTTTAAAAAAAATTAATTCACATAAAACTTCATGTCAACTTTATGAAACTGATCAACATTTGTAGAAGAAAAAAGTGTTTCTAATTTAGAGGAGGTTTTGATTGAAAAAAATAGATTCTCAAAATCAAACTTCTTTACTGTGTTTTGTAAAATAGGATTTATTGGTGTCTTAGCACTCCCAGTACTTATATCTGTGGAAACATTATTCATGAAAGTATCACCAAAAAAGGCCAGTTTATGTACTAGAAAACTGTCTATCTTTTCGTGGAAAAAAATGCCTTGTGCTTCCATATTTTTATTTCATATTTGACATATGTGGTTAATATTTATATTGTTATTATTGGTAGGTATATACTTTGTCAATGAAATAAAAGTGTTCCTTTTACTCTTGTGATAACATCAAAAACTTAAATAGCTTTTCAAATCTGAAAGCATATGATTTGCTTTAATTTGGTGCCCTGAATTTTGTATTCTGCTGGTTAAGCAACAGACCTACAATTATCTGACAGAGGCTTCCTTCTTGACATTTTCCAGCTTATTTTTTATCCTCAAGTAGAGCTGTGTATTTTGCATAAGCTTTAGATAATCATGTAAACTAGTTGCATTACTGAAGTATTTTTATTTCAAATTCAAATACACTGAGGGTTGCATACATGAGCTTGAAATAGTTTTTGCAAATCTTCTCATCTAATGTCTATCTTCATCTGATTTAAATTGTTCTTGAATCTCTTTCCCTCACCTTCCCTATCAAGGCAAAATCTATTTAAATTTAAATATACAAAAATATGTGAGCCACTTAGAATAGACCTGCAGAAATTTAAGTATTGACATAGTGTATGATATTTAATCCATACTTTCTTTTCTTCCCTTTACTGTATGTACTGCATCCTCACTCCCATGTTACATTCAGTGTTAGGCAGAAATATTGTGAACAAACAGTTCTGCTAGGGCAAAGCAATGGGGCTCTTCCAAACAGTTACTTATTTGTACAAGTGTTGAAAGGTTTGGTGTCCTTGGTGGTTGGAGTTTCTGGTACAGTTTTCTCTGAAAATGCCAAGTGCACTCTAAAATGACTTACAGTCCTTCCTAAGGGTTAATGTTAACTACTAGTGAATAACCCGTTTTCTTAAGATCCTGGTGAATGGCAAAACTGCTCTCAGTTTTCTTATAGGACCAAAATACAGATTTACTGAACTGTCAGGTACAATAAATGCTAGCTATAGATCATACTTAATTCAGCTAAGGCCAAAGCATTTGATGTATAATATAGTGCCATAGGTTGTGCATGCACAGAATATTTTACAGACGAGTATTTGTCTCTCTCCTTCAGCTGTCAGCCCAGATACATCATCATATATCATTATCACTTCTAGCAATGACACCGGAACATCCCGAGCAGTAGTATACTTACTGTGCACATATAAATACAATATATGGTAGTTACCTCCTTATGGAGTGTTCCAAAGGCACAGCCACCTCATTTAAGGATTAATATAGCTTACTTCCTTCTTATATCATAAATAAGCCAAGTTTGTATTGGTGCATTAACTTGTTCAACTCATGTGCTCTCCTTGTGAGAGGAGAGTACAAAGGTGTCCTCATACTGCACTGAGACCTAAAAGTATCCTTTGCATGGTAAATATCCTTTAGAAAAGGTTGTGCTAAATTAGCAATGGGGGAAATGTACCCAGGCAATTTAAGTTCTCAGATGAGGTCAATTTCATATCTCGCAAGCTAAAGAAAAGAAAAAAAAATGTTTTCTAAATTGCACACTTCCTAATTTCTGAAAGAGTGCCAGGCACTGAAAGCCAGGTTTTGGAAGGTATTTTCATGCCCAAAGATCCAAATAGCTACCTTTGGGTTACAAAGGACACCTAGCTGCTTTGACAGGTACAGAAGAAGGAGTTGCCTTTCAGTTTGTGTTAGGCATCTAACTTAGCTCCTTTTGTTAATTATGCAAAGCATTTATCTGCATTTTGGAGCACCTATTAAAATTAAAATGCATTTTTAAAATTTTGCTTTCAATCTCCCAATATGAAACCCCCGTCTGACCTGCTAATGTGTCTGAAAATCTGATCCCTGTTACAGTCATTGAACTGTCAGGAAAATTGTATTCCATTTGCTGTAGACTCTTAAGTGTACTCCAGCGTACTCCAAGTGTAATGTTCTCTGCACTTGAACTGTCTTTGTGCATATGGAGGTTTTAATGAATTTTATGATTTTGAAATGATCAGTGCTAATTGTTGGTACTGCAGGAGAAAGATTTTTGTAGAGCAGGTAAAGCTGTCACTAGAGGTGTGAACTATTCAGTAGTCATCTCTTAATTGTTCCCAGTTACTGCTAGCTACAGGGGGTTGTTTGATTTGATTTAGAGATAATGTGGTTGCTTGTCCAATGGATACCCAAATTAAAACCATCAAATTAATTTCCTATGAAATACTGAGCAGTAGTTAAATAGCAAAGACTTTGTAATGCTAATATTCTGTCCAACAGACTACTGTAATAGTAATTGTCATTGGTAACAAAATTATATGTAAAAATCTAATCATGCAAAATGCATGTATGTTATTTGTAGGTATTCAGTTATTGATAAACATCTGTAATCTTAATTACAATAAAAGAAGAAAGAAGGTGAAGAAGGAATATTTTATTTTTAAGATAGCATAGAAATTAGATCTATTTTATATGCTTATATGTAAGTATAGTAACTCTTAAAATATAAATTATTAAAAATCTGATTTTTCAGGGATTTTGTAAAACCTTTCATTGACCCTCTGAAAACTCAGAAGGGTAAAACCTTTTCCCTGCTATGATGGTGGATTTTCACATCTGCATTAAATAATGCAAAGCAATTGTGCAGGCTCAGGAAAAAAATTAGTCAATTCTTTCAATTGTTCTTCATAAAATTATTTTTCTAATGTTGTAGTGCTCAGACTGACAAACTGATATAAATCCTGTTCTTCATCAGTTGATGTTCCTGGGGGACAGTATGCCACATCTTTCCGAACAAAAGGGGGAAAAAAGCCTTTGTAGAACTAAATGAAGTGAAAAGCACCAGAACATGTCTTACGCATAATAAACTGAAGATTGAGATATTTTCTTTGTTTTGACCATTGAAAATTCATCAAATTGCCTTAAAGACTGAGTAAACCTTGAAAATTTAGGGAAAAATAGTTTATTTTATGGAGTCTTGAAACAGAATCCGTAAAAATGAAGATCAGAGAAAATGTTGAGGCAATGTTTTAACAATAACGTTTATTTGTTAGGTTCTCTTCCCATAGATCGAGTACAAACAATATCCAGCTGATCTCAGAATGCTAAGTAATGCTGCAAAGCAGCTGAACTGCAAATTGCAAGAAAATGAATCAAGAATAGGATGGGAAGTTTTATTTACTTTTCTGTGTGAGCTTGCTTATGGGGTGTATACCTGACCTTACTGTTATTTTGCCACAGCCACCTTGTATTTCACTGAATCCTAATGTTTAGAGATGGAAAGTGTACTCATTTTAAGCTGTGAAAATTTCAGGACAGATGGATGAACAGAGAACATCACTGACTTGCATTCTTTGAATACCATCTGGTTAGTAAATACTAGCAGGACAGAAGGAACGTATGTTGTTTAGCTGGCCCTGTGTCTTGCCAGGAAACAAATTAGACTGGCGTGGTCCAGGGATACATACATCCAGTGTTGCAGGAACAGTGAAGATCTTCATAGGTGTGAGAAATTCTTACTGATAGTGAAGGCAGCTATAGGTAGATTTGATAGTCCTGCAGAAATCCCAAGCAGCTGTTGATCTCTGAAGCTGATATAAGTGGGACATGTAGAGTATGACTTCTGAATTCATCTTGCCAACACTGCGTGCATCCAGACTCTTGTTTAACTAACTTAAGGCCAATTCTTTTTCTGATCTGGATTTGAAGCAGGAAGAAGGCTTTGTCTGGTTTGGTAGAAGAAAAAACACGGGTTAGACTGTGTAAGGCAAACTTTGTTCTAGGCTACTGCTGCCCCCCACACCAGGGAGTCTGGTTCTCTGAAAAACTGGAACTGAAAATAAACAGAAAAACATGTTCCTGCGGGGAGGTGAAGGATGAAGCTGGTGATCCTACTGTCTGGTTCATTCCCTGCTTTTTCCCCATCTGCTTAAACCTTTTTCCAAGGGTCAAATCAGCACAGATGCGTTGCAGCCCGCATGCAGTTGGGTGCAAGTGGATGCCCAGCCTCGTGCCACAACACAGACATGACTCGCTGACCTACACTAATGGCACAAAGGTGGTGAAATTGCCCTCTCTCTGGCCACTCACTGGTAAATTCATGCCCAAAAGTGAACAAGTCTTAGCAAGAGTGTATAGAGAGGGTTAGTGAGAGACTAATATCAACCTTCACTAGGCACATTAGATTACAAAGGAAAGATGTGTGAGGTCAGCTCAAGCCAGCTATTTCATAAGAGTGTGATTTGATTAAGGCTGGGCTATGGCCTAGCTAGATGGGGCAAGAGATGATCTGGACAGTTTTGCCGTTAATTTAAGTGGGAGCACAATCTTCTGCCGGCCTGTAATCTTTATCATTTATAGTTTGTGATTTCATTATTAAAGTGAGCTGTTTGCTGAAGCTCAGAGGCAGAATTTCTATCGATTATTATGTAGGTAGTACTTTATCTTGGCTTCTTGTTTAAATATAAGCTTGTTTATTAGCTGTCAAGCAGCTGTGCATTCAACTATATAAATAGCATTAGGAAAAAATACATTTAACTGTTAAAAATCTAAATTAACTTCCTATGTGAAAATAAATTTGCTTTGAAGATTGTTAGTGTTCAGCAGATTAAGCTGTTTCATTTTTGTCAGTGATGCCTGTAAATGTGGAATCTATGTGAGTCTTTGATTTCAGCCTTTCACGGCAACATCAGGCTTTCACTTTACTACCTTTTTAACAGCAAGATAAAATATCCATTGAAACTAGAATCATAATGAAATGGCACTATATAAATAGATGACTTTCATCATAATGCACTGTTTTTAGAAATGTTCATAATTTAAACAATTATGTTCCTTGACTTCTCACCAATTAAGTTTAGTCATCTAGGGGCTGTGAATTTTAATGAGAAAGCTGAATGGTCTTTTGCAGATACGATCTGTTGCCAGAAACACAATCAAACAAGGAAAGGTTTAATCTCTTCTTTTCCCCTTATTTCTTTAAGCATCACAAAAAAGATAAGAGAAAAATTTAAGTGGCAGAAGAAACAAAACTGCTATACAGAAAATGCTTTATAGCTTTATGTAGATTCAATATATTTAAAAAATTTTTGCTTACTACACCTTGAAATCAGTGTGATAGCCTGAAAAGATACAAGAGATGTTAAACATACCCATGAGAAAATTAAAATTAGAAGCAAACTGTAGCCAATAGCTGTTACACTCTGATTATTGAGACAGTTCTAATAAACCTTTTCACAAAAATTTTTGGATCTGGAATCACAAAGAAAAAAAATAAATAGGAGTGATATAAGATACTTCAGATGGTAAACTGTGGTCCATGCATCTACCTTTCAACAGACAAACCAGAACCCCCCGGGGATTAGAATTAGATTAGCTAAATGCCTAACAGCTGTCTCACAGGCACGAGACTAGATAAAGCAACCAAGCTGTAAATCTGTGCAAACTGCATGAAAGGCTACATAATGCAAATTGATTAGTTTAGGACTTGCATTAATGTGGTTGTGAATAAAAATAACCCACCAACATATCCTCTCCTAATTTTAACAGCTACTGAAGAGAAAAACTTAACAGATGGATCTTATGAGGTATGAGCCTACAATGAATTTACATTGTGATCAAAGAAAAAACCTGAATTACTAATCCCCATGAAGTAAGAGTTCTAATCTCTGTGCAGAAAGGCAAATATTTGAGGCTTTAACTTGGATTGATAGGCAGTTTTCACGGAATACCAATGCCCTTTGCATTTTTTTAAAATGAAAAATATGAACACCTATTGATTTACATTCAAAGATGGAATATGTGATGTGGTACGCACCTCAGTAGATAGATCATAAACTATTGAAATGTAAGCTATGGTAACTATTAGTACTGATTAGTTTTCTGCAGTTTCAAGATTATAACATTTGAAATTAAGAATGGTAGGAGCATTGACTTAATTATTTGAATTTCTTAAACCTACAGAACCTGATGTTAAATCTGTTTCATAATATTTCTTGTCTATTCAAAATTGTACGTCTTCTATTCAGTTGAATTTTATCACAGAAAAATAAACGCCATTTAATGAGTGCTTAATTTGTAAGACATTTGTGAGCTGTAAAATTTTATGTCATAACTAGTCGAGAGATAATAACCACGAGATGATAAAAACACAGTAAGATCAGTGACCTATATTCTTTCTTTAAATGCTATCCCTTCATATCATCTTACTCTTTATTTATGGACTGTTACATTAATATTAATGTGGATTTGTTCTGTGCCATATACTAAAAGAAAGTAAAGTTTCATCAGACTGTCAGGCTGTTGGCTGCAGTGAGACTAAAAGCAACCTCCGTGTATGAAGGGCTGAGTTCTCAAAGCTTTGGGCGCCAAGTAGTATGCCTCTGTGATGTTTTTGAACGCAGATAGATACAAAATTGTTCTACCTATTTTCAGAGTCAGCCAGAAGTCACATAGCCATAGTTTGCATAAAAGTAAAGCCTAAGGTAATAGGTGAGATGTGCTGAATCAGGTGCTAATGCAGCCACATATCTTATGGCTAGGTAGAGCACAAGCAGAATAAATTCATGTACACGGTTTCTCTGCACTGTTCCCTAAGTGCCCACAGCCACAGAGCATGTAGATACCTATCTCACCTACATGCACTGAGAATTCACCATCTAAGAGTTTCTCTGCTTTTACCCCTGCAAGGCCTGATATGTTTTATGTCTTTTTAATACAGGGCACTATTGTAATAGAGCACCTGTAATCCCAGTTCTAAAGCCAATTCACTATGTATATGATACTTAAATGCTCATTTGACTTGAATCAGATTTCCCTCAGTGATAACAGTAATCACTGGTCTATAGAGAGTCCTGGCCTCTCTGATCCAGCAGGCACTGTATTAATGCAATATTGCAGTTGTTTTAATGTGAAGAAAGAAGTACAAAATTGTATTTCAAATTTAAAATTTTATTTGCACAACCAAAAATGAACACAGTTTACAATACTTTGGATTTCTTTCAGTGCTTCATTGACATAGGAAGAATTTGTTAATTTTGGATTGTAACTCATGAATGAAAAAAGTTACAACCTCAGTAATCCTTATTGAGGATGACAGTTAACATTACTGTACACCAAACCTTATTCTAACCTGTTGGTTTGAGTATTTGTGTACTGTACTCCTGTTGAGGAGAAAATGTAGTCTTCCACTTCTTAGAGGAGTGCTTAAGCCATCAGTATACTAGGTAACAGCTGGGTATCTGAGTTCTTGTTCACTATTTTGGGGAGTAACTGAAACAACTCAAGAATTCAATACAAATTAATGAAGATATTTCATACAGGCAACACTTAATTTTGGCACAGAGTTCATCCTGTTTGACATTCATTGCAAAAAAAAAAACCAACTTCAAAGAAGAAAAAACCAAATTCATACAGGATTTGTGCAAATGAAAGAATTTATTTTGTTCTGAAGCATAGATTGTGTGTTTATTGCATTATTTCAGCACATACAGCAAATAATGTTAGAGGCCATAAAGTGCTGTAGCCTTTTAAAATTTTACATTACTGAACCCACTGATTTTCTGTAGCAGTGAAATACACAGGTAGATATATCTCATAGACTATTTTTTCCCCATCTTTCCTAAGAATCAGTGATTTTTTTTTTTGGTCACAGGAACCCACTGTCTGCTACAGCTGTGTATCATCACTGCTTTCTTCCTGGTTAAGCTTTCTGATCAAGCTACAGGAAAGTAATAGAAAATTACAGGAAACATAATCCCATTGCAGCACTCCATGTCCTGAGCCCATAAAACACTAAGCATTCAGGCCATGTTACAAAGAAATTGAAAGTGGACTTACAGGAAGTTATTTCCTAAATACTAGTCCCCTTCACACCAGTCCTTCTTTCAAGGGCATGTTAATGGAGTCCCAGCAGCAGACTGAGATTTAAAGCGATGGGTGGTATCTCGCCCCTAGCAAAGGAAGCTAAGGAAACAAGGAACAGTCTAATGTTATCACCAAGTATTTCACAAGTGAATTAACACATTTGTGCTCTTACTAAACCTTTTATTGTGCTGAAGTTTAGTGTGACTTGATATTGGGAAATCAATCAATGTATCATGTGGGAAGGCTGGAGCAAAACAGATGTGCATATGCACTGCTTTTTAAAGTTCTTATTTACTTAACCCAATACTATAGCAAAAAGAGTACGTTAATGATGACCATAGAGCTGCAGTGACAAAATGTGGTAAATGGCAAATGAAAAAAGTAGAGTATGTCCTCTGCTGAAGGTGAGGGAAGACATGCACAGATAAATCAAGCATGGTGTTTTTACTGGAGGAGATAAGGTTGGAGCCATTCCTCCCTTTCTGTTCTTCCTTTGTTCTTATTCTTGTACAGTCTGTGACTGTCTTACACTTTCCTCTTATTTTCACAGCATCTGGGATATTTTACATATGTCATATACAAATTCTTTGTTCTTTATACTGTCCTAAACCAGTTCTAGCCAGCTGTCAAGGCTTTCATTCTTTCAGTGATCCATAGCATACCATCTGTGATGTGTAGTTTAGGGGCCTCCAGTATCATCCCGTGCCTTTATTCTCTAGGCTTCTGCCACTGTCTTGTGCTTGCTCTCTTGAGGGCCCTTGCTACACTTTAATCACCTATGCCTTGTCCGTGATATGCAGGGGGAACATCACTGTGTATCTTCTGTTAGTTCCTGGTATCAGATTTTTTCTCCCGAGGCTTGCAGAAGCTTCCACAAGCTTGTTGTTCTAAGGAAAGGTGGAAAACAACCTACACTCCAGGTAGCTTATTTCAGTCGAACTCCCAAAGTTTCTGAGGACCTTCATCTTTCTACTTGATTGTACATCACACAGCTGGTAACTTGGAGCATTCTGTTAAAACCATTTTGAAATCTGACTTTGTATGGGAAGGGATTATTCAGCCATTATATTTGCTGCTGTTGGTGTCTGGGGTCAGCTCTGCCTTTGTCACAAAGATTGAGAGGATGGTCCAATAAATGCCAGCTCTTGTATCTGTCTCCTTTCCTGTTCAAGTCAGTGATATTCTAGCATTGACTTCAAAGGGTGATGAGTTGGTTACTGGACATACCCTGCCGGGCAAAGGCCAAGAAGAAATCCTAGTGAAAGAGGGGGGCATAAAAAGGGTTCCTGCTGGTTGCTTGATACATTCATTCAATACATGTGGATAGCTTAAAACAGCTGTTTCTGTGCCTCAGATGCCTGTTAGCAAACTGCTAACACTCCCAAGTCACACATACCAATTTAAGGTCAATGAAACAGCGGTTATGGGGCCTTTGAGATCCCTCCCATGCATGTGTGGTTTTATGTTCTCTGTTAGGACGACCATGAATTCATCTCTATGAGTCATCTTCTATATCTGAGTATTAAAGTAGAAAAACTTTTTTGGAGTGATGCTGAAGGTATGAAAGTATGATCTTGTGAAAGTAACTGATAGGAAATGGGAGCTGTGAATAATTGAGAGGTTCTGTTCTACATCAAAACATGCATCGTATGCTGATAGATCAGAGAAATTAATGTACTAGGTGGTATTGAAATATGATAGCATTTACATTGTTTCCTTGTGCATACCAATTTATAAAATTGGGGCAACTGCACAGATAAAATGCACATTTTTTATAAGCAGCAAATGCCAATTTATGTCCTCTTCCCCCTTAGAAAATGGCTTAATTTTTTCAAACAATCCAATAAAACAAGTCACAGTTGAAGTGACATTATTCCCCAAGGAATGCTGGAATGCTTGAATTTATGATTCCTGAGATTTCGGCCAGATCAGCTCTACTCGTATCTTGCTTTACTTGCCTATATTTAGTGTATTCTTTTCTTACTAATCTCTTCTACAGATATTGCCCCATGTCAATATGCCCTTGATTTTTTTTCAAGCTGGTGGTTTGATGGGGAGAGGAGAAATTGCCTTTTATTTATGCATTTATTTATTTTATTTTTTTGCAGAACAGAAGTTAAAAATATGTTACTGATTGTTTTTATAGGAAAAAAACCCAAACCAAAACTGTGATTAAACGTAATTGCTTCTTCCACTGGGTCATTTCAGATAAAAATATCTAGAATGCTGATACCTGAATCAGCATTTTGCTTTGTAGTAAGCATAGCATAGACAATAAAATTAAAGAAAGTTGTGTGTTGAAGCTTCCCATTTCCTTGGGTAAAAAATAAAACCTTCACATGAGGTCCTCTCAAAGGAGAGAACTCCCTGGAGAGCCAACATAATTGTGACAGACTAGCATTACTTTTTATGACTTAATGGTTTCACTTACATTGGAGTCTTACCATGAGTTTTAATTACTATCTGTTCCAGTCCTTTATTTTTATAATCATAGAATCATAGAATAGTTTGGGTTGGAAGGGACCTTTAAAGGTCGTCTAGTCCAATCTCCAATAATGAGGATCAAAATCTAGTAGCTCTTCTGAGCAGAGGTTATCTTCAAGCAAAAAGTAGTTCCACAAAAGCAAACTAAACAAAGTGTTTAAAATTAAGTATACATATAAGTGATTTGCTAGTTTGTGTCTTAAATACTTTGTGGTTCCAAGCAGTCAGATGTTCACCAAGATGGCTTATCTCAGTCACTCTTTTTGCTAGGTATGCAACATTGTGTAGTATAGAGAGAACAGTAAGCAGTGTAGAATAAAATATAAAGCAAAATGTAGCCATGCTGCAGTGAAGCTTGTAAATAGAAATATTTCATGGTGAGCAAATCAGGAAGTAAAAGTAGCCATAACAAAGTTAGCAGCTTTCTTGTAAACTGCATTGTCTCTGGAATTAGACAAAGCCAAAAACACTCATGTAAATTAATCACAGTATTGATAAGTAATTGATATGGCTCTAAGAATGAAAGCGTATTTTGCATTCTGGGATGGGCAGGAACAGAGCAAATCTGGGCCAAAATTGGAAGATATGTCTTCCTCTTCCCTAAAGAATTAATTTTATCAATTTGTAATGCACCCTTCTGAGGTGCCAATCATACTCTGTAGGCTTTGACACTATGTAGAATTTTTTTTTTTTTAAATTAACTGATGAAATATAGGGTGCATATATTTCCCAAATCATGTATTTTCTTCTTACAAAGCTCTAGCTTGACTTAAAAAACTAAGGTCTTTGGAAGGAATAGTTTGTTTTAAAACTTAAAGTGTTGAAATGTTTCATTTGGAACCTGTAGATTTTGTATGGCATTTAATAAAGGGATTAAAGATGCTGTCTATATCTGATATAATTGGAAAAAAAAAAAGTATAAATAAAAATCCCATCCCAAAAGGGATTTGAACTCCCAGCTTTCAATGTGTATGGCTGTTATTTTGTTCATTAGGCTATATAATTAAGCACATAAGCAAATGTGAAGATTTTTGAATGTTAATTTTACCACTGGAGGGAGCCCATATTCCATAAATGCTGTAGAAAAAAGGATTATAATTTTAAAAGGAAAAAAAGTGCACTTTTACAATATAATACATTTTTCCTGGTTCTGACTTTGCATGTATGCAGAATTTCTGATATAATTACTATACTGTTCATTTTTATTCCTTCCACATAATGTGGAAATTAAAGGTCAGAAGTCAGAAAGCCAGAGTTGCCTGCTTGGGATATAGCTTTTTCCAAAAAGAGATACTTTGTAAAAAGATCATTATTACCTTAGTTTTAACACTGGAGTAAATAGGTACACCACTAGACCGCTGGATGAGTGTAGTTCCACAGTTTGCAGAGTCTTCAACTTACTTGTTTTTTAAGTCTTTAACTATCATTAAGTTTTATTTTTCATAACAATAATAATCTTCTAATCTAGGTGGACTTGCTAGTATGTTTTTTCATCTTTTGAGACCTCTGACTTTTTAAATATGATCTCAAGTTAATCTGTTCTAAAGCACGGTTCAAATGTCTAGAAAAGTTACCAGTGTAATGCTGTTCGTCATCATCTTATAATAACCAGTCGACAGGCAAGAAGCTATTAAAGCTTTCTTCTCTCTTGTGGGTTATTTGATTTGTCAGTCTCCATTTTTGCAGCCTGTGTACTCAAACCAATTTGTGATAACACGACCAGAAAGCTAAATTCAGTAAAGAGTTCATGCTGACATTGTTATTCCACACAAGAGGCCCAGCAGGGAGAGATAATGCTATAATTCAGATAACATGGTGAAATGAGATCCTGTATCACAAAGACTTTGGTGGATGAAGAAACATAAACATCTTCTCTTTTTATATAAATTAGAAGAAGATGTAGGGTCATACTGAAGTTGTATCTGCTATTTTTATTTAACTTTTTTACAGACAATTCAGCTGAACTGAGGCTTAGGGAGATGGTTGAATTACAAGATGTTCACTCAACACATTTTAAGAATTTAGATTTACTTTGGCAGGTAGTTTTTATTTCGAATATTTGAAGTAGGTCAGAAGAAAAACGTGCAATGAGCTATATTTATCACAGTGGATACTTTAAATTGCATAAGGCTGAAAAAGTTTTAACTTTCCATAATTAAATTGATATTGATTTTCTGAATATTTTAAAGAATTGTTTTTTGAGAACATGGGACAGCCCAGAATATCCTTGTTTTTAGCAGTGAGACCATAGACAATAACAGTAGTTTATAGTGGAAAAGCTCATTTCCTACCTATTTTTTCAGCATTTTAGTTCAAATATTTTCCATTTTCAATTAATTATGTGCCATTTCTCATCTTGATATTTGAAATGGAATATTCCTGCTCAGTTTGTTCTTATTTTTATGTAAATACAACATAGCCTTGCTAGAATTAGGGTTTGTGGTTTTGCATGTGCGTATTGCACATTGGTAACTGAATTTAGCTTGCATGTTATATTTTTCTGAATGTGCTTCAAGAAAACCTATATTTACATGAAAGATAATGTAGCAAAGCAAATTCAATGAAAATTAAGGTAGAATTTTGAAGAGATTTAATTTTGAAGGTAGAAAATTGAAGAGATTAAAGAGAAATTATTATCTTGTAAAGCCATATTGAACTGAGGTCAGAGATACATGTTTTAGAAATTATAATTCTGTACTGTCAAATCTGAGGATTTTTTTCTTGAAAGGTTTATTCTGACAAGTCATAGGCAAATCGTTTCATTCATTCTTGCTAGTTTGTTATGAGAAACATGTACTGAGATGAATACCTGCAAATTTTAATGAAGAAAATTGGCAAAATAGCAGATAAAGAAAAATAAACTGTACCTTAATTAAAAACAAATGAAGTTAGTGTAAGTATTGACATGGAGAGTTTCTGAATGTTTCATTGGTTTCGAGGTAAACAATGGTTTCAGAGTGTTTCTTTTTTGTTTGCACAGTTAGAAGCTTTGCTGCCTAGAAAGTGCTATTAAACATGAAGGAATTCCATTTTCAAACAGCTTTCCGGCCTCTTCTTACTATCAGGTACATTTATCCTCGGAACAACTCTTCAATGAAATTTAAAGTGAAGTAAATAGAGTATCTGGCTTCTGTAGAGTTCTTTTGATGTAGACATTTCAAATAGTTCAGCCAAAGAGTTTCTTTTCATTAGGACCAGGTAGAGAAACTGAGTTGTAAAGCTGAAGAAAGCCCAAATCAAAAATAGTATTTCCAGAATCCTGGTCGAGCTTAATGCATTAGCCTGCATATCCTGGTCACCATCTCTGCATCCTCACATACTGTGGAAAATCACAGGTTAAACGTGCTTAATGCTGCTGGTGCTTTATATCTCTAAACCCTAATTTCTTTTATTAAAGCAAATCTGTGTTACTTCTCTGTCTCAATAGTGTTTTTGGTCTTCCTTCCTTAGTGGATATATAGAAAATCAGTATTGGCAGTGTTTTCAATATTGTTTATGTCTTTGCTTCACAAGTATTTTATCAAAAGATCAGTTCCAAATAAAAAAAATGGACGAGATCTGAAAAAGCAGACGATGTACCAGAAACTGTCATTTTTCAGGCAGGAGATACAGGAGAGGCCTCTCTGACCTTGACCCCAAACTAGGTGTTCCAGGGGTTTGTCCTGATTGAGATAAGGACCATCTCTTTCTCCAGAAATTTGATGTAAAAATCTTTCTCTGTTTTCTAGAACAACTTTTGGGGTAGAGCAAGGAAAAGAATTGCCTATGACATTTTAAAAGAAAGCTCATACCAAAAGTCTGTTTCTAACGCATGGGGTATTTAAAAAAAAAAGAACAAACAAACAAACCAAAATCCTTGCTCATATCTTCATGTGGTGCAAAACTGAGCTTTCATTTTCTGAGCAGAAGGAGGAGAAAAGCTGAAAAAAAAAGAAAGAAAATATGATTGAATTGAAGAAACTTTCCCTTGCAGGGGAACAGGAAAGCTGTATGGGGGGACTGTATATCCCAAATAACATAAAATCACAGTAGATACCTGTTAATTAATTAAGTCACTTGAACAGAAAGACTCTATCCAAATTTCTGTCCTATCCCAAAAGAACAAATTTGCTTCCATATTTGACTTTATAGTTGATAGATCCTTGAGAAATTGTGATCTCTTACATATTGCAAAAGACCAAAGAGTTTTCTTCAACAGGTTTTTATCTACCAGCTATTAGTACTTTCTTCTAGGCCCAGACATTTTTTGCTGGTCCCAGACAGTCTTTGAAGATAAGGGTCTAAACCAGAAAGATATCCTTCCCCTGTGCTCGAGATAGTTGTGTTTCATTTTTGTTTCTGTTGTCTCTAGTTTGCAAGTATATTTATAGCATTCAAAAAACCAAAGTGCTGGACACTTATAATTAGAAACATGGGAAACTTCTTTGTAGTCCCAAATGTTGTCAAATAGATTAGATTAAAAAAATATTACAAAGCCACCCAGATTTTCATATTAAAATTAAGCATTTATGCATATATCATAACAATCCATTCATTTGCACTTGGGCACAGATTAAGCAAGGTTGAGTTTGGCTGGACAAGGGAAGAGGGAAGAATGTGTTTTTCAAAATTCACCCACTATTTGTGTTGCAGTGACTTTATGAACCCTAGTCATCTGCAAGGTCTAATGGTCTCTGTTGCTGAGATGTAAGATGCTTCTTATTTTTTCATAAAATGTTGTGCCTGGCACAAGATTAACCGTGCACATGAAAGCTTTTGGTTCATTGTGAATTGCAACACTTTTTATGTGACATAAAATTCAGACTTGAGCCCAGTATGTTTTTGAGACTTTTTTTAAACACTTAGAAGAGCTAGTTACAGAAAAAGTATAAATTAATTGTCCTAATTTGAACATAATGTGTATTTTAAAAAATTTGCTTAGGCCCTGTGTGCTGTGGCAAGCAGATCTCAAAGGCAAATTTTAAAAAGAGGAGAATGCAGTGGTTTGTTTGGGGGGATGTCTAAATGGCCTGAGATTATTGAGTAGACTATGTCAGTGGCAGGAAATTTTCTTGAAATCATGATGAAAAGATTCTTTGGTTTTGTTGCTGGCTGTATCAGTGAGTCATAAACAGGCAAGTCATAACCTCTTTGTGTCTGAGTTTTGTAAAATTATTATAAATATCTATCTAATTCACAGATTGAGCTAAATTAGTATTTGGAAATGTATTGAAGTTCTTTTAACAGTTCTTTTAACTGAACTGTTTCTAAAAATATAAAACTTTAAAATAAATTATGTGAAAATGCAGCTGTTTAAAATAGTATTGGGAATGTGTTGATTTGTTTTTTAAATTGCAAGAGGGGGAAAAGTAAACAAATTAAAGGTTATGTAACAAAAAACCAAAATGGAAACCCAGATTATGCAGCCATCTGCAGAACATATTTGAATGACTATCACTGAACTATTTTTATAGATTTTGAATCCTTTAGAAAGCCAACTGTTATTTACAAGCCGGCCTTATTAAGTGGCAAGGAATGGCTGTGGCTTTGGTATCTAGATGATTAAACAAAACAAAACAAAACAAAGTCAATGTTGATTAGAGATTTAGGAAGTTATATGAGCTGTTCTTTGTGACAATGAAGAAAGTATTGTATAAAGGCAATTAATACAGCTTTCTTTTTTAAAGAAAGCAAGCAAATTAAAGAGTGAAATTAAGGTGTGAGATATCTAACTTTATGGAAATAAGCCTATTTCGAAATAGCAATAAGATAACAGAAACTTTTAAGCACATGCATGGGTCTTTAAAAGGACTGTGGTTTAAATGACAGCTATAAGGCTTGCTTATTAGCAGACTAACAGACCCTTTCGTTTCCTTCACAAATTATGTGTTTATTCATTTCTTTGACACTGTAATACAGACTCTTTTTAATAAAAAAATTTTGTTTCCTGAGGTCTTCATAAAAAGCACCAAAGACCACTAAAGAAACACCGAAGCAAAAGGGTTTTTAGTTATCACTGAATAGCCCTGTCTCTTAGTGGCTGGGGGCATCATCTGATCCTTTCACCCACACAGAGGAGTGCTGCAGCTTGCTGTAATCTCTGCCCTATAGAAGTGATACAGAAGGATAGGGGCAGAAGTCAATCCCGGCCTTTTGTCCACAGACTCACTCAAAATATAATTTTCATCTTAACAATGCTTAGCTAGGTTTTAGGAACATTTCATTAGAGAGTAGAAATAAGTTTTGTGGCTAGAAAGTGGTGATACTGCTAATTTAGAGGGCATGATTTAATTATGTGGCTACTATAAAGCATTTATCATATCATACAAGGATACCAAGGATTTGGTTTTATGACATTTTTAGAACGTCTACTCAGTTTGGCAACTTCATTTATATTACAGCACTTGCTGATCGGGGTCCCACTAGACCAAGTCCGTTACAGAGAGTGTAGCAAATAGTATAAGAAATAATTCTGCTGTGGACAGAAATGGTCCCACCTTCCTTTTGCTTATTTATTCCCACTAGCTATTGTATACTACCATCAGGTTTTGTGTAGTCCTGTGGAGAGCTGGATCAGGGAACTGATTTGGTAGAAAATGAACAGATTTTTTTAAAGTCTCCAGTTTTATAAATTCACTAATCCATCTTGGCGAGAGATGTGATGAATGCGAGCACCAGAGCAAAGGGGGCAGTAAGGGTTAGTACTGAGCAGGGAGGTTAGGAAATGGGGAATTGAGATTGCCTTGTTTTACAGAAATGCAGGTTATTGTTGCATTAAAGTGACTGCTTTGCCTAGAACCAGAGCAGAGGGGGTAAGTACAGAAAGTTAAAGAAAGCATACAGAGTTTCTATGTGGAAAAACTGTTTGTTTTTTTTTCCCTAGCATTTACTTAAAAGAACTAAAGCAGTTGAAGGTAAAGTGCGTTTACTTTCACTGCAATAATGGTCCATTTGTAGCAAAATTTTAAAAAGTTTCACCAAAACTGAAACAACATTAAAACACACACATTTGAGCTTTCATCACTGTGTACAGTTCAAACTGCCTTGCTTTTAAGAGTCATGTGATTTATTCTGCTGGAAGGAGCAACATCATTTTCTGTAGTTTCTCTGTATTTTTGGAGTGTCCACACAGTTAAACTTTGGTGGCTTTCCTCAGAGTAAGAGTTCTTTCTTGAAATTTCTCATGACTCCTTCAAACCTTCGCTATTAAAAATAGAGGATAGAAAGTTGGAGTGTTTGCAGCCAGCAGTATAATAACTATGAGGTCCTTTAGAACCCACTATAGGCAGGAGTTCATAGTTCCTATGCTCCTGTGTGGGATGGTGTTGGTACTAGGGTACTTGAACCAACAACAGCAACAATAAGAAATCTTTGAGAAAAGTCCTACTGTGTCGTAGCCGGCGACTCTTGAGATGTCAGGAGAATGTGTTTGCTGATGCATTTGGCTTACATAAGTAGCAACACAATGAAGAAGTATTACAAATGTGAGGAGGAAGAATGAAACCACAAAATATGTAATTTTTTAAAATGTAAAAAAATGTGTCTGCATCAAGAAGCATCAGAGGATTTAAAAGTAATTTAATATCTTTTCTCATAGCCCAGTCTTTGCAGTGTCATGTCGTTAAGCAATAAATAATGGAATTTTTTGAGGAAAGACATCTTATGCTTTCAAATCGGTGACATAAATCTAACCATATGGATTAGGAAGTCATCCTTATCTACTTACAGCAGTCTAATCTGCTGATGATATATACTGTGTTCTGTTGTCATTTCTTTAATATGGTAGGAGATGAAGAACCCATCAGTCATTTACAGATTACCTTCAATAAGGTTTTCAGAATGCTCTTTTAATGAGGATAGTTTTTAATAGAAAATTGTGCACAACTACCTGACATGAATGATGAAAGTCCAATGAAGGAAAAAAATCAAAGGCAACTATTGTAACAAGAGCCTACTTGCTATCTATTACTCCGGTCTTGTTCCTCATGTCTGGTCCTTAGTCTTCACATATCAGAAAAATCCATGTCTGGAATTTCTGCAGATCAATGGAAGCATGCACATCTGAGTAATAAAGAGTTATTGATAACAGATTCAAATATCAAATATAAGCAAATGTTCATATTAAAGTATTTGAAAAATATGACCACTTAAATGGCTTACAAGTATGACTTCTTGGCAATAAAAGCTGATAATTTGTGCATAACTTTTGGTCTTGTACAATTTCCTTTTTTATATTTTAAAGTGGTTAATGCATCACCTGTTGTGTGATGCCCCTTGATGTTCCTGCTGCAGTTGTTTTTACACTGGTCTGTATATCTTAAACTTTTTCATTGTACCACTGCCATACAGTGCTTTTTTAATAGAGTGAGTCAATAGTACAGTATATTTGGGGAATCACTCCTTTATTACAGCTCTGAATAGTATGAAGACAGGCTAGAGAGATGATCTGAGGAGGAAGAGATTGTGTTCCTTTCAGTAATTCTTCTCATTCGTCTCCTTTGTAGGTAAAGTATGTTGAGATTGTGAAATCCTGTTTTACCTGACGAGTTGCATGAAGTAACAGTCTCTGATCAGGATTAAAGACTGATCGTGTCAAAGAATCGTTTATTAGGTTTGGCACTTTTTAGCACTTGGTGTGGTTGCCACAAAGTTACTTATATAAAACAAAACTTGACAAAATAGATAAAGTTTTCTTATGTAAAGATGGCCTTTTTAAAATAAAAACAGTGCTGCATTACAGTAATGGCTACTGAAGTATTTTTCAACTTAGAAGGTAAAATCTGGGAGCTTTTTATATAACCAATAAATCCTATATAATGACTATATAACATTAACTCATTTATGTAATGGTGTTGTGACTAACTAGTCAAGATTCTTGAGTATTAAATAAGAATAAAAAGCAGCCCCCTCCCTTTCAACTTTGTACTATGTTAATACACAGTTTTCAATGCAAAACAGCTATATTAACTGTGAAGACAGCAGCAGCTGCAAAGGTAGCAGAGAGCTAGAAATATAATCACAAAGATAGCAATAAATTGATCCCTGGTGTTTTCTCATGAGTATACATTCTGTCACTTAGATAATTCTACATTCAGTCAGGAATAATTTATGAAAATAAACTATTCTGTGTCAAGAGGACTGTATTCATTGAAGTGATAGGGCTTGGCAGACAGCAAAATGGGTTTTTTTAACATATCTGTGACGCTTTTTTTTTAATCTGGTAAGGAGCAAATTATCGCATCGGATGACTGTCTTGTTAGTGTCACTTTTGACGAGCCAAATGTGAAGGTTTTGACATGTTTTAAAACGCTGATATATTTGTATGTAAAAGGAAAGAAAGTGGGGGGGGGGGGGGAGAAAGGGAAGCATCTCCCAGACAGAATGAAAACATGGCACCCCAATTTTCAGAGTATATTGATGGCATATCCAAATGCAATTGGGAATGATAGTAGAAATGACTGCACAGAGGCTAACTAGTTTCTTCACTTTTTTATTTAAAGGGAGGCAGACAAAAGCTATAGTTTTTTGACATTGTGAGATAGGGTTTTATGCTGTGTTTTGAAGAGTATGATGGTTATCTTGTTATATACAATATAACATAGTTTACTATGTAATATTATATTTCCTTTTTTTCGTAAAAAAATAAATATAAAAATGTAGTAGCTGATTGGAAATATCCAGATCTACACGTCATTGAAGAGTTCTCTCTTATTTTTCCTGTTTCTTTGGAAAGAAAGAAAGAGGCTCACACATACTTATATCAATAAAATCTGTATCCTAGGCATATCACTTCTCTCCTTTGTGTCTTTTCATCTACTGTGTGTTTACATTCGTAAAAATCATAAGTGTTGGCAGAATATAAAAAGTTTGCTGAGAGTTAGCTTCATTATTCGTAATGAGCACATCTATGAACAGTGTTAGCCAGCTATAAAACCTGTATGGGTCTTACTGGAAACTACTTTCTAGTGTATGTTTGTCTGATGCAATAAAAAAACCTCTGGAATTTAACTAACCTCAAGCATGTGTCAGAAGTCTGTTTTCCAGGCTGGCCTGGAGGACTGATAGTCCAGATTTGGAATGAACATGGGGATCATCTAGCTTAACCCCTTGTACTCAGGCTGAAGGAATTATAATGAAACTGTCTGTCTCAGGAGCTCACTGCACTGTTCTTAAGAACCTACGGTTGAGTAGATTCCTGTAGTTTGTCATGTTTCAGTGTTTAATTACCATAATCATTAGAAAGATTTTCCTGGTATTAACCCTAGGTCTTTTTGCCACAGACTAATATGATGATTCTTCCCCTGCTTCCGTAGACTGACATGGGGAAACAACTCTGACTTGGGGAAAGAGCTGATGACATTTCTCTTAAGATTTTATGACGAGGAGATAAACGGACATGTCTTTCCAAAATAATTTGTTGGTTTGCAAATTATAAAAATCATAATTCCTTCAACTTTTCCTGGGTGATCTAGTTGTAGATCCCTTTTTTGGGTGAAGAAGCCCATCAGTAGCAAGCAAAGTTGACAGATTTCATTCCAGTCATCATGAATTGCACGCCTGTTAATAAATCCAAGAATAAGGTTTGCCTTTTTTGGAGCAGTGTTGCATTACTGATTTGCATGCAGATATTGCTCACTGTGAAACTGCAATGACTACTGAGTTTTTCCCATCTGGTACTTGTGCATTTGTCTTCTCCAGAATCAGTACTCTTCTCAGCCAAACTTTTGCTGAATGTTTTGTTGATTTCAGGACATGTCTTCAACTTGACAAAATAATTTTGAATTTTGACCTTATTCTCCAGATACCTATCCTACAGGACAGGTTGCAGTTTCTCCTGATTTGAAGCTGTCGACATTGTGAATGTATCTATTTCGTTACTCCCTCGGTGAAGCTTCCCAGTGGGAGCTGTCTTGAGACACCTTTTGTATATGACTGTCAGACACTGCTAATTAGCCTTTCAGTGCAATTTCATCTTTCAGCTTTTGTCCTTATCTCGTGTAAGTGGCCTGTAAACTTAATTTCCTTAGCTTGAGTATGCTTATGGTGGAGGATACTGAAGCCTCGCTGAAGTTTCTGATCAAATGCCACAGTATACATTCAACTGTTAGCTATTGGAGGCAGAAAAGGTTGTTATCCCAAACTAAAGCTGATAAAAGCCATTCAGTACCACTGTCTCTGCCTCCCTTGTACATATCATATGTAATCTTTAGCACATCTTGCTGGTGCAGTTGTCAGGCATTTTGCTGTCATGGCAGTGCTAAAAGGTATTTTCACTGAATTAACATCTCACAGATCAAAGCTTTAATATTACCAGAAATTCTCCATAATGGGCTGCAATCACTTTATACCATTAGTAGGACATCTTGAGCTCTCTCAGGATTTGCCTTGCAGCTTTGGGTTATATATCACATCTCACTTTCAGATGGAGTTTTTTCTTTGGTGGTCAGAGTGATGGCTAGCACGCTCATATCCTGCAATTTGCTTTTGGCATTGGTACGATAATTTATTGCATGAGAATTCTTTTAAGGATTCATTATAAACCTGGAGAACTAATTTTAATGGAGATCTACATGCAGCTTTTACTATTTTTGTTGTCTGAGGAAGGAGCAATGACATTTAATTAACACTTTAGGGAAAGTTGTTGACTAGAGTTATAATATACATAGCTGCATATATTGGGGGTCAAAAGAGTCAAAAGGCAGAAAAAAATAATGCTGACATTTGCCAAATTGCACTCATTGGGAAGTTTTTTTAATTAAAGTGGTAGAAAGACAAAAAGTTGGAACATCATCTTGGAAGACATGTCAGAAGGTTGTTGGTAATCATAGGTGAATGAGATTAGGATTTACTTACTTTATTCTCTGCAGGTTTCTTTTGATGAAAGAAGTGCAATAAAAGCTGTGTTCACTCAGTATTGAAAGAAAGATATTTATTGGTTTTGCTCAGGTATTGTATATTAAGTTCTACAATTTTCACAATATTGAGGTATCCACAACATATACAGGGCAAATACTGGATCTGGATTTTTTGTTTGTTTTGCTTTTTTTTTGCTTCTCCTTTTGGCCTGTAAATATTTTTTCCCCAATATTTACCGTTTGAGGGAAAAGCTACACTGCAGTACTTTTTCATTGATATTGCGGGAAAATGGTTTCAGCAGCTCTCTCCCTGATTCCCTGCCAGCTGGAGGCAGGCAGCTGCCAGTTCCCCACCCTTCCAGCTGCCTCTAGAGCCGTGCTGGATTTAGCAGAGGTGTGCTACCGTGCTTGAGAGAGGCAACCGATGAGGGTGGCTTTACAAATGCCTTCTGCGGTTTTGGAAAGCTGCACAAGAACAGTCCTTTCCAAGACTAGCTTTTACACCTGGAAATATTCTGACTAAAAGAGAGTGTTCAGCAGTTATACGTTCCATGTTATATTTATTCTTGTGTTATGAATCTTATTACAAAGCTGTGTGCGATATTTGGGATGCAGGAGGAAGTGTAATATTAATTGACAGTAAAGATGGCTCTGCTGCAAACTTGGAGCTTTCTAAACAAGCATTTTCTGTACATAAACAACCATAAAAGGCAATCAGATCTACAGTTGGAAGGATTGTTGGCCTTGAGTGATTATGTGTTCTTTAGCAGAGAACACATATTTGGTTCTTGAGCGTTTTTCTTTTCAATGGAGGTAATGACAAGCTCTATTAAAAAGGATTGCATGCTTGTACCTTGACTGGGACTAGAAATGAGGATATGGGATCAGCACTAAGGTACTTGCGTGAAAGTGGTTCAGAAAATGGGAAGGTGGAAACTAAGGGGAGATATTAGGATGTGATTTTGGTGGGGGTGGCTCTCATTTTGAAGCTGGGGGTTAGCGGAGTAGCCCACAGAGTTTGCTAAATGTGTCAGTGGAAGTGTTAGGTGAAGGAGACTAAAGAAGTCAAGGCTGACATGGATTTTGCTGTTTAAGTTTGGATAATGCCATTTTTTTTCTGTATGCTGTTCTTTGCAGTTTTATTATTGTTATAATATCACTGTCCCTCATGTATCTTCCTTCCCTTGCCTTCCTGGCTGTGATACATCAGCTGCACTCCATTGCTGAGTTGCTTAGATTGACATAATGCTGTTGAATAGATCTGTTCTGTGATTTTTGCAAATCTCCCTTTACCACCAGAAAGCTCATTGTCCGGAAAAATCCAATCTAATGTAGCTACCTGTGCTTCCCCCGCATGTCTCTTCCTTCATCGCCATCTTCCATTCACAGTCCCTCATTCACCTCATCTTTCCAACATGTCCTGATGCAAACATTAAATGTGGAAATAAGCAAAGTCTGTAATGGATAGAAAAACTCTAATTAGGAGGAAAAAACTGGCAGTGGGAGATGAGTGAGTAGAAGAAGCAGTGATTGCAGGGAACCTTCTCACAGCTCCGCTCCTTAGCAGCTTTCACCCCAGCATCTTTTTAATATTCCTTTGCTGGTTTGTCTGGAGAAACACTGCTGAGATCTGGGTAAGCAGAGGACAAAAAAGCATCTAAGGTCAAAAACCACTGGCGTCAGAGGTTTGAAGCTAAGAAGGCAGCATCAACTGATGGAAATAATTGGGTAGTTTCTTCAGCTTCTCTTTAGAAAATGAAGCCCTTCTCTGTGTTTAAAATTTGCAAGAGCCCTCTGACTGAAAATATTTGTCTGGCTGTCTGGAATTTGTAGACTGTGGTTCATTAGCTATTGAGACTGAGATAAACACTGACATTTTAATGAAAATGTTTTAAAAGGTGTATTTGATTTTAATGCATTTCCTAAGCATGAAAAGAAACACCTTAATAAGCAAATATTATAAAAGATTGATCTGTGTTCTGAATGTATCGTGTTAAATATTAAAACAAAATTCAGTCTTCAAAGTTTGAAAAAGAAATATATAAGCCTCAACGTGACCTTAAATATGACACTGCCATCAGTACCTTTATGATAAATTGCCAGAAGCAATAATCTGTATCTGTAATCAGATATGGACACAGTATCTGTGGAGTTAGATTTCTGCTTATGCAGAGGGCTCCATTCAATTCATCAAAAAAGTGGATTTAAAAGCAGAATGCAATCTGTTAAGATGCAAGACCTGGCAAGTTTTGTGTTTCTTCAATAGTATAAAATCTGAACTTCTTTAGTTGTTGATGGAATTAAACTTTTCCCTAGATGTTTGTGATATTACTTTTTCAAGAGGCACCGAAAGCTGGCAAGTGGATAAAAGAGGAAAATGTTTTTAAATAGTTTGCTTTAAAGTACAAAGGGATGTGTGTGTGTTTGTGTGTGTTAAATGGATGCCTGCATATTGTTAGCTACTGGAATTGGCAAGCACTCATCTCTCTGAGTTTCATGGTTTTAACCAGGTTTTTAAGCTTATGAATTAGTTATGGAAGGGAAGAGTGGGAATCTGCAGAGGAAACTTCAGAGCTGTCTTTGCCTCAGTCTGGAGAGAAACCTGGGAGACATGGTTGCACCCAAGAATGTTTTTGTTTGTCTAAGGAAGAAGCCGAGACAAGTAGCCTGCTAAATAAATAAATACGTAGTCTTTGCGACGGTAAGGAGAGCAGATTTGCTATATAAATCTGGTAGAGAGTGGGATGGTTGTAAAGGTGAGACAGGCAGGGCTGGTGAGATTTCTGCAGGTCACCCTGGCAGATCTGCCATGTGGGAATAGACAAACAAGAAGAAGGGCCAGCTCAAAATCTAAAAATATACATGTTTTTAATCATGTTTCAACTTCTGTTGAAGTCGGTAAAGAGACTAATTTTCTCCTGATGTCCTTGACTGAGACAACAACTTTGGATCAGCTCCCTTAAAATGCATTAGGTCTCTGCTACACCAGATCTCCGATCTGCTTTTCTTTTAATTACTTTTTAAGAAGAAGTCATACTTTTAATGCTGCTTTGATTTGTAACAGGAACCTAATAATGATTTGATTTTGGAAGGTTTTGAACAAGTTTGTCTCAGATCACACAACACTTCAGAATCTGGATTTAGTTTTTCTTAATAGCATGTTATACAGAAAAAATACCTTTTGAAATCTTTTCAAAAAAGGAGAGTTCTTTTGTGTTCAGCCTAGTACTTAATATTATTAATTAATTTATGAAGTACAGACTGGCACAAATCCTTGTTTTCCTTTAGTTTTAACACTACCTGAGATGGATAATAAAATAAACAAACCTGTAGGGCTGTTGAGCATTTTAAAGGCTTCATTAAAACAAGTAGTTATCTTCCTGTTTTGAAATGGCACCATGTTTATTTTAACGATATTGATTAATTAGGTTTCTGTTTAATGATGCATGTGCAAGGTGGAGGATATCTGGCTGTGTACAGTACAAAGCACTCGTCGAAGTGAGGCTTGACGGGTTGAGTGCAGCAGGTCCCTGCCTATACAGCTTGAACATGTATTTAAATCCCTGCAAGTTCACAGCCTCATAGACAAAACACAGGTGGGAGATGGGAAAATGTTGGTGTTTTGCATCTGGGGAAATGAGAGAGTGATGGCGTTTTTAGAGGGAGGAATCATTATTTAAAAAACAACACTACCAAAACCCAAAGCCAACAGAAATGAGTTAGGGTAGGTGTATCATGAACTGTAAATGATCTGCTTCTTGAGAAGGTGTGCCTACCTATTTTGTATATGTTAAAGCAATTTAGGATTTCATGGTGTGTGAAAGCATTTGTCGGAGGACCTTGCAGATAAGAAACCATGATAGTCAAAAACTATTTTGTGGTTGATACGTTTTAAATTGTTGGAATTTATTTTAGAACAGCGCTGATGAAGGCTGTCTGAAGCTGTGTGCATTACTGTTTTTTGCACTGACCCTAGTCCTTGTAGAAATAGACTTACCCACAAACTGTGGTAGGTCTCTAAATTAAATGGGATAATCACTTTCTGTTGCTTTAATCTTGTCCTTATGAGTTTGTATAAATCTGCTTCCTTCATTGTTATGCATCACACAAAAGGTACTAAAAATAACTGTTTAATTTTTTTTAGTGCATACTGAAACAGAGATAAAAAGATAAAGTATATTTTGTTTTTATGTAACTCCTGCTGGGCTGATATTACTCCTTTTTAATGTCATTTTGTGTCAACATACCCAGCGAAAGCTGTAGGACCTTAAATACCACCCACACAAATAGTCTCTGATTCCTGCAAGGAGTCATTTTCCTTAAGTATCTATCCAACAGATGGATCACATTTCCTTCTACGGCAGAAACAGTTAAAGTAGGATGGAGCCACAGGAACTTCATATTACAACGTAGTTTCAATTCATTTTACTTGCTATCTTCCTGTTACTTGCATAGCATCTTGAGACATTAATGGTCTTCCTTTTTTAGTAGCCATAAAAATTTTCATACTGTGTCGTGTTTTCCTTTGTTTTAAAACTCTTGCCTGGCTTGGAAATTTAATACGAAGGACTTTGGTCTGACCAGCCATTCTTAAGTTCAGATAAGAATGGGAAAGAGTTCTGTTGCTGGGCTGAATCATTCTTTTGGCAAAGAGTTCATGGAAAAACAGTCATACAAGCTTCAACTTTTAAATACATGCAAGATGCTATGATAATAGTGCATAGAAAAATGGAGAAGAGAGTTACTGTTATGTAACTTTGCTAGGTACATGCCTGAATAGATATTATGCCATTTGTATGGAACTTTGTTGAGTAAAATTGTGTTGGTTTTTTTCCCTGTCAGGATACTACATATGCAGGCTGCCTGGACTAGCTGCATTCACTTCTCTTTGTAAACAGCAGAACCGCAAAGATCTGATGTTGAGAATGGCTAGTACAGTCTTAAAGACTAGATTGTGAAATAGTTTTTTCATGGGAGATGGGAACAAAGCTGAGCTGACAAGCATTGCTGTGGTGGGTTAACCCTGGCTGGACGTCAGGTGCCTACCAAAGCCACTCTATCACTCCCCTCCTCAGCTGGACAGGGGAGAGAAAATATAATGAAAGGCTCATGGGTTGAGATAAGGACAGGGACATCACTCAGCAACTACCGTCACGGGAAAAACAGACTCAACTTGGGGGGGGGTGTTTGAAATTATTACCAGTTAAATCAGAGTAGGATAATGAGAAATAAAACCAAATCTTAAAAACACCTTCCTCCACTCCTCCCTTCTTCCTGGCCTCAACTTCACTCCCAATTTTCTCTACCTCCTCCCCCCCAGCAACGCAGGGGGATCAGGAATGGGGGTTGTTCATTCATCACACGTTGTCTCTGCCGCTCCTTCCTCCTCGGAGGGAGGATTCCTCACACTCTTCCCCTGCTCCAGCGTGGGGTCCCTCCCACGGGAGACAGTCCTCCATGAATTTCTCCAATGTGAGTCCTTCGCACGGGCTGCAGTTCTTCACAAACTATTCCAGCGTGGGTCCCTTCCACAGGGCGCAGTCCTTCAGGAACTGACTGCTCCAGCGTGGGTCCTCCATGGGGTCACAAGTCCTGCCAACAAACCTGCTCCAGTGTGGGCTCCTCTCTCTCCATGGGTCCACAGGTCCTGCCAGGAGCCTGCTCCAGCGCGGGCTTCCCATGGGGTCACAGCCTCCTTCGGGCATCCCCCTGCTCCGGTGTGGGGTCCTCCACGGGCTGCAGGTGGATATCTGCTCCACCGTGGACCTCCGTGGGCTGCAGGGGGACAGCCTGCCTCACCATGGTCTTCAGCATGGGCTGCAGGGGAATCTCTGCTGTGGCGCCTGGAGCACCTCCTCCCCCTCCTTCTTCACTGACCTTGGTGCCTGCAGAGTTCTTTTTCTCACATATTCTCACTCCTCTCTCCAGCTGCTTTTTCACAGCAGTTTTTCCCCCTTCTTAAACATGCTATCACAGAGGCGCTACTGCTGTCACTGATGGGCTTGGCCTTGGCCAGCTGCAGGTCTGTCTTGGAGCCGGCTGGCATTGGCTCTATGGGACATAGGGGAAGCTTCTAGCAGCTTCTCACAGAAGCCACCCCTGTAGCCCCTCTGCTACCAAAACCTTGCCATGCAAACCCAATACAATTGCGTAGTAAATGAAAAGGAAGTCTTGTTTTTTAACCTGTCTCATGGCTCTGTAATTCCTTTGTTTTCTCGCCAAAATTAATTTTCTAGAAATTTAACTCCAAAGATCTTGGCGAGCTTTGGATTTTCAGTTTTCTTTTCTTTTTGACAAAAAAATTCCCCCTAATTTTTTGATTGCTATCACTGTCTTTGATGGATTGACAGTGTACATTCCTGCAGCTGCTTTGAGTATTTTAATACATTTCAAGATTAGCAGCATGGAGGCAGTATATTTTAGTTTCTAATCCTCCACCATGTATTAACTCTGTACTGTTGAAACTGGTATTAGTTAAACATAAATTAACCTACAGCTTGCCACTGTGGGTCTTGTAAGCTAACATTTAATATAGATGCTAGTTAAATAGACATGAGTTTTCCCAAGACAGAAAGACTCTTTATGACTAAATAATTGCCAAGGCCTGATACTTAAGTTCTAGAATCATAGAATGGTTTGGGTTGGAAAGGACCTTAAAGATCATCTAGTTCCAACCCCCCTGCCGTGGGCAGGGACACCTTCCACTAGACCAGGTTGCTCAAAGCCCTGTCCAACCTGGCCTTGAACACTTCCAGGGAGGGGGCATCCACAGCCTCTCTGGGCAACCTGTTCCAGTGTCTCACCACCCCCGCAGTGAAGAACTTCTTCCTTACATCTAATCTAAGTCTACCCTCTTTCAGCCTAAAGCCATTACCCTCATCCTATCACTACATGCCCTTGTAAAAAGTCCCTCTCCAGCTTTCCTGTAGGCCCTCTTTAGGTACTGGAAGGCTGCTATAAGGTCTCCCTGGAGCCTTCTCTTCTCCAGGCTGAATGACCCCAACTCTCTCAGCCTGTCTTCATAGGAGAGGTGCTGCAGCCCTCTGATCCGCTTCGTGGTCCTCCTCTGGACTCGCTCTAACAGGTCCATGTCCTTCTTATGGTGGGGGCCCCAGAGCTGAACGCAGTACTCCAGGTGGGGTCTCACGAGAGCGGAGTAGAGCAGGAGAATCACCTCCCTCGACCTGGTCGTCATGATTCTTTTGATGCAGTCCAGGACACAACTGGCTTTCTGGGCTGCAAACACACATTGCCGGGTCATGTTGAGCTTCTTGTCGACCGTATATATACTGTTGCTTCTTGAGAGATAGCCTCAACTTCAGATCTCATTCCAGTGAGATCCAGTGATGGATCAATGCAATGTCCTCTGGTGAAAATGAGAGGAGGTCCAAACTCTTAATCCTTGCGATGTAAAGGAGGGCAGATGAAGTACTGGAGCATGCTCACCTTGGGGGGAAGATACAAAGGGGGGGAATGAAGCGTTTAATGCCGAGTTGCATGGGATTAGAGCTGGGGCATGGCCAACTGGAGTAGAGAAAGAAAGAGGAGCAGAGAAGAAAGTGAGAAAGCTCTGGAACGCAGCCACACGGCAATAAGGATGCAGGGAAAGACTTCAATGGAGAATGATCAAGTGGTGGGTTAAATATTGCACTATGTGACTATGTATTATTCAAAAGAGATGAAGATCTGGAACATGGATACCTGGGGCACACCAGGGATGTGGAGTCACTGCACACTAATGAGGGATTAAGTACTGCTCCACAGTCATCTGGGGGGGACGGGGACACAACACTACTGAGAGGTTGTATTTCTATCATCTTAGTATTTCAAGTAAGACTAGGAGATCTGCTTTTTGGGTTTTTTTTCCAAAGCTTTTAAATCTGTGAAAACATCTGGACTTCAGTGCAATTGCTCCTTGTATGGCTGAAGTGAACAATATCCATTTCCTATAGAAACATAGGAGCAACCATAATAACTCTGTTGCCACGCTCTTTTCATTTTCAGTAATGCTTGAGACAATATTTCCACCCCATGAGGCTTTTTTGGAAATGTCTTTTTAATACGTTTTACCTGGAAATAAGTTTGTGGAAGGAACAAATGTAAAGAGGAACTACTGCAGGATATGGAAAATTAATCTTTGGGAATATAATATCCTTACTCCATATTCTTTGAAGATTAGAGAACTAGACTGAAAATCTCTTTGGTTTATAAACATCTTCCTATCATTGGCACTGGAACACCCTAGAGCCCTTTTCTTAGTGACAAAACATAGTCATCATGTTTTTTCGTTGCTCCTTGAAAAGCTACTTGGGGTCTAGATCTGCTGTCGTGATGTTGGCTGGCCACCACTGATGTTTATAATGTGCATTTAACATATTTTGCACTGCCACCATCTCATTTTCTTTTATTATTAGCTCCTCGGTTTCCTTTGGGGAAAGGCAAAAGAAGATGCAGATAAATTGAAGGTACAGATGGATTAACTGTCATTTAAAAATGTCTTTCTAGAAAAAATGTGTTTGCTTTTCTGTTCTGCAGCTCTAAATGGAATTATTCTCCCATCTTGCTAGCACATGAAGTGTGACTATGCAGTGTCCCACTGTAGTAGCCATGCATAATGTATGAGTTTCTCCTTAAAAAGTTCCCTTGCATTAGAAACAATACACAATTACACACTGCTTCAAATGGTGTAACAGGGGAACGAGGACAAAGAAAAGAATCTATTTGGGATAACTTAGTTTCCTAAAATATTTGTTTACTGTACAAATTTCAATAATTAATGTACGGATTAAAACTTCTTGCTTATCTTCTTCTTCCAGCAGTAGGGTCAGCACCTATAGCTACACAGAAGGAAGCCAGAAAAGCTTCCAGACGCAAAGCTGACAAGTACAGTGCTTCAGCTGCAGCCTCAGCATATGCTGCAAAACTCCATACGTTACTGCACTAATGGGAATGTGGTTGTTTTTTCTGGCCAGATCACTGGTGTGCTGTTTAGGCTATCTTTTTCTCCTGAATGTCATTTTTTCCTTTTCATATTATAGAATGTGTATGCCAAAGCCTTTATGTAGCTTTTAATGTAATAGGAATTGTTCCTGTTTCCTTTCCTGTTATAAAGCTTGTTTACCCCCAGGAGTCAGCTAAGCCATTTGTGAACTAAAATCTCCTTGTTTCTCTGTAGCAAATTCCTCAGTAGCTCTGTTGTATATGTTGGTATTGCAGTATATTCACTCTAAAACTGTGAGCTTTTAAGTGCAGAGACTTGATAGTGCTGTTGGCCTATTTTTATTGTTTACACAAATATAAGTAGAAGTTGCAGGTAGGCACTATTTCCTCTTAAAAATGTTTTTCTTAAGCCCTAGATTTTGAAGGCTTTGAAATGCATGGCATTTTTTCTTCTTCTAAAGCAGTAAAATAGGATAAGATTCTTAGATTAACCTCTTTTATAGGTTATTGGCAGGAAGAATAAAATCCAGTGCCTGTTAAAGCAATGGAAAAGCTCTTCTTATGGATGAATCTTCTAAAATTTTGAATACACACAAAGAAGCAAGCAAATGCTTTGAAAGTATGGAAGTTTAAAGTTTATATTACTTTGTTCTGTATTATTCACATTGATTTAAACATAAGATCATGGCAGATTTGACATAAGCAGAGTCCATCAATTTTGTTTGTATGAATAAACACTGAAGTGGCACGAAAACTGCTTGGAGAAATGCAAGAGGAAGATGATTAGAATAATCTATTCCCCAAGAGGAAAACATGACATATATTTGTGCTGAAACAGAAAGGTCTAAAGGTAATTGTGGAGATGGGAGGGAATGTGATTACCTTGGAGGCACCTACTCCTAAGAGAAGGTTGGTTGAGAACTACAAATACATTTAAAATTTACTAGGGCACAAAAAACATGAGCCCCAAACCCCTGTTTCCATAAATGTTTAGATAAAAAAGAACTAACATGTAATATCCACATAGTAAAGCAAAGAAATTACACACTTTGCCTTGCTGTGTTGTAACTGAACCATGATATTGGATTTATACCTGGAATTACTCAACTTCACTTTGAGCATCCCAATTTTCATTAGTAAAAGGGTTTAATAAATAGGAGAGAGAGAAGTGGGAGATTCAGAAATAGATGAGGGACTCATTCATTATAAAGTGTAGTTAAACCAGATAAATATAGATTTGGTGGAAATCTGATAAATTATTAAGATGAAAATATGATAAATCCAAAAGCATATAAATAATTGAGACCCAATCTACTTGTTCTGTCTCAGGTGAAAGGAAATTATTTATGTTTGTGAACAGCAAGCATGTTTTTGAAAAACTATATTTAAGTGAATAGTCTTATATCATTATTTGGGTGGACTACTGATATGTGTGTAGACTTGTAAGATCAAGCTGTTAGTATTGCTACACTAATCAAATAAAGACTTATCAAACATACAGGTAAGCACACCTGTAGTCTAGATATGGCCTCTGATGTTCTGTATGTCCCAGTCCGTAAAAATATTTCTTAGTAAGATTTGCATTGTTACTCCCATTTTCTCCCCCACCGCAGAAGCCCTGAAATGGCATAGGGAACGAGGAAACTGTGCTTGCAAGAAGCACAATTTAATGCCTGCCAAATTTGTATTCTATCGTGTAGGTTTGTGCTCTTTCTGGAGGCTTATATTTAAGTATCTCTTTAGTATGTATGAATATTTTTACGTGTTTGTACGTCTTAAGAGACAGGAAAGGGAAAGGTTTTGCAATGCTAGCAATAGAATATTAACTTTACCCAAAGAGGCATAACAGATCCAAAGATGTGTAATTCTTGCATCTGATAGACCAGCTCTTGCATCCAATTTCTTAAATGTATGCCTGTGCAAATGTGACCACTAACACAATGTACACACAACACATCTTAACAAAACTTTAGTGTATACAGACAGTAGAGATTCTGATAATTTATGCAAAAAAAAAATTTAGTCAACCGCCTTGCTGTGATTCTCTTTAGCATTTCCAAGGGATTATCTTCACTTTGGTAATGTTTTCTCTTGAAGACTGCTTTTATATCTTTCAAGCAGACATAAACTGAAATGATAATGCTCATGTTTCATTTAGGAAACTGTTGGCTGTCAGGATCTGACATGGCTTTTACTTGTGCCATAATTTCATGAATTCATTACAAGATCATGAAATCAACAGAATTTTTGAGATTCTTAGTGTCTTGGGGCAGAGAGATGTTTGGATATACCCAGAATGAGAAATGTTCGACCAGTTTTGTATTTAGACCCTACTAAACCATACTGAAATGTGGCTGGGTGAAAAAACATCTATGCACATTGCACCTTCCATAAGTGAAATATACTAAATTTCTGGTTTCAATTTTGATCTCTAAAATAAAGCTTGGGTTTTCTTTATTTGCTAGATGGGTTAAAGTGAATGTGGTAATTGTTATTTTGGGGAGTTTTATCATCATTGTCCTCAGCATCAAATATATCGTGTAAAGAAGACAATGAAATTTGTATACTAGCTATGATGTACTGTTATGTTAGGGGATTGCTTTTCTTCTTTCTTCCATTAGAGTTATAATACATTATATTTACAGACTTCTACAGGTTTATTAGAATATACTTTCTGGACGAGAAAAAACTGTCAGCCTACTGAAGCTGAGCAATTTTCAGGTGAACAGTTAAATCAGTGCATGTTTGCAGGGATAATTAGTAGTTGCAGTTGCCACTTGCACTCAGTAGAGATTTTAAGCATTGGAATAATTTAAAACACTGGCTAAGTAATCCCTGCCACATTGCTGTGAGGCAGATAACAAATGCCATACTGTACAACCATGGTAGAGATGATAAACTGAGGCACAAATCTGCTAAATTTGTAGTTAAGCCAGGATTATCACCCAGTAGACCTGAATCCTAGTCAGTCATGTGCTTTAACCACTAACACTCATCTGAACTAGAAGAATTAGCAAAGAGTTCGCATCTCAGAAAAGAAGAAAAATCCTCCTTATTATCAGAGATTTTCACGTTTTTCCTGTTCGGTAATTTGATATGAGCATGATGTTCTGTGGCTCGGGTCATTCACCTATCTTTTTAACGCATATATATGCATTAAAAGGCAGTAAGAGATAGACATAAAACTCTGATGTGGCACATGTAGCTTTGTTCATTTCATTTTATTACAATGTAATCCCAATACCATACAAACTTACATTTGCTTAGTAAGGACTTGATCCATTAGGCAATGGGTTTTTGAGCTGAAAGAACCATTTTTAAAATAAAAAAAGAATAAAATAATAGCCCTAGTGTTAGATACACTGTATTTGGGGCTTTTATGTCTGAGTTCGTGACACATCAGAACAATGACGCTTATTACCGTCCATTACACAAGAAGTAGTAGCTTTGTGTAAAGAGTCTGTCAGGCACAGTTTAAATCTCTTCACACTTATTTTTCATCACAGACAGCTACATTCTATTTCAGCTAGAAACTTTTCCAGTCAAAGAAACCCAATACCTAGAAATTCACCAAAGTTAACCAAACAGTAAGTGTGTAGCTGTGTTTTATTGTTCAGATCAGCATATAGGTTGCATGTGAGTAACCTTACTGGATTAGAGATAATTATATGCTATGGGAAAATATTAACAAGTATAAAGCAAGATCAGAAGATATTTGGTACGCTTTAAGATAAATTTTATTAAACGATCATATCTTATTTAACAATTAGGGCCTTTAGGAAAGTATTAGTTAAAACTTTTCAGCCTTTGCACAGTCAGCTCCATGGTTGTTTCAGGATAATTATGTAATCTTTCAAAGTAAAATTACAAAAAGGAATGCAACTTTGTTGCAAAAAGTGAATGTCTAAATGGAAGGTTTGGGATTTCTGCCTCAATATCCTCATATAAAATGTATTAAAATGAATTTATAGAAGTCACCACAGAGTTCTGCCATGGCTTTGAAAAAAAGAAATCCTCTTTCCACCAGGGAAAATGACACTGAAGTAAGCTATTACAACTTGAAATAGAAGACTTTATGATATTATTTTTTTCTGTATACTTAATATTGGCAAAATGTACTAGCCATCAATATGCCAAGTAGGTAGTGAACCTTAGTCCTGACTAGGAGTTTGATCTTCACAGTCGAGGAAAAGAGTTTAGCTTTCATAGCGATATACTACTTTATTTTCCTCTGAAATTACCAACTAGGCTGGCAATTTTTATGATAAATTTTTTAGAAGTTATGTGGCCACTAATACAATATATCTCTAAGCATGAATGGACCTGAGAGTATCACTGATTTCACATGATCTCTCTCTTCATTGTGAAAAATTATAAGGAATCCATATCTTGTAGTAAACAAAAACATAGTTCTTACCTGTAAGACCTCAAATTAAATCATACTTTATAGTTATGGAATTTGTAGGGCACAATGCCTCAGATTGTGCAACTAAAACATAATTTTTTGTTACTTGCTTTTCTCCCCTTTGCTTTTGGTATATAGATTGGAGTCAATATTTTAACCAATATACAGTGTTCCTACTTCAGTACTTTTAGTGTGATAAAATTAGTAGCAATTAATGACTTTCTTACATCTCATTGAAGTGTTCTGAAAATATTTTGAGATTTCTACCTCTATACCAATCTATAGTTGTATCGCTTCTATTTTTTTAAATAGTCAGCTTGGACTTGTTTAACTGCAATAACCTGGAATTTTTACTTAGGATTTTTTTTTTCAACTTATGAACAAATCTTTACCATTTTGTATGATAATAGAGTGAAAAAACTAATATAAGTCTTTGTGACGGACACGAGCAGTCAACAGCTGCTTGGTGGTACGGTAAGAATCTTTTTGTGTGTGTGTGCATGCAAAAACACATACGTGCACATCCATAGATACATATATATAGATAATTCTGAACAGTGGTCAGGATATCACGGGGAAATGTTTTGGTATCTAATAAAGCCTACAGGTGTTCTATTATTAAAATGTTCTAACACATAAATCACTTAAACATGGGTGTACTGTCAACCAATTCCACAGCCATATGAATACATCGTCATATCCTTCTGTTAAGCTTGCAAGTGATACTTCATTTTAGATAGGGATCACAGTGATGTTAAGAAAAATGTGTGAGTGATAATCAATGTTACTTCTTGGCTGGAAAAGTAATCATATTACTCTCAGATTTACATTGGAGAATGACTCTATTCCGCCTTTACGCAAAGGTGAAGGGAAAGAATGAATGCTGGGCTTGGAAAGGACTATGTTTTTATATCCTAGCTACTTAAAACAGTAATTATGTGAAAGTCTCCATGGGAAGTACAAGCAACTGCAAAGCTTTTCCCTTAAGCATGTCCACAGTCCTGTCAAGCCAGCTATTTCCTGCTCCTGTTAGCAAATTTAATCAGTCAGTTTTTGTTCACTCTTTGAATATTAAATTTCAGTTTCTTTTCTATTGATTTTATACGTACACACAGGCATAAAATATCTATACATGTGTTTAGGGACATACATTTATAAAAAATAACAGGCCACAAAATATTATATGCTTCAGTATGTTAAATAATGTAGTAATGTTTGCACTTTTCAAAATTGTTTTTAGAAAGAGATAAGAAGATGTTGTGCTGAAAAATGGAAACGTGATTTAATGTTCCTGTTTACCTGCATCATTAAGCTCATTTGTGTATGTTTGATATTTTAGTTCTTGTTACTCTTAAGTCCTTACTCCATGTCCTGCCTAATAGGACTCTCCTGTTTGGACTAAACAGGTCTTCATTTTGAAAGTTGTATGTTTTGAAGATCTGTAATTTCCTTTGCAGTAAGCTCCCATTCATTGCAGTGGGAAGAGGGCTGGGAGCCTCTGTTTCTCTGTCTAGAGAGAGCATATTTGGGTAATAAGAGGAAATGAAATCCCAGCACTGGAATAAGACCTCACCTGTAGTAATATCCATAGTAACACACACTGAGTCCTTCCTCTTGCATGCGTTTTCCTGGGAAATCTCGATAGCAGGCCAGCGGAAAAACCTCCCAAAGCTGTGAAGAAAACCCAGCTTTATTATAGTGTGCGTAAGAGATTTCCTAATGAAGCTGGAAAGGAGCTGGAGAAATTATATCTTGCTGTTGACCAGATCACTGTTCAAAGAAGAGACTTCAGCTTAAAATAAGTTTCTTAGCTGTCTAATTTCCTTTACTTTCCTTAAAGGTCCAATTAGGTTTTTTCCACACACTTTATATTTACTTTATAATAAAGAGAGAAAACAAACAAACAAAAAATCAGGTTCTAGCATTTTATTCAGACAAGGAGAAAGTTCTCTAAAAATGTATTTTATTTAAAAAAATAGTTTATGTAAAGGAGCTTATATTTTTGGAAAGTGCTTTCTCTGTGTTCAGTATTGCATGCTGCAATTCAGTCAAAATGGAATTGTTTCAAAGATTCAATTTTCTGCACTCTCTGCTTCTTTTTCTTTATTTTTTTTTCTCCTGAATATGTTCTGTCAGAAAGACACAAAGACTTTGCTTTGAATATTTTTATGCATTAACATAATGGCTGATCTGGACCAGTTTTCTGCACAATAAAGAAAAAAAGCCCCAAATCCTGGCATTAATTTCACAAATATTAAATACTGATATGTTCAACTATATATGAAGAGTGATATTCCTGCTGTTCATCAGTGTATTTTTTTAAATATGGCTTTAAAAAAAGCAGAAAACCCTCCCAATGTTTCATGCCCACTTGAATTTTTTTGTCTTTGAAACTATACAAACTTGTTTGTATCATCAGAGTTAATCTAAGGGGACTTAACTTTTCTTAGTTATTATTTTATTAATCTGTAATACTAATCTATAGTTAGTTAAATAAGATTTATCAGTTATTGCGGATGTTTTATATTGAAGATATATTTGATGCAGATCCTCCAAAAGTAAATGTGGATATTTTTATAACTAGCTTAGAGCGAACACAGACTTTCTTTGAAGCCTGAAAGCAGAAATCCCGGAATGACAGAAATGTCTTTAGAGGGGGGAGGACTGTAGGGGAGGAGATGAAATCCCTTCATAAAATCTGAAAAGCACATTCCTGTTCTCTGATAATAGATGCCATAGCACAATGTTTGCCAGATTTTAGCTAAGCTGATAAGAACAGTGGACTAGGGAAAAAAAAAAAAGGTTAGGAACTCAGGCAATACTATTAACGATTTGACTAGCACATTTGTAAATAAGGAATTTTACAGGCATGAGTGAAATTCAAACAAGAAAAATCAGTGAATTTTGTCTAAGTGGTGTAATGTCAGTTCAACATAGCTGACCTAAAAGTCATTTTAACATTTGAATAGCTAATATTTTCTACTCAAGAGGGCCAGACATTTAATCCATGAACAGTGCAGATTTTGTGTGAGAAAGTGGTTGCAGCACAGATTTCCAGCATTTTTCCAAGAAAATGTATTGAAAAGAAATTTGGCTTTTTTACTTGGTAAATTGTACAGATTAACAGATGAAAGCTATATTATCAGAGACAGGGAAAGAATCCTCTAGATAGATACCACAGGCTTCTAGAGAACAAAAAAAGATATATAAATATATGCATATGCATATATGTATATAAATATAACATCAGTACATATATACACACAATTAAATGCGATTGCCTGTGCCTGGTGCATAACTAGTAATTGGCTAATCAAAAAGATTTCTAAGCTTCCAGTTCAGTAAAGATTACCTGGATGATAATTACCATTTATTCTTTTCTTGCTTTGAACAATTTAGTTTTAAATCCAAGAAAAAAAAGGGATGATTTTTTTCATGAAATTTCCAGTACTTCTTAATTTAGTTAGTATATATCTGTATCTGTCATTAACAAGTCAGGATACAGGAGAAAGTAATTAGGAAAAAAAAATTAGTACTTTAAAAGATAAAAACTAAAAGAACACTTAGGTATTGTGAAGATCGTATTTAGGGCAGAATACCTAAAGAATTCCTAGTTTTATTTAAACCAGCTTTCTAATCCCCTGCTAGGCCAATTCGTACATAATATGGTAAAAGGACATGGGTTCTATTTTTGGGTCTGCAATCATATTTTAAGTGAATCATATTATTCCCCTGTCTCATTTTCCACTTTTCTAAATAGGGATAATAAGATTTATCTGCCTTGGCAGTACATTAAAGACAGTATAAATCTCCAAATTATTAATTCTTATTAACACATGCACATGCACACCTAAGCAAAGGAGATCACATTTTGCCAATGAACCCAAAGTAGGAGACTGGCCAAGTGTCACAGAACTAAAATCTTAATCTTTGTGGAGAAAATTTAAAAAGCATGGATTTGCACATATTTGCAATGTATTTGAGAGGGAGAAATTAATTTATTTTGAGGCAGTGTTCTTGTGACACACTGAGGAAACAGAACACAAACAGGATAGTAGCATGGTTATGGAAACCCTTACTTGGGAAAGCTGATGTTTTAAGTAGCCATCTTACAGGATGAGTCCAACTGGGAAGACCCAGAAGTGCTTCCAGCTCTTGGGTCCTGCTGTGGGCAGCAGCTGTCTTCAGACTCCTCATTTACTGTAAATGCATGGACACACATTAGTGTCCCCTCTATGTGCTGTGGTTCCCATGAGAAGGAAATCCAAGAACCTCACCCAGAGAGATGCTCCCAGCATGGGCCCAATCTTGATGGTCCAGGAGCATGAGCATTTACACTTGCCAGCAGTTAACAGACAGCCCAGAAAAGTACTACTTGGGTTACGATCATTTCCCATGTTTATCGTAGCGATGAGTATATCAACTAAGAGAAACAGTGTAATGCTGTAATACGATTATTGACAAAGTAGGAAGTATTTACAGTCTTAAGCAGAATAAAGTTTTAGACTTATTTTAATTTTTTCTTTTTTTTTGAAATTGTAAAAGCTTACAGAAATAAGACAGAGGGATTACTTTGAATTGCATGCATTTCTATAGTGTTTTGTATCTCAGCCATTTATATATTGTGCAAATACATGGGAACTGGAAAATGAAAGGGAGCAAAGCCATTAATCAGCTTGCTAATGTGCTTTCCTTATCAGGCTGAAAGAAATGCTAAGAACAAGCAGGTAGCATACATTATGAAAAAGAGATGGAGTGTCAGATACAGCTTTGTGAGGTAAATCTGTGCAGTGGGATAGTTTTAACTTTTCCCGTAATATGAAATTCCCAATTCTATAAATAACATGATAAGAAAATACTCTTGTGTATATAATGACCAGGTATACATTTCTGAACATAATGCATGTTTCCCAGGTGACATTAGGCAGGTAACTCAAATCTCCTGTATCATCAGTATGTGTATACCTCAGCAGTAATCTAAAATCTGTTCCCTTCTCAGCCAGTTCATTACCTATATAAAAAATACAGTATTTCATCCTCCTTTGATGTGTCATGTCATCTGCCTCCAAACAATTGCAGCCGCTTGCTGTAAGCATCCAGGCAATTTTTAAAGCAATCCCGAACCTTAGCACTGTGGGGTCTAGTATGAGGAACTTATTTTCTCTCTGTTTTAACCACTACCTATTCTTTTATGGTGTCTTTAAATACTGCTGCAACAGAAATAACAATAATCATATTGGTAAACTTGACCTTTATATTGTAATTCCTAACGTGACGGTTCTTTAAGTCAATTTAATGTTAACAGCTACTTAACTTTATTTGATATTTGTATAGTTTTGGGAAATGGTTTTGCATCTAGTCATCTTAAGCCTTAATTTGGAGTGCAGATAAACCTCAGGTGCCAGAAAGGGATTCTGACCCAATATAATAACATAGCTGTCATTTAACTAGTCACCTTTTATCATTGACTTTCCACCTTATGATTTGCACAGATGTACTGTGGGAGTAGAAAAGACACCATTTGATGATGACTGGGATGCAATACATACGGTGAACACTCGGCTAAAATTGTATTTTTTTGTGTCATGCATCATTAAGTATTTAAGTAATTAGTGATTGCACAATAGAATGACAAGGTCACTGCAGGTTTGATGTACAGCTGTCTTCAGTCTATTTGCATAAGCTGACTTTCAATAAATGAAAGCAACAGTGTCCCATAGGGGACTGATGAAACTGATTTCTGTTGCAACTTTGGGCCACATAATGAGATAATCTGCTTTACATCATATATAGGTATTATTTGCTTCATCTGCATTTTGCAGCTTTGTGGTGGGTTGACCCTGGCTGGATGCCAGGTGCCCACCAAAGCCGCTCTATCACTCCCCCTCCTCAACTGGACAGGGGAGAGAAAATAAAACGAAAGGCTCGTGGGTCGAGATAAGGACAGGGAGATCACTCACTAATTACCGTCACAGGCAAAACAGACTCGACTTGGGGAAAAATTAGTTTAATTTATTACTAGTCAAATCAGAGCAGGATAATGGGAAATAAAACCAAATCTTAAAAACACCTTCCCCCCACCCCTCCCTTCTTCCCAGGCTTAACTTTACTCCTGATTCTCTCTACCTCCTCCCCCACTGAGCGGCACAGGGGGACGGGGAATGGGGGTTGCGGTCAGTTCATCACACGTTGTTTCTGCTGCTCCTTCCTCCTCAGGGGGAGGACTCCTCACACTCTTCCCCTGCTCCAGCGTGGGGTCCCTCCCATGGGAGACAGTCCTCCACGAACTTCTCCAACGTGAGTCCTTCCCACAGGCTACAGTTCTTCACAAACTGCTCCAGCATGGGTCCCTTCCACAGGGTGCAGTCCTTCAGGAACAGACTGCTCCAGCGTGGGTCCCCCGCGGTGTCACAAGTCCTGCCAGCAAACCTGCTCCAGCGTGGGCTCCTCTCTCCACGGGTCCGCAGGTCCTGCCAGGAGCCTGCTCCAGCGCGGGCTTCCCGTGGGGTCACAGCATCCTTCAGGCATCCCCCTGCTCTGGTGGGGTCCTCCAAGGGCTGCAGGTGGATATCTACTCCACCGTGGACCTCCCTGGGCTGCAGGGGGACAGCCTGCCTCACCATGATCTTCACCACAGGCTGCAGGGGAATCTCTCTGCTCCGGTGCCTGGAGCACCTCCTCCCCCTCCTTCTTCACTGACCTTGGTGTCTGCAGAGTTGTTCCTCTCACATCTTATCACTCCTCTCGCTCTGGCTGCAACTGCTACTCCCCTATAACTTCTTTTCCTTTTCTTATATGTGTTATCCCAGAGGCGCTACCACTGTTGCCGATTGGCTCGGCCTTGGCCAGCGGCGGGTCCGTCCTGGAACCCGCTGGCATTAACTTTATCGGTCATAGGGGAAGCTTCTAGCAGCTTCTCACAGAAGCCACCCCTGTAGCCCCCCCCCGCTACCAAAACCTTGCCACGCAAACCCAATACAAGCATACTCTTTGGAAAGAAGCCATCTGTGGATCTGGAACTTTCTGTTGTGATACTGTTATTGAATTTGATTTCACATGTAGAGTCTTCTGGTTCACCTCTGGGATATTGTTATTGACTGTGCAAACCGATCTCCTTGGGCCAGAAAATTCATCTTTATACAGCAACGCTTGAGTTGATATCTAGAGAAGGCCTGTTGCAAAAACAAGTGAATTAAAACCAAGTGCATATTGACAAACTCAACATACAAAATACAGGAATGCAGCTGGAGAATTTATTATAACATATAGCTTTCTTTCTCTAGTTTATTTAAATTTTAGAAATTATTAAAAATTTTATTTATGGTTCCTGTTATGTTAGTTTTGATCATCTTTACATAGACATGGTTCTATAACAGACTTGTAGATTCTATGGACTGTAAGGCCATTGTAATTGATTATGATGGACAGACTGTCTTCCAGGATACCCATCTGACATGTAGGATATGTACGTTCTTGTATCTTGTTTACCTGAAAAGCATACAAATTAAAGGGACATTCTATTTAAAAAAAAAAAAGTTTATTAATGAGCGCCCAGGTAAGATTCAGTTCCATCGAAAGTAATAAATTAAAAGAGAGCATATAGTAAGTACCTCCAACTGGCTTGAATAAATTTGATTCAGCACTTATCTTGAATTCCTAGGAGTCCATTAATTTCTTTCAAAGAAAATGTATACATGAATACACTAAAGCTCTGCACAGAAAACCCAAATCATTGCCACTCTGTTGGAAACTATAATTGTATTAATAATTGCTTTGAACCTTTATAATCATTTTTATTTTAGTGCTGTAGAAGAATTTGCTAGTCACCTATGTTGATGCAAAAAGAGAGATACTACTTACATGACACTGTGAGATAACCTTTGCTGGTTTGTTAGAAACAGCAAACACAATGATGATATGAAGCTCTTTGGAGATGTGAGTGTCCTTGAGCCAAACGTTTAAACTGCCCAAAGCATCAGACAGGCTTATGTAAGTACCCAACTATTGCATTAATACCCTGAGGTGAGAATTGCAAATTATTTGCAATCTGCAGCTAATTTCAAGGTGGTATCTTGTGGAGAGCTGGTGAAATAATAGAATTAATTACTGAATAGTATAATGGAAATCAGAATATGTGATGAATCTTATTCTTACCTCTGCCCTATATCTACCAGGAACAGTTGGCAAGGATGCAGGGGAGGAACAGGTTAAAGGTACTTATTTCTTCTACCTTGACCCATCATATAGCTCAGAGCATACTCAGGAGTGCCTTAAAGTGCATTGGCTGGGTGTCGTTCCTTGTTGCTTGGCACCTGCCGTGCAGAAGAAATATGTGAGTGAGTCGTCATCTGCTGGGTGCCATTGTGGGATGGCAGTGGGAGAAGAAGCTCTGTCAGTCTTTCATACCTGAGGAATTTCCACTTTGCTGCTGCCAAAGCTATTGATGTTATGGTTGGTGCCTTCAGCTAGAGCCAAGTAACTGTAGGTGTGGGGGAAAGCTTGGTCCCTTGTCCAAGCAAACATTTAGTTATAATCTCCACTCTTGAGTGCAAGCCAGGAGAAGATGTTGAAGGCATGCAAGAAACGAGTCTCAGAGCTTATCCTGAGTAAGCACATGGCAGTAAGCTTCCAGGCTCCCACTGATATTAACAGCTGAGCTATAAAAATGACTTTTAGTTTAAATCCAGGCTCCCCTATTGATTTCCAGCTTGATTTTTATATGAATGTCATATCTCTCTCTTATCAGCTTCATGCAGCTCTAGTTGGTTTGGCACTTTGTGATGTTCTTGACATTGTTCAGAGAGATGTTAAGTTAAAGCTGAACAGCTTCCTTGACCTGAAATTTAAACAAGAATGTGACAGTCCTGGAATTTTACTTAAGACTCAGAAACATGTCTTCAAAAGTACCTGAAAACTGCCTTTTAAGAAGCATTTCAGACAAGTCCATTGCTAGCAGTAACTATTTAATCATTTGGGAGCAAATATTAACTGCTCAGTATTTTGATAGACACTGTTCAACTAAAGAATAAAAATGATTTAGGAAAGAGATTCTTATGTTAATCTGAAGTCCGTAGGAAGCTTTTCTTCCCCCACCCCAGAAGGATTTTTCGTTTCACAGAAATACATGAGTTGATGTGGATGCCCTTTACACATGATGGAATGAATAAACCTGTAGGTTTCACAGCCATTCCGTCTAGATTAGCATCAGCTGTGTGTTTCTGCAGTTGTTAAAAGAAACAGTGATGATGGGATACTGGATGATGATACAGATACTGGATGCTGAAAGTATGGTGTGGTCCTGTTAAAGAAAAAGAAGGTATGCTAAAGCAAGATTATCCCCCAAAATTTTCTGGGCAGAGGTTTATATGGGGACTGGCAACGGCTGAGGATGTTACAGAGAGCAGAGGATGAATGATAAACTTATTATTTTTAGTCATAAATGAAGTGCTTTGCTCCAACAAGTCACTATCCAAAGGCTGCAGTCACTGTTACGAGTTTGCATCCCCTTTTTGTAAAGGGTTATTGCTTGTTGTCCAACTGACAGCTAAAATTGGCCAGGAACTGAAAACTAGAAATAGGAAAATATATCAAAAAAAAGAACACATGAGCTTTTAAGACCTTTGAAATGGCAACACAGGAGTTTTCTGAGGAATGGACTGGGGAAATGACCGTAAATTAGAAAGAACTGGCTTGTGTGGTAATGTCTCCTTTCTCTGCGATCACTGTTTTGAGGTGGTATTTGAACACCCTCTAGACTTCTTTCTGGTCCTTTGCTTCACAGTAACTTTGCTAGTTAGGACTTTACTGTTAGGAAAATATAAAGAGCCTTCACTGACCTACTTTCAGGTCTTGTAAATTATTACCTTGTGATCATATTTCCTACGAATAGGGCAGAAGACCTTCATATTCATGGTTGGAAGGTGTCAAATCAGATGAAGATGTGTATTAAGTTTCATGGATTGTACACAATGCTTTACATATATGCAAAGACAAAAAGCTCTTCTGACCTTAATGGTGATAAACAATATTTGATCCCCCCCCCCCCCGTATTTCCCTTGGAATTTAGAAGTAGGACATGCAAAGGACATGCAAAGAGGAGACAGGAATTACACACCTGAATTAAACACATGGAGAATGTGGAAAAAACCTCATCTTGCTTTGATGGGCTAATTACTCTTAATTGGCTTGCAGAGAGCTTTTGGGGGAAGGGAGTAAGGTGTGGATAAAAGTGATGTAAGGATTTCATAATTGAATACAGCAATTTCACACCTTGCTGTAATCAGATACTGACTGATACCAAGAAGTCTCATGCCCTGTTACAATATTGCACAATTTATAAGAAAGTCTATGAGATAGCTATGTGCAAATGAAGTGAACTTATCACCTGAAATAAATGCAAACAAATTACTGTCTGTGGAAAACAACGTAATACATCAGAGGATACAAAATAAAATTGGGGGGGGGTATTTGATTTGGATATAATTTTTTTTGTTTGTACTTGATAATATGACCTCATCAACATATAGGTGTGTGTCAGTGCCTACATAGTGGCAAATACTTCATAATAAAAATGTTGTATTTTCTTTCTGTAGTAGAAGTAGTTCATAGTTATGCTTTGGAGATTTTTGTTTATATCTGTTTGTCTGTTGATTTATAGATGGGCATCTTTTGTATATATAAATAAAGTACATAATGAAGATTAATTCAAATAACATTGGGCTTAGGTGGTAGTGAATTCTTAAGTAGCTTTTATGTCTTGTGGAAAATGAATTGCATGGGTCCAGCTCTTGTGGCAGTTACAGTCTCCGGGGAGTCTTTGCACAAATAAGCAGACTGGATTCTTAATTCAGTAGAGAGCAAGCACAGCAAGAGAAGCACTCAGATGATCCAGTTCATTGTATTCCTGTTGCTAAGCAGACAGGCTTTTGTACCAGTTGGAATGTTTTCAGGCTCTGTGGCTGCATTCCTAGATGAGTTGCAATAATTAAATGTGAAAGTGGTGATTGCCAGCATTGCTTGCCAATTCCAGTTTTATAAAAAGGGGCAAAACCATCTGATCAGCCCTAGACAGAAACAGAAATTTGTTTGACCTGTAATTATGTGCCAAACCAATGACAGTGTAAGTTTAAGGAAACAAAAACATAAAAATCCTCCTAAGCTATGGATTGTTTTACTATTCCGAGACGAGATAGTCCTTTTTGGTGGGGAATACCCTGGAGGAGGAAATTCCCTTTAAGTGACTCTCTTTCTACTGGTAACAGTTGGGTCTTTTTCTTTTCTTTTCTTTTATTTCATTTTCTTTTTTTTTTTTTTAACCTATTTCAAGACTCCTTGAACTTCTGATTTTGCTAGGCACTGAGTAAATTCTTTTTATGTAATGGATAAGGCTAGGTATTATCTGTAATCTGCTGGTTTTGCAGTTTGTGTTGTCTCATCAGCTTTGTCAGCCACCTTTGCTAGGGACTGAATAACAAGGGAGGGAGAACAGAACTTTTTGCTGCTTCTCATTTGACAGCTGCAGGGGCGGAGAAGTGGCAATAGTAAACTTCTGGGTTTCATGTGAGTGAAAAGGCCTATACAGTCATTTTCTATCCATTTGGATGGACTCTGTGGAAGCAACACAGGGCTATTGGTGATCTTTACTGTTAAATGCTGTAGAAAGGTCTGATAATATGAGTATTGGTACTACCCAGAGAATAAAACCAGCTCTGTTAAAAATGTGGAGAGTTTGTTTTTTTCTTTTGCAAATTTATCAAAAAAGAATAAATATGCTTCTCCAACATAAAAAGATTATCAGAAAAAAAATCAAGAATTAAAATGGACTTTTTTGTCTTACCAGGTTGGTACTAGAATTTTTATTTATTTATGTATTTTTAAGTTTTTGACATTTGACGGTTTCTGTATAACTTCTCTGGTCTTCTCACCTGCACATACGCTTGTTTCACATGCAGTAGAAGACCAAGTGAGAAAAGAGGTGGGACAACCTGCCTCCTTATTGACTCCTACCTCAGTCAGAGCTCCTTGCGAACTTGCCTGCAAGAGAAGAGGTATTGAATTTTTTTTGCAGGCTGTACAACTACTACATTGACACGAGCCTCCTCTCTGGGTAGGAAGTAGTTGGAATTTAAGTTTCTTCCATCATGAAATGAGACTTGTCCTTCTGAAAATGGTGACTTTGCAGAAATGGCTTTTTTTCCACTGGAAAATAACTTTGCATTAAAACTTCCATACAGCTTTTGTGAATATAGATACATATTCTTCTCCTATGGATAAGACAAAAAAGATCAGAGTTCAAGCCGTAAGTCAATATTGGGGCTGGAGGCTTGCCTTGAAAGATTAAGAACTTTCAGTATGGAAACCATGCTTTGCTCTGTGCTTTCAGAAGAAGCTATATAAAGGTAATTTGTGAGGTCTCTAAAATCCAGTAATCATTTTCCTTTGTACAGGGCAGACTACTGTAAGTTTTAGGGTGAATACAAAATCGTGAAGGAAGTCTAAAGTTGTCCTTTTCATTTTATTTTTAGTTTTACTATTTGTATAGTTAATATCATAAGGCTCTGTCAGTTTGTGTCCTCGTTTTGGCTGGGGTTAAACCACGACAGTTTGTCAAACTGAGCCAAGTAAAAATTGAAGGACTTGCATTTGGCGTGGTAGTCAGGGAGCAGGCATCAAAACAACACAAAGTAGCTTTGATGAACAGTATAGGAAAATATCCTACTTATTCTTCCTTTGGTTGCAAAGAAAACTTCAGCTGCTACTTTGAATTTACCGATAGTGCTAAGTTATTTCTTCTTAATAGCTAGTTAATTTTTCACCTGATTGATTTTTCGCTGAACCATTACCCTTCACTGATAGCTGTTATTGCCACAAATTTTGCTCGTTTTAATTATGGCTTATATCAAGATTTACTTGTATGTCTTAGTTCAAGCTGAAAGTCACATTTTATCATGTAAACAAAACAATTAAAAATGCATGGAGAGGAATAGCTGTGAATAATGTACATGTATAAACGGCTTACATAAGACAGAATGATATATAATGCTTATGGCACAAATGTGTTGTCTCCCATCTTGCTGCTATTGTATTACTTCATTGTAGATTAAATGTATAACGTGACATGAATTATTTATTTTTCTGTGTTGCTGGGCTAACATTTCACTGTGCAATAGCTCCCCTTTCTTCATAAAAGCTTGAATTTTTGCTCTTGGGTGAGCTGATGTGAAATCCCCTTAGCGTTTCAGCTGCCATATAATTATCTAACTATTAAACCAAACTCCATGAAGAATCAGAATAGATTTAACGGATGTCAAGGAATGCAAAGTGATCAGTGCTAACAAGGAAGGATGAAAGACCAGAGAGTATTTCTATGAACACATCCAAAATGCTCTGTGGTTGATGGTTCCTTAAAGGAGGATGCTTAATCATTTATCCACTGAACCTATCCCAAGACTTTTGCTATTCACAGTTATTATTTTGAGTAGAATATCACTACTTTTTATGGAGAAAACTTTCAGGTAATGCACCCCCGTGTGAGGATGTGGACCAAGGTCTCGCTTTCTTGAGCTTCCTGACTTGTTATTTTCAAGGCTGAATCAGTAAATCAACATCCGTCTGCCTGTGCTGGAAGGAGCTGCATCTCAGCTCTGTTTGATTGCTTAATCATCTGGTCTTTTATCTGCGGTTTAGGCCGGGTGTTTGACTTTGCAGTGCAAACATATGCACAAGTGTGCATACTCAGGTACGCTGAGAGGCTCTTTAGCTTGGGTGCAGAAGGGCACTGGGCCTCACTGGGGAGGCTGCACCTCCCGTGGTGTTTTGCTCTCAGGGTCCACCAGAGGAGTTGAAAACAGTGGGAGAGAGGAGTGCTTGGGAAGTGCACGAGCTAGCACTGATGCTTAGATAGGAGGAAGGGCCTTGTGAAACTTCAGGAATATACTCTGAGGACGCCAGTCCAGTACTGCTGCTTTAAAAGTGGGCAAAGATTAAGCTGTGGACAGGCATCCTGCATGTGAGACAGTGCTGGCACAAAAGACTTACTATGTGCTGAAAGAAAAAACAGTATTTTGCAATAGCTTTTCTATGGAGGCAGGTCCTGCCACTGCCTTAACAAGCAGTGCAATACAAACAAGTCTTGAATTGGAGATATTTCACAACTTTAGTAGGTGGGGGGTTTTTGAAACTCACCTTGGGAAACAAATATTTGTGAATAGTCACTTCATAAATACATTCATGATGAATATTCATCTGCTGTACAGAGGAGTTTCTGACTGGGATTTGACTTGCATGCACGTACTAGGACAAATTTTCTACCACAGGCAATTACAATAATTTAAAGTAAGACATGATAGGAATAAAGAGTAGAAAGAGCAGTTGTAGTTGCCTTAATGATTCTGTTTCATCTAAAAAATGGTTCATTTCATTTCCAAGAACATCTGCCATATTAATTTTTAATTATTTTGATTTCAAGATAAATAATATAGAAGGTGATGATAATTGATTAAAAAAATACAGTATATCTATTAATTTTTAAGGATAATTCAGGTTGGAGGTCTCTGGTCCAACCTCTGGCTGAAAGCAAGGTCAGCTGTGAGATCTGACTGGGTTGCCCAGAGCTTTATTTGGTCCTTGAGAACCTCCAGGGATGGACACTGCACACATTTATTATGCCTATTTGTTTTTTCAACTAAGGAAAACATTCAATCTTGTGCTAAAACTGAACGAGACATTGAAGTTATTGTGGGATGAATCTGAATGAGTTTTCAGGAGCAGGGTAGTGACTTCCAGCATGTGGTTTCACCCTGGTGTAAGTGGGAGGCAGCCTAAGTCCCAATAGAAAAGGGAGTGCTCCCTTGCTGTTAATGCAGGCAAAAGTGTGAACTGTGGGCATCTGCCATCAAAAAGTAACTCATGTTGACTGTAGTCTACTTTATTATGATTTGGTTGTATTTTTGTACCATTTCTCACGGGAATGTGTTCTCTTACTGTCAGTAGGAGTTAAGCAGTTGAAACATAGTCCAAGTGTTCGTCTCAATTCAAATCTAAGTGAATTTTGATCCTTTTGGTACTTCCACAAAGTGAGATAGTGAAGGTAAAGGATTTCTGTGCAGAATTGTGGTAGTTTCTGTTGAGGCTTCCCTTTACGGCAACGTGCCTTTGACTTGATCTGTCTCACCATCGTGGTGATAAAAGATTACGGAAGATAGATGGCTACTTAGGCCAGAATCATGCCAAAGCTCCACAGGAAATAGATTTGATTAGATTAGACTTCATGTCCTTTTTCCATCCCAGCTGCATGTCCAGAGAAGTAATTACTCTGTTCAACTATGACTTGAATGTCAGCAAAGTGAAAAGGCAGTTTTTTCTGCCTTCAGGAAAACTGTGGCATAGAGTTTGCATTAACTCTCGCTCTCCTCACAGACAGATAATATTAACAGAACTATAATCACCTTCCTCAAAGTGATGCTCTATGGTGTGATTCCAATCATACAACGTGGCTGTTCTGATCATCTGGTGTTACATCCACACCATAGTCACAGTTAGACACTGGAAAAGCTACAGTTGTGGGAAATGCACTTACTCTCCCTCTGCTTCCATTCTTACACAGGCATATTCTTCCCTAATTAAATTGTCAGGGGAAACTCTGATCTGTGACATCCAGAGGGACAGTTTTGAGCCTCACAAGGGTTAGAAATGTAGGAAGAAAACTAGGCTATAGGCAAATGAATTGTTATTCCTTTTCACTTTTGAATTATGGAGCAAGAAATCTAAATTTAAATGTGTTATCCTGCATGCATAACTTTTGTTGACTCAACTAAATTTATGTATTGTCTAGAGAAAATTGGAACTTATGCCTCCTGGGCAATTAGCAAGATGTTATGCCACCTTTTACTGCACATACATTTTTGATCTTGAATAATTCGCATGCTACTTACAGTTCTAGTCTGTCACACCATTGTTGCTCACTGGTTACTAGTCAACGCTTACTTTTGATTTTATTTTTCCTTCCACATTTCAGTCACATAGGTTAAAGAAGAGCAAACTGTATTGGATCTAATAGGATACACATTAATGTGACATGAACGTGAATTGACCCCAGGCAAAAAACATTTGTGGTTAGATACTATTTTTTCACTCATCAATTTAAATTATTAAAATATGAATAATACTAAATAAAATGTTAGAACATTATCTACAATGGCATGAATCTCCAGCATGTATGATATTACTTGTGTTATTTCATCCTTCTGTATTTGCAGATGCATTTGTCTTAGTATTATGAACAAAAGTGTATAAGGTCGAAGTCACAAGCGAGTTTTAAAAAGACCTTACCTATAGTATTTGCAGGCAAGCAGATAAGAGTGTGGGGTTTCCACAATGATTGTATAACCTGCCTCTCTGTCAGGATAGCATGTGAAGTACTAATCAAACAGGGTCTGCTGTATTCTCTCAAAAGTGACTAAGCTTCTATTGGTAATCTTTGCAATACCTGAAAGTTACAACAACAGTTTTATTATAAAAGTGGTGTTTATGCCATATTTTGGTTCAATTTAGAGAGATCTTGTGATTTGGCTAAGAGAGCAGTCTTGAGAGAGGCAATGATATTAGCTTAACTAATCATCGCCATAAGCTTAACTAATTCAACATTAGCTTTATTTTGCCTTCATTGTTTAACGAGATATAGGATGTAACTACCAAAGCAATAAATATTGCAAAATATTATGTTTATTTCCATAAGAAAAACTTTCATGAGGTATGACTGTAATTCCTTGTGTGCTTTATTTGTCTGTACTGCAGATGAAGTCTAATATGTTCACTGAGTCAAGCCAGACAGGATATATAAACAGTACGTGGTCTCTGCCAACTACACCGGTAGCTTCAAGTGCTTTGCATTATTTATTCGAAAGTGTCTGTTGCTTAAACATTGCCTTTGACTGCATGCTTTTTAAGTGACAGAAAGTCTACCAGTTTGGATCCATTTAGTGAAAAGCAAAAGCTCCTTCTCATAAATTTTGAGCTGCAACAATAGGAAACAGTGTCAGAAATAGTAGTGAATCAAGTTCTGTATGGAAGTGGTAATTGAATCTTCTAAACAAATGGTTGCATTGCTGTCTGTGCTTCGACTTTCATTTCTCACCGCTGCCATTTATACAGTGAGCAAGTAACACGATTATGCCATCCTTGGTTGTTTAGGCAATCTGAAAGACTCATGAGAAAAGGATTGACAGTTAATATTCATAATTTAAAACACATGATTCTCTATTCTGGATAAAACAGTCTTGAACACCTAATATAGATTATTCCATGGGTTATTTAATGAGAGGCTCCAGCAGACCAATTGAGATTCAGATTTCAAAAGCCTTAAAGATCCTACAAGTTTATTTTAGTGGGATTTATACTTAGTATTAAACTTCCTAAGGAGCCTTGCCAGAATGCCAAGAACTGCATAGACACAAGAAGTCTTCAGGCAGTTCCTCTCTGGTTCCCACACTGAGTTCTCCCGATAGTAAGGGGAGTGTCTGGTGGTGGTTCCTGATTCTGCAAATCCTGCATATGGACTGCCGTTCAAGCTCTACGTTAGTTAGACAATAGCTGACAAAGCTGCTACCCTAGAGTAGGAAATGTAAAATACTTCCAACAGAGTTTCCCTAAAATTCCTACAGTCTGGGTTTTACTGAAATTTCGTGGCAGTCGATACTTTTACAAGCATAGACTGTAAGCATACTTTTCTTCACAATGAGTAAAATTTTTTACAATGGTCTCAATATTTCACTGAGGCCATTTCAGAAGAAAAGTCACGATCCTTAGTCGTAAAAGATATGGACTTGAGAGCCTACAAGAAAACTGGAGCACATTGTCTCCTCTAAGGAATTTCTTAATATTAGTTTGAATCAGTAAAACAGAAAATAATGATAGGCTGAGAAAGTTAATTTAGAAGAATTGTCTTTAAAAATGCTTGGAAAGCTTTTCTACTTGTTTCATAATGGAAAGGCTAAATAGTTTGTTTTGAAAGTGTCAGAATGTTTTTTAACTCAAAAATAGTAATTTATTTTGATGTTTTTAAAGCTATTTGCAGTGCTCATAAAAATGTGTATTTTTTGTCATTTTGAAATGGTTTTTGTCATTCAGAAGTCATACTGTCTGGAAAATAAACTCTTAATCATAGCAAAAGAAATAAATCATTATGCTCTAGAAATAAACTGACTTCTTCCAAAGCAGAATATTAGAAAGGGACAAGTCTTTCAAATTGTGCAAGTCTTTAGCCTTCTGTATTTATTTTATGAGAGTCTATGGGATAAATACGGTTCTTCATGAAATACAACAGAATACTTCTTTATTAATAGTACTTGTTTAAAATAAAAATTAACACGCACAAGATAAAGATAGCAATTTCAGAGTATTTCTTTATCACTGAATTGAATTGCTTTTTAATAAATATAGTAAAACGGAATTTCTACCAATGCCAAGTTGATTACAAATGTGGGGGTGGAGGTGAAGGTGTAGGAGAAAAAAATAGTATGGTAACTTAGGAGTAAATAATTTTTGAGTGCAGTAGTGTTGGAAATGTTGGATTAAATACTGTCATAGGAATAGTAAAGCCTGAGAATGGATGAGGATGTATCTCTAAGCAGGATTAAAAGTTTAGGGACTGTTTTCTGTTTAAGGTTGCCCATTTGTTTTAAGTACTGTTATGTCAGTGAAAGAAATCCTTGTTACAGGCTTTGTACTAGAAGACTTCAGTGTTATGAGAGTGCTGACCTTAGATTACTGTCAGGGTTTCCCTGAATATGCAATCTAAATAATTATTTGGCAATTATACTAGCTATATTTCAAATATTATTTTATCTGGAACTTGGAAATAGGATAATGAACACACTTTGTTCCAAATCCATGGTTTAACATAATTCAAGTCCAGTAAGCTTTTCATGACTTTTTAAAATGAAGTTTTATAGTGCAAACATAATGTGGTTACAAAATGCAGGTGGAAAAAGATGTCGTTGGGCTGTGTCACTGTTGGGAGTAGAGGTTTTATTTTGGTTACATTTTGAGATAAAGTCCATTCACTTTTGCATTAATAACTTTTTTGTTTGGTTTCTTATCTTCAGTATATGTGCATATGATATGTAATACTATTTGAAAACATATTATGCATATTTTACTACAAAAATGGAAGACTTCACATTGAATTTAGAATCTTCCCTGGGGTCCTGTCCTATTCCCATTTAGACTGACGGGTACCTTACTGTTGTTCTCTGTTAAAATAGGCTCAGGGTCACAGTATAAATTTGAGAGTACTAAAGTATTTTTTCTTCTCGTTAAAATTACTTCCACAGCACCTTAAAATGTCCTTGATGTTTTAGTGATTCTTTTGTACAGATGATAGTTGCTGCTCCTAATAGCTGGTAGTTTGATAGAGAAGAGCAAATTACAGTTTTGTTATAACACACCAATTATAGGCAGGCTTTTGTTTCTATTTTTAACATTAAGAAAAATTCCATAGATGTCCAAAGGCAGGTGACAAGTTAAGGAAAGAAGAGGAATCAAATGGAAAGAAAGCTATAAACAACCTTTGGAATCTAATTAACTGTCAGGCTCCCAGACCACACACACTGATGACTATTTTATGGCCTAAATAAAAAAACAATTTTCCTCCCAACTGGCTAGTATAGGGAGTAATTTATGTAAGACTTGTTGTTATATCTGCTTGTTGACTTTTTCTTTCTTTCTTTTCTCTTTCTGTTTAATGATAGTTAAAGCCCTACAGATGCTTTGAGTATCCTGTGGAAATATTGTCTCCAGCTAACATTAGAGAAATGCACATTTAAAACTCTGCGTTCCTAAGATTAACCTAAATGAAGCTCAGACCAGGTGGTTGTCATGTTAGTTGATTCAGTGCATAAAATACAAAAATGTCCTCATACAAACTAAATGATCAGACCTGAAAATATTAAGTAGTAGCAAGATTTAAATGTCCTTAGGCCTTTTGTGAAGATGGGAATTTAAATAAATAAAAATCATTTGACCTACTGAAAGTCAGCTTGCACCTGAGATTCTCAGTGCTGCTGTCTGGAAGTAGCAACTTCTCCTCTATGAAGTGGCTAGCTGCAAACCTGAAAATAGAGGGTGTATTGGGTTTGCGTGGCAAGGTTTTGGTAGCAGGGGGCTACAGAGGTGCCTTCTGTGAGAAGCTGTTAGAAGCTTCCCCTATGTCCAATAAAGTCAATGCCAGCTGGCTCCAAGATGGGCCCGCAGCTGGGCAAGGCCGAGCCCATCAGTGACAGTGGTAGCGCCTCTTCAGCCTGTGGTGAAGACCATGGTGAGGCAGGCTGTCCCCTTGCAGCCCATGGAGGTCCACGGTGGAGCAGATATCCACCTGCAGCCCGTGGAGGACCCACACCGGAGCAGGTGGATGCCCGAAGGAGGCTGTGACGCCATGGGAAGCCCACGCTGAAGCAGGCTCCTGGCAGGACCTGTGGACCCATGGAGAGAGGAGCCCACGCTGGAGCAGGTTTGCTGGCAGGACTTGTGACCCCATGGGGGATCCATGGTGGAGCAGTCTGTTCCTGAAGGACTGCACCTTGTGGAAGGGACCCATGCTGGAGCAGTTTGTGAAGAACTGTAGCCCGTGGGAAGGACTCACGTTGGAGAAGCTCATGGAGGACTTTCTCTTGTGGGAGGGACCCCACACTGGAGCAGGGGAAGAGTGTGAGGAGTCTTCCCCCTGAGGAGGAAGGAGCGGCAGAGACAACATGTGATGAACTGACCGCAACCCCCATTCCTGATCCCCCTGCTTTGTTGGGGGGGAGGAGGTAGAGAAATTGGGAGTGAAGTTGAGCGCGGGAAGAAGGGAGGGATGGGGGAAAGGTGTTTTAAGGTTTGTTTTTTATTTTTCATTACCTTACTCTGATTTGATTGGTAACAAATTAAACTGATTTCCCCAAATCGAGTCTGTTTTGCCCATGATGGTAATTGGTGAATGATCTCTCCCTGTCCTTATCTTGACCCACAAGCTTTTCATTATATTTTCTCTCCCCTGTCCAGCTGAAGGAGGGGGAGTGATAGAGCAGGTTTGGTGGGCACCTGGCGTCCAGCCAGGGTCAGCCTACCACAGAGGGTAAGTCAGGTCCCTTTCTTCATGCCTTGAATCATTGTAGGTTTTTTCTGCACTCATCAAAGCTAGAGGTAAAGTCAAAGCATGGCATGTCCAGCATGTTATCTCTAACATACAGTTTAGGGAAGAGCAACAGGGGACATACGGAGAGGTTAGCTGGGACAAGAAATAAAATATGTTTATATTTGAGAAGTAACTGTAGTAAATGCTATATCTCTTCCCTCCTGAGCAAAGAAAGTAAAGTAACTGTGTTACAGGTCCTCTCATTAGAAGTTTTTTTTTGTGGCATGTCTGGTTCATCTCATTTTAAAGTTATCAAGGGGATGGAGCTACACCTGCTAGGGGAGACTTTCCTCAGGGTTTGATAAATCCATCCTCAAACTAATTCTTGCAGCTTGATGGGAAACATATTGCAGTACCTGAGACTTTCAGACTTGTTTGCAGGCTCTTGTGGGTTTGTCTGTCCACAGCACTCTGCTTCTTGGGAAACAGTGGACCCAGTTAATGTGCCTTGTATTTGTCAGCTGAGCAGCATTCATTCTTCACACTAATCAAGTTTTCATAGGTTAAGAAGGCATATACTGTGAATTCAGACAAAGCAGAAGTTTACAGTCTTGATTACCAAATTTGGAAAAAAGCTGTAACATGAGGAAGTAAACCTTAAGACTACACTGATTATTTTATCAGGGGTGAAATAATTTCCTTTGGGTTGCTTAGGATTGTTGAGGTAAATCTTGGCCTTAGGCCAAGGGGGGGCAATTCAGCTGGTAGACAACCCTTTGCGGGATGCTAAACCTCACAGTGGGAGCCTGAAGCCATTTGTGTAAGGGAGGTGCTCACCTTGTCCCAGGCTGCTCTGAGCAGCAGTCATAGTGAGAATTTTCTATCAATTTAGCAGGGGTGGGGGTCCCCCTGCCCTCACCTTTTGGCACTTGTAACCTGTCTCATGCTGCTTATCAGAGGATGCACGGCTCTTTCATTTCGCTGACTTCTCAGATTATTACTGTGCCTCATTAGTCCATTTCTCTGGCTTCAGTGGCTTCCCCCTTGTCAGCTTTCCAAGATTGCTATCAGTCTTCTAAAATCAATAAGAGTATTGATTGCACAACCGTTCTCTTAATTTTACAGTCTCTACCATGTCCATAGCTTTTCATAGAAATCATGCAGGGTATGAATAATCCATCCATCAAACTTGGCATTAACTATAAGTTTTAACTCCATAACTTTTGTTAGTTGCGTACCTGTATACATCCATATGAAACACTGATTTTTCTAACCCAAGGGGCCAGTTTCTGATGCCATTACTTGCCTTGCCTTGTGTCTTTTAATCGTGAGAGCTAACACACAATAGGTCTGTTCACATAGTTCAAATCTGAGTAACAGGGCAGAATTTAGTTTAAAAAAAAAAGTCTATATAGATGTGAGAAAATCATCAACTTCCAGCTTTCGTAAGTGACAATATCTAAAGAAAACTCCTTCTGAATGTCTGGAATGCAGCAGTTTCAAGTGCAGCTCAGGCAGTCACAGTAACAACTTACCGTACCTGGTGTCTGAGGATCAAAATATCCAAATTAATATTTTTCTTCAGCCTGACTCTTTCATATAGGTAGACTCCTTTAGCGATTAATTTATGTTATGTATTTTCTCTCTGTTCATATGTGAAATATCTGCTGTAGTGGAGGATAGATTGTGATCTGTGTGTGCTTTATTTTCCTATTTCATAGAGGTGTATTAAACCCATTCCTAATGTTCTTGAAGCATTGAGGTATTTTGCTGCATTGGGCCTGTTGCTAAATGCCAGGTAGCTTGGAAAGGTAGAAGTCAAGAAAGAAATTTGTCCAAATGCTGGAGATCATAATATTTGTTAGTTGAATCTAATGAACATTTGGGTCATAACCTGTGTGTATTTGCTGAGAATAACCACTTTCTTTTTCTTTAAAAAGTAAGAAATGCAAAACTCGGTTAAAAGTTTTGCTTGTTGTAGATTCATGGGTAAGAGTACACAGAGTTTAATTTACACTTTAGAGTTGCTTTTAACTTTAATTTTTAAAATATAATTTAGTAAACAAAACTTCATCTGGAAAAAAAGACAAATTAGACTATTTTCTGATAATGACAGTCAGCAGAGCATAGCCTGATTCCTTGTGATAGGGATAAATATATTTGCACTAATGTGCTTAAAAGGAAACTATTAGTTTTTAATGAATGTAAGAGATTTACTTTTTTAGCAGAGCTACTAAAATAATAATCATACATAAAGGAGCACTTCACACAAGCTCAGGAAATTATATTCAGAGATTTAGCTAGGGAATTTGGTTCTGGTTTGAAAGATAACGTTCATTTATATATACAAGAAATTGTTTAGTTCATTAGCATACTTTTATTCTGCAGACACTAAAAAGCTTTAATGCCCCCAAAATTACTTAGATGTAACTTAGTTTTATGAGTTATCAAGCACTAAAGTTATAAATAGCCTTATTATTCTGTCGCAGCTAGTGCAGCACTTTTCCAGGACACCACTATTGCACAACAGGAGGCATTTTAAAGTGTGGGTTTTTTTCCCCCACTAGTGTACCAGATTAGCTTGATTCTAAGATAATATACTGACTGAAAGTAGATGTACAATTTTAAGACATCTAGCGAAGTGCATACTTCCACATTAAAGCATTAAAATGTGTCTAATGGGCAGACACTATGTTTTTTGAAGTGAGACTTTTGATTCATAATCTAATGCAGCACCAGTGGAAGATTAGTCAAGTTATTCTAATGAATAAGAAAAGTGGTCAGACTAAAATGTGCTACCTTCATGCTGGAGACAATTTTCACTTGCTCACATCTATGAATAGATGTGTATATATACGTATATAGAAGTGTAGTGCCATTGGTGGTGGAAACCAATGGAGTTCCAGTTATGAAAAACTGGAATGAGGAAGCACACATTTGGGCTCTTACCTTAATTTGTAAGAACTCAGCTGGGTGTCACCAACAGGTATCAACAGTAGGAGTCACATGGCTACAAGATGCATTGCACTTTGAGAATTTCTCATAAATTGAAATTAATCTCTCCCTGTTCTCCAAAGACACTCATGACATGCTGTATAGAAATTAATATCAGACAGCAGAGATAGATATCAATACATCATGAGCAGCATTGATTTTTAATGACTCCACAAGGAAATGCTTAAACTTGGCTGAGTTATGCACTCAGAAATCCACTGTTAACTTTGTTTTAGCTCTGCATGTGTGTTGCTTGAAACTTTATATTAATCACTGTGAGTGTATCAGGTAAAAAGCAGAAACTGGAGAAACAGTGTTGAAAATAATTGCCATTCTCTGGAAAATTGATTCAAAGGAACTTAGTAGCAACTTTATAGTTGAGAAATTTGTGCTACGAGTGATATTTTTGTCTTTACTTAATAATAAAAAACCCCAACCTGGTACTAGAAAAATATACTCTGAAGTGTGAAGAGCTGCTAGCTGTTAATACCCAAACTGTACTAAGTGATAATATTCTTATGCCAGACTGATAAGCACCTGTACAAAAAATATAGATTGTCAGCTAAATTAGTCTGGTAATCCTGATAAGTCCATAGCGAGGTCTATAATGTCTGCTAGGGGCAAAAATGTATTCTGTAAGACTTGCCTACAATCTATATTTTCAGTCTATGCACGTCAATCAAATTATTTCAGGAAGGGCTTTAGCTTCTCAGATAGAGAAAATGGCCTTGAAAATTTCTTTCAAATCCATGTCCCCAAATCTAACTTTCAGCTGAGTAAAAGATGATGCTTCCTAGGTAAGGCTTTAAAGCTGGCTAGGGCTTTCACAGTGGCCCTAGATTGGAAGTGAAATTAAAAAAGTGTTTGATCTGATCCTTCTTTTTCTTATTTTTTATTTTTACTGTTTCCTTCTGAAGAAAGAGCGTGTTTAAAACTAATGATGGTTCTATATAAGCAGCAACAGAGGAGTTGCCAGAAATTACTGTGGCTCGTAATGCAGCAACCACTTTGGATTATATTCTTTAATTGTTATCACATGGTTAAGACACATTCCTAAGGCTGCTCTAAAATGGTTTGCATAGTCTGGCTCAGTGACATCACATGGGAATACAAAGGTGATTTTTAAATTCAAGATGGGTTACAGATGGCTTAGACTTACATACAAACTGTATTTGTATTGAATTCTTGCATGGTTTTATGAATAGAAGTAAGAGCATTACATATAGAGCTAATGAACTCTCAATGTGCAGTCATGTAGGCAGAATACAAGTGATTATATACTTACATAAGAAATTCCAGCATATGGAAAAATTATTTCTTTTGATGGCCACATATTTTAATCTCAGTAGCTTGTTTTATCTGAAGAATATACATTAAGTCTCGTTTAAGAAAGAATGAGGTAGTTTATGTGTATGAGGCATCAAATGAATCTGTCAGAGATGATTGTTGATAAGGTATGGCAACCAATGGCTTGGCAACTCTTTACTTGCAAACGTCTTTGCGATCAATACTGTATTAATCATTTAGTTTCTGCCAATTTAAAATAGATATTCTTTCAAGGACTGCATCCAGCACAGTGAAATGTGATGTAGCATCAGCATTACTGTTGCATTGGGAATGGGAAGTAAGGACAGGAAATTTTAAATTGGCCTCCTAGAGTGAGTATGGCATTTGTCTACCTGAGTGTAATTTATGCACGGTAAACTGAAAATATAGGAATATTTTGTGAGACACTGTGGGTTTGTGTGGTGGAGTTTTGTGTAGCAGGGGAGGGGCTACAGGGGTGGCTCCTGGGAGAAGCCACTAGAAGCTTCCCCGGCTCCAGGTTGGCCCTGCCGCTGGCCAAGGCCGAGCCCATCAGCGACGGTGGTAGCGCCTCTGTGATAGCATATTTAAGAAGGGGAAAAAGACTGCTGAAAAAAAACCAAACCTGCAGCAGAGAGAGGAGTGGGATGTGAGAGAAACAACCATGCAGACACCAAGGTCAGTGAAGAAGGAAAGGGAGGACGTGCGCCAGAGCAGATTCCCCTGCAGCCCATGGTGAGATGGCAGGCTGTCCCCCTGCAGTCCATGGAGGTTAATGGTGGAGCAGAGATTCCCCTGCAGCATGTGGAGGACCCCACGCTGGAGCAGGTGGCTGGGCCCGGAGAAGACTGTGTCTCTGTGGGAAAGCCCATGCTGGAGCAGTTCATGGAGGACTACAGCCCATGGAAAGGACTTGAGTTGGAGAAGCTCATGGAGGGCTGACCCCCGTGGGAGAGACCCCATGCTGGAGCAGGGGAAGAGTGTGAGGAGCCCTCCCCCTGAGGAGGAAGGAGCAGCAGCAGAAACAGCGTGTGACGAACTGACTGCAAACCCCATTCCCCGTCCCCCTGCGCTGTTGGGTGGGGAGGAGGTAGAGGAATTGGGAGCAAAGCTGAGCCCGGGAAGAAGGGAGGGGTGGGGGTAAGGTGTTTGTAAGATATGGTTCTATTTCTCATCATCTTACTCTGATTTGATTGGTAAAAAATTAAATTGATTTCTGGGTTTTTTTTCCCTCAAGTTGAGTCTGTTTTGCCTGTGACCATAATTGGTGAGTGATCCCTCCCTGTCCTTGTCTTGACTCAGGAGCCTTTCATTGAATTTTCTCCTCACCATCCTGCCGGGAGGGAGCGGCTGCATGGTGCTTTGTTGCCAGCTGGGCCTAAACCATGACAGACACTTTCTCTGGGAGACACCCTCCCCCAGGCAGAAGGCTAAAGGCCAGAAAAAAAAATCATACCAATAGCAGCAAATGGCCAGTGCAGTCCTGGCTGGATCCTACCAAATAGCTTGCGATAGGAGGCAAGCATAACAGAAAGAGGCTGTTCAATTTTCCTGTACAGTATTTCACTTGCTTGTCACCAGGCATTTGGTTCGTGGGGGTTTTGTTTTTTCTTTTTTTCACATGAACGTAAAACAAAAATTCATGTAAATGAAATAGTTGAAGGAACAATGGTTACTGACCTGAAAGGGGGGAAAATGAGAGTGCACTTTTCCAGTATGATTCATGTTAACAGAGCATAATTTGGGAACTGAAGTCCATTGCTTTGCAATGCATTATAAGAGAAATTATTTTATCATAGAAATGGAGGAGAGCCTTTAGGATGACAAATGTTTTCTTGTGCATGACCTTCTCTCACATCCTTTTCTTCAAGGTTTAAAAGGCAAGAAGGTGCCAGTAGAGGTAGTAATTATTATAAGTCTGGTCTCTGGAGGCTTTCATATGTGCTTGTATTTAATAAATAGTTGTCTTCTCTGCCTCTTCCAAAACAATATTAAAAGCATTTTGTGGGGGGTGGGGGTTTTTTTGTTGTTTTGGGTTTTTTTCCCCTTTGTCTGATCCTATTGCAAGGCAGATCTGTGGATTGCTCTGTTGGCTCCCCAAGTTCTGCACAAGAGCAGAAGACTGTGATGGACTTTAATCCCACTCTGTGGCCATGTCTAAACAGACATGCCTTGTAATTTTTTATTTCACTGTTTGCTTTCATGTACACTACATTTGGATCCATATTGCACAGCTTATCACTGTAAACTTTTCCATATCTTTTGCATAAGTGACTTGTTGGTGCTAACAGCAATTTTGTAGCTACTTGATATGTGTACTACTATACCAAGCTCATGTTAATCAACTTTGTGTTTGTAGAGAGTCAGGATAAAAGCCATCTGTGTGAGCCTTCCTGACTTCTTTGAGCAATTACTTCTGAGAACTTTTTGACTATAGGTTGTGTTCCATTCTGTTCTTTGTTACATACCTTAAATTATTTTTTTATACCATGCTCTTGGAGAGTGCTTGTGAAGTAGAGGCAGAGATCATGCAATGGCATGGCTTCAGCTCTTCTCCTGGAAATTTAAAAGGGCAGCAGGCCTGCTGTTTCTTTCTTCTCCATTGGGAGCACAATAAAAATGTATAATGAACTGCTGTTTTTTAGAGAACTTATAGATCCAGTGACAGAGAAGATGAATAAACTTTGCATTTTTGGTTCCCCTTGTGATAGAGGATGGCAAAAATGTTTGTCCACAGAGAGCGCTAGAGGGAGTAGACAAAAAAATCCACTAGCAGTTGGGTTAATCTGTGCATTTGAGCAAGCTTAAGTGAAGGGCTTGTTCGCGTAAGTTTGGCTTGACGGCTGATTTTCATGCACTCGTCCAATATTCTACAGGAGGGGCGAGATGATTTGTAAGGAAATTTAGGCTTCTGTATTTCAGAAGCACACCCAACCTAATTGTTTATTCTTTCTTTAACAGAGGAGGGGGAACAAAATCAAACTAGACGCTTCCAAGGAATGATTCATCATACCTGTTTCGGAGTCTACTGTAGGCTGAGCTGATGGAGTTGTAGGTGTGCCTATTGTCTCTGTTGGCAGTTAGAGAAGTCTAGAGGGCTAGCTCAGATGCAGACAGTGTGAACACCTAAGGCTGGCCTTTGGTATTCTAATGTACTCTCTGGAGTTCATGAACCTGCAGATGTAGCCTTTCCTATGTTCACATGTAGGGTGTGCTTCAGGCAAATGAAATGATTACATTGCTTTGAAAGTAAGTTACATGCACTCTCAGCAACTCTGTCTATCCGTTTTGTGGACTATTGTTTTATAGGTAACATTGAATAGCAAAACAGGTATTACTGTATAAGGTGTTTGTTCCAAGTCTAGCAACTTTTTTTTTGTTTTTTTTTTCTGGAGGATTTCCTTTAGTTCAAAGAATTTTTTCAGAAGCTTATTTTTTCATATCCTCATGGGAGCTAATGCAGTCCACGTGTCAGCCTGAGTCACCACTGTGATGGTGAGATGATTCAACAGAGGTAGCAGATGTTCTTCAGAGGGTTTTGTTTCTGATCCAGACTTATAAAGAATATTTTGCTGAAGTTATAGGAACAACACTCACATACAGAGAGTCTGGTCACAGCTGAAAATCTGTAACTCAGTGCCATGACTAGTTTCCAAATATGTGAGGTATTCAACAGAAACATGTAAATTAGATGTTACATGTCATTTTATGTTTGCCATCAGCTCCCTCTCTCTACAGATTACAAATAAGGACCAAGGCCAACACTGCCAAAGAATTTTATGGTTATTTAGATGGCAACTATCTAGGTGCAAAGAGAGTTGCTCAGCTGATATAAGCCACTTAGGCATTTTTTGTGGCTGTTAACAAAAATTAAGTGGTCAAGTTTCTGAAGAAAGTGGGAGCTAGAGTCTTTCATGCCTTCAAGTGCCCTTACATGTTATTTACTCTTAAAATTATATACCTCTGCTTACTGTTGGGAGCACTTTTAGACAGACAGTTGCACAAAAGCAAGCCTGTGGCATATTTCTTTACAGCATATTCTGACAGCAAACCGTGAAATTCTGTCTTTTTCAAATAATAGCTATTCCAGTTGCTTACTCTATTGCATATCTTCTGTAAGATGACCTAATACAGCAAAAAAATATAACATAATCCAGATTTTAATATAATTTATAAGTACAAAACTTTTTAAAAAAAAAAAGCCAAGTTTATTTTCATTTTTTGAAACTGTTTTGCATGACTTTTTATGCTGTGGAAACTGAAGATAGTGGTAAGAAATCCAGTTTTCCTTTAAATTGGTTGAAACCTGTGGAAGCGGGGATTATTTTTTAAATTATCAAACACTTCATGAAAGAACTCAAATCCCAAAAGCATATAGAATACTTGAATGTCAATATTTGTGATGAGATCCGTTTATGAACGTGCTGATATGTTTACTCATCTGTATACTCCACATCTGATAAAGCTTCCAAAAGTGTCTGGCCTATACTTTAATTGTTGGAAATATAGTAGAATGCAAAATTGTGTAAAAAGTGCCCTTTTTGGCCAAACCCATACCCCTTTTTGGACGTGTTTGTGCCAGAGCAGATGTGGTGTGCAGCTGAACACTATTTACTGCACGGGAACATCCAGCTGATCAAAATTTCCACACTGTGACTGCAATAATCCTTCATTTCTGTTGTTTATCTGAGATCCACCCTACCAGTGAATCTGATAGGAGGATTTAGCGTGGATATTGAAGGGGAGATTTATTATCTCTAGAAAAATAGCTAAGATGTTAGCAGGATGCTATTACTTGCAATAATATACTTTTCAGCCAGACCTTGATAAGTGGTGGTGTTATTAAGGAAGACTTTTCATGGCAATGTTTTTGCTTAGACTCACTGGATGTTTGCAGAATGGTTGGCCGTGGATACTGCATGTTGGAAACACTGTCTTATTTGCTAACATCAAGCTGTGATGTGAGATTTTTCACATACTGATCTGGTTTCCTAGAGTTTAAGAATTAGAAAAGATGTGAAAATCTGCGTGCCCTTGTTAGATATATTTTTTTTTTCATTAGATAGATAATGAAAGTCTATGCAATATTTGCTTACGATCCTCCTAATTAGAATTGGTCTTTCGTGCATTTCAAGAGCCTCATTCAAGTGCAGGTGGAAGGCAGACTTGGCTTGATTGACTGTAAAATGCTTCCACATTTAGATGTGTTCTATGAAATAAATATGAAAGAAAAAAATATGCTTTGATTGTGTCTGAAAATGCAGTTATCACTACCATAAGTGTGAGAGTGAAAGAGAAGGGACAATGACGGGAGGGGGGAAGATTCAGAAGAAGAGAGAGAAATCATGAGATGAGGGACAAAGAGAGCTCCAGAAAATACTTTAAAAAAACCCTACAAAACAAACAAGCCCACAAGAACAAAACATGTACTGAATGAGTCAAATTAGGTAGTAAATGAGTCATAATATAGAAAGAAAAAACTTCCACACACAGATAGCATGCCACAGAACTGTATTTCTGCTGTGAAAAATTTTAACGGAGGTAACATTGCTATATTCCAGGGTGTACGCTAAAGTGCTGTGTCCAGAGGAAAAAAATGTATAGGGATGCATTTCCCTATCTTATAATTGCTATAAAACAAAATATTGATGCTCTCGAAAACCTGTTAATTTATTTTTTCCTTAAATGTTGTATAAGAATATGCTCCAGTTGAGGGTTTACGGAAAATAAATACAATGCACTATATTGAAAATGGATTCCTGAGAAAGATCAATAAATGCTGTATGCAGCAGAATGAAGTTATCAAAATGCAAATATTTTAAACAAAACAGAACTTAACAATTGCCAAGATAAGCTATTCCCTCAAAGCACACTGAAGACATTTTCTAGTTTACATAATGTAATTAAATTCAAGCCTGAAGAATTCAAATCCGTCCCAAAGACATTATTGGCAATGTGATTTAATGTGGTGATAAGGATGAAAATGTAGCATGTTTGAAGGCCACAAGAGTATTATAAAATTACATTTGAAAGCTGACAACAATTGTTTGCAAGCATTTTTTTGAAAACTACTCAATAGTGATATAATGAACAGAAGACCTTTTCCATTATTAGTGGCACAACCTCCTCTTGACACAATTTGGGTCAAGTTCACCCCAATGTAACTTCCATAGTCTCACTGAAGCTATACCAGGAGAAAGCGACCCTTTTTTGTCTTGTGGAGAAGCAGGGGGGGACGACGACCACAAACCCCACCAATGAAAAGCACCCAAACCAAAACCCCAAACATGTAAGTGAACAGTGTAAGGAAAATGTGAGTCAGTGCTTTCTTACAACATAGTAAACCATTTTGTTCATATTCTTTCAGCAATATGAGAGATGAGTACAGGTTTTATGTACACTGCTTTCTCACAGTTGGTTTTATTGTTTATATGATGGGGGACAGTGTGAGGTGAATGCTGCCCTCAGTCAAGAGCTCCAGGGGTTCAGCCTTTTTTCTGTCTCTAATCTCTCTAATTATATTTTAAACCCACATTTCATCTGCAAAACAGGGATATACTATTTCCCATCTTGTAAGATCAGCTAGTTGAAAATGCAACAGCTCTGGCAAAAATATTAAGGTTGTATCATAAATGTTTATGTCCTTTGATCATTTTGTATTATGAGTGCCTCAAGTCTGGTAGATTAGGACTTCATCAGTCAGGATACAGAAAGATTAATTCTGTGAAGCATACCTTGGCACTGGTGGGGGGACATCTCAAAAGGTGCCAATGTTTTGCTGTTGATGAGCGAGGGTCATTCATCTTGCTAAGTTGAAAGGGTCTTTAACTAGGATTAAAAAGGCAGAGAACTATTTGGATAGCGATGCTTCCTACTGGAGAAGATTTACAGTCAAACTGCCCCTCTTGAAAGGACTTATTTGTTCCTTAAAAACTTCATGGCGTGACCCCTGACTGACAGTGAAGTGGTATTTATAGTATTTAGCCAGTCATCAGAAATGACTAATTATGCCTCCCTTGAAATGTACACGCTTTGATGACTCATGTAATATGCTCTCATTATCTCACAATTTGGTATCTCTGATACGTTTAAAAATATGTACATATGTATAGTAGTGGTACTTAACATCTGCCTTTCTTAAAGTTCCATAAATTAAATATTTTGCAATTTTTAGGTAAAAACTCTTGCACCTCCTGTGGTGTCCCCTTTCAAAGTAATAGATGTTCCTTGTTCAGTCAGTCACTCTTACATTTGTCATTTTACAAAATCTTCCAGCAGGCTTGAATGCACGTAAATCAAGGAAAAAAGATCAAAGGCTAATCCATTAGTAGCCTCTCAGATCTGACCTTTCCTTAGAAAATACTCTATGAAAAGTTTAAAATGACTCTTTACAAAAGGGCAAAAGACTGTAGCACAAAAATTATGAAATATGTAGCATGTGCAACAGCAGCACCAAACCACTGGTTCATCTGCTTCTCAACTGGAAAATCAGATTAAGTAGTCACATAATATGTAAAGAACAATCTGTTTCTTTAAGTCTGTTATTTGTATATTGCTAGGGAGTACTTTATGTAACTTTCTTCTAAAGAAACCCTGAAAGACTCATCATAAAATACTACTTGAAAACCTCTAAACTGTGCTCTTCTGTGATTATTGTTGCTTTAAACTTATCTGAATCTCTTTAATTTTCTTTTTTTTAAATTAAAAATTATCTAAATCCAATGAAAAGTCAATAAATAAATAACATTTAAAAAAAAGAAAAAAAGTAACAATGTTTTTTGCCGCCCTCCACTGTGCCTAGCCTGGCACCTAAGAATAACTCACGCTCCCCATTTTATTATTTATCCAAAAAATGCCTATTAGCAGGAACCTATCCACCAATTTTATGGTAAAGTTTCTCAGTCAGAAATTGTATTTTAATGGTGTGCTTGCATTTTTATCCCATGAAAAAAACCCAGTAGCCTAATAAGTAGGTTACCTTGATGTTGGGGACAGTTTTAATTACTTGTTTGTCTTGATTCAGACCAAAGCATTTCCCTTCAGTCTTCTGTATCCTTGGTGACCCATTGACAGAAGAGAGCTGTCCTGAAGATGGTCTTTTATCATTCGTCTTAGTGGAGTCTTTATTTGTAGATCTAAACATTCATAGCATCAGACAGAAGTTGATAATATCACAAGCTTATTAAAGCACTCACCCGGTGTCTAGGAGACAGTAGACCAAATTCCTGTAATGAATGGATGAGGACAGGTGATGGGAGATAAAGCACGTACTGTGGAACCATGGATATTAATCCTTGCATAAGGGGGAAGAGCCTTGGGTAGCCTCCAGGACTGCTGATCAACCTCCAGGTGGGACTAATCTGCCCATCTTTCAGGTGGCTCCAATGGACTTCTACCCAGTGAAGACCCTCTCCAAGGACCTTGACTAAAACCATGGTTCATTCTTATTCTTCCCCTATGCATTGGTTGGGACATTCAACAAAGGTGGGGAAAAAAAGTTTCTAACCCGACTAGAAACTCTTATGAGGCCCAGAAGACAGAGGTGTAACCAGTCATGACAAGTTTTTATTCCCAGCAGCAATGAGCAGGAACCCACTAGGACTTTACTAAGGACAGTTCCTAACACTAATCATACTGCAACCTGCTAAAATTTTGACCATAAAAGTTCATGAAATGACAATCACTTTCTCACATACAGAGAAAGCAGAGGATCTGCAGATGAAGTGATCGTAGCAGTCCAGCATACCATCATGCATCTTCATGAAAAACTCATCTTCTATTCTGCTATCTGCAGACCATTCCTCAGTGCTGGGCAGAGATACAGACCCCTACAACTCTACGGCCAGCTTTTCCTCCTCTGACACCCTCAAGCTGAGATGGTGTTGGCATAACACAGTCCTTCTGTCCAAGATGAATTCATAGACAATCAGCATGCTTAGAACAGTTGTCTCATATCTACAGATTCCAGAGAGATATGGCTGGGGCTTTCAAACCTAGCTGAAATTCTTTCAGTTTTTAATGCTTTGTAGGAATATGAAGTAAAGCTATAATGTACACTTTCATCTGTGGTGTACCGTTCATCTATATAGTGCAGAGAAGAAAAAATTCTGTGAGGTAAGGACTTAGTCCAGTATTTTCTGTCTCTGCATCCATATTTAGGCACCTAGGGTAACTAGGCTTATTTTTAGAGGTACTGAGTGGCAAACTGACTAAAAATCAAGTCACTGAATTATCTAAAAATAGCAGCAGTACTCTACTTAGGCTGTCATGTTTCAAAATTATTAATTTTCTAATTATTTTGGCATAAATACAATTGCAAAGTATTTGTATTGAGATGGACTCTGAAAAGTGCATATTGAAGACAGAGCTTGGCTTTGGGATACAGTCTTTTTGTTCAGCTGTGGGAAACAGACAGAATTACTTATAGGCTGCTATTATGGCAGGGTGTTTTCAAGTCTGATAATTAAATTCAGAGGTATAGCAGATCAAAAGGAAACCGTACAGGAAAAAGATGTAACAAGAAAGTCAGGAACAGATACAGACAGGAGTTTTTTGCTGTACATGTCGTTCTGAATTAGAATGGCAGGAGGCTCTGTCAATAAGATCAAAAGGTGGGAACAGAGATGAAAACACTCCTTTTACTGTTAATTATTATAAATCAGGTAGGAATGTATTTGAACGCTATTGGCAGAGTGCTAAAAAGCAGTAACTTCCCCCCCGCGCTTCTTCTGGGAGAAGAGTACTGGAGCATTTGAAATTTCAAAAAAATCAATTGTTTCTGGGTGTTTTTAACATTTTTTTCTTTTCACTGTTAACATTAAATGGCTTTATCATCTAACAGCCACTTTGTGACATACTCCTATTTTTTTTCTTAAAGGTAAGCATTAATAGCATAAGTTAATCCACAAGGATTTTAGTGGAACATGGTTATTGTAGGATGCCACCTTGGTCATTCAAGAGTAGTACTTTCTTCTGTGCCAGACATTTTTGAGACAGACAATTTGATCTTGGTTTTTTTGCATAGGATGAAATATTGAGGCACTGTGTGGTCATTCAAGAGCCCAGGAAACTTTCTCAAGCACTGGCAAAGCTAATGTTATAGTTAATTCCTTAGGAGATAATTCAATTCTCCTTGTATAAATTTCACTTGCAGGTGTTCTTCATGTTCTGTTCTAAATTGCTGCCTAGTGTTGCTGAGCACAGTTGGTAGTTGCTGTGATGATCCCAGATGGCGCTGAATTTCAATGGGTATGAGTGATCTGCAGGGGTCCCAGATCTTTTAAGAGCTTTGGAAGCCTTGGCTGGGATTCAGCTCGCATTTCTCAGATTATATATGGTTAGGTGCATGTGTATAGGTATCTACGAGTGAATTAGCTGTCTAAGCTCCCCTTTTGATCCAGGAGAATTCCAGTCGATATAGTTAATGGAGCTCGGAGAGCTACCTGGCCAACCAAAGTTGATGTCTACTTCCAGATGTGATAAATAACTCTTCTGACTTTGTTGACTGCATCAATTTGGTCTCTGTTGACTGTGATGGGAAATTAGACATCCAGCTCGCAGGCAGGCACCCACATATAGCTGTAAAAACTTTGGTGTCAGTCTCCAAGTCAAATCCCACCTACAGTGAGATCTACAGTGGAAAAAATAAATATTACTGATATTTTCACTTCATGACGATTCGTTTCTTGCACTCTGTTGCGAAGCTTGTATGTGTGGAACTGCAAAATGGAACTTACATGTGGACATGTGAATCAAATTCAGCGCTGGTGTGATAAAAACAGTATAAATTTTTCAAAACTATCCCATAAAAAGTTGTACACTATACCCTCAAATTAGTGCCTTGTCTGCTGCCATTTTGTCCTCCTCCCCTTTTTGCATGGCAGTTTCTGATAGATTGCAGCTTACTCACCTTTGACTAGCATTTCCTTTGATAGCAACGTGTTAGCCAAAATATATTTTTTCCTTGGATATTAAAGAGAAGTTCAAACACATCATGTGTGTTTTCTATGAGATTAGTTAAACTGTTTTATAGTCATTGGAGATGAAATTTCTCCTGCCTAACTGTAACTGGCTAAAAGTTTATCATCTAACCTAAGTTAAATGCTGATACCCCTCTGCGAGTCAGTGTAATGAGAGAGAGAAGTACCTGCAGAGAGGGACCAGTCTTCTTCCTCTCAGATAACAATTTACCATGGGATGAGTTGCCCCAGGAGGCACCTGTAGCACTGGCTAGTTTGGTTGAGAGGCCTCTTTTTTAGGTAGTTAAAGCTGGATGTGCCTTAAGCTCTTGCCTGTTCTTAGTTCCAAACGTGGTGCTGGCACCTTGCAGAAGCTTCAGGTGCTGCTGCAAAGTATCTCAGCTCTTTAAAGCAGGAGAGAAGTTGTAGTGCTGTGCAGCTGGCAGTGTTTGTGTCCCTTCTTGGCTGTAGGTCTATGCTGCAGCTTTGCTCCCATCGATTGATCCAGTATAAAAAACAAGCTGCTCTGCACCACTCACATTGGGACTGCATCTGCCAGCATTTTCCTCTTGCAGTTATATATTGAAATCACAGCTCAGTGCCTTCATAATCACTGGGAAACATAAAATCATACTGCATTGCTACTTTTTTTTTTTCCTTTTTTGAACAGCTATATACAGCATCAGGAAAATGAAGTATTGTTTCATGCCTGTATCTTGAAATTTTTCCATTTAGGGACTTAAGAGTGTGGAAATCAATTTGATTATATTCTATAGGACCAAACAGAATACAGATAAAATCTTTTACATATTTTATGCTTCAAGATGTTTTATTTCTTGAAGGAAAATTAGGAGCAGAACTGTTTGGGAAGAAAAAGATAGAAAGGCTTGGAAAGAAAATTGACACTTCCTTAAATAACTAGAGGTCACCAGATGACTGAAAAAAGTAATTTCATTTTCAGAAAATGGAAAGCTTTGGCTAAAAGTCTGTTCTGGTTCAGCCACAAAATAAGGACAGCAACTAGAAATTAAAAAGCAGCTCGGAACAAAATGATAAAAGAGGAAGTGGATACTAATCGATATAAATTAGAAGTAAGAAGTATGGAAAATTTATGGGGAAAGCCAAAAACAGGAAATGAAAAATCTGTGGTTGGCAAGGCAAAGGACAATAAAAAGTTTTAGTGTATTAAGAACAAAAATCCTAATAGTATAAGCCACTAGATGGAGATAGTAAGATTGTTACGAGTGATTTGAAAGAGCCGTAAGTGTTAAATAAATATTTTTATTCTGTATTTTGAAAAATGCTTGATACTGTCCTCATGTCATGAGTGTGCTGAGGCACTTTCCAAAATGCCTGGAAGAAAGAAAGGAAGATGTCAAGCAGCAGCTACTTGGACTAAAGACTATTTAAAATCAATAGGCCTGGATAACTTTTGCACAAGAGTCCTAAAAGGTTTGTTGAGGAGATGCCCATTTCATTGATGCACCTTCTTGAAGGAAAAAAAAAAAACAAACCTGCAAACAGAAAACCAACAACCCCCCAAACAAAAACCAAATAAACACCCCCCCCCAACATGTCCGTCCCGTGTTGTCCTCCCCCCCCCCCAAAAAAAAACCAAAACAAAGCCCAAACCACCCACATGAAACCACAGGGGAGTACAGAAGTGCTAATGATTTGCTGGTATTGAAATGTAACTGATACCTATGCAATAATTGCATTGCTGTCATTTCTGAGCAAAAGGAAAAGGTCTCTAATTAATAATGCAATAAATTTTAGTTATTTTAGTTTAACTGAATATAAACAGATACCTTATAAAACAAGCAGTATAAACAGACCATTTCACTATGTAATATCTGGTTTTGTTACTTGAGGCTTGTCATTTGATTGCTAAAGATGATTTTAGAAATAATAGACGTGCATAGTTTTGGCTGCCGTTTTCTTTTAAAAAAATGCACTCTACAGCATAAGGCATGTACACATCTGATTAAGAAGGGGTTAATTGACAGATCCTCTACCTACCAAATTTAACTAATTCATGATGGTACAAACAGAAATGCAAAATACAGGTTGGACTTATGAACAGATTGCATCCTGTAAATGAGTGTAAAAAAAAAAAAAGAATCTGGAGTGCGAAAGCTGTACAGAATTTCTCAGTGCAATATCTGGATTTATAAATTTTTATATATTATAAATTTATAAATTGTGAGAATACAATGCCTGGATTTGGTGATGAATCTTAAAAGGTATGTTGCAAAATTGTAGAGAGTGTCGGAAAGATGGACAAAAAAGGTGAAACTTACAAATTTGTTCGCCTCGCCAAGGGTAGTGATGGATTGTCTACACGTAATATAGTCAAAACCCACAGGTTAGACAAATTTTACTGAATGCAGTACAGAAATAAAATTACAAGGGAAAGAGGGAGAAAGGAAGGACTATGCATGTTGGAGTTGATGTTACCACCAGTTCCCGTTTTCATTCTTTGACTGAAAAAAAAATAGATTGTGTGTGTGTGTGTGAGAAAAAATATCTTTGACACAGACTCAGACAAGCTTCTTGGTCTTGTCATTTGCTTTTAAGACCATCTTTCCCTTTAAAATTATTGTCAATATACATAGTCAAAGAAGCTTCTGCACCAGTTGTGTATTCATTCACTTTCATTATCTTAAATGTTGTCACATGCTTAGGAGCAAAAGATGACAGGAGTGGGCATTTAGTAAAACAATAAGCAGCAATAGTGCCTAAAATGTCGGTTTGGTTTTATGTTGGCAGCATTCTGTTTGTTTATGTAACAACTATCCATATCCATGGGAAGGAAATTCAGAAAAATATGACCTTTCAATTGCCATGTCATCTGTGTTCAAACTGTAAAATACTATAAGTACTAGCTTTAAGCTTACAAAAACGCATGTTGTTGCTATTTCTATTTCTTAAGCTTTGTATGTAGAAAATCCCAGTTGCTTAAAAAGAACAGTGCTACAAGTACTGTTACTGAACTGATAAAGTCTGAATGGCAAAGATTTGTAAAGGCTCTCAGAATCAAAGGTGAGTCTTTGTTTACCTCTTGAAAACACTTTTATAGGAGGTTCTCGTTAGCCATTTCCAATGGAGAATGGAGCCGTTGATCAGATAGCAGCTAAACTAATGAAAAGCATCATGAAAATGACAGGAAGATTAATTAAGTTCCTCCAGTTGTATTCATGTGTGGCGGTACAGAGTTCCTTTGGGTACTGCTGCAGTTAAATGGTATTCTTGGTGACAAATATTGCAGATTTCCAGAAGTGACACTTCTGAGTCAAGGGTAAAAAACACATTTGGTAGTTTTAGCCAGTGGAGAACGTGCAAAACCAAAGATGAGCCTCTCTGGCTAGTTAAAATATACAAACGTAACTTGCTCCTTCCCTTCTTATCCTTTAATGTAACCTCAAGAGATTAATAATGAATCACAAAATCTGCATTATTGTGTAGTATGTCTTAAATTACTCCAGATGGCTTCGAAATAAAAACAAACCAAATTTCTAGCCAATGTACTTAGTATATTTGATTTGAGGCACAAAAATGTGTGCACTTGGAAACACTTTCAATTACTTTTGGAGCCTTACAAAACTGTGGCTTGTTTGCTGTTTTTTATTTCTGTGCTGTGGTTACTGTAGTACTAACAGGAATGAAATATCTGCAATACATAAATTTCCGAATTATGTAGAAGTTCTAGTCCTACTTTACCTTCAAAAATCTTTTAGTTTTGGGGTGCTTTTGGTGAATTAGTAGGTCAAGTGCCATTTGGATTGCTTCTCCCACTTTATTTTCAGAAACAAATGTTTGCACAATACGTTTTTATTCTTAATAGCTGTCTCTGTACAGTAGATAAAATTTATTTTAGGAAAATCTGGAAACCGTTCAAGTGTATGAGATCTTTTAACCTACTACACATAATGCATAAACTTAAAATGTTGTGTCACTAGTGTATTTTGTTGCCTACTATTACATTTCTGCCAGCAAGGAGTCCCTCGATATGCTTCTGCATTTGGAAGAAAAGGTTTGTGGTCGGCCTCACTAATTGAAATTTATCAAAGCCAACTGGTAAGAGTCTGGGTATAAATCTAATATTAGTTGCCTCCTGGGAGAGTTCAAGACTGGAAGAGAGTTTTCCAGGAATCCTAGGGAATTAACTGGGTGCATTAATATTAAATATTAATTGGTTTCTGCAACAGACATGCCTGCAAGTGGTTTTAATACTTACTATGGGGGCACTGTGTAAATCAGTGGATAGATAAAAATCAGTAGAAAGCATAGATAGCACAGCTAGTTCACGAAGTGGCCTTCTGGCTCTAGACCAAGTCAGGCGTGGGGGGTAACCTGTAGCTTTCCCGGCTCTGGAGAAATGTAGGATATGTGCTGTACTTCTGGGAAATGTGTACTCTCAGCTTGCTTTTTGTTTAGTCTGAGGAGGTAATGTCTTGTGGGGTAGTCTGCATTTTGAAAATCTGCCCTTTGGGGCAAACCCTTTACCAAAGCGGGGTTGTCAAGGCAAGGAAGGTCTGTCAAGGCAGAAGAAATCAAGGTGGAGATGCTGTTAGGAAAAAAAGAAGCAGATTGTTGGGAAAGAGGATTTCAGGCAGTAGAAGCTACTTCTATTATTAGAAGTAAGAGTGTGGGGTAGCTGTTTTAGCAGAAGGTACTTTTTTTCATGTTATGTTTATGCTATTGCTGAATCACGAGGGTTTTGGGGTTTTTTTTTATAGGTGAACCATGCATGAAAATATGATAATTTTGCAGTTGACCTGCATCTGTAGCAAAGCTAAATGCTGGTTAGCCTGTGCTGGCTTGTTGATGATTGGGAGTTTGTACCGTGGGCTGACATCATGGGCTAATTTGCTCATTCATTCTGCATGATCCTGCATGCCCAGACTGGATCTACTCAAATCTCCAGATACACACAAGTGTTTGCTGCTCCTGACTGTGCTTCCCCACAGTTGTGTTCAGCAGAGTCCTCAGTGCTCGAGTTAAAACAGCCATTCGGGACTCCAATTACTAAACTAATCCTTGCTTTCACTGACAGTGACAATATCCCACTCTAGGAATAAAATTTATTCTTTGTCCTTTGTTTGGAACTCTACTTCTTTTTGCAGTTTATTAGTGTTGTATGTGTGTAAATGAAAGCAGAGTTTGGCACAGAGCATGTGAATTTGGGCTGTGAAAGCTTTCCAGCAGAGACCACCAGTGGCTTTCCCTCCTCCCTTGCATTTGTTCCATGGTTGAAATGCAAAGAAATTAAAGAAAACTTCTTGTTTTAGTTTCTCATTGGCTACTTTGATTGTGTGCTTATTGTAAGAACACAAATACGATGCAATAAGGGGGGAGATGGTCCTGATTCTTTTGCATGCTAAAGGATAAAACAAAATTGAAGGTAACATTCAGAACCAAGTAATGAAGAATACGTCGGTCTATGCGGCGCTTTGCTGTTTATGCTTCCTGAGGAGCTGACCTGCTAGCAGGCTCCACCGCATTGGTATTGTAACAGAGCAGCCAGCTCAAGAAGGGGTGTTTAAAGGCAGCCTGGTTGCTGCCTGACTGCTAATGGTACGTCTGCATAGACACGAGTTGTGTGTACCCAGGCTCTCAGCTGGCCAGCTGACGGCACGAATCAGCAAGGTGTATCAGCTTGGAGGAACGTCGAGACTGGAGGTAGCCTACATCTCGCAGGGTCGGGCAGAATGAGCCCGAGCTTTTCTGTGATAAGGTAAACGCAGCCTAAGAGGCAAATGCTGTGCGTGGGTGCAGACTGTCCTAAAGGACATCACGCAGTGCCTCCGCAAAAGCACTTCGGAGCTAGCAAGGGAGCTGAAGGATTTCACAGCGAATTGATTCCCGGAGCTTTTACCCTCAGTGAAGGGAGGGGAGGGAATGCTTGTGCTGCAGAAGGCTCCTAACAGTAGCTTATACCTACTGCTCAGAGGACATTAGGGTGGCTCAGCTGAGATATTTTAAACCAGCCTTTGAGGGTGGTATTTTCTCCTATAGCAAGGTGTCCTTCCTTGTACAGTAGAAGTGAATGAGCATTTTAATGATGAAATAGAGGAAAGGAAGGTGCCATGAAAATCCTCTGTTACTTGCTGTCTAAACCCCCTAGTTAAAATACAGGCCATGGTTTGTAGACAGCTTCTTTTTTCCCCAGGGTTTTCTAGATAGTGTTTCTTCGCTTTGATTTAGGATTTGCTCAACTTAAGTTGCTGTTGCTCAGTTTGAACCACACAAGAAGTCTTGATCTTCCTCCCTCGCACACTATGGCCTCAAAGCGCACTCCTGCACTGTGTGTTTTTTAGTTGTGAAGCAAAGTTTATTTTGGAGTTTATTTGTGTACCTTGTATCCCTCATTTCAGGCGTGCCTCTTCCTAAGGGCAGTTGGAATAAGAAAGGCCACTGAGAAAGGCTAGGCATCAGAAATGGAGAACTGTGGGACTGCCAGTGAGGGACAGGACTTAAATTCATGCCCCAGTTCCCCCTGGCAGTGTTTAATCTCAGTGACTTGCATACAGGTAGCATGAAACCTCGTGAGAGCAATGCTGCGAAGGACTCTTGCTGCGAGATGCGTAGCGGCGATGTACACCACGGCTCTTAACTGTTCTGCTGCAATTGGAGCATTCCTTGGCTGCTGTGCTGGTGGGATAATTTTGCCCTAAGTGATTGGACCTCATGAAATAGAAAAATGTGGAGCTTTTACAAATAAGAAGTGGAGCTTTAAATTAATTATACTTGTCATCCTCTTTCCTGTGGAATGAAAAAATTCATCCCATTAGATCCTATTAAAATGAAATAAACACTTCAGCATACTGTCCATTATTTTTTACCTTTATTTACTTTAAGTATATTATCAGCGATACATGTCAGACTGACAACAAGAAACCAATGTCTTCTATTGATTCATAGAACAGACATAATACATGCACAGATACAGACCGCATAGTCTTCATCATGCTGCCACACCAGTGTGTGCCAGATCCATCCCGAGACACTACGTGTAGGTGGTGGAGAGTATTTCAATATTTCTTTGGTCTTTCTTCCTCTGAAGTTGCTACAGGTTCTTATAGCAGCAGGGACTGTGTGGGGACCTATTTACAACAAACTTAGGGCCACTCTGTCACAGAACAATAAAATAGCTAACAGATGCTAATGACTTAACAACCTGGGCCAGAAAGGAACCGGAGACCTGGAGGGTGAAAGGTTGTAAAATCCATTACAAATTCTCGCTGTCATATATCTCCGTCCTCGTGCTTTGTTATTCATGTGAAGAAATCGTAGTTTAAAAAAATCAGTTCAGCTCTATTGAAATTGAACTACCTATTTGTCATTGCTTTTTAAAAATAGAAACAGACTGAGCTTTATCCAACATTCAGATTAAAATAATTTATTGAAATGGAACTATTATTAAAAAAAAAAAAAAGAAAAAAAGTCCTAGGGGGACATGATCTTGCAAAGTGCCAAGCATCTTTATCTTCTAGTGAAGTTGGGGAATCAGGGCACTCGGGGCTTCTCCTGGAGCCTGCCCTTCAAAGAAAAATACGCTAACAATATACGCTTTGTCTTTCCCATCGATTATGTAATTGAGCACGTTATGTCACTGAACGCGTTTGCTGCCAAAAAAAAAAAAAAGGAAAAGAAAAAAAATACGTACGATTTTAGAAGGGCTTTTTTTTTTTTCTCCCAAGCCAGAGTTAGGTTAACCAGGATATTAAAGCACGTCGTTGCGAGCCCGTTAAAGAAAAGATCTGTTTGTAGTACTCTTAGTCCTGATGTCACAGGCACAGCAAGGACATCAGAAGGAGGAGTCAGATTACAGTAAGAATGGGCAGTGCAGCATGCAGCCGGAGTAAACGCTAAATCAGACAGGGATTGTATCAGGGATAAGACTGCCTGCAAAGCGCTCATCCTGAGGAGGCACACTGCTCACTCACGCTTCTTGTGCTGGGAAATTTCCACATAATGTAGAATGAAAGAGCTCTGTTTTACATGTCAGCCCTGTGCGGGAGCTAATGCTGAATACACAGCGGTGGGATCCTGACTGCATGATTAATGAGAAACATAATGTATTTTGGTAAGTGTTAACTGTGATGTAATTCTGCTTCTGCTCACATTATCAATAGGAGTGATTATTATAAATTTCGAATTCAAGAACATTTTGTGCTGGCACGCACCTAAAACTGACAACTGGGGAATCCTGTCGGCTGTGCAGTTTGAAAGGATTCCATTGTCTGGGAAATTTTCTGTTTGAGTGGGCTACCGCGTAGTTTTAGCGGCTTGAAAAATAAGCTAGATAGGATGAACTCATCCTGGGTTTGTTTTAAATGAACTTGTGTTTCATCTGCTGAGAGGGGATGAGAAATGGTTGTGAGGCATGGGAAGTTTTAGACGAACTTAATGTAATGGACGAGCTGCTACTGCACTGTCTGTGGTGGGGAGGCACAGTAAGACTTAGTGTTTCATTCAGCTTTTAGTTTGAAGAATTCAAAGATACAAAGGCGAAACAATGCTTTTTTTGCAGTGGTGTGTTTGCTGAGTACTCTGCATTATGCAGATCACCAGTGTGGGGTTGGCTCCTAGTGTACCACAAAATGCATATTATTTTAAGCCTTTAGAGGTCTCGGAGCTGTTAAATATTTGTGCAGAGTTTAGTTTTGTTGCTTGATGGTAATCTTCCTTAGGCTTACAGCTGAGCTGGCTGCATACCCTAAAAACATGCTGGAGCGTAGAGCTATGTCTAAGCAATGTAGTGCTGCAGTACTGAGCTGGGATGTACAATTGCAATATAATGCTGCAAGTTAGTGCTGCTAAATAGCAAAAAAATAAAATAGAAAATTTGGTGGTGTGATGGAAAAATACTATTCTTGGCTATTTGAAATCTCATCTAGCTTCAGTGTTAATTTATAGCTGCATAATACTTAGAATGAACACAGAGCAGAGAGTTGGAGGATTTCTGGGACATTCAGCAGCTTTCTCAGTTTCATTAAATATTGAATCAGGAGTCCACTTCAAGCTTTAAGAGAAGAACTTTTGTAATATTCTGAGCCGTGTCACAAAAGTACTATGCTTTATGACATGTTAAGCATTATTTTCTTATTTTCATAAAATTAAAAATATTGAGGGTTGTGTGTTGTCTTTAATAGTGAAACGCATCAATTATGGAAGCAGACTGATTTTGATGTAAACTGTCCTAACAGAAAAAATACAAGTTGGCTGAGTTGTCAGAACTGTTCAGAGTCTCTTTCAAAGATAAATTTGCAATGTTTTAGCTTTACTACATTTTCCAAAGACTGAGGAAGAATAGACAGGCATTATGGTTTTAGGTTTGAGTAATTTGGATTAAGTCTCTTCACCATGAAAAATGTGGCGTTAGGTTAATTTTTTGCTCATTTCTTTTGTGTTATTTGTCTACCTTTAACATCATTGTAAGCGCGAGATGGGTTTTCTTTTTTTACAGTCAGTTTTGCAACACTTGCCTGTGTGATTAGGATTAGAAGTTATGGTTTCCTGAAGTTATACGGGTTAGGGTATTAGGTATATTTTAGCTATATGGTACTTACTTTTATCATTTTTTTCTGTCTATATTTTTCAGAAACATGTAATGGTGATCGAACTTATTTTGGTGTTACTTCTTTGAAAAAATACAAACTGCTGTTTCACATGCTTATTTGTTTTCTGGTGCAACACAAGTTTTTAATTGGAACAAACTGGAATGTGCTTTCTCTCTGCTTTGTAGAAAATCTCACTTCTGAGAGCAGAGCTGAAAGTTTCTGTTAGGCAGGTTCTCGGTCTGCTTTGTTCAGTCTGAAACTTCCTTTAATATTAAGTTTTAAAAGAATGTTCTTGTTTCTGTCTTTTGCATAACAAAGCATGAGCTAATGAGGATAATGTTTACCTGTGGTTGTTCTGGGTGTTTTCCTGCTCTGTCTGTGAGAAGCCAGAATGTCTGTAATCTCACCTGTCCCTGTTGTAACACTGCACAAAGCAGTATTGCACAGAGCCGGATCAAAGCTTGACTGCGTACATTGCGCTCCTACTTTGACTTAAAATTGCTATAGCCGTCACAGAGACAGTATCGGAATTTTATATCTTCTGAGGAAAAAAAATAATTTCCTTTTAATATTAGTAAAGAATTCTGTGGTATTTTTTTCTCTGTGCATGCTGCTACTGGGCCACCTAAAGAATAGGAAGGGAAGAAAAAGAAAGCATTTCTGTATGTTTGTATGCATCTTGCTTGTTTTTCTGGGCCTTCTTGTCTAATTCCTGCTGATGTAAGGTGGCATAGTGGGAACACAAGTGTACAGTATTAAGGTTGAAATAAATACTGAAATAATTACCATGGAAAGTAAGACCTGACCCTCCTAAAGCATTATTCTTATAGAGCAAGTATTAATGGGTGAAGTGAGTTTCTTAACTATCAGAGAAAAAAGTTGCTAAATTCAGGAATTGCTCATAGTGTTTCTTACTCTCTTTAAAGCTGTAGCCTCCAAGAAGATTTGGGGCTGAGATATTCTACTATTCTACTACATTCCACTATGTATATTCTACTATATGAGCTGAGTCTTCAAATAATTAAACTTATTGTGACCCTTCTAATTGCATGAGCCTTTGTTTTACATTGTACCAGAATTTTGATGGAGTGGTTTCAACAACTGCTAATTTTCACTCACCATGCTGTGCTTTAGAGTTTGTTGTTTGGTCACCGTGGATACATTTGTTACTTATTGTATTGATTTTGCATTCATCATTTCGAGTTGAACAGAAATATGGAATTGTAATAATAATGATGAAAATCCTACAAAATGATGAAGTGTGTTTATAGATTAAGCCAAAAGCCAATGAAAATAATAAATTTCTGTTAAGTGTTTTAATAGGCAGATGTTTTGCACATAAAAACATACATACCTACCCCAAAGCAACTTTTGCTTGCGTTTATCATTGAGTTAATAATTCAGCGTAAGATAAAAGTCAGTTGCGACCGTTCTTAGCAGCTCCGAGAGAAGAAACGGTGGGTGGCTGTCAGTGCCACAGCGCTGATGTTGCACGCTGATAACAGGGGACCTCCTCTAGCCCTGCTCAACGCGAGGGTTCTGCTGTGGCTGATGGTCATAGCTGGACGCTGCCACCTCTCCCCTAAAAGGTCCCACCGGCCGCTGCTGCCTTGGCTCAACCACCTCACCAGCATCGTGCCTTCCTCGGCCTGGCAGCGCGGGTGGCTCGCGGGAGCTGGCTCGTCCTGTGAGTGCGGTGGCCCCCGTGGCTGCTTCTCGGGCTGGGCGGCCAGTCTGTTCGGGTCAGGTGGAAAGCGCTCTTCGCCGTTCGGGAGGGGAAGGGGGAGAGCTTTTGGTGTGCGCCGTGCACTGGCGCCATAAGCGCTGGTCGTCGAACCAGAGGAAATGCTGCAGTGATATTGCAGTTATGGGACAGTGAGCACTGGTCCTGAGGGCTCGGTAAACCCTGACTGGAATTGAGAGGGAAGCCAATCCTCCACCCCCACCACCAAAAAATTACTCCCCCGCACGCCCCCATACCTTGCCCTCACTGAAGAAGCACAACTGAAAAAAGAACTAAAATTAAAATTTACAAAGAAAAGGGAAAAAAAAAAAAGAGAACCTTGTACCTTTTCCTTTTTTTTCTTTTCATTTTTTTTTTCCCTTCTCCCCCTGCCCCCTGTGAATCTATTACTGTTTTAAGTAACTTCTGTTCTCGATGTTTCCGTTCACATTATACAGGAAATCTAATATATTGGGGTGGAAATGAATATGCTATGGGATAAAATAATAGAACTGTTAAGGGGAAAAAATGAACAATTTTTGCCTGAAAATGCCATCATATTTCTGTTTGCATGTTGACTGGTTTCATTTTTGGTGGCGTTTTTTTCAGTCAATGTTGTAGAGTGTAGTAATTCATCTGCATACATACTACTATTCTGAGTATCACTTTTTATTTCTGGAACACTTTCTTGTAGAAGAGATTCATGCTGGATGAGTCATGGAAGAAAAAATACCCCCCACACCCCAAATCTCACCACCTCTTTAAAGAAAACACACATTGTACAAACCAACCAACCAACTAAAAATACCTGTTTCAGCAGTTTCAGTGAAAATATTTAGTTGTCACTGGTTTGTCTTTAGGAGGTTATATGTCCTTCTAGGTTAGACACTGCGGAGGCCTTTCGTAGCATTTCTGTTTGTCTTCATTTAAGGCAGGATGAATCGATGATGATAAGGCTTCGCTTTTAAAATGTTTTGAGAAACACAGATACTGGATAATTAACTGTTTTATCATCAGCCATCTGCAATAAGAAAGTGTAGTTAATATATAACGGATGCTGTATGTGACAGAAGAATTCAGCTGAGCAAGCCAGTGTATAGGATCTTGAAATCTGCTGGGGCCTGATGTTTATACTTGGAACATTACAGCCTCCTGGGCAGTGAAGTTCATATCTTGAAGCACTGAATAATCATTAATGCATGTATACATAATAATTAAAAAAAAATCCTGTTTGAACTTACAGAAACTGCTCTGTGCTAGATTGTACCCTTTTAGATACTGTTACAGAAACTGTTCGTTTAAAATACCTATAAATATATCCAGTATGTTGCCATAAAGGGCAATTTCACCATTTCACACACACAAAAAAGGTCATTCCCAGTGTTACCCTTCTTGTGGGTGGCAGAATTGCTCCAAAACCAAAACCAGAATTAATGGTTTCTTGCTTCATTAGAGAAGATTAGATCACAATTGCTTCAGCTGAAGGTCCTTTAACAGAAAGTGTGTGTGCGTGCGCGCGCACGCGTGCACGTGAATGTGTGTCTGTACATATTTTAACTGGGATGACTGTGGAATCTAATCCTGCATTCCTTCTTAACAAATGTCTTCCTTCTGTTAAGAAATGAAATGTTAAATAGAAACTGGATTTTTAAAATTTTCGTTATGATGTCATGCCTCTGTCCATTGTCATCTTTTTTCCTAAAAGACAATTAATATAAATTATTTTTATAAAATATTTTAAAATAATGAGAGCCTTTGAGTGCAGAATTATCTCAGAGTCATATGGCTTTACCTCTCTGTGCCTGTGTGCAAATATCCTTCCATATTATTTTGATTTTTTTTTTATAACCTGGTGGCAGTTCTAGAAATTCTTGCAATTACAAAAATGTCAATCACATTTCAGGAATCCTTTCAAAGCTTTTGCCTCTCATTGCACTAAAGAAGATGGTGGTACTTGAAAAAGAAGAAATATATTTGGACTTGATAAAGGAAATATTTAAATTTGGTATTAGATCATGAAAAGTTCTTGAAATACAATAGAGGTCATAAGGGCTTCAGTTTTAAAAAGGGGTTATTACATGTAATATACTGCAAAGATTAGTTTTGCAGCTGAAATTGCATAGATGATTGGTAACATTCAGAGAAAATGCAGCAAAAGAAATTGACTAGAAATACCAAAGCCTGAAATGTCTGAGATTGTACTTGAATCAAATTGCTGGGGTTTAAAGTGGGAAGAAGCTTTGCTCTGTTGTAGGGCTAAGTCATTATATGGCAAAGCCACGTTCTCTAGGTCAGCCTGTATTCTCAGGGATTTTAGCAACACGTTTCTGCAAAGTCTACTTAGGGGTGAAAAACCTAATACATGAAGCTGCGTTATTGGCATGCTCATATATTTAGACCTCCTTGCCCATTTTGTTGACCACTTCTTTCAGTTCATCAGTGTGATGTTCATGAACATGTTCCCCTCAAACAATTTTTTTTTTTTTTTTTTTTTTTGCTTTGTACATATGCACCATAAAGTGTTACTCTAATCATAAGCATGGTGTGACAGCTTAAAGAAGTTGGCAAGGGTCTGGATCAAAAGTGAAATAAGAAAATGCAACTGTAATTTGAAATTGGAATGCTAAGGGAGGCTTTTATGAAAGTTCAATTACTATACACCCTTGTCTCTTGTTAACATCTGTGATAATACAGTTCTGTCTCTTTTGATGCTTAAAATTATATCCATTTAAAACTTCTTTAGGTTTGAAAAAAAGGTAAGACATCTTGAGTCCTTATCTAGAGCATTTAAACAAAAGCACTTGTTCTCTCTCTATTTTTTTTTCTTTTTTATTTTTTTTCCCTATTTCTGCTTTGGCAAAGGTCACAACTATTTTAAAAAGTTGGGGTTGGATCAATCTATTTCTTTTTTTAATACCTCAGCTAGCTGGCTGAACCAGTTGTTTGGAAATCATGGGAAATTCTTTCATCACTATGGGATCAGGTCCTGGCTCTATTACCCAGCCAACTAATTTATTCTGTTTTATAGTCCCTGCAGATTTCAGAATTTAAAACCATAATGTACCACTTGCTTTTCAAGTAAAGCTTGAAAGGCTCCTGGGGTTTGGTAATGTATAGTATCTTCATCTCTGAAGCAGTTACAGGAGATACAAAAATGAGATTGACTGGGAGTGTCTGCTAACTCTAGGCATGGCCTTTTCAAATTTTAGCATATACTTAAGATCTCAAAGGGCTTTGACTCATATTGGTAATTTTTATACTGTGTATTGTTTATGCGTTCTGTTTATTACAATGCAGACCGGCAGTATCTTTCCCAATTCTCTCCTTCAGAAAACAGAAAACCCTAAAAAGTGAGTTTATGTTAGAAAACCATCTCTGAATATTAAAACTGCTTTCTTAAGAACAAAGGAAAAAAGCTAAGCTTAATTTACACTTTGATTATTACTTCACAGTGGTTCTCTTATTTATTTACTTTTATGCTGTAATTGAAAAAGCCGATGGACAGTACAGTTCATTCAAATGAAAGCCATGAAAATTTTCTCAGCTTCTTTTGTTCTTGTTGACCTTGTTTACTCAGTTTGTTTACTATGGAGTGTAGTAAGTTACGAAGACTAAGGGAGATAATGGCTGTGTTTTCCAATACTATTACCCATCATTGTGCTAGGGATCAATATTGAATGGAAAAAAAAAAAAAAAGAAGGAAAAAAAAGTCAGAAAACACAGAACCTTGGCAAGATCTGCAATTGTGAATGCACAAGGAAGGAGGAGTGGGGAGGAAGCCAGTCTTGGCACCGCAAGCAATATCAGTGCTCTTCTTGCTAAGCCAAGTCATTTTTCAGTAGTGACCTGAGGGTCTATTGTCTCTATAGTGCAATGTTTAGCAAATTAGTTTTTGTTTGCTAGTATTTACCTGTGATAGCAAATCCACTCACCTCCTGTCAATACCAGCCACGTATCCGGAGCATTTAGTTTGCCACATATGTGATGATTATATAGCAAGCACACCGCTCCTTTCTTTTTCTATTATTACTGGTAAGTTGTGCTGCTGTAAGCCGCAAATTTTTCAGCAGTGGAAGTTGCGTGAGCTTGTCTGCTTTTAGGTAGCACAGAAAAAAATAGTATCTTTGCTTCAACCCCTCATGCAGCATCTGTTATTCTCGTTAGCCATTTTTATTTCTTTAGGAAGGAAAACTAAACAGGCATACATAAAACTTTACCTAATCTCCTATTTAACTTTGCAATTCCTGTGTTTGTAAAGGATAAGTTCTAACAAGTCAAACAGGTTATAAAATGTTGTGTATGCTTATGTAAAGATATATTTAAATCCTTTCCCTTTTTGTCTCCCTCTCTGACTGAGGACATGGCAGCCACATGAATATGGGTGCTGTAAAGCCATTGTAGTGCATTATTTCTAGTATCCTTACATGCTTTTAGCACTCAAGACATGATGTAATCATTTACAAACATTTGTCTCGCCAATCCTGACCACAGTCTGTCTACCTTGTAAAACTGGTTATTTAGTCCTCCTCTCCGCATGCAGTGCTAGGGCAGTTGCACTAACCTCCTAATAACACATTTAGTTTCTGTTGGCTTAAATCTTAGTAGCACTGAGTACTTGGAAATTGCGCTGGTCCACACAGTATGATTTTTCTCTCCCCTTTCTTTCTTTACTGAGAAAAGTTCTGAATTAACTCTTTTTCTTTTCAATTGCGTTGAAGTAAAAATTTTCAATATATTTATAGATTCCCAATGTTCTCCCTTTCTTCTCTTTTTTTTTTTTAAATCTTTTGCAGTATTTTTATAGAACATGAAATATATCTTCTTACATAGGTACATCTGACAAACTTACTCAATGCTAATTAGCAGCCCACTATTTGGGTTCCTATGGGTTCAGTAGCAGCTAGACATCTGACATCTCTTTGGATATGCCGTATAGAAAGTACAGTGCCTTGCAGAAATACCTATCTATGGTCAGATCCATGCATATGAGGCGAGTATCTTTCATATTAGCATTTAGCTCTACACACTCTAACAGTCCGTGCAATAGATTACCTTCCCAATACATTCAGGTTTTCAAGGTAAAAAGAATCAGTGGCCTTAAAGAGGGACATTACTACACATAAAAGGCCACACAGATATGCTCCTTCCTACGAATGAACTTACTGAATGTAATAAACAAACACCGAAAGGCTGAAAACACATTAAAAAAAAATCAAAGCAACATTTGAAATCTCTCTAACAATGTAGATACCATCAAAATGTGATTGTGGAAAGCCTTAGAGTGTGTGAAACGTATATAAACTCTGCTGGCAGAGAAAGGCGGGCAGGCAGCAAGTAAAGGACTGTGGTGTGCTGGTGCTGCAGCAAAATGGTGCTGGCAGCACCACATTGCACAAGCACCCCAAGATGACTGAACAAAATCTGTTTTGCCCATATTGACTACCTGGAAGCAAAATTGTCATCACATGCTATCATCAGCACACAGGGAAGAAAATTTATTTAAATAACCTAAAATTAACTTTGTGAAGGCAAAGAATGATGATGCTATGCATCACTGTGAACACCCAGACAACTCTACGGATTTTAGGAAGATAATACAGATGTGTAGAACATTAATTTATTTTTATTGCTTATTCTCCTATGCCCTGATTTTTTTTCTAAGTTAAATATATCCAAAAGGATCAATGTAGTGAGGAAAAGCAGCACAGAACTGTCTCAGGTAAGCAGTCTTTGATGATACTTAGCATTGAAAGAACATTAACAATTAATACTCCTAAAATATCCTTCAGTTTATTCTAACAATGTTCATGTGATTTGTATAAGCTTTTTGTGCATTTCTAGTAGGAAGATTTCTTCACGGGAATATTCACAAAGATAACAATTGCATGATACTTTATTGTAATATATTAAAGGATTTTTTATGTGAAAAGCTGTGCCAGCACATTTTCAGCAATACAAAGCTCACTTTAGATTCATCTGGAAACAGAAACAGTGCCATCTGACCTCAGTATATAATCAAATGAATTATGAATGTTTTATATCAAATATCAGTTTGAGAGACCCCAGCTGAGCTAATATCTTCCAAATCACAAAGATAAGAAGAAATTATGTTAATTCTAAATTGTTAGCCCTTTCTAGGAAGCTCACAGTAATAGATGGGTAATGTTGTTAGAGAATGTTTAAAATAATAGATAAGTTAATCTTTTAAGAAATCTTTCCAAGGTGCCTGTGATAGGCAGATCTCCAGTTTTGCAGGTTCTTCTATCTATGTAGCCAACTGCAGTTCTAGTAAATAATGTAGGGAGCTGATTTTGATAGTGTATTGGTTGAGGTAATATTGATTGTCTGAAAGAAGTTGGGCAGTTTTTGAAAATCTGTTGATATAATGTATGTATGGCAACTGCTAGCAGGTACAAAAAAGCTCTCGCAAGTTCAAAAATCTTTCAGCAAAAATTGAGTTGATATTGTTTTTACTGAGTCAGATCTGTTCTTCACAGCGAAGGAGGAAGTTTTCAGAAAGTAATTATTATTTGTAATGAACTGTGGAAAGTGTTGGACTGTGTTAATAGATTTGCTTGAACTCAATTTCATTTACTGGGCCTAAAATGCTGAGAAACTTCCATGGCCCCCAGTAAAGTAAGAGTTTCAACTGTGCTGGAAATATTAAATCAAATCTAGCCTAATTAAGGTAACCGTCAAATAATTTGTAACAGTTGTGTTTAATATCTCCAATAATTTCAAATGTGAGTTAAATGCTCTTTAAAATCTTAAATTGATCATCATTAGTGTAATCAAACTTTGACAGCCACTTGGGCAGCAAGTCTGGGGGTGGAGGATGCTGGCATGCCCAGCAGCACAGCCACCATGCGTGTCTTCCTCACTTGCCACCAGCCTGGAAGTACAGGAGGAAGGATTTATCTGTTTGAGTTGCAGTTCCTGCTCAGGCAGTTGTTCCCTGTCTCTTTGCCAGAAGAGGCACTGAATGTGATGGAAACATAAGCTTGGGCAGTCGGACAACTTGAATTGCATTGGCCTTGCGCGTGGCGCCCCACTTAAAGGAAGATGCGCTGGCAGGAGGGAAGGCACCGCTGCAGGTCTCCCCATGCCAGAGGAGCTCTGCACACCTGCAGGGGAAGACTCCATCAGTTCCCTTGTCCACCTGAGCTTTGATGGTTTTTATACAAAGGCTCAGGAATTAACAGACAATGAAAGCTATGTTGTTTTTTTGTTTTTCAGGATGTGGTTTAAAACCACCAGCTTCTTTTCCAGAAGCTAGCAAGCAGCTCTCAGCTGCAAACACAATATAGTCAATATTGCTCTTATTAATTTCCATTACCAAGTCACCAGTGCCAATAATGATAATATGAAATTTTTAAGTCAACTGAACTATTTAGTTCTATACATCCCTAAGTCCATACCAATTCCCATTCTTATTTTTAAAAAAACAAACCCAAACCCCACCAAAAAAACTTAAAGCTACCATGACTGTCCTTTTTAGGTTTACATCTGCAAGGAGTTCATCTATGTGTATAGGATGGGGGCTTGCAAGGTTTCCTGATTATGTACAAGTTACGTAGAGAATCTCTTAGTTCACAGTAGTCGTATTTAAATTCTATTCAGTTTTAAGGGGGCAACCTCTCAAGTGATTTGTTGAACTGGCATGCCTTTTTTGTCTCATTAAGGCACGTTATTGGCAATATCATTAAAGAGATCAGGACAATTCAATGAATAGTTGAGTAGTTTATGGTGATTCTCCTCCAGTTAACAGACTCTACACTAGTTAAGCAGAACAGCAGCGGTAAGGAAAAGATGAGGTTTTTTTCTTAGAGCATCATCCCATGCAGCTCTGTTGAAATTTATGATCACAAATCATACCAAGCTATCATTTCTGTGGGTTTGTAGCTCAGCCAGAAAAAGCTGCATGTGGGAGAAGCTTATTTCTAGTCTGCAAGATTTTAACATTTCCAATTGTGTGCCTGGAGCTGCTGAATGGACATGTATTAAAATTGTATATGGGTAAAAATTTCTAGTGACAAGGAAACTTTAATTTGTAATTAGAATGTCGGTTTGACTTTTGAATGTGTCATTTTGGAAAGGCCAAATAACATTATACTGCTATAATAAATAGCAAATTTGAAATTTATAGTGAATTTTAGCAGGAAAGAGATAAAATCTTGTACTAAATTATGTCTAGTAAGAGGTCATTGCCCATGCAGTTAAAGTAAGAGCAATAATTTAAGAAAATATCCTCAAAAATAGATTTCCATGGAAAAAAAAATTAAAAGGTTTCTAGTCACCTCAAGTGTGTATGTGCATCCACTGCCTTACACGTTTTTTTCAGTGTGCAGTAGCCCTCTAAGAAATAGCTCATGCCAACTTTTCCTAGCTTTCAATAAGGGGAAAGAATCTGGAAATCATGTGAGGTGGCAAACTTAACATCAAGGGGCTTTCTAGTAGTAGTCTTTTGGGCTTTTTTTTTTTTTTTTTTTTTAAATTGGGCTAAAACCAACTTGCTTACATCTGCAGAGGAAGTTGTAGGGAGACACTGAAGGGTCTTATTGATGCAACAGAGAGATGTTCTGGTGGGAACCAAGTTCTCAGCTTATACTTGCACAAGGAAGTGGCCTATTCACTTCAAGCTATCAGGCACTGAATTATATTGACTTTCTCAGGCTCTTTTTGCTGTTCTTGGGTCTCCACCAGTGTTGGTAGTCTGAGTCTACCAATTTAGTAGCATGACCAGACTTGGCCTTGGTAATGCTCTACAAAAATCAGTGTCAAACAGTGCACAGTGGGGCAACCTGAACATGAACTCTGCATTGCTTTGTTTTGTATCCCTGCTGCAATGTTATTCTACATGCAACTTTAAGCACTTCATAACAGTTCTGTTAATACGGTTGACGCTTGACCTCGGACACAGAGATCCATTTTACTTTTACCACTTTTGGAACTGCAAATACTCATATAGCTGAACACCTGAGTCATTTGATGCTTTCTGTGAACTTAAATGGTAGGTTAAGTGAGAAATAAAATGTAGATTTTTTTTCACATGTGTTAGCAACAGAATCTACATAGCAACATCAAACAGCTGTGTGTGCTCTAGGTCTTCTTAACCCATTTTAAGTATAATTTAGCTGTCTGAAGAGTGCAATAAAGAAATCCTAACACTCCCCATTTAAATTCTATCTTTATCCAGACAAGATTACCACATATTCTCCCCAAGTCCAAGTGAAACAGAATAGCCAGAAATACAGGTTTGCAGAGTCTTTTCTCAGATGCTAAATCAAATCATTCTGTAATGCATAAATGAAGGCAACAGATCTGTGAAGCTACAGATACCCAGTGTCTGAGTTAGAAGAGCAGAAAGTGTAAGGTCCCAGCCTAATGCAGATACTTAGACACAAGAACTGTGCCAGCATTGGTGGTTTGGGGCTCAAGAAGGGTGTGCAAACCTTAACTTAAATTTTGTCATGGCTGGCCCACATCTGCTGAAATTTTCTCAGCATTTCAGGTTAACACACCCAAAACACTCTGCTATGAATCAGGTGATTTATGTTTAGTTGCAACTCCAGATCTGTAAAATTGGCTTAAGTGTAGGCTTTGGAATGCAACCCTTATACAGGCAAGCTGTGTTTGGTTTCAGGTTTCTTAGAGGCTTGCATGCAAAATTCCCTCATTGCTTGAATTGATACCTCTAATTAAACAGATTCAGTGTGCTGCAACAGTTGTCCTTTAGTATTACAGCTCAAACTAATACCCAATGTAACTCTCCTTAAGTCACTGGAATTATGGAGAGATAGGCCTCTTTTTTCTCAACACATTGTCTTTTTCAGTAAGTTTATGGGGTTTTTTAATGCCATTTCTATATCCAAGGAGTATGTTCTTGTCTCTGGGATAATCCTATTCTTTTTTAAAGATGTGACGTCAGAAAGAAAAGATGGAAGTCCTAGTGAGTCTTTGGCAATATGCTTAGAGTACCTTCATTTTCATCTTATGTTTACAGTTTCATGATGCATTTCTGTTACGTGGTGCATCGTGGTGTTTTGTGGGTTTGTTTTGTTTTTAAAGAAAGTAGTGTCAAATTCTGGATTATGCAAGCAAATTCTCTCCTGTATATGGTGATGTGGGTCAAGTATTCAGGGTTTTGATTCATCCTTCAAATTGAGCACCCTTGGTAAAATTTTAATTCCTTTTTAGTAGAATAACAATTCTCTTTGTTTAAAACTTATTGTTATGGAACATTTTGAATGTTTAGTCGGATAGAGTCATGCATGCAGAAGTAAAGTCTATCTCTTATTTGCATGAATTAAAAAAGAATTAACTTTTCTGATGTCATTCTACTGATGGGAAGGACTGGAATAGTTAAATATATACAGAAGTATTTGCAGGATTGAGGTCTGTCTGTGGCTTAGCAAATCCTTGCATTTCTATAGCAATCTGACAATTGGTTGGCTTACTTCACTGGTTTAATACAATTTCATTTTCTTGGAAATGTATTGTAAGATTACCTCTTATGGAAAGCAAAGATGATTAGAGTATGTGAGGCTCCCTCCACTCCTTAGCAGTAGAGTGGGAGGGCACGGAGAGGGATCCAACTTGTCAACACATGGTTCCATTGAAGGCTCTTTGCACTTGCCCTACCCTCTTAGCTTCCTAGATGTTGTAAGGTTCTTCTGAGCAGATTAATATACCAGATTTACTGAAATTCAAAAGTAGTAGGGTTTGGAGGGGGGTGACTTGCTCATCTCCAGTAATAAAAACATATTAAGAAATCACTTGAAGTATTTGATATACAATTCAATTAAATAGATGTCTGTTGCCTAAATCGAGTGGATTACTTTTCTATTTCAATGTGAAAAAGTAATAAAAGTATTAGGAACATGTAAAATAATGTGATGCAAAGAAGTCAGATGATGATTATAACTTCACTCCAAATAGTCAAAGCAATGCAATGACTTAAAAAGATCAGAGCAAATACTTCTTTCTATAACATACTCAATAACATCTGGAATTATGACAGCTAGACTTAACGTTATGAAGCTGCATGATTCTGATCCTTCTAATCTACATGGATTATCAGAAAAGTCTGCACAGGAATTTTTCTCCTCTTGGCACTGTATTCTATTTTATCATGGTTACAAGGTCTGGTAGCAACGCCTTTCAAAAACCACATTTGCTTTAGTATCTCTCAAATAACTGTTATGTAGCAGAACCAAAGTTAGTTCTTCTGTTTTGTTTTGTCTTTCTAGCAGAGAGGCTTAAAAATAAAATAAAACATGTCAAGTGAGACTTTTTTTTTTTCCTGTGCAGTGACAGTTTTAGTGTGTTATGCCCAAGGCCTGATTTTTCTGAGCACCTTAGTAACAAGGTAGATGAAAGATAGTCTTTAAATGGAACGAACTGAAATGTTTGAGGTGGGTTGTTTTTATACTAGGCCTGTTTCTAGATGTATTTACAGTTAGTTCAAGACATGCTGAATTCTAGACCATGAATAACTGTGAAGGCAAAGTTGGTGAATATCTAACCTGAGTTTGTGATGCATACAAAGTGAAATTTTAATAGCTATGTAGGGCTATAAGTAAATATTCTGAGCAGGATGATTGCATGAGCAAGAAGAGAGCTCCCTAAAAAGTTATTTAAATGTTTAATATGTCTCTCCTATGTTTAGTTCCTGGGACAAGGACTATAACATTTTAGGATGTCTTGACAGAGGACCAGAACATAGCTAGGCTGACTGAAGAGCAGGCCAGGAAAGGTATTATTACTTGAGCTCTTATCATATTCCTTTCTCTTTAGAGAAGGTTTCAGGCTGTTCCTGACCTATGTAAAAATGCAGATGAGTAATATCTGTCCCTTCCACCATGCCTTGCCATCCCTAGCCAGCAGTGAACTCTGCACATGGGTATGCAGACCATTCCTTGCCACATTTTATAACACTGCATTTTTTTCTTTTTTTCTCTTTTTCTTTTTTCTTTTTTCTTTTTTCTTTTTTCTTTTTTCTTTTTTCTTTTTTCTTTTTTCTTTTTTCTTTTTTCTTCTTTCTTCTTTCTTCTTTCTTTTTTCTTCTTTCTTCTTTCTTCTTTCTTTTCTTTTAGAAATTTGCCCGTCTACAATGGTAACCAAAGATACACAAGATACTGTCCTGCAGCCCTTTGTTTACAGCTACAAGCTGTGTGGTTGACTTGGGAAACCTTATGACAAAATCTATGTCAGAACCTATAAAAATGTCTTTGCTTTTTGGGTGAGGAAAAAGTTCTGGATGAAGTGAATAATAACATGTGGATCTATCACAGAATAATTTTATGTCACACGATAGTAAAACACTCTTAAGAAACGTCTGGATAGGATACAGAAAGGTTAAAAAATCATAACTAATTTCATATAGCTTAAAGAAGTATGAACATATTGTTGGGTTAATTTGTATTTTTTGGCCAATAGTTTATGCTACTTTACTGAAAACTCTGATGTGTACATGTGTAAATGTAACTGGATTGTAATCAATAGAATTACCCACCAACAATATTATACAATATTTAAACAATATTAAGCAATATATACAATATTGAACAGTATTAGCCAGGGGCAGGGATTCCCATTCATTAAATCTGTAGAGGACATGCCTTTATCTATTTCCGTGGATGCAGCCTGGAGCATCCAACATGTCATGGATCAGATAAATTGAGCCTGACATGCCTGTGTTTCTGGAAAATAGGACAAAAATTTCTTTTGTCCTTTGTGTCTTGTCTGCAAAAGCAGTGGTACTTTCCCCCCGCTATAGAGAATGACAGGAGATAATTTTTCTTGCTTGAAAAAGTTTTTTTAAATTATAGGCATGTTTTACATAGAGATATAAAAAACGGACCTGCTAGCATTTTCATAAGTATCAAGAGGACAGTCAACCTACTAACTGCCACATATTCCAGCTCTCAAAACATTTGCCTAAATGAGCTCCATCAGGTGTAAGCTTGCCAAAATTGAAGTTTCCATAGCCCTTCTTTATAAATAGCCATTTTGTTAGAACTTCTCCACTGAAAAAGAATGTATTCACTTTCCCAGAAAGACACTAGCCCTGTAGTCAAGGGATTTTTGTGGGCTGCTGGAAACCCAAGCTAAATTCCTTCATGAAGTGAATACACACTTACACAAGTCTAACCCCCCCAAAAAAGAGATTATTGTGCCAGTATCCTCAGTTAGTCAACAGCCCAACTGTTGGGAAATTTCCCTGAGGCACTGCGGACTTACAGAGCAGGCTTCAATATGGGCCTCTGATTAAAATACAGACCTTAATTTCTTTCAATTTTTGAAACTTTTATAAGGATTTGCTTCCATGAGAGTGTAGCTTACGTATAGATCTACAGAGAAAACAAATTCTGTCAGAACTTTGCAACACAGAAAAAAGTTAAATTTTACAGGGTTTTCTCTCCCTCTGCTGTTCACAAGCAATGGCATCTTGAAGCAAAGCATCAGCCAAAATACCATAGAAGAATAGTTATGATTAGTTATCTGTAACTTTGTGATTGTAGGGGCATATGCAACACCAAAGCCTGATTCAAAGGAGATGGGATTCTTATTTCTTAGTGGCATAAAATATGGTTTCAAACTGGTCCTCTATGACAGAGAACAAAGAGACAGCTTTATAAAAGTGAATTCAAGATCGTCTAATTTGTCGTGTTTCTCTGCTGTGGAAGGGTCATGGCTGGGATCTGTTAGTGAGAATGAAGGTAGCCTGCTTGTGCAGTGGAGCATTTAAATGTTCAGAGAGTTAGTCAAACTCTGTTATTTCAAGCCCTTGTGTCTTTGGAATTTGTACTTTTTTTTTGGCAGCTCAAAGTGTTACTCAAATGTGAATTTTCATGGAGTCTCACCAAGAACCAGATTTTGATGGCTCTGAGCTCTGATGCTTGAGTCTGCCACCATAGACAGCAGAAGGAGCTCACTGTGCCATAAAACATTTGCAGGACCACCTTTCATTGGCATCTTTGACAGTCTTCCCTGCTCTGATTTGTAGGGAGTTGGATTCAACTCCAACTCCACAGCATTAGTATATATGGGCCTATGCTTTTACAGAACACTGTATAAAATATGTTCATGTGAACTTTGTCATAGATAGGAAGACCAATGTTTTCTTCACTAGTCCTAATAAACTTTCTTATATATCTTTATCTGTTGTATTGCATCATGACGTGGTTTTTTGCTTATGCTTTTTGAGTATAGAGACTTACTGGTTTATGGAGTAGCTATTTTCTTGATTGTAACTGTGTCTATAGAAGCACAATCCCACAGTTTTTGGAAGGAAATAAAAACTTTTACTCATCAGGATATACTGTGAATTAAAACCTAGAAGCTGTTTTCCAGCATATCTTATGACACATATTTATCTCCATTTAAAAAGAAAAAAAAAAAAAAATCATTTGAATTGCACAAAAGCAGTGTGTGATTGCAATAAATAGTTTTTGGCAAGGATGTTAGTATTTTCTAGATACAATACAGTTACATAACTATTACTTTTTGAGTGTGTTATAACATGTCCTATTTAAACTTTATTAAAACTAAATCTGTGACTGGATATAGAATTTCTATAAAACATCTGTTTAATTGATTCTGGCCAAGGTTCAAATTTCTCCCACTGATTTCTAACATCCCATTCTTTTGTTTCCATTCTTGTTCTGCCTGCTGCCTTCTTACTTCCCCTTAGCTTCCCTTTCTTTCCTTTCCACTTTTCCCCCTCCCAAATTTGATGCAAACTCCTTGCCCTTAACATCATCTTGAGGGTTTTATGCTTTATCAGCACGTGCTCTCCTTTCATGGTTAACCCCTTGCTGAACTGAAAACTCTGTACTGCAGTCCAGAACTGCTAATCATTTGCATCCCTAGTCTTTGTCAGACAAATGAAAAATGGCCAATGTGTTGATCGGTACAGCAAACCAAAGGTTCTAAGAAAGTTGGTGACAATCTGCAAATTTTTGGTGAATTAAATGACTCATGTCTTCATGCTGGAAGGCTGCTATCTTGTTAGTGTGCATGCTTTTGTCTTATGTGCCTAACTTGTTATATTGCAGTCGCTGTAGTTAACCTTCAATTTTGGGCAATGGGGCAACAAAGCAACATCTGATTTCACTTCTCTGTAAGACAGTGTGATGTAAGCTGACCTCAACTGCTTAATGCTGAAGGGAATTACTCTAATCTAATCTTCAAGTATTCAGGTGGTACTTAACAGGAGATAGGAAGATTTTTCTCTCCCTGGAGTGCAATCAGCCTTTTTTTTTTCTTTTTTTTTTTCTTTTTTAATTGCCTGCTGATGAAAATCCAGAGATTAGTCATTGTTGGACACAGTGCATGTGTGCTTTGAGGTGGCATAAAATTCTGTTCTAGTAAGGCTCAAACTTAAGAGTTAACTAAAAATTTTATCCCTCTCTCCCCCTGTCTCTGTGGGGACAGCAGACTGCCAAGAACTGTCTGTTTTCTATTTGCTTCTCAATACAAAGCATGGGTTGCCTGCTAGGGTAACTTCAATTTTTCATCAGCTTGTTTTTCCAGAAAGTCTTGGTCACAGATAGAGCCTCAGGCTCTTGGTTTTTTGCACAAACAGCTCTGTCTCCTGAGGGCTGAACTGGTTTAGTTTCATTAAAGTATAGTAGAAGTTTTATAAAAAGTAATGGGCTAGGGTTTAGAGACAATCAGGCCACATGATCTAACAGTTTTTTCTGGTTTTACATCCTGAGAAAGAAAAGTATGAAAGATATTCAAGTTTGCTGGTTTGATTTACTTTTCTTAAAGGAACTTCAGATATTTCATTCAGAGTGAGAAATCAGATATTTCATTTGTGGGAAAAGTTCCAGAGTCAAATAACTTGAAGTATCTTCAATTTAGGAATGCATATAAGAAAAATGATGATATGATGTATAATTTATCTTAAGAAGTATCTTTCAAGCCACCATGAACTGAATAATGCTTTATGTTCAGGAGCCTGTCCTTTAAAACTCACTTCTGTCTAATGTGTCTGTGGCTGCTCTCATTATCTATTTGTAAATCCTGTGCTTTTGGTTCCACTCTACATTTTCTCCCCATTAATGTTCAGTAAGAAATGATAACTCTTACTCTTTTGCCTACCTGTGAAAGACCATAAACCTAAGAGTTTTAAACACATATGTGGACTGTTTTTTTGTGAATCAAAATTCTGAGACTGTAATAGTTCTTGATGTGTGTTAGCACTTACATCTTTATGCATGGGAAAGAAAAATGAAAAATATTGTTTTATTTCAATAAGTATGCATTTTTGTTATGCACATGTACATAGGCAGTCCTGTGTAAGCAAAAACTGCGAGGTTAATTCAGGGGGGAATCTTGCCCCAATCTGTGCAACACTGGCATAGATTCATGGAGGTATTTTCATGTCTGTTGTTGTGTGCCACCTGTAAGACCAACAGCCAAGTGGATCTACGTAACCATAGACTTTCCGTCACTCTTTTCTCTATGCACCTCTCTCCATCCTTCCCTTCCTCTTTCTCTGTGGAGCTAGCTTTGACCTGGGCAGACTTTGCTCTTCTGACTTAGATTCTGCCATCCTTCTCCTAACTCAGTCACTTCCCAAGTCAATCTACGTGTTACTCAGTAAAACAGCAGAGGTTTGACAGCTAGCAGAACAGCAAAGTGGTGCTCTGGAAACATGCAAGAACTATTGGCATTAAGTTCCATTTACTCTTGCACTATGCAGTTAAAAATGTGTAAAAACTATTTCTAGTAAATTATTAATAAAACTTGGTGAAGTTGAGCTTTCCCAGTGCTAAATGGAAGAGGCATTGCTGCACAGCACTATCCTCATAGAGTTTACTAGTGGAGTGTGTCCATTTCATGATATTAGTTATATATTTGTCTCAGTTGTATGCTTGTTTCATTTAAAGTAAAGACATCAGAAGTTAATCATTATTTCTTTCCCAAGCATGCTTTTGAAAAATTACACTTTTAAAATTGTTAATATATTCATCATAAAAAGGAAAAATTCTTTGAAAATCTGTTTGCAATACAGTGTTCTTCTGATTAATAACCCTTGGAAATCAGTGCTCATTATACCATAAACATGACCTTTATAAAAACATCAGAAAAATCCAGCTGCAGAGTATGCCAGGTCAAAGATTTTTTTAAATGTCAAAAAATGTAAAGCTTTAAAATTAATGTGATTTTTATAATACTTGGCTGATGCTTGTATTTTTGCTTTATTTTATTTACTTATGGTGGGTTTTTTTTAAGTCTTTGTGGTTAGGATCTACTGGGAGATTGTGACCCCAGGGGAGCACATTTTGGGATAACACTTCATGCCCTTCAGCAGCTTCCTCCTTGTCATTCAACACTTAGATCCATTTAGTTTGTAACAACATTTTTGCTGGGCCTATAGCTGGTGAGATCTGGTAAGGTCTAGTTGCTCTCTAGTAGAGGCTACTAACCACGTACTTTGACCTGCTGGTTAGGACACATACACAATGCAGTAGTCAATAATGGTGCTGTCAGTCTAGCACTGTCAGAAAGTTTCTTTATCTGCTGAAAGCTGTAGAGAAACACTGTACATGCAGTTTTGGGGAAATGCACATTTGCAACACTGTGCCCTTCCTCTGACTTCACTGGATTGCAGTGCTCCTCTGAAAACACCCATGCTTCCCACACAGCTCACGATGTGCTTTAGCTTTAGTCTGGATGTAAATCTTTCTGATGCACACTAGAAATCATACTGTGGGTAGCTGCTTTATGTGGGAATAGCTAGCCAAGATGAAGACCTTATGGTCATGAGAAGAAAAGAGAAAGCTGTTTTTCCTTTCATATCCTGACAAAATTTTCTGGCCTGGCATTACTGCTTGGTGGTAGGAATGTCAGGATACTACTATATATTTCTAGCTCACTCTAGGCAAGGCAGGCTTTTCACTTCCTTGGGTTCACTCTCTTACTAAAGAAAGCAGAAAGTTATATAAAACATGAGCAGCAGGGGAAGGAACTGCAGAATAGAGCTGGGAATACATAGTTTGCCAAAAGTAAAGAGAATTATTAGTGCAGATGTGGACTCATCGATCCACTCATCTTCCCTCTAGCATTTATGGCTGGGAAGGAAAAACAGGTGTTGACATTGTCTTTGCTATCGTGAGATCGCTCAAGTCTGAGTGAAAGTGCATTCAGTTCACTACTAGGCTAAAACCAGGGAAGGATGTTTCAGTGTTTGGAGCCCTGAATTTAGGGACCTAGGGCTCAATTCCCTGACCTGACACAGATTCCTTTGTGAACTGTGAGCAGGTGACTTACGCTGTCTGTCCTAGGTTCTTAGCTGAAAAATGGGGATAATCTCTTGCCATGTAGAAATGTCCTGAGAATTAATACCAGAATTGCATGGAGAAAAATAAGGCTGCTGGGTATTGAACATTTGATTTTGTTTTGTAAGGCAAACAGAAATGAAAAGCTCCTCCATTCTCAAGAGGGAGGAGTGCTGAGGTTCATGGGCATTTTGCTTGTTTGTCTTCTCTGAAGCCATGATGCAGGCAGTCTTGGGCTTTCTGATTCTCTGGTAGCTGGCATGGCTGGTACTTGGTATGGGCAGCTGGTAATAAGCAAGGTGGCCCAATTGGATGATTTCTTGTTGTTTCCTTCTGCTAGAAACAGCCAGGACTTTACAGAAAGTGGAACATTCGTTTTGGATCATTTAATTTTCAGTGATCCAACAGCTTCCAATAGGGAAAAAAAAATCATCCAAATTTGTCTGACCAACTGGAATAAAACCTCAAAGGATTCCGAAGAGCTCAATTAGGTAGGTCATGTTGCTAAAATAAAAAGCTTAGCTGCTGCCCTTATGCAATTTATAATCCATAGAAGATGTTGCCCGTAATGAGTTAGTGGAATTCATTGCTAGACAGTGTTAAGTACTGAAGTTCAGATAGTGTTTTTTCAGTAGATTTTATTTAATCTAAAAAAAAAAAAAAAATTGGTACAGTGTTTCCTGTGGGCCACAGCATATTCTAGATATGGGGGAAAAGGAGTGATACTTTGTGGAGTTCATGGAGGCTCTTACATTAGTGTCCTTCTGGCCTGAGGTGGGTAAGGTCTGCACAGTGTTGTGCACTTTGATCCTATTCAGACAGACTGGACTTTATTGTCTGTAACTTGGGCCCACCCGTCTGTTAATGCAGATGGAGAATGGCAGAGGATCAGGAGGGAAGAAGGTAGCAAAAAGGCAGCAGGAATCTGAGCTTGATTACTAAAAGTAAGGACAATAATGAAAGGAGATAACGGATATCAGAGTATTCATGCAAATTTGTCTCTGCATTTTCGTAGTCCAGCATCACAATAGTATTTTCACAGGATTCTACAAAATGAAAGAAGAGGTCTACTCCTTTTGGTGTACAGAGGGGTACATTTTTCAATCAAAATTCTTGTATCAGGCTATATGATTTTATGTTTTTCAAAATGCCAGTAAGTAAGTGCGAAAGGAAAGACTTTCAAAAAAAACAGTATGATGCATAGTTGCAGACTTCTAAAACTAGTAATGATAATAAAAGGAATTCTTTTTCTGAACTAGCTCACTTTACAGGAATCACAGAATAAATATTCTCTTTAGACAAAGTAATACTTAGAATAGCAGCAAGTGACCAGAGCTGATTCAAACTTTCCAGGTGAATAGTGTATGTGCTGAAAAATGCACTCTATAAATAAATAGTGGGTACTGATTTGTGCCAAACTGGAAGAGTTTTACTTTTTTTAAAAAAAGGGAGGAAAAGAGGGAAAGAGATTAGAAAATATTTGAATATGTTTTTGTAATGAGTAGTTTTAAATTGTTTGGTTTCGGATGTTTGAAATTTGTCAGTATTTAAATAATAAAAATGGTTAAGTATCCAAGTAAAAACTATAGAATTTCCTTTTGGGTGAAAGAACTGTTTCAGCTGACACAATGATTTCCTTCCCCCGCCCCCCCCCCAAATTGTCTTTATTTTTTGGTTTGGCCAGTGAACTGAAAAATCAATTACTCGCAGATCTCCACAGCTGAGACAGTGTTGCATTCATCCTCTTCAAAGTGACTAGCCACTGTTAACTTTACTAACACTAAAACCTATGAAAGGAAAGCTTGTATTGCCACACAGTGTACTTGATCCTTAAGCTGTCTCAGGAGAGTCAAAGGGATAGAGGCTGGTGTGGCTGGAGACCCGTTTTGAGGGTTTTTCTTTTCTAGTGGGTGTCAAATATTTAATACAGTTGGTTTATTTCTTCCTTTTCTGAAACTAAGAGGGATTATATGCAACAATATTGTGTTTAAATGTGGATATCCTCATTTTTAAAATATTTTTGAGATTATCATCTAATGAAAGCACTCTCCAAAAAAAGTCTGTGAACAATGCAGGAGTCAAAAGCACTTTGTTTTAAGATCTTCATTTCCCCTTCAAAAAAGAAACAAATCACACACACAAAACAACAACAAAAAACCCCTACAAGAAACTGAGTTCTAACAATATAAATGGTCAGAAACTAGATTTTCTGAGCAATAAGTTTTCAACAGGCATCACGTTATTTGTTCACACACAACCTCCTTTCAATCAATACGGAATAATATGTAGCCTATTAAAATTAAATATTTAAAATTTAAAGTGTATCTGTTTATGCACATAAAAGGTACAGGTTGCATGTTAGCTAACTTTCTGTATGCTGAGTTCATATTTTAGTCACCTGAGTAGTGTAATAACTACTAATAAGTAGTTTAGTGATTAGTTGAAGCCTATTTTGCCATGTCAGGTTAGATCACTGGTACTACTTACTATGCAACTGAACTTACCTTTAAAGTGACAGTCCAGCAGTTTTTAAGAGAAGCATCTGTTGCAAAAATGAAGACTATCATACAGTGATAAAAGGGAGTACCCTAGTGACTACATGTCATGACAAATTACATTAAGCTAATTCCTAAAAGCCAGATCTACAATTCATGTCACATTGTCTCCTATATCCCAGAGAAAGTTATTCTTTTGTCTTTGGATGTCTTTAGATTTCCCATTTTATCAGATTCTCCGAAGACTTAAATGTGATATCCAATATTTTAGATAAAGGAAGTTCATTATTCATCATGGCTAACCTACTGTTCTTAATTGCTTATGTCTTTATTGTCTTTTTGAAGAAGATCCTTTCAAATATACCTTTTCTTCGGTCCACTGGCAAACTAAATTCGTAATGAATTAAAAATTCTAGCTGATATTGAGTTATCCAAAAGTAAGTTTCTTAGCATTTATAAGATAGAACATAAGCTCCCCACATATCCCTTCACTTTTATACTTTAAAATAGCCTGAGTTAGATTTCTTGAAAATTTTCTAGGAAAAAAGGTCCTCTTTTGGCTCAGGCTCTCTAGGATATATTGTAATGCTTACTGGGTGTGAACTGTCAGATATTAGGATCCTATATGAAAAATATTAATGATACTTTTTGAAGTTACCTTTTTAAGTTACCTAGAAGTTAACTTTTAAGTTGGAAACCAGTGGTGCATTCCCAGCTACTCCACTGAGTCATACCAGCTGAAAGGTTCTCTGAGCTTCTGCCAAGGCAGAATGTGTGTATTGTTTTGACCTCAAATAAGCTATCATGGAAATATTGGGAGAGGAATGAGAGATGGGGTGGAAAACTTGGGAATAGCCATATCTTGGAGAAACCAAATTATGATACTGAAAACAAACTCAGACTCCAGGATGGAAGGGAAATTGAACATTAGTTTAGAGTGTCTCTGATATATTGAAAATGGCTGTATACGTGGGCAGAAGGAAAGAATTGCAAAGTAATGAAGGAATGAAAATGGAACTCTGCAGAGATTTGCTTTTTCACTTGCTGTTTATGGTGGTAATAGTTAGTGATGGAAGAACTGCAAAAGATCTAGATTAATGGAGTATTACTTTAGAGTTCCTGCCCAGTTTACATACCTCCACGTTTCAAATACATTGCAAAAAATTATCTACATTATTTGTGTCTGCAAAATTTGGGCTGGATATTTCCTTAGGAGAGGCTATTTGATAATAGATCTGGCGATTCTTTTTCTGGAAACTAAACCTGCAGCTGAGTTTAAAGGATTGGGAATGGAAGTGTGCATGAGGAAAAGCTATGCAGGGGAAGATGTAGCATATCTTTCTCTATAGCCAAGTCACAAAATATAGCAATATGCGGTTGCCAAACTGTTGAGCTGTTTGTTAGGGGACCTGAGGAACAGGGATCTTGACCTCCTCCAGAATCGTTAAGGAAACTTGTTATTTATTATCCTGTATATAAAAATCATCCTGCTCTATCATGTCTGTTTACTCCAAGACTATTTTCTTTTGTTTCCTTTGTGCATATTCAGTCTTTGTGCTTCTCTTAATCCAGATTTCAGAGGCAGTACTTACAGCTGTTTATACTCTTTACCTAGCACTGATCTGAGGTATATTTCAGGTGAACTGGGCACAAAAATTTGCATGGGAGACTTTCTTATCAGAAAATGCTATTTCATTGAAAGCAAAAATTTTCCCCAGAAGGTGTTAATTTTTTGTAAAGAATTGTGACAAAAATTTCTTTAAGATAAGGTCAAAACTTTAGCATTTTTAAAGAAATCTGGTTTCTTCTTTTTGGAATGACTTCTCATTTTAAAATCTATTTTCAATTCCGTAGTGAAACATGGTCTCTAAAGTCAAAACTGGGGGGAAAAAAACAGTATTTATTCACATTCCAACTCAAAACAAATAAAATGTGACAATTCCTTATGGAATGGACAGTTTGAGGCTGAACCTGCAGGAATCATCTCTTCATCTGAATGTTTCTGTTGTCTTCCCTTGGTTCTGGGTACAGGCAAGAAAGGTGTTGTAGTGACGAAGTTCATATCACCAGTGGTCTCTGAAGGAGAACCGCTTGAGTAGGCTGTGCTACAAAAAGCATGAACCTCAAGTTGCACACGTGGCTTTGTACCACGTAGGCTGTCTGTGCTCAGAGCATAATGCTGTATTGCAAAACAAATTACCTAGTGATATGGCAAAATGTTTGGTCCCAACTGGCGACGCAAAAGTGCATTCATGTGTAAAAATGCACAGTTTGATTGACACTGGGGGAGTTCTTAAAAACTGTCTCGATGAGATATAGGAAGGGGCAAAGGTTCGTGGCAAGCTTTTCTTCAAACTTGTTCGCTCACACTTACCTTGGATGTATTGCCAGTGCCTCTGGCCAAGAGATTATCTTGCCTGTGTTTTAAATTGCCTGAAAATTGCAGAAATGAATGATTACTTCAGTCCTGGTTAAAATACTGAGCTAATTAAGCTTCTAAGTTGTATTGTTCCTGTGCTTCTGACAAACAAAACTGAGGTAAAAACATTGACATGAATTTCCCAAATGTCTGGAACATTCATCTCCCATTTAGGATCTGAATGGGCTGGAAAGACTCTTCCTCTTTAGGAAGACATTAGACTATAATATCACTAACTTGTAACACTGGAATTAGTAAATATGCTAGTATCCTCCTATTTTAACAAATTGTAGCACGCTACTCATAAAATGTAACTTTAGACTCGTACTGCATTACATTTTAGGGAGGACTGTTATGTCTCTTAAGTCAGGCTACGCATGCACCTAGTTTTTGGCAAGGATGTCTATGCGAACTTCAGGTAATAGTACAGAGCATCAAGTACAGGCTGTGGACAAAGCCTGTCAGTGGTGTGGGATGTTATCCTAGCTTTATTGGTCAAAGTGGAACTCCAAACCTTGCTGGTAGGAAATATGTAAAAAGGCTGACATTGAGCCTTCATTGTGTGTTGATCAGCAGTGTTCCATCTGCACAGGGAAAGCTATGGAGGTCTTTCTGTAGAAGCTTATCATACAGAACACCAAAACAGTCATAAGAAACTTTATGGTTCCTCACCTTGATCCAGTGTTCAGTAACACTGGATAACTAAAAAGGACCGATGTCTTGCTATAGTAATTTTCTAAGTGTGCTGTTTTCACACATAGCACCACTTATTTACAAAGTAAATTCTGCTTTATGAGTTTTAGTGCATCTCTCTTTCTTTACCTTCAGTTTGGCTTTCTCACTTCTCATGTTTTCCTTCGGTCATCATTTCTGCCCTTGATATTGCCTTCTTTACAATAAGAATTTATCTACATGTGCTCTTCAAGAACTCTTCCCAGTGGGCTTCTACCCCTCTCCATCTCTCTGCTGATGGATTAGATGGGAAATAGTTAATGTTAACATTCCCAAATGTTGTCCAAAGGTTTTTCAGTTAAGCTGAGTCACAAAAATGGTTGCCATTGCTTCAGGTTTTCTGTTGCTGATTCTAGACTGCAACTCTGTACTTATTAAATGGAAAGAGAAGCTAATTTCTGCAGCCATAAACATTAGAGAATTTCTTTCAAGCAAAAGCTCAAATTTCATGATACATATCACATGCTCCATCGTTAAGGGACATGTCTGACACTATTGCAAAAACAGAGAGCAGCTGTGCTCCTGAACATACTCATTTTCTGTGCCACTGTAGCCAGAACTGTGGTAGATTTTAAACTCTGTTCCAGAGGCTCTGAGTCCCAGCCAAGGTCCTGCAGAGCTGGCTGAATTTTTCCTTTTAAAGCGTGTTCTCGTCCCCAGATGACTTTGAGCAGCACTGTCTGGCAGCAGCAGGTGGGTGAGTGCCTAGTCATGCCACAGGGAAGGATCACAGAACAGAAATATTTCATCCTTCATGGCATGGTATCCTAGAAGAGTATGGGATAGCAATGCTGTTGCTCCAGGTAATCCGAACCTGCAAGGCTCTCCTCCATAGCACTGAGATAATACACTTGACGAGCTGGGTCCCCAAGCATAGGTGGTATTTTTCAGTCCAGTTTGCATTTGCATTTGTGAGTTGTAGGATGTTTAATCAGCTTCAAATTCTTTGCTACTGCCAGGCAAATGCTCACCTTGGCATTTCTGTGTGATTCTGTACAATCTCAGGTGCAACGTGGAGACTTCTTAGTAAGGTTTTTATTAGTAGGAGTGACGACTTCTTCATGGTCTGTAAAAGCTTTAAGTGTGAAAAATTAAGTATTTCCAGCATCTAAAAAAATATCTTTATGGGTCTTTCCTATTCAGAGGGGGTAAGATTGACCTGTTGAACAGTACTTTATTGTCATTTTGACCTGTTAAATTTATTTTTACACTGTTTTTGTAATAATTCCATGGGAATGCAGCAATTGCCAAACCAATGGCAATAATTAAATACTTGATGATTCTATGCTGGTGAGCTATGGAAAGCAGAGCTGCTTGTCCTCTGCTTTTCTGTTGCCCATATCCTTAGCTGCTGCATTTGAAGAGTGATTCGGTACACTCTTACATTGAGGTAAATGTAGAAATTACTCAAAAAATGGCGCTTACTCTAGGGCAAAAACTAGGATGAGATTGGAGTGAACCTTAATCCAATATCTTTGGTTTACTAGTGGGTAATGTTTTCCTTTCAATGATTCTTAGTGAAATGCTTCACAGAGGAGCTGAAAGTTGGCAAAAAATACTGTCTTTGAAAATTTGGCTCCAGCTGATTTTATACCTAGAAGCAGAATGGTGGGTGATCTCCCACAACTGGTTAATTAAATCCTGTGTTGTTAGCCCTCAATTAGACGTATTAAATTGCAAACCTTGTTAGCAGATTTGCTGGCCAAATATGGAGAGATTCCGTATATCATTCTGACTACTTTATATTTGGGCTCTTAAAGAATGTATGCAGCTTGTCTAATGAAGCGTCTGTATGTACGAGAGGAAAAAAAGAAACAGATTTCAGATCTCTCCCTCTGTTGGTCTGTCTGTCTGTGTCTCTGTTCAATGAGTGGGGTAAAACTCCCCTTACAGTTTCTTTTAATGTTTCTTGGACTCTTACCAGCAGGTTTTTACAGTCTGTTGCCTGCCTCTCAGATTAGAAGAACACTGGCATATTTTAACAGTTTCCTAGGACCCAAATAGTCTTTAATTAACAGGGAATTGATGTTTTGGAGTACAACCAAAGCATGGGAGACACTGGAAGCAGAGAACAGGCTTGGATCCTTCCAGCTTTTAGCTGGCTGTGGTAAGGGGCAAACAAATAAGTAAAATAGGGTCCATTGCAAACAGGTAGCAACTTATTGGTATGCAAGGGGATTTCTTCATTTGCATTACAGTCGCACAGAGCTGGTGGTTGGTAGCATTAGCTGGGAGGAGCTTTCTGCTGCACAGTCTGAATCAGCTCCACCCCTTGCAAGAGCAGAAAGTGTTCGTCGGTACCTTCCCATAAACAGAATTTTGGTGGCTGCTGAAACTGTTCTTAATTTAGATTTATATTGATCAACGGTTGAGGCAGCAAGGTATGTTGTGTTTGTGAGGTTTAGGTTGACTCTGAAGCTGTAAACTCCACGAGTGAGCATTTAATTAAAAAATCAAAAGTCTACAAGTGACATGACTTTTGCTGAGCCGAACAGCTAGTTGTTGTTCTTTTTCTTCTGGAGCAGTTTGCCTTTGGAGGGTTGAGCAACAGAGTTGGGATGAAACACTGAAATTATAGCAGAATGATACTAACTGAAGTTCTAAAGGAAGTCAGACATACGCTGAACTATTGTTCCAGATAATCCATAGAAAGAAATGGTTTATTAGCTAATTTTAAATAACGATAGACTGATACCTGAAGCAATTACTGGCAAAGAATTATAATCAACAGTCACTGAGTCAGCTGTGCTCTTTTTCAGTAATGCAGTAATTTGTGGACAAATAAAAATGTATTTGTTCAATCCAATATTTTTTGTGTTGGCTTCCCCCGCCCCCCATCATAGTCCTTGCTGAATGCCTTCTGTCTCTTTCTACATGTAGGTGGTACGTGCCAGAGCCCTGCTCTTCCAGCCCTAGTGCGTCCTCCTGCTCCACCTTTGCAGCCATCGCTGGATATTAAACCATTTCTTCCGTTTCCTCTGGACACTGCCGCAGCAGTCAATCTCTTCCCCAACTTCAATGCAGTAAGTACACTCCTAACAGTTACTGTCCACCTCAGTGAGCCACAGTTTCCATGGAAGACTCAAGAGGGCACAAAGTAGAATTTTATGTACTCAATTAAACCTGGAATATCCTCTCCCTTACTGAGGGCCAAATAGCTCTTTCACACATGCTGGTAGGCCATAAATTAAAGCCTAGCTGAGTGTTAGTAAGAAGTAATGTAGAAGGAAAAAATTATATGATCCCAAGTGACACGCAATAAAGTTGCAGGCCATATTCAGTCCCAGGGCTTGTGAGTTTCCCACTGTATTAAGACATGCAGAGTTTCACTGACTTACAGTTTGCTGCAACTCTCAGAGAGTGAAACTCTCAGAGCGATGGTGTTCTACATCCCATCTCCAACAAGCTTCCTGAGAAATATTTAAAATTTACAGATTGGAGGGGCTACAAAAGATATAACTGTTGGGGCAATTAAAGTAAGAATGAGAACAGCATTAGCTGGTATATGAGGTATTCACTGGCAAACAACCCATTGTATTTTTTTCAGGTTAGGATATGTTATTTCTCACACCTTGGGTTAAAACAAGGTTAGATTTCTCCTTAATAATTTTTTTACTTAGTCATATTATCTATGATTATAGAAAACTTATTCCTCCTTAATGAAAATACTTATTTTACTGATGTATGTCATGAATGTTTCAATTTTCCTGTTTCTGGCTGACATATTTAATGCTCTAAAAGAAAAAAAATAAGTCTAAATTGGTTTTATGTTAATTTTGACTTTATAGAATTATACCCCTTTTTAATTTGAACATACTCTGGGAAGTTCTTTTCCTTATTTAGATATACTATATATAGAAAAAAAAACCCTAAGAATGTGTGTACTTACCTACTTTGAGAGACACAGAGAAGGGTGGAATTTGCCATGCCAAAACAATTCTAATTAACATGCAAAAATCTTAATTACAATAATTAAGAGTAGTAAAAGAACATGCCCATTCTAGAAGCAATTTGTAGTAATCAATAGCAAATTTCCATAATTAAATGTTCATTTATTTACCTTTTATGGATGTTCATTTTGCTTTAAAGTAATTAAAATGAACTAATTGTAAAAACTATTTATTTATGCAGTCTTAAATTCAAACAATTCACAGCATTAATAGAGATCAGAGGAACTATAAGCTGCAAGTCTTAAAATGCTCAGAAACAATATCAAAGAATTATTATTACAAAGAACCTTTTTATTACAAAGAAACTTTTTCAAATTTTAAAATGTATATAGGTATGCAGCAAAGTTTTAAAAAGTCCTGGTTTTAACCAAGTTACTGATAACTCATAATGAAATGGATAAACCATTAGACTTGTTTAGTATGCTTTAGGATTGGGGTTTTTTTACCAGTTTTCCTTTGTGATCACTGTTCGTATTTAATGCAATAGGCCAGCTGAATTTTTAGAAATTGTCTGTTAGAATTTCTGGTTTTTTCAGGATTTTCCATAGTTCAGAGTCTTCAGATTGTTTTGTTAATTGTTTAACTCTGCATAATTCAAATGCAATTTTAATGATGAATTTAATAAATAATTGTTCATCTTGTGTCGTTCCATAAATTTGCTGTTTTTTTTTTCTTACAAAGATTGATTTTATACTGTAATTATTGGGGGGGGGGGGGGGGGGGGGGTGGGAAGGGAAGATGTGCTGGTATTAATTTGGAAGTAAGAAACTAAAAATAGACTCCTATCAAAACTCTGTTATTCCTGAACATCATCTTAGTAGTATATCATTTGGTATAAGCACTGTAGTTGGACTTTACAGACTCCTCGTCTTCAATTTTCAGTAAACTAAGCCTAGGTTTCAAGAGTGAGACTAGCAGCCCTTTTTAACAGAACTCTGAAGTTTGTTCCCATAAAAAGTACTGCTTCCTGTGATGTGTGGCCATCTGCCAAGTCCACCTTTGCTGACTATGTCAGTCCCAAGCGTGAGGATGCTGTCATCAGAGCTGCTGTCACCTGCCTTGCTGCTCATAGTCTTTGCCTTGCAACATGACCTTTGCCTTCTCACTGTGTGTGCTGACATGCAGCATCATCCTCAGTGTTCCCATTTTCATTCTGAACAGTACATTATTGAACGCTGCTATTTTTAGCTCATATGCCAGAGCTGGTTAATGGCATCCTCCAAACATGTAGGCTAGCTGAGAAGTTCTGCATATTTCCAGAAATTCTTTCCAAGCTGATGAATCTTTTGGGGACACATCAGCTGCTGCTGAGCATTACCAGCCTAAGGAGAAGGTAACCCACAAGTCATATTAGACTTTAAACAGGATGTCTGACAAGGGCTTTAAGTGTGTGAATGTGAGACAGAAAATAAGTGTTTAACCAAAAAATGATCTTCGTAAATACGCACGCTCATGAACAATTGTAGCTGTTGATAATGCTTTGTATTCATTGACTTCATTGACAATCCTACACAGTGTCGGCGGAGAAGCATTTATGTTCTGTGGCTAAACCAAGATCAAGCAGGTGGTCAGTTAACAACACCTGAACTGGACGTTCTCTCTCATGTTGTTGATAAATTAACTTTACCCTTGATTGAGACATCAAGGTCACAGATTGTGTCTTAGGAAATGGATTTCTAAAGACCTCTTGACCCTTGCACAATTCCACAGGAACTAATGAGTTTGGCAGCATGTCCAGGCTACTTCCCAAGAGGCTAGAAGGAAGTCCAGAGCTTTGGCCATTTACTGGACACATTTCAACAGCCTTCACTTGAGAAGAGCATGATCAAGGAGAAACTTGAGTAAAAATTCAGTCATGTTTCAGAGAAAAGAAGCGGTGTCTGGTTATGGCAATCCTAACTCAACTTGAGAGTTTGGTTGTGATAGGCATAGGCATCTGAGCTAATCAGCCTAAGTTTCTTCACAAAAGATAATGGAGAAAAACGAGCAATTTCTCCAGTTTTTTAAGTGGAGAAAAATAGACAAAAGTAGGTTGCAATGCAAGCACCCTGTGCGTCTACTTTGGCATGAGGTGAAGTGAACCCTGACAGTTCTCATTCGTCTCTGCTGACTATAATGAGGGACTGGCTCAGCTGCATCTACATTTAGTTAGATGAATTCCATATTATGGGACAGGTCATAAGCTATTCACAGCTGATATATTAAATTACTCAGAAATCAGGTGACAGAAGTGCTGACTTTGTATTGTATGTTTACAGAGCAATGCTCCCATTTTTCAAGCAGTTATGCTTCTAATGTTATCTGAAGACAATCTTAAGGGAATTTGAGGATTCAGATGAACTGGATAGAAATATTAGGGGAGGTGAAAGCAAAAGTAACTTACCAATGGAGAATCATCTCAAGCACATACACAAGAACTAACAAAACCAAATACTGATCTTAAGTATCACAAATAATAATAGTAAGGTGCCTTCTACAAAGGCAAAAGCTTTCCTTGGAGCAGAGAATAGAAGAGATAACATGGAGTGTGTAAACTTTTATCAGTAATATCTCTGGACACTGAGGAGAGGGAGAAGTAAAAAGTGAGTAACCTGAGAAATGCAAGGAAGATAACATGTGAACCTTTGAACCATACAGTTTCAGGAGGAACATTTTCTATTTATACAAGAAAGCGTAAAGCAAATGTACCAATTAACAGTCTGGTTAGCTGAACATTTGTAGGTGCTATGCTCTTAATTGTGAAGCAAATGGGTACCCTCAAGTCCTGTGTAAAAAAGAAATTTTAACAACACAGCTGTTTAAACTGAAAACAGCCCACTGGTGCAGACCCTGAAGAATTCCAAGTTCTTTGCAAGTTTAGCTGATATAAAAAGATGAATCAAGTGTATGGGATTTAAATGGCTAAATTTTATGAAAGAAAGAAACTACAACTATTAACAATGCTTATGTAGCTTTTTAAAATATGACTTGAAGATTGTTAGAGGAATGGAAAAATAATTAAATTGTCTATTCTGAAAAATGGTTGAGATCATTTAGCAAATATTTGGTATGCTTCTGCATTTTCATCTGCAGAGTGAGAAGCTTTAAGTCTGTGTGCTTCTAAGAACTAGTCCTTAGAGATACAAAGCTTTAGTAGTTGTATTGAATACACACTGGTCTGTGAGTGCATGTGAATGCGCATGTGTGGTGTTTCTGTTCATGAGCCAATGGCTGGCTGCAAAGAAATTTCACAAAGCATCAAAGTCTAGAAGTTAATTAACTTTTAGGACAATATTGTTATGAGTCCCTGGACTAAGAGAAAATGCTTCATTTTGCTAGACATCAGCGTCAGCCCTAAGTGACCCTCCCACAGAAAAAAACTCAGATCTTTTTTATAGTCTCCATCAAAGTACAGATGCATCAGAAACCAGGTTTTACTTATTTCTGAAGCTCTCAGAATTATATATTTCAGCCTCCTGAGAGACAGAATCTAGAGTTTACAAATCCAGGACATTTGCTATTACTAGGTGGAAAATCAGACAATGCGTTGCACTCCTTGTTTGTTTATTCTTTGAAGGATATGCTGACCATTTTCCTGAAAAATTTCTAAAAAATATTATATCACACTTTGTAGACTGTAGTATGAACGTAATCTGTAGTGGAAGAGGTCCACAGTGCAGAAGATCTGAGTAAATGCTTGTAAGCAGAAATAGGGATGTTGCTTGAAAAGCTCCATCCTAACTCCAAATTAAAGCCTGATCTCCCCTTGTTGCCAGTGGAAAGTTTCCCAAAGAAGCATCCTTTGGAAAGAAACATGATTACAATTTTGACTAGAAACATATGACTTGGAAGAGCAGTGGCAATGTCAGAACTGTATTAAACATGGATGGAAAATGAACTATTACTCCACATACATCTCTTTCTCATGATCCATCTGTAGTGATCCGTGTTCAGTCCCCTGATTTTTCCTGTTTGCTTGTTCTATGCCAATAGCCCCAGGTGCAGTATTAAGGGCTTCACGTTTCACCTTCCCCTGGTAGAGGTTTGCCATATGGGAAAGGAGGAGGAGGTAACAGTGGCCATTGCCCATAGGTTAGGGCTCCAGGGGCAGCTTGGGTTAGGGTGCCAATGTAGTGCTCCTTGCTTCCTGAAAACCAGCCTGTGCAACATCCTAACAGCTTCCAAGGCAGCACAAAGGCTGCACCCTATAGAAGTGAAGCTTGTGTTTGTAGGTATCGGTAGCAGGCAATTATGGCTGGCTTTTTTCACTGGGAGCTGCTTTTCTCCCTGCTCTGGTCTTGCTGTCGGACTCTGCCTGGCCTGCTGATAACCACTGCGTTGGCTTGGACAGAGCGTAGCTTCGTGGTTGTTTGGGAAATGCAGTCTTCTCCTATTGTGGCCAGACAACTGATAGAAATGGACAATGTAGAAAACCTACCTGCTGACAAATATTTCTGGGAAGGGTTATACCAGGAAATGTGGAGAAAACCTGTCAAAAAGTTGCCAGAAGACACTTTAAAAATCTTTTTCTTAGGCTTTTGTCCTGGATAGTTTTTTATCTAGCGGAGAGATATGTGCTGCAGAAATGATGTGCTAATTTTCTGGATGTTATGAATAAGATGTAGCTTTTGATAGTGAAGAGTGGAGGAGAAAGCTGAAATACATGTTAGTTTTTCTAAACATTAGCAGCCTGAAATTTACAAAATAAACCCACTTTTTTTGTATGTCTCTACAGAATGGTTTTGTTTTGTTTTCTGACTTAATTGAGCAGAGGAGCATAATGAGACTATTTTACCTCATTATATAAAATCCTTTAAAGTTCAGTAGTGAAGACATGCTGTCAGAATGCTTAGTTTCCAGAAGAGGATAGTCAGGGGACAACACAATGGCCTCAGTTTCATGTGAATCAAAATGGAATACTGCCTATATAGAAGAACTTGGCAGTAAAAATATAGTCTGTGCTGATTTTTAATGTTATTTCCATGAGAAGGACCTTTATCAGGTGGAGAACTGCACTGCACCAAATTGTTAATTTGTCAGACAAACAGAGGGGATTATTGCTTCTGGGGATATTCCTTGCATGGCTGCTCATTTACAGGTGTCTAGAAACAGGGGGTTTGGCTTGCTCTTTTTCTTTCCATAGCACTGCAATTGAGCTGTAACATAGCTATACTCTTTTTTATGGTCTGTATCTCTATTGCTGTCTAGCTGAATATTTTTCAAAATAGGGAAGATTGCAAAAATAATGTTTGGGTTCAGGAATTCTTTATTATAATAACATTTTCATTGCTGGCCAGGACATTTAATTAAGAAGTCTGCAGGGGAAGAAGAGGGATTAGGGAATGAGCAAACACAAGAAAATCCTGGCAATTCAGATGTTTTTATTTGGTGCTTGCAAAACAGGAATGAATCAACATCAGCATGAAATATTCAGTTATTTGAATTGGCCAGATTTATTTGCTGTACATTTAAATCCTTAATCTACACCCTGGGCTCTGTTTGAAATAACAGTAAAGCTCTGATTCTCTGATGCAGAGGAAATGTTCACAGCTCAGAAGACATGATGAAATTAAGCTCTTTGTCTTTTTCCAGTTTTGAGTCAGTTTAGGGTGGATCCGGATCTCCAGGAATACTCTGTCTGCCTGTTCTTATGTATGGTCTATGCTCTATGTCACAAACAGGGAACAGAGCTCATATTTTGACTTTGTATAAATGAGTGTTCCTGCAACCCTCAGGTAACCTTCCCATGGTTGTGTGTTATTGCATGGCTGTTATTTTCCTTTGCACTGCCAAGTGGCTGGGGAGTAGAGTCTCAACTCACTAGCAATTGTCTCCAGAATGATTGCTATTATTTTCTTTGGACTTGATGCATTGTTAAGGAGCACCCTAAAAAATCTAGCCTTAATCTCTTTGCAACCTCCTCTAAAAATTTTTGGCCTCTGCTTGCAACTTATAGCTCGGACTCCTGCAAGTTTCAACCCAGGCATCAACAGAAGTTTTCTTGTTATCTTTCTCTTAGTGTTACCATACATTTTAGCAGCACTCCTGGCCCTGGTTTTGGGATTGCTTTCACTAGGCCCATGTGACCCTCGTGAAGTTCAAGAAGGCCAAGTGCAAGGTTCTGCACCTGGGTTGGGGCAATCCCCAATATCAATAGAGACAGGGTGATAAATGGATTGAGAGCCCTGTGGAGAAGGACTTGGGGGTGCTGGTGGATGAAAAATTGGATATTAGCTGGCAATGTGCGCTTGCAGCCCCGAAAGCCAGTCATACCCTGGGCTGCATAAAAAGCAGCATGGCCAGCAGGTCGAGGGAGGTGATTCTCCCCCTCTACTCTGCTCTTATGAGACCCTACCTGGAGTACAGCATCCGGTTCTGGGGTCCCCAATAAAAAAAATACATGGACCTGTTAGAGCAGGTCTAGAGGAGGGCCACGAAAATGGTCAGAGGGGTGGAACACCTCTCCTATGAAGAAAGGCTGAGAGAGTTGGGGTTGTTCAGCCTGGAGAAGAGAAGGCTCTGGAAGGACCTTATTATGACAACTCAATACTTAAAGGGGACTCATAAGAAAGATGGAGAGAGATTTTTTTACCAGGGCCTGTAGTGACAGAACAAGGGGCAATGTTTTTAAACTGAAAGAGGGTAGGTTTAGATTGGAAGAAAGAAATTTTTTACTAGGGAGGTGGTGAGACACTGGAACAGATTGTCCAGAGAAGTTGTGCATGCCCCATCATTGAAAGCGTTCAAGGTCAGGTTGGATGGGGCTTTGAGCAACCTGATCTGGTGAAAGATGTCCCTGCCCATGGTAGGGAGGTTGGACTTGATGATCTTTAAAGGTCCTTTCCAACTCAACCCATTCTCTGATTCCTCACAATTTATTTGAGCAGTTTTAGGATTATGTTCCAATTAGGGAATTAACAGTCTCCTATGCTTAAGATGAGCAGCTCTCACCTCTTGCCACATAGAATACAGCAGTCTTGAGAGCTTAGAGGAGTTCGTTCATGGGTACAAATGGGTAGATACCATTAAAAAAATCCACTAAAATGTTTTATTTTTATTTAAATTAAATTTTTATCAAGGGTGCTCCAACCTTCTGTGATTGCTTTCAGCAGAAATTCAGGTTTCTAGGATGCGTGTTCTCCTGGGGAAGCAAATGTTAAGATTATCTTAAAATAGCCTAAGTTTGTGTCATTTCGCCTTACTGAACATTATAATACCTATCCTTGAATTCATCCCTGTAACTATAATGTGGATGTAAATTACCCGACCATACCAGTTTCCTGGTTGCTGTCCAGTTTTCGGAGTATAATGTGTGCCTTTGGTAAATCTGTTTTGATTTATCTGGAAGACTTATTTCCAGTATGTGTGTAATAGCATCACCTGTGTTTGGCCTTCTCCAGCTACCATCTCTGTTGACATTCAGCTCTGTGGCCTCATTCAAGGTCCTTATGGATGCGGGTGGTCATTTGTCAATTGTCGCCTGCAGATTGTATTTACTTTGTGGGTGCAGATAGGATGCTGTTCTTCGTGCAGGCTGAGCATATAGCCCATGCACTTCCACCATCTGTTTGATAGCTCACAGTTTCTTCAGGATTTTTCTGGCAGTATATCACTCTCCAGTCACTCAGCAGCTTGTGGCTGAAGAACAGATGTTTGTGTTGCTCCTTTTTGCCATGTGAGAATGGGTGGACTTCTAACTAGTCTCCACCAATTCTCATGTCCATAATTAACTGAAAAGGTCTGAGGCAGAAGCACCGTGTTTGTATATGGAACATAAAATTGAAGGCATTTTCATGAGCAGTGTTGTAGGCTGGAAATGATCTCTGGACAAAGGTCTCCACATACCTAAAAATGATACACAGCAAGCTTTGTTTTCTGTGTATTTTTTTTGTTTGTGGTTTCTTGTTATTGTTAAAACAATCAATAGGATCTAAATATCTCACATGCTTGTTTGTTTAACTGATGATTAGTAATAGTGAAAGAATAGACTTTCTGAGTTATCTCATCCTGCCTTACACATTTGCTGGAGGGCACTGCACAGTGCACTGACAGATAACTTGCTGTTGGAAAGCCATAGTATCCAAGGCAAAGGCAATAGCATAGCCTTTATTGGGGACTGAGGGTCCCTCAGGCTTTTGCTTTGCATGCAAAACATTCTCGTAAAGGAAATTAAATGAAGTACTCTTCAGCTATGTCAAGTCTTGATGAGTGGAATTACTTAAAACTAAATTTTATAAAGCATTTTGTAAAGCATTTTAAATAATGTTTTAATCAGTTGATGTTTACACCCTTTGTCTTAATAGCACTCAGATGAAAAAGATCAATGATTATTTTATTCTGCAAAGACTATAAAACTTTAATGGGTTGCATAATAAGTATAACTCATAAAATCTACAGTTTAAATATGGATGGTTATTAACCTGTTTTTAAAAAGCTGCAATTAAAGTGAAAAGGAATTACTTAAGCAATGATTTGATTACTGTAGTCTGAGGGAGAAAGAGTGATAAATTTCTAACATCAGTATTATTTCTGTTGATGAGACAGACATTTGGAAAGATTCAAAATAAGGCATGAATCTTTCCTAGCCTTAGGCATGTTTGCGTTGCTAACCTAGCTGAATAACTATTTATTGATTTTTTTTTTTTTTTTTTTGGTACAACCTGCAGTTTGCTCCTCTTAGGAATTTCAAAGATAACTGTTGAAAAAAGCATGAGTTTGCATGACAGGTAATTTTACACACAGTAAATACATTCCTAAGCACAATTACCTTGTTAATTGCTTATTCATAACATGTAGTAACAGTGCTGCTGTTATTCAAGAACTTGTCCTAAAACACACTCGCTTTTATCTTTTATGATAATGGAAAGATTTGGGGCTCGCTCTTTCCCACTCTTTTTAGTCACAGTAGTTTGGGCTGGTAAATGGCACATGCTGAAGAACTTATTTATCTGGAGTCATTGTATGATGTACTCTCTGACAGAATATTTCTGTAATGTCCATGTCCTGTCTAATTTATTTTATCCTAACATTTTTTTGATAAGGGAAGAAAATCCCCAAAGGTTATATGTTGGACTTACTTACACAGTAGAATTGGATATAGAACTCCAGATTCTCATGCAACTACTGTTTTTCCTGGCATCTTTCCTTTGGCTCTACTGAATGCTTAAAGTAATATCGTGTAAATATCCATACAGATTAAATTAGTAATCAAAACAATTCATAAAAAATAGTACAAAATCTCATATCTCTCAGGAAATCAGTTTCTGTTTTAAATACATTGGATTATATAAAATAGATGAGTATCAAATTCTTACTATTTAAAAGAATATAAATCAATGGTTTTCTGTCAAACATTATATTTTGTCCAGAATTAAATGCTTTGTGATGTCATGAGTAAAAAGTTTTAGATGACATATTACACTTACATATTAATTTTTATCAGAAAGAATAAAAAATTTTAAATAAATTGTGTAGTTCCCTTACACAACAAAAGCAATCATGTTTAGAATGAAATGTAAAAGCTGTCTTAACAACTCACAACAGAAGTCTGAATAGTCTATAACTGAATGAAAATTGCAAATAAAAAATAAAAAGATATATAGCAAAGAGACATTCTTAATTACAGTTAGAGGTGCTTTAAAGCCTGCTGGAAAGCTGACCAGGAGAAGTTTCTTTCAGTAGTTTGCTACTGTGAAATTGCTAGGATGTTTGAATGGTAGAGAGAGCAATCCTAATGAATGGAGACCATGGCAAGAGTTCCTGCAGTTGAACAAAATAACTCTGTGAAGGGAATATTTGAAGAAAATTTTAGGGGACTGGTATTACTTTAAGTTATTCCTGGGACATTTGTCAAGAAGCCAAAAAAGGTGTAAACCTGCAGCCTTTACTTCCTTTATTCCTGCGCAGTTTTCACTAGGCTTATCTGTAGTCCATCATGTCCATGCTTTGTTAAAAATCCAGGGATCTATGTCTACCTTACAAAGATACCAATTTGGGATCCTGAAAATGTAGGCGGATTATCAGGGTTTTCTTGTTCTTGAACTGATCAGCCCTCCACTGTCAGAAACGTCAAGTAGCTGATCTGATGTACCTATGCATCTTTAGTTTCAACAGGTAGGGCAGCTATGGTACCTGAGGGTGGTGCAATGAGGTTATAACAAGGTAACAAAGCCAGGACCAGGCCAAAGCATTATCTGTTTCTATAGCCTTTCTCTGATAACTTAAGGAAGAGCAGAAGAATAGAGAACACATATAGCAACACTTGCCAGACAATGCCTCCAGTAAGGTATATTTTAGGAAGTTCTTGAGCCAAATGTGTTTTCTTGGCATGTGATAGTCCTCCATGAGGTAACATGCTGAACTGGGTGGAATCAGCAGGAGAGTTTGTTTATTTTAACTACTAATGAGGTAATTTGAGTTTCCTCATTCCCTTCTCCAGACGGGATGCCTAACATATCCAGGCAGGGAGATACGTAGGAAAATTTCCTTGGGCAACCTAAGTAGTGGGAAGAGATGGGAGTATATGAACTATGACTTGCTATAAACACTAGAAGTGCAAGGACGATTTTTAAGGTGCTATGCTTGTGGGAGCTGGAAGTGGATGAAGAAATCTGCATCACCTTACTCATATTTTGTGATTGAAATGTAATGATTTGCTAGTGGATCCAACCCATTACATTATTGGTGTTGCTAGGACTCAGATGACAAAGATAAATCACAGGGGTGATGCCAGAGTTAATTATAGCAGTGCCCTCTCAAACGGCACTATCAGCTCTGGGAAGCAGCAAAAGCTATTGTCGGTGTTAGGAAGTAACATGAGAGTGGTGTTCGGGAGAGGAGCGGCAGTGCGGAGACTGCCAGTGAAAGGATTGGAAAATACTGGATATATGACATTGGGCTTGGAAGAGAGGTGGGAGGAAGAGCAGAAGGTTTTCAAGAAGAGAGACTTAGAAATATCTCAGAACAGGTATTTGAAAGATGTATTTTCTTCACACGCACACAAAAAAATAATGGTGGAAACGTTACAAAGCAAGTTAAAGTATCCAGTTTCCACTTAAAGAGTCCTTACATCTTTGTTCCTGGCAGGAACAGTCCCTTTCCTTTTTAGTTACATGCTTTTCCCAGGAAATTAATATCTCCTGAAACTTTTTGAAGCAAGTTTGTTCTCTCTAAATCTCTTATTTATTTTCATTTTACAGGAGCTATATCTGCTTGAAACCTAATTATGTTTTTCATTCTAAATTTGAAAGAAGAGAGAGAAATTACCTTGGTACTTACTGAAAATGTCTCAAACTCAGCTAAAACAAGCATGAAATTAAAAAGAGTCTGTGCTTCTGAAATCACAGAAAATCCTTCTTTAAGAACAAACCCTCAGATACTGTAAAATGTCATAGCTCCACAGCTGTTCACTCACTGTTCCTCAGTAAGGATTCCCTGATGAAGGGGAATTGTTCTTAAATTTCTGTGCACAAAGAGGATAGCACGTATTTTTGGTCTTAAGTGCCTTTCTTTTTTATTAAGTGCTTTTATTTATTAATAGAGGTAAAGTTTACCTCAGCAAATACTGTGTATGCATGTCTCCTCTGTAGTGTCATTAAAAAAAAATTATCTCCTACCTCTTCAAACAGGCCGAGTTTCTAGAATGTAAAGAAATGTCTGTTTCAAATGACACCAAATTGCACCAAAAAAATGGATCTGAAGATTAGATTTTATTTTCTTTTATTTGCTAGGCCCCCAACATTCAGTTGATTGGGAAAAGTTATATTTAATTTAGAATTATTTCTTTTATCTGTTTCTTCACAAATCACTGCAACTTTTTCAAAAATCGTTCAATTTCTTTTTTAGAAGCTGCTGTGATACGGCAAGAGATTTGGCACATAAATTGATGCTGACCCTGAGGGTAAATAGTTCTCTCTGTGAGATCTAAATTTAGTGTCCCTTGAGCAGCTCAGGTGAAAGTATAAACAAGCAAAATTCTGTAGTTAACGGCATTTGTACTAATACAAGGAAATTATTAACTTTGAATGTAAATAAGTAAGAGAAGGAACTGTTAATTTTGGTAAAATTAAAACTTTATTTTCTTCTAATTTAATGAGAAAAAGGCACAACATAACCAACTCAGAACTCAAAAATACAGAACACGGAACATATAAAATGTGTTAGGATTCTCATCCTTACTTACTCATTTCTGTGATTGGATTAATATCTCTGCTTCATACTAGTTGGACTTAGAGTAAAACACTGCAATATTTTATCTATGTTTCTTAAAACAGCATTTCTGTGGACCAGAACACACCAGGAGAAGGGTTGTGAAGAACAGCTTCAAGTTCAGTAATTAAACATCTTAAACATTTGTTAAGCTTTTCAGTAAGATGCAAGATTAAACAGCAAAGCAAAAAGCCACTTAATACTGCAATAATGTATTATTTAGTGTATACCTTCTCTTAAATAAGAGGAGGATTAACAATCATCTGCTTTGGTCTTTAGCTATCATTAACAACGTTTAAGTCTTCAACCTACGCAGGGATTTAAGATGATTATATAATCAGCAGATTTTTTTTTTTAGACTGCTACAGCTGGTGATAAGCATGCATTATTCCAGGCTTCCAAGCTATGCTAAGAAATTATTGTCTTGCTAGGCTTTTGTCAGATAACAGTATAAAAAAATCATTGATTTCAGTTATTTGTTCTTGGCTGTTCATAGTGCAGAATGAGAGAGAAACCCCAAGTCTTTAACAAAATTGAGTTGAGGAAGCACATTCTTGCTGATAGAGATGATTCTTAAAGGGATTGGCAATTTTATTGGATAAAAGTTGCCAGTCTTACAGATAGCACCATTCAGGTAGTTTTTTTGAACTTAGGGAAGTTCTGTATGGTAACAGGAGCTTGTGGGGACTCATTGCAAGCTTGGGAATTAATTTGGATGTTATTTGTAGCCAGCCCAAAACTCTAGATCATAAGCTAGCCATGCATTGTTTTTGTTTTTTCTCCTCCTGTTGTCTGAGCCTGAAGTAGCCTCTTTGATGTATTTCTTCCTCAAGCCAGTAATACTGAAGCACGTAGAACAAAAGAAAATCTGTTCAAGCTAGTTTAATGAGTTTGAACCTCAAAGGTTCAAGTTGAAATTACAGTCTTTTAAAACACATCCTTAGGCCTTATTTTATTTCATCTCATTTATCCATCGTTAATTTTACACAAGAGATGTCAATTCTGAGTAACTTTAATTTGGGTTTACCATCCATCTGTTTTGTTACAATGTAATCACTATCAGCCCTTCTTTCACTTCTGCTCATTCAAATGACTGCTGGCTGGAGCTTCCTTTTAAATCTCCATGAAGAATTTTATAAAATAAATACTGCTAAAATATCAATAGGTTACCTTCCATTCAAATGGTTAAATGGCCACATGACACAGTATGCTTAGACTGCTGTTGTGATCCAGTAACCTCTTAAATTGTAATTCTGAACAGATTACTGACCAGGTCTGTGGTTATTGGCCATTTGTTTAATTTTCAGTTGAGTCCCTCATTTGGAGCAAGTCCAGTGGGCTTCTGCACCCTTTGGCATGGACAACCTAAGCAGGTTGGCAGAGATCAGTAACTTCAGCAAAATGGGTCTTGACTAGTTCTGCAGATTGCTCATCGCCATTATCTAATGACAATTCCCAGGGCCTAGTCAAGCTTCTTCTGACTTTGGGAACACAATTTCTCCCTTTTAGTGCTTTGATTTACTTCCCATTTCTGTAACAGGGAGTGATAGTGCATTCATGCCTTCCAGGCTCTGTTTTCATGCTCTGGTTGATGTTTTGAAAACAAGACTAATATTCACAGAAATCTTGGAAAAAGTGCCTGAAGAGTTCTACAAGTGATAAAGGTTTACAGATACCTGCCCTATGAAAGTTTTTATGCTTCTATCATATGTGCTTTTGAGTTACAACCTACTGATCCCTCCCCCCCCCCCCAAACTCTACAAAATGTTTATCAGTGTTGAGTTATCAGGGTTTGTCAGTCATGACTGCTTGATACCATCACCTAATATCTGTTTTCATGTGAATATCTACCACAGCTATGCTTAAGGCAAAATTATGCCTTAATGCCTAAAGGCATTTTTTTCATTGTTCCATCCAGATTAAAAAAAAATATTATTAGAGGCAAGTCCTACTGTTATTGTTTAATCTGTACTGGGACTACCTCATTGGTCCATCTCTAGATAAGCACATGAAAATATTGCATAAAAGTAAACATTTTTAGGCTGTTGAAAAGTTTGCCTGGAATGATTTACTGCAGCAATCTACAGGTCTTTCTAGTGACGTTGAATAATTCTCCCTCTTTCCTATACCCTTCACCTCTATTACAGTATCTTCCTCAGAAGCATATGGCTCTAACTACTAAGCTTTTCTTAACTTAGTATTTATATCTGATTTTTATTGCCATCACTGTCTGCTGGGTCTTCCTTAGGTAGATGGTTAATTAAAGGAACTATTTTGAATATATTCAGATTTGGCCTTCTAATCAATCTTAAAGAACTGATTTAAACAAAGAAAACAAATGAGTGTATTTGATCTATGAAGACAAATGGCTTAATCCAATTGTGTGTTAGACCTCAAATTCATATTCATGTAATGATTTAAAAGGGTAGGCGGTAGACCTCCATAAACTTTATGGTAGAAAGAACAAGCAATTAGACTGCCATAGACTTTTCTGGTTTTTACTTGGAAAAAATAGAGATAGAGTTTTGGTACAGAGTGGGGAAAATACATGTGGAAACAGATTGCCAGTATTTTCTTTACTTGAAGTTAGAAATTTACAGTCATTAAATAAACTTATTTGAAATAATGATAATGTCAGTTAAGAGATCAGCATTGAAGATTAGTATATTTAAATATCTTAGTAAGATCTGAGATATTTAACTTGAGGACATTCTTCTATAAAGAAAATAAAAAACTCTGGCTTTTGGTTCTCTCACCTCTACATGCTTGACAATTCAAGCATGTGTCAAAGTATGCCCCTAAACCCCTAGTGTAGGAGGATATAACCAAATCATGCTATGACCTTTCTTGCAGAAATTTAAGTTAGAGTGGATGAGATGTATGATGTGACCTAAGTTGATGTCTAAAAGTGAAGCGTCCAATCTGAACCAACCATTCAGCCCCTTCCAGAGTCAATGCGGAAAGGTGGGTAGCCACAGAAAGCAACTTATACCATCTGAGACACTTACCTGGGATGGCATTAATCATCTGTGGGAGGTGCTTATCTCCAATAAATCCTATCCTGACGGTGCTGTCTTGAAATGCTATGCCTAAGGTACCTAGCTGACACAGGAAATTCCAGTTATATCTTAGGAACAATTTTTTTCACACTGACTGCAGTCAAACACCATACTGGTTTTCCGAGGGAAGCTGTGGACTCTCCATCCCAGGAGATACTCAAAACTTCACTGGACAAAACCCTGTGTGAGGGCCTAGACAAGGCTGCCAGTTAGTGCTGCATTGAGAACTAGGGAGCTGGAGCAGATGACATCCAGAAGCGTTTTCTCAAACTAAATCATTCTGCAAATTCTAAAGGCCTACAGCAAAGCAGAGAGACTAAGACTATTGTGTTTAGAGGAGATAAGAAACCATGAAAGGGAGGTGGTGGAGAAACAAAGCAGGAAGGATTCTGTACAGCTTGAAATGCTGCTGAATATTGCAGTTCAAGCAATGCAAGGTTGATAGGCAGAAGTAATATGTTGTGTTAGATCAACAAGCTAGCTTCAAGTCCATAGCTGCTTTTTTTTTTTCCCCTTCAGCTCTTACTGGAATACAAGAATCAAACAGAAAGAGTAAAGGATGAGATTAGAAGTAGAGAAGGTATATGAAAGATATTATGTGACAGGATAAGATAGATCTCTGGTTAAGACATGCTTTTCCTAATTTTGCGATCATTGCATTATTGCTATTTTGCTTCAGAGAGCTAAAATAAGATTTCCACTGCTCATAGTCTTGGTGGATCTCTGGCTAACTGTTTATAAATGAATGTGGGAGGATAGGGAGCAGGGGTGAAGAAAGATATCAGACATCGGGGTTGAACTGTGACAGACTATACTGCCTCCTGTCCAAAGGATGGCTCTCAAATAATGTTATGAATCTTAGGACTGAGATCTAGAAACAGTGACTAGATTCTGTCCAGACTTAGATGTATGTGTGGCTTAGTGATGGAGAATATTCAAAACCTGTTTGTGTCTCTGTATGGTGATACAACAAGAAAGCAATGAAGTATGGATGGGAATTGGTGGTTTTTATTAAACTGTGACATCATTCCCTGCTGCATATTTACAAATTGTCTTTTCATCAAGGGGAGGCCACTTCTTAGTAATTGAAGTTACTTTTCAGCATTAAATTAAGCAATAGTGATTTCCAAGTGTTCAGTGCCTTGAAAGCAAAAGAAGTTAATACTGCTTATATACAGTACTTCAAACTTGTCCTGGTTTCGACTGGAATAGAGTTAATTTTCTTCTTAGTAGCTGGTATAGTGCTGTGTTTTGGATTTAGGGTGAGAAGACTGTTGATAAAACGCTGATGTTTCAGTTGTTGCTAAGTAGCGCTTATCCTAAGTTGAGGATTTTTCAGTTTCCCATGCTCTGCCAGCAAGCAGGTGTACAAGAAGCTGGGAGGGAGCATAGCCAGGACAGCTGACCCGAACTAGCCCAAGGGATATTCCATACCATAGAACGTCATGCTCGGTATATAAACTGTAGGGAGTCGGCCAGTAGGCGTGGATTGCAGCTCTGGCATCAGTCAGCAGATGGTGAGCAATTGCATTGTGCATCACTGTTTTTTTTTCCTTTTTTTCACCCTCTTTTTTTTGTTTGTTATATTCCTTTTCATTACTATTATAGTAACTATTATTACATTTCATTATTATTATTGTTAGTATTATATTTTACTTTAGTTATTAAACTGCTCTTATCTCAACCCATGAGTTTTCCCCTCTTTCCTGACTCTCCTCTCCATCCCACTGGGACGGAGGAGGAGTGAGGGAGCGGCTGCATGGTGCTTAGCTGCTGGCTGGGGTTAAACCATGACAAAACTTCACACAGTTGCTTGAGCAGAACATATGCTGGTTGAGTGCTTCAATTAGACTGTGAGATGTTTGGTTTGGAAAATTCACACTGTGAGGGAGAAGCTCACAATTAGAACTTAGAGTTTGGTCTGCATTCTGCTTGCCAAAACATCTGCTGCAAAACGATGTCTTCTTTTGACATTGCATGAAAATAAATTCCTTTGATTAACTTTTTCCTGCAGTTTAATAACATTACTATTGAAATTCAGGAGGTTTGGCTTGTATGTATGTGTACGGGCATGCATTCTTGTTATTTTCCTTCAGTAGTAAAATCAGGATGTGGTGTTCTGACCTGTGATAGACTATTCCTATCTGACAGTGTTACCTACTCATTGTAAAGGGCTGCCGTGTTTGTAATGTGCTAACCCTAGCAGTCTTCTTTTAGTACCCGCCACTGGGTTGCTTAAAGACTAATGCACACAGGTGGGGAGTAGAAGCCACTGCAGTGGGCACTGCATAGACCCTCCTTTTTCAGATATCCATACACATAGAAAATGTAAATTTATCATGGTGTGAGTTTGGCAAGGCCATATAAATTCAAGCAACAAACTGTGTTCTGTCTTTCGATAGATTTGCAGTTGAGAAATTTACTCTTCTTTTTATTCCTAAGTACAAAGACAGCTAGAAATAGCCAAGGACTCCAAGACAATCAAATTCTTGTAATATTATGTTCTGCAAAGAGATGGGGATAAATTTCTCCATGCTGGTCTGCAAAACCAACGTGTTGCAAGCAGGAGTGGATCCTAGTTTCCGAACATCTCAGTCTTCAATGATTTTATCTTTCAGCATCCTGTGTACCTCATTTTCTCTTTGGTGGGTTAATTGAGATGCCAAGACACTGGTATTTACTTCAGGTCCTACAGGAGGTAAATGGATGAGCAAGAGATCAACCTGAATTCTTCTAAACTGTGTAGTATCTGCTTACTGCAGACTCGTCTCTGCAGCAGGATGAGGTAGTTGCCATTTCCTTTCACGCACAAGACTGTGATACGAAGTGGAGATCTGAAAATGGGCCATTGTCAGACCCTCAAATGTAGCACCCATTATTTTAAGATTAAGCAAGCTGGTTATCTCCATTGCTCAGAGATACCAAATTTTCGTACATAGTTTGGAAATGGCTTAATGGTTTAGATACATGAACTACATCTTTCGGAGTCATTTCCAAATAGTAATGTTGGCTGTAACTAATTAGATTCTGCTTGATGCATTTTTAGTTTTAAGAGATTAGCAGAATCTTTTAACAAGTAGTACAATTTTGAGTACTCTTGTGGGGAGGGGACTAAAGGAGGGTATGATATCATATTTCACCGCACATATTTGCTTTAATCTGTATTGGTTTAGGGTATCATCACTTAGGCAGACATTCTAGCTCTCAAACTAAATTCGTTTGATAAAACACACTTATTACAAGAAAATTCTTTTGTTACTAGTATAAAAAAGTAATAAAATAAGTATTTTAACTTTGTATTGTTCTGAAGTGGGACCTTCAGCAAACTGTATTTTGCATTTGAACTACCATTATGCTCCTAATGTAGCATACTAGTCCTTGAGGCAAGTATCACATCATCATCTTTGTAATACAAAATGGCTGAATACGTCTACTGTTCTTAGAGAACATGAGTTGGAACATAAACCTATCAGACACAAAAAGTTTGATGGCTTCCTGTCCTTAATGTAGACATATTGTCCAGCAGCTCATACGGAATGAATTCTGATCTAAGATTTAAGTAGCTTGATTTATTTTATATCCATTTTACTTTTCTTTTAAAAAATTCCCTCAGCTCCCTCAACCTCCTCCAAATAAATGCAGGCGTTGCTGGATGACAGAACAAGATGCAAATTATGTTATCACTGAGGTTTCCCCTTCCTAATCAGGTCACCTAAGTGAGAAAGGATGGAGTAATGTGTATCTCTTAAATTTTTTCTTTAGGAGTAAACTAGACAAGGTGATTGTAATGAAAGCCTCTTTGGAAAAGGAGTGCACTGCAAGGAACTGTATAGAGAACAGCAGACAGAAGAATGAAGGAATAGGCAGTTCTGACCCTAGGCAATTGTTTCACTTCCTCCAAGAACATTAAAACTAAAACCTTAAATGTCTTCTGTCAACCTGTGCACTTGTTACTCTGCTACTGGTTTCCCATGTTTTTGCGTAGTAGTTTATAAGCTCTAGTATTATGCCTTCCTGCTTATGAATCTCACAGCAGAATGCCCATTTTTCTTCTTACTAACTTTATGAATATGTCATCGTATGCCATCATTCAGTTCCTCATCTTCAAGATGAGTTGTTCATCTTCAAGGTCTTCTTCAAGACTCCTCCACACCAGTGCCAATGATGTGACAGTGCCACTGTCCCGCTCTCTATGTAATTAAAACTCTGTATCTAGTAGGGACAAGTTCAGGATGTGTAAAGTCCCCTGAATTCTGGCTGATTTTGGTATCCTAGTTGACAAACAGAAGGAAGAGAGATGAATCCTAAGAATGAAGTTCAAGTTATTACAGGTGGGGAATCAGAAGGGATAGGGAGAACTCTGCTTCTCTCAAAATGGTTTTGTGTGTTTGTACCGACATACCCTGGACCTCTCCAGTCATATTTTTCCTGTAAATCTATGGCTTAAAGTGCTACCCACTGCTGAAGAATAGAGGCCTTTGCTTCAGTTTTTGTAGGAATGATTGGTCTCCCATGGTAGCAAAACTGGACTTCTGTCATTCAGCAGTGTAAACACTGGATGGCAAAAAAGAGCAACTGTCAGCAGGAAATGTGACTGTTTAAAACAGATTTTAAACACAGTGGACAGTATATTGTTGCCACTTCTTTCTAAGTAACCCTTCACTGATATAGTAGCATTGGTAAATTAAGTTTGATTTGTTGTCACTTAAACATGGTTATAAAATATTCCCTGTTTATGAAAAAATGCTTAAAAAAAAATAATAAGAGGAAGAAGAAAAAGCACCACCAGAAATCAATCACAAATGCTTTGGAACAAGTATTTTTATATATGGCTGTGGAGAAGCTATGTTATTTTGTATGAATATTATATTTGTGTAAGATTACATGCTTGGTATTCTGGCTCAATAATGAAATTAAACAAGGCCTCAAGGGAGGAATAGGTATTGAAGAAAACAATGAAGGATGTACACCTTATCTCTAGAAAGTATATTGAGGCTCCTTACAGAAAAAATGATGAGCTAGTAACCAGAAAATATTGATGTTCCTGTTGCCATCTCAGTTAACAAGCCTATGTTTTGCAGGCCAGAGTCTAAGAGCAAAAGAATATTTAAGCCATTAAAAATTCCTGCCTAGAGAGAAAAAGTGAGTGAATGGAGAGTGAAACACTTAGACACATTGACTGGGAAAGCGTAGGAGGAAAAGTGTGAGAGGAAGGCTCTTCTCTCCTGGCTCAGGTTTAGGTGTTTCTTCCAAACAGGTAACTGAGCTCTTCAAGAAGCACCGAGATAAATCAAAAAACCAAATCTGCAGACCTTGGGTAGGCTTAACCTTTCTCTTTACTTGTGTGCATCTTTTAGCAAAAGGTGTCCCTCTGCCTGTGAGGAACTGTTTGAGGCCCTTTATCAGCTTCTGTCATGGGCACCTGAAAGCACTTTCTAGAGATGGCCAACTCCCATAGGTATAGTGTAACAGCAAGGGCAGCAATGAGATTCAGTTTGTTCAGTTGGGCCATTGGCATCCACCCAGAGAAAAGTGCAAAACGAGGTGCTTGTCACCTCAGAGGTGTATTTATGGAGGGGGGTAATTGTAACTGTCCCTGGAGAATGAGTGAGAAAGGTGGGTGTGTAGTGGGTCTGAGGTGGAGCAAACTGCAGGAAACAGGGGGAGTCTTGTCTCCCGTGAAAATTGCTTACTAAGAGACTGAGGGTATAGGTGACAGGCATACCATTGTGCCACTGCATTGGCTGTTAACACCTATATTGTAGAAATACTTTTTTAGACTGCTTTTCAGAGACAAACTTATAGGAGAAGCTTCATAACATAAACAGCTTCCCTGGTTCTGTAACAGGAACAACTGAGGCAAAGATGGATAAGTGGATAAGTAGTAGGTCTAAGATTAAACCTCTTTCATATCACCTGAGGAATTGCATCCTTTACAGGACTTTGTTTGGGCTTGTTGACCATAGGGAGTCCTTTCACCCATCCGTTCCAGTGCTTAGCTTCCACAACCTTGAGTTACTGGCCTAACATAATAAAGTTGTTTATTCAGCAGATTCATTATTGAATTATGAAGTCAGAATTAGTGGAATCTTGCAGCTTCTGCAATTACATCTATATTTTTGTACCATTATACAATGAACTTTTTCATTTATTTTGACAAATGCAGGTTAGCTGTAAAATGGCAGTCTATCACAGTATATTATGCAAATTGGTCATGCCTTACTTAAGATTAATAAGTTTAAAAATTAGATGTTTATGACAACATTTGTAGGACCATGAAACCTTTGAAAGTGCCATACTCTGACTGTTTCTTGTTGGTTGAAAAGTGACCTACAAACTAGATAAAAGGAGTAGTGGGTATTTTTAAGCAGAACAATGTGGCAAGAAACGCATAACATAAGTAAGCATGACAAAGACTGCTTTTAGCATATCAACTACCTAAAAACTTGCTTTTCACGCTGAACGTATTACAGAATCAACACCACCTTGTCCAGCTCTTCGTGGAGTTCTCTGTAAGAGAGAGCATTCAGATAAAGCACCAAAGGATAGGAAGTTATGTTGCTATGAATCCAGTATGGACTTTAGGCCCTAATTCTTCAAAGCATTTAAGCATGAATTTACACATCAAAGGTATGCACAATGACCTGCTACCCAGCAGCTTCTGGTGAATTAGCACATTGCATTATAGATGACTAAAAAGCAGAACTCCACTGTGCAGAATGGTCAGTCCAGCTCTCTTGCTAATATAATGTTCATTATTAAAAGCAAATAACCAAAGAAATTGAACCATATTATCATGTAATTGTCTTACTTACCTTCCTTTTGCATTACAGAAATATTTGTCTTTAACATGGTGTTTAAAGATACCTGTACATGGTGTTTCCATTTGCTTTTGATTTTAGGTCAATAAATACCCTCCCTAGAAAAGAACTTCTTTTCCTTTCTATAAAGTTCAGAGCAAAAGCATATAATTCAAAATGTTTATAAATTTCTAAACAGAGAGGTTACAGTGGGGAAGCCTGCCAAAACCTTCAGTATAGAAGCACTACTAGGCCCTGCAATACCATGTCTGATGCACTAGCATACAGAGCACCAGAGAAAAGCTCTAAAATGAGTTGTGGTTTTTTTTAACTGAATATGCTTTATAATCAGAACCATTAAAAATAATTTTTTAAAAAGCAATGATTTGAATAGAAATTATATGTGGTATTTTTAGTTATATTACAAATGTGCCAGACTGTATAATGGAAATATTGGACACCTACTTTGGCATTTACTGCATTGCAGTCAGATTCATCCTGACAGGGTTTATCTGTTATCTCATTCAATTCCCTCAGAAAAATGAAATTATGTATTTCTCTTTGTACTCTCGAAGCAGCAAATTCACTAGCTCTATTGTATTTTTTGATACTGGGTTTATAGACTTTTCCTTCTTTTCTCTGCAAGCTTATCAACATTTGTAAATCAGTATTTATTTCTAACAAACTTCTCCTGCCCTACTGCTTAAAATTCTACAGTCCAGACAGGTAATTCTGAATGAGACTGTATTTTCTTTTGGGAGGTCATGGTGGAGTGACAAAGGGAGGAGATGATATTCACAATACAGCGTGTTAGAATACTTAGTGCTTATTCCTATAGCATTAGAATGGAATTCTTACCAATGTACAACATATTTTTATAGAAGTATAATTAATTTTCTCAAGGGGTCAGGGGCTTTTTTCCCTATGTGGTAAATTATGCTAAGTCTTTGTGAGTTAATTAAAAATCTTATCTGTTAATTATCTACAGTGTGTGCAAAACAGCTGTTCATGTAAGTTCTAAAGTTAGGATTTTTTTTATCACTGGCATCTTACTGGCTAAGTTAGAAAAATGTACAAATATCCTAAATGTTGCTTTACAACTTTAATTGGAAGGCATTAAATTGTGACTAGTGTCAATCTTCATGTCTATATTATAAACTTAAAATTCTTTGTGACTGACATAGGGACTAAGTATGAAACATAGGGAATGCCATTATTATTTAATGAATCTCACTTATATAAAGACCAGTAATATTATTATTACCATTTTTGGTAGTAATATAGCATGTCGTAGTTATATACCATTTTTGGTCAGCATCTGGGAAGATTAAAATCATCCTAATTCTATGATGTTTACTTGGAATAATGCTGTTATCAGTGATGGGAAGGATTAACTCTAAACTGGATTTTTGTAAGTATAAGTTCAGAATGATTAACATTTTTGTTCTCGTGCTGTAAGTAAACCTCTAAATATCTTGATATTGGTTTAAAACCACTAAATACTACTGCCTTTAGTGAGGGGAATATTTTTCAGATGCAATAGTCACCATTTGATTTTGATTCATGCCACAGCTCACTTGTGTGTCTGTTCCTAGCGATGTCTTGTGGGTGGGGGGAGAGTGTTTCGACGGAGTTGGGGTGTTTTTTGTGGTTTGGTGGGGTTTGTTTTGTTTTGTTTTCCAAAAAGAAGTGAGGCATATAATAGCCTCTGAAGCTCTGGTGTTCATTGTAAGATTTATTCTCTACTATTATTTCCTGGTATGTGAAGTGATGGTGCATAGGTTCACAGGCAAGAAGATAAGGAGGATTTCAAAAAGGACTCTAAAGAATTATGCAGCGCTTTTTATGTCATGAAGTCAAAAACAAAAGAGAGCCAAATTAAGATTGTGGTAAAGGTTTGGCAGGAACACTTTTAAAACTAATGTGAGTACTGAATGCATAAAATCAGTAATCAAGTTGGGAGTCATACATTGGAAGCAGCAAATGTGCTACATTATCTACAAAGATAACACACAGTGTTCATTTTTCTTAGTAGCTAATTTAACTACCAGGTTTTTATTGCTGCTTCTGCTCAGTCCTTTCATTATTAGCTGAAGTCGACATTTCCCACAAAAGTTCATCCTTGGTAGTAATAATTTGCTGCCATATAAAATAAATGACTTAACATAAAAGATTTTACTGATTGCAGTGCCAGTTGGCGCTTTCTTGTTCTCTGTTGAAATGAGCACAACACATTGTCTATTACAGCTGCACAACTACCCTGTGACCGCAGTGTGTTGCAAGTTTTAACATTATTGCTTCTGTATGTATTTTTCCCCCATAAATTATTCTTTGCAGAAGAATGTTAATTAGTAACTGATAGATATAAAGATTGCCAGGGACAGCCCATTAATTCCATTTACCTTAATGGCACTTAGATCTTAGCTTGCAGTACAGCTGTATTCAGACTGGATTATAAATGTAATTTTTTGCATCATTAACTACCCTGATTAATCTTAGACAGCAAAAGCATAATTATAGAAACATAGGACTTGCAATGTGCCAGTTTAAAGTTGTAGCTTTGCTCCTTTATATTTACGTCATTGTAGACAACATAGGTTTTGAAAATTTAGGCTGGGAAACAATTTTTCTCCCTTTGTTAATAATTAACACGTGCTTTGTACTAGTCATTTCTCATTTCTGCTTTTACTTGGGTTTTTTGAGGTTTTATTTTGTTTGTGGTTTGTTGGTTTTTTAAGTGCCTTTTGTAACATGTTTTGCTTTTGACTGGTACAATTACTGGATATTTGCATAGTAATTGACCACCATTAGCAAAGTGTTCATTCTACTCAAAGAGTATTAAGGAAAGCACATGTAGTCTGTCTAGGATTTCTGTGGAGGCTCCACAGAGGAGAAACTTCCTGCCAGAAGATGTCATTGTGATTTTCACATTACAGTCGTCATGAATGCCCTGGTTAGAAGTCTGACAAACACTGTGTTGGGCCAAACAAGAGTACAAATTCAAATACCAGCTGCAGACAGGAGCATATTTGATGAGGTGCTGGTCTTCCAGAGAGCAGCCAGGAAAAGGTGTGTTCTACTTGAGTTCATGTTTAATGTTAACAGTTGGGAAACCTGACCTGCCTGGTGTCATAAAAGCTTTTGCCACGTGGTTTTTTTTGGCTTGTTTTTCTTTGGTTTTGATCAGCAAAAGGTGATGTAACCCTACATTGATTGTGTGCCTTTGGTGTAGTATTGTCTTATCGATACAAAACTGATGTGATAAATCCCCACCCTGATAAGAGCATAATGCTACTTAAAGTGTTAAACTTCCAGTTGCAGTTAATAATGAGAAAGACAAGAAGTGACAGAAAGAGAGAATTTGCACTGCACTGGTAATGCCATTTCAGTAATCATAAATCTGAAAGGAAAACTAAAAGCAGTTACCTGAACGACAATGTTTCAGAAATGCCATTTGTAAACAGTTAATGGATGGTTCTAAAGAACATACTGGATTTTTCAGCATCAGTCGACACTGCTGTATGCTGTGAATGTGCTGTGTGGCTCCTCATGTAGAGTGTGAACTGAAGATTTTTTGAAGGGGAAAGAAGAAGAAAAAATTTCCAAGAATAAATTCAAATTGGTGATTGCACAGATGCCCTTTTTAATAACATGGATTTCTCATGTGTGGAAGGGTCTGAGCAGATACAAGTCCGTTTCAATATAACGAACTACACTGTTGTTTTTAATTTTGTATTTGAGTCTCCTGGGTTCCTCTTCTTTCAAGCTGTAGGCACAACCATTGCAGAGGCAATCTGCTACGCAAATTACAAGGAGATTACAATAAGTGCCGTTTTCTCAGTAGTGCCTGAAAAGGCAGCAGCACTTTTAAGAAGACACAGGAGAAGGGTAGAGGTTTGGAGCACTGAAGCTTGCAGCTGCTTCTGAAGGAAAAGTATTTTTTTCATTATCCTATCCCATAGCAGAAGTGTTTGTGCCTGCAGCTGCTCCTGAGAGTTGCCAGGGTAAAAGCTTCCCTCCTGCTAGGTCAGACTGTCTTTCGAAACAAGAACCAAAAGCCACATGAAGTGTGGTGAGGGGTTGGCCAAGGGCGCTGCTCTGAGCTAAGAAGAAGGGGTTGGTGGAGGAAGAGGTGGGTTCAACTCTGCATTCAGGCACAGACCTCTGCAGTGACCTTGAACCATTACTTACTCTGTTCCTATCTGTAAGATGAGGATAAAGTTTCCTGGCCTTTTAAGTGTGTCACAAAGATCCTGGTCATTAATGATTAATCCTGGCACGTGAATGTGTGTAGTTATGTAAGTATTAAGATCTGGACATAATTGTCAAAGCTGAGATCCAAGGTCAAGTCTTGGTTTGAACGTGTTCCATCAGAGTGTCAAGATAAGCAGGACTAAGTCCTGGTGGATAGGGTTCATCTCTAATATAACTTTGGTATAAAGCTAAAAGAGATTTATAGTAGCAGGAGGAATGTCATTTTCATTGGCGATGTTATTTTTAGAATCACAGATAATTAAATGGGTAGAAAATAAAACCAGTCTTAGGGCTGAAAGCCCTGCAGGCGTCTAAGAAGGTAGAAGCAAACCCTCCGGGGTTTGCACTGCACTTTTGGTGTCGTCTTTGTTTTTTCAGAATTCTTTCGTTAGTTGCTGCCATTTTATAAGGTCGCTCTTACCTATTCTGTGTTGTAGATATCTCCAGGGCAGAGCTTTTACCACAAAAGCAGAGGCAATGCACCCATATGGTATCCATAGGCATCAAATTATACACAAAAAATGAATCCTTCAAAATAACCAGAGCTGGGCTGTTTGTGCATTGTCAAGTTTCTTCACAAAAAATGAATCCTTCAAAATAACCAGAGCTGGGCTGTTTGTGCATTGTCAAGTTTCTTTTCTGAAAAGATATGCTAGCAGTGCAGATGTCTTTAAGTACTTGACTTGCAGGCAACAACTAGACAGTTCACAGGCAATAAAATTGCCTGTCTTCACATCCATAGGTACTTGTGTGAGGTACTCCAGATATAGATGATTTTGAATCAATTATGCCTGTGCTGTCTAGTGCTAAGGCATAAGGCTGTGAATGAGAACAAGTGGATTTGCCAAAAGTTCTAGTACAGCTCAGTTTTCATATGTTAATTACTTGCCTGTAAGTGGTCTTTCTAAAGCACTGTGAAATACTCAGATGAGACTTCCTATTGTGTTTAAGTTAATAATATACATGAAATCCTTTTCAACCTGATTAATTCAAAATACTCAACAGCACCCTAGCTTCACTGAATGTTAAGTGATACTGCCCTTCTGGCTGGGGGTCGGCTGAGGAGACGGAAGAGCTCTCAAGGCCACTTGCTGGCAGTAGCTCAGTGTCTAGCTGCTTCATCCCTTCCTTTTTGCCCAAATTCTGGTTCCCATCCGCATGTATTAGTTCATTTGGGGTTCCACCCTGGAGGGACACAGAGCATCCCTTCCTACGCACTGGACTATAGCCTGCACCACAGCCCTCACCTGGCCAATGAAACTCTGACTACCTTGTGTGTGTCGGGATCTATACATCACCAATATAGTCGGAGCTGATTTGGGATAAGGGCATCCAGTTTAGGTTTGCTTGACCTAAAATAATGGAGAGACCAAAATCAACATGAAGTAACTTTAAACAACCAGAGAATTCAAGAAAAGAAGTGAACTAGGTCCAAGCCAAATCACTAGTATAGAAAGAAACCATGTCACAATCGGCCATGAGGGTGAAGAATTGAATGAATTCCCCCTTCTCATATTGTCCTTTCACAACAGAAAAAACAAAAGTAACTGAAATAGTCCCAGAAACTGAAGGCCCCTAGTACCTCCACATTTGTGACTTTGTAGATATATTAATATTTATTTACAGTAGTGGACTCCTGGAAGGAGTGGAGATTGTTGTTTTAAGCCTGTTTTGAGATATCTTGAACTTTTGGGCTAGTATTTCTGTATGCACACAAGTAACAACAGGTTTTCTTTCCTTCCTTGGTTTCATTTAGTTCTGGTTTGATCTACAAAAAGCTCAGAAGCCAGGGCCAGAATGGTACTTCCCTGGCAATACTTTTTTCTAAATTTTAATTTTGAAATATCATTCAGATAAAGCTTCAAAGATGAAATTGCACGGAAATGTACGCTGTTAACTTTTCATCTTCTTGCAAATGGTATAAAAACACGTTGAGAATTATTTAATGCATCACATTTCAGAGATGGGTAGGAAGGGATTAAAGCACTTCAAGTAGTGAATGAGCCATAACTATATTCTCCACAGCTGTTCAGTGCACTCAGGATTGCACTAATGATTCAGTCACTAAGACTGACAGGAGATTTCGAATGAACCTCAGTGGCAATCTGTAGAGAATTACTCAAAAAGTACAGTCACTATGTGGGTACCCAGTGCAGGTATAAGTGTGTTCTTTTCATAAAAAGGGAATATAATTTTGGGTTTGTACCATGAAGAATATGTGAGATGTTTCAATTGGTGGGGAGCTGGCTTAATAATGTAATAATCTCCATTTGTTCTAAATTATTTCTTTTCTGTCTTTTCCTACTTTCTGCATCCTAAAGAGTGTGAAGCAGAAATCAGGTTGATCTTAATTTTGCAGTTACAAATACCTTATTAAAATGCAAGCCACCTTCTGACCACCTATTTCTCTCATCTTCCTGGGATCTTGCTCAGCTTAGTACCAAATTCTAATGTTGTTTATGCATACGTAGTTACTAAGCACAGCAAGGTTTATTTGCATTATTATGTAAGCTCACAAACTATATCAAGATAATTTACTACATTTTTTTTCCATTTTCCAATTTCATATTTCTCTCTCTTAGTGGAATTGACTTTCCTGAACACACAGTCTCATCCTGGTTCAAAAATTCAGGCAGGTTTTAGAGCTAATAATGTTATGGAGGAAGTAAGCAGGTTAATGACTTCTCCTATGGACCATAACGTATGAGCCGAGCAAAGTTAACATATTTTTCGCATGCAAGGAGATATAATGCTCTTAGTGATCTGTATGAGGTCTATGAATATAGCTGTGCACATTATTTACCCTCATACTTAACCATTACCTGTTATAAGGGTATATTCAGCTACATGTGCAAACTACAGCACTTCAGTTCTCATATGTGAAGATTCTGGGAACATCTTTTTTCTGTGTTGACTGCCGGTGATGAAATTAATTTAAATAAAATTGTCTTGAATCTCAAGATGTGAGGCAATATGATGACGTTAGTCACATAGTTTTATGTCCTTGAATTTTCTTAAGGACAGCAGAACATTTCTTCTGAGAAAAAGGAGTGGAGATGTTTTACGTGCTTTTTTCAGTGTTGACCTAAAAAAAAAAAAAAAAAAGAGAAAAAAGCGCCTGTGGTCAAATAATTATACCCGCAAATGATGTCTACACTTGCACCTGAAGTGAAATGCTTCTACCAGATTTTGCAGACAGACAGACATCCATTTAAGAACCAGGAGAGAAATTCAATAATTTTCTAAATACTCTTTTGTAAAGGGTTGTCAGAGACTTAGTGGCTAAACAAGCAGAGCAGCTTTGGTAAAGGTTTCAACTGAAATGTTGAAGTGTTTTACTCTGAAACAGTTATAAGATGGGAATCTGAAAAATTTCTCTCTCTCCAAGATTCAACTGCTGTGTTTTAGGCTTTGCTTCATGAAAATATTTGCTCACTCACTCACCCCCCCCCCCCCCCCCCAAACCCGGGATAAAAATATATGTCCCCATAACATTTTTTTCCTTTCGTTGTGTGAGGTATGGATTAAATGATCTGTTGAGGTCCCTTTTAGTCTCTTATTCTCTGGTTACACAAGTATGACTTAAGTAGTGTAACTTCTCCCAGCGTTAAATCTTAACTCACTAAGATTTCAAAATGTGTTGAAACATTATAAAACTATAGATTTGATAGAGTATTTTAATAATGAAGCATCCCTTGGACTTTTTCAGGTAAGAATGTATATTTTTAAACATTCTAATTATACTCTACACCTTAGCTCTTAATGGTTTCTTTGGAGTCACCAGAATAGAAATGGTAAATAAGAAGAATTTTTAAAATAGGCCAAAAAAGCATAGCAGCATGATCAGGAAGGTTGCATTGCAGAATTATTTTCCCACTCCTTAAACACATATGTACACAGTCACTTCTCTGAAAAACATGTAGTAGTTTGCAGAGACCACTTTGGACTCTCATACTTGTGAGCAATTCACTTGTGAGAGTGAATCAAGTGCCTCTCTGCCAGTTCTCTGTCTGGCACACATCCTGCTTTTATTGTTGTTGTGATTAGAAAGACCCACTATTATTAAATACCAATTATAACATTTGGTCTGGTTTTCTGAAATTCATTCACATATGAATGATGCTGTTGGGAGTTTGTTGTGTAACCCCCATTATGCCTGCCAACCTTTTGTTCCCAGCTCTTTTCTTAAGCACAAAACATGAAAATGCCCTTAGCTTTTTTTTAATATGTTCTTTTTCTCATGAGCTTATTTTTGCTTTGTTCTTGGTTGAAGCTGAGAAAACAAATGGCATTTGTGAACCTTAGATTTTTATTTTTATTGGTATCTTTAGAGATATCTTTAGAGAGAGTATAACATTTATCTCTTTTTGTTTTAAGCAATTGTTTTGGGTTCAGTCATATTTTTACCATCTGCCACTCCTCATTTAAGTGAGCAACTGAAAAGACACAATCCACCTCTTCTTTCCACATCACTTTGGTAATGCCTACTAGAAGTGGAGTGAGTAATTCTCCCATTTTCAAGGTGGTCTGTTTCATGTTAGTCTGTTCTTATGCTGCAATTGTTGTATTGAGCATTGTCCACTGGATAATTGAGCAATATGACAAACATGGCACATTGGCTTACCTTTCATCTTCTCTCTTTTGGGAGAATCTTTTAGGTCTGGTAGAATTTTGTGTGTCCTTTGTATCAGCACTGGGGAACAATCATGGGTTTGTAATTAGAAAGATTATTATCCGTGGTATTCTTGCTTTGTTTGTTGAAGAAACTGGAAAACATGTTTTGAATGAGATGAGACTGAAGAAAAAGAAAGGGCCATCCCATTCCAGAAAACCAGTTGAATACCAACCCGGAGAGCTGTTCTGAGATGTGAGGCAGGTCACTTAACCCAAAACTTTCTCAGACAACTTTACGGATTGTGAGTCCAACTTGCAGTTGTAAGGCTGCGTTTAGTCTGCGTAGCACCTTCACAGATGAATCTGAAGTCAGGAGCCGTGTGGTGAACATATGAAAGGCAATATAATAGTAAGTACTAATAGGTATATTAAATTGGGTAACTGGAACTAGTGTACACTTTTATTCCTCATTTCTGAGAAAATACCATCTTTTATCTAACAAAGAAGTTTTGAAAATAAGTTAATTATACTTGCGAAGTACTCGCATCCTGTGTCAATGAAGACCGTAGGAGAGCCAACAAATAGCCTGATAATTCCCATTGGGAGCGAGGTTTCAGCTTCATACAATAAATGAGGTCTAGGGCTATTCATTGAACCCCTTGGACAAAACACAACATTGAACAGTTGCTCATTAAGTGAACATTGTCCATCTTCTGAACAGAACAAAGCCAGAATATTTCAGGAAAAATACGTGAACATATTTCAAAAATGTAAATTCATAAAGGTGTTAAATTAAGGCTTATAGACATTTCATGTTTTTAAGGGCTTGATCTGCAACCTTAATGTTCTTTTAACACTGTGTGTTTAGCATACGTACACATACACACACAGATTTGTTCCAGTTTGACAGTCCTTCACATGTTGTTTAGTGTGTTTGATTAGCATAATCACTGTGTGATTATTCTCACTAGCCTTAGCATATGCAAATTCTTGTCTTTTGACTGACAACCATTATTAGACAATCAGAGTATAAGGATTTGCATAATCTCTATGTGGTTACAGTATTTGTGTGCAATACCACTGTGAATGCAAATCCTTTTGCTCTGACTGGTTTCTGTATATTCAAGCAGTTTGCCAGAAATACTGCTGCTGCCTCAGCATCTCATTGCCAAGTGGAAAAACCTAGAAGAAAAAAATAACAAAAAAGAATGCAAGACAGAAATACGAGAGTCACATCAGAAAGGTGACTAGACAACTGCTACAATTAAATAGCTCCATTAAAAAAAAACCAAAACGAACAAAAAGATAAATCCTTACCCTCTTATAAGATTTCAACAAGAGAATAAAAGGTTTACTTTGGGAATTCATTCTGAAGTACTATTCAAGTTACATAAACCAGTTACATTGTTTGGGAAGTGACTACAGTTTTCTTTTTGATAGATATCACTTTTTTAAAGAAAAGTAATTCTTGTGTAAATATTGCACATTATTGTAGCTGTTGCAGGTATTTTATATGAATTATTTTATATTTAACTAGGCTGAGTAATATTTCTGGTTTATGTACATGAAAAGCATCGGGTTAGTTCTACCCTGTTTCACTGACAAGAGCAGAAATGGTAGACACTAAGAAAAGATGTGTAATGCGAAGTTCAATTCACTGCATAATTATTCACCATAATTACTAGGGCAATACTGAATAAATTAGCTGTAAAAGGATAAACCATGCATGGTAGCACATCTAGAACATGTATTTTAACCGTTTGACATCATATTGTTCTACTTGCACATGAAACCAAAATATTGTTGAACATTCTTTTTTTTGTGTGTTTAATTATGCTTACTAAGCTCTTCCCAACATTCCTTTTGAATTGTGTTCTTTGGTTAGTTTATAAGATTCTTATTCACAGATTAATGTGATGTTGGAAAAAAACCCTGGACTGCTAGCCCTAACAATGGGACGTATTTCTTATAGAAATACAGAATGTCAAATATACTTAGGATCAAATCACTGAGCTGTTGTTGAACTGTTCTGTTTCTGACCTGGACACCAGTATATTAAGGACGCATCAGGTAGATTGTAAGTTATAGGTCTGACACTTCTGGAAAACATCAGACCTACTACTCGTGCTGCACAGATTTTTTATTCTTTTTTTTTTTTTTTAACATGCACAGTTAATAAATACTTTCAAGGCGTTTGAGATGGATGTGCACGCACAGAAAGGAACTGCAATGTGTGACACCTCGTAGGTCCAATACTTCATGGAAGTTTTAGACCTGTTCCACATGCTTTTTCCAGCTTGAATGTGCAGCTGCAATAGATGCCAAGTATCTCCTGGAGAAGAAGGAACTACCACTCAGCTGAACAATGCCCATAATATGGGCACTCTATATGGGCAACTTAAGGCTGAATGTCCAGTAGTTCTCCAAAACATCAGAGTTTCTGCATAGGTAATAATTTAACAACTTAATATAATATAGTATTGCTGCATCTGTACAATTGACCAGCGTGGTTGCAGGGGAAATGATTATGAATTCCTGATGTGACTGAGATCAGAGAGGAACTGCTCAATTCTCAATTGGAAATAGTCAAATTATGCCCTGAGAAAATTTCTGGTTCAAAAAGTCCCCCAGCTATAAATGACAGTGGCTTTACATGATTGAGGAGCTTTCCTATAGCTTTAGTAACTGCTCTTCTGTGTTTCTACTAGTATGTCACAATTATAATGCAGTAGGCAGTTTTATGTTTGAACTGTTTCGTGTTAAAACTGCATCCATCATGCAGTTTTAAAAATGGATTAAGTCACCAGTAAGTATAAACTGTGGAGGATATGATAATATTTTGTTCTTTTTTGCTTAGTAAGGCATTGTGTATGTGGTTGGTACAGGATTTACGCTGTTTCCAATGCTCTTATTAGTTTCACCATTTGTTGGAACATAGGAGAATGAACGAAAGGAGCCCCCACTGAGTTATCTTCAATTCTTATCAATTTTACAATTAAGATGTTCACATAAGTCTCAACTCATATGTGGAAATATTAATATCGTGCCTGCAAGTATAATAATATTACAGTGTGCTTGTTTGACTTAATTTTTGTACTTACAATTAAATATGTTTGTAGAAATGCAGACCTACAGTAAGAAACTGTACTCAGAATATCATTCCTTTAATGTTATTTTCATTGTAACATTGCATTGTGTTAGCATCTGGATTTTAAGAAGTCCTGAGAGGTGTTGATAGCTGTGTCACTGAAGTCACTTACCTATTTGAGTAATGGAGGTCAGGCTTCTGGTGGGTAATCTTTTCGTAAATTACCACTAACATGGTCTACAGCAATTTTTTCCTGAGAGCTTCAATGACCTGATGTGTTTTTCTGCTCATTTACTATAGGACCATAGTGATTTGAGTCAATCTTTTGCAGCTAATTTCTTTGGCTTTGAGGTAAAAATACTTTCTTTCTTATTTGATTGTTTTAGGCCTACCATACGTTCTGAACAGGCTCTGGGCATCCACATTATCTTCATCCTTTGACCTGGATGCTTTTATTTATAGACATTAGTGCAATTCCGTTAGTTTACTGCCAACCTCAAGCATTTGAAATGCTCGTGTTATGCTCTTTGGTTTTAATACACAATTAAAAAAAATAAAATAAAAATAGCTCCCTTTGGTTTATATCCTTTTGTGATTTGAGCCTTTATGGATTAAACTGGCATGCTTTCCTTTGCTATTGGTTTGTTGTTGTTGTTTTTAACTTAGGCATACTCTTATGCCTCTGGGATAAGAAGTCACATAAAAAAGACTAATAAAAATCATATATATTAAAAATTTGTTGTAATTCAGGAAGAGCTATGTGTTTGAATTTCAGTTTCAGCATAAAAAAAGATTCTTCACAAAAAAAAAAAAAAAGAAGAACACTTAGTAATTATTTGTGGAAATTATGTAAAATTTACATTTCCAAAGGATCAAATTTCTCTGTAGGTAAAAATTGCCAGCCTGGGTTCTGCCTTCTGCAGGTGTTTAGTGAAATTTAATGAGATGGAGACCTGACCATTGAAGGCCTTCAAGGATAGCAGCTATGGTGATTCTAGAAAAGTTGCCCAGGCAGGTCGGATTACATGGGATTTCCTGGGTCAACTTCTTGGTGATTTTGTGGTAATGTTTCATCCAGAAGAGTTCATGCAACAGCCACTCTTTTCATCTGCAGTCCACAAAATAAAGAGCTCTTTCGTGCTCTATGGTAAGCACAAGAACAAAGAAGAACACGGCTAAGGTCATTGGTCTGACAAGGTTGAATTTGAAACAAGCAAGCAAAACCAAATGAGAGTGGTAAGGTGAAAGTTAAGAAAATGAAGTAAGGGGCCAGCTTCTGCCATGCCCTCGGTTTAAGCCTGGATTTTGCTGAAGTATGGTAAGCCCCTGAAGATCTTGTGAAGGGAGTACAGTATTTGAGCAAAGAAAGTAAATAATATCATCTTGCCACAGATTTCAGCTTGAATAATTAAAGCATAGATGATATTTTTGCTGTGCATTTTATGTATTGAAAACAAAAATTGACTGAATGAAATATGAAACCTTTCATATTTATTTTCATTGCCCAAACTAACAGTTACCTTGTGGTTGGCAGTGAACCTTGAGCAATGTGCTATCCCTAGACTGACCACAAGGAAAAGTGCGACACAGCCTGCTTTACATAGTAAGAGATACCTAGTGCTGGATAGTAGAAAAGCAAAAGGTAGTGAACAAGTCAAACACAGGGCAGCTCACCCTCTGTGTCGTAACTTACAGTGGAAATACATTGGCGAGAGGAAGTAAAGGGACATCTTGCAAACCTTGCTCTCCTGCACAGCTTTGACAGCTGAATCATAATCTTTCATGTGAATTGCAAACCTCTGTGTCCTTCACTGTAAATGGGAGTAAATTAAATCAGCTGCATCTAAGAAATAAAATAAAACCCCAATGATTGTAATGTAGCACTAGTAATGAGTAAAAAGCAGATTTTATCAAAGTTTATCATGATAACTTTTATTTTGAAAGCAAATACTGCTTATATAAGTTGAAATACGATTTATATGTGTAATTAGTAACATTCAGTGAGCCTAGAAGTGCTTGGAGATTCTGTTAAGTATCTCACCACTTGCTGATTATCTCAGCTACATGATATTATTTCCCTCTTTATACTTCCCTGCAATCCTTGCTCTCTATTTTCTGGCAATCAGCTGCCTCTCTTTGTTCCTCTGACTCTCAGCAGGGCTCCTCTCTGTCTTCCAGTGTCTATGAGATCTGAGTGCTTATCATGCTGCACCTAGGTATCCTGTTACCTCTCTCAAATTTCGTGCATAAAACTTCTGGAGGCTTATCTGGTGCTTTTGGATGTTTATTTGAAATGTATGGATTGGTGGTGTTTCCCAAATGAAATCTCCAGGAAAAAATAATAATGTCAAATACCACTCCAGCATTCTGCCCCAACTTTATTAGAATCTGGGGCTAAGTTTTGAAGTTTAATTCTGCTTTACAGTATCAAAGAGCAATTGACAGAGAAGGGATTCTTACTTTGAAGCAGCTTTTCTTGATCAACTTGGAGGCTATCCAGAACAATTCTTCATTTAGAGCCACAAACACAAATCATCCAGTTCACAATAAGGCCATGTAGCTGTGTATCTAGAAGTCTGCATTTTTAGATAAGAGAAAGGTAAGTGTGCAGATGGATTTTTGTATCAGCAGATAAACAAGAGAAAATCTGTGGAGTATTAGGAAAGAAACTCCACATTTTTCCATGAGACCAAAATAAAATTAAATACAAAATAGACAAACTATTCCACACATTCATGTTTTTTTTCAATTCTAAAAAATTATTTGTCTCATTCTCAATATGTGAACATCAGTTCCCCCAGAAATCCAACCCCATTTGGAGCTAGAATTCTTACTGTGAGGATGGGTAAATCCAACTCAAAAAATTAGTTGTTCCATCTTATGAACCATGGTGGTACCTTTCATACAGCCCTTAGAGAGCTGCTTTGTTGGCTTTCTTAACTTATGGCATTTGTGAGATAATGTGAAAGAGTTTAACATGTTAACACTGAAGGCTAAACTAATATTATCTCACAACTGTGGTTAATATGAAGGCAAACAGTTACACTGGATCAAAGAATGCACAATTTCTTGTTACCATGTGCTGACTTATTCGTATATCTGAGCTTGAGATTTCCCTGAGTATTTTAGACCTGCAGTGGTGAAAGGAACTGAATTTCTCCAAACTTCAGCAGCAGTGAAATAGCGTCGATTAAGACCAGGTCATGCTTTAGTGTTGAAAATTGCAGGATACAGGTCTACTGGTTCTGCTGGCATAAGAAGTCACCTCTTGGTTAGTGGAGCAGTTGAAAAAAGAAGAGCTGTTACTGTCTATTTACTTTCCTATGTGGTACTGTTCTTTCTGGTCTATACAATAGCATTTTTGGACCGTGGGCTTTTTCAAGATCGTGTCACTAAGTAAAATGAGTGCCCCTAGCACATGGTTTGATCACCGCAGAAAGTCTTACACAGCATGCTGTAGTGTTTCAGAGCTTGATATACTCTGACTTCAGCCATCAGTGTTATTCTGGGGTTATATTACAGTGGCATCCTTAGTTTCTAGTTGGGACTGGTGTTCCTTTATGCTGGTGATTGCAGAAATGTATGAGGTATTTCACGTTCACATCAAATTGAAAAGGATGTTCAAACTGAGCATTTCTTCCAAACCTTTCTATAAAGCTCTGCCATTTTCCTTGTTCCTTTTTTCTTACCAATCTGAATTTCTTTTCATCAGGAATTAGTTTAATGACCTATTTCATATCTGACACTGAACAGCTGTCAGGTGATGCAAAATTTCTGTAGCGATCTGTTCTGGATTCGCTGCCATAGAGGCCATGACTGTCTACCATTACAGCTTCCATGAATAATTGATTACTCTAAGGAAAAGCTCTGATTCTTTATTTATCAAATAACGCTTTGCTAACAGACTAGAAAAGACTAGCTTTTCTATAAACATAGAAAAAGATTTTTTTTCTCAAGACACATACGAATTATACTCGTATGTGAATACTCGTTATCATCAGAGTTAGACAATTAGTTGTATTTGTGTCACCAAAATCTGTGAACTTTTAACAATACAATTTAGCGATAAAAACTATCAGTGGCTTTACCAAGTGGCTGTAAGGCTATTACTAGATTTTAAAAATAGCTGTCCAAAGCTTCTTGTAAAAAAGAAATATAAATAGTTTTGACCAATGAATTTAGGGAAGTTGATTTCAATCCTCCACATAAAAATGTCTCTTGAGTAGCTTTTGTGAATTTCTCTGCCAAAATGGTATTCTTTTAATGGGACCCTGACTTGCAGACACTGCCAGATCAGCATTCTGGTAGAGGTTAGTTCAGAATAATGCTTTTCATGAAAGTCGAAATTCATCCTTAAAGTAGGGTTTATTCAAAATAGTTTCTTGTAAATGGCTGTGAAAATAATCTTTGGAGGATTTTCATTTTTCATAGGTTGTGTAGAAGTTGTTTTATGGAGAAGATTAATTTATTGGTTCCTGGGAAATTATTATTTTTTTCATAATACTGACCTATTGTGTGTTATTCTGGAATTATTTGTATATAACATTCCTTCACTTTTCCATTGATCCTTTTCTTAGTAATTTTATTTAAAATATTCTTGTTTCATCTAGTGAGCTAGCTTTTCTCTGATATAAAAAACATAAATTGGTGTTTTGATAGGTAAACTTGTTCAGCATTTACAGCTTTTAGCTTTCTTCAGTAAAGGGAGGCTGGTGCATACAGAATTGAACTAAGGATATGTATTTCAAGATAGATAAAGACACTTTTCTTTGTTCGTTTCTGTATTACCTCTTTGTAAAACTGCATGAAGAAGAAATATTCATTTTCAAAGAAAAATAATATTTTTCTGTAGTGTGGGGTATGGTATGGCAAGATACAGAATCTGTTTTGAGACTATAGATAACATAGCATACAGTGGAACAGCAAAAGCTTTTATTTTTTTTTTCTTCTCTCTTTACAGATGGACCCAATTCAAAAAGCTGTAATAAATCATACATTTGGGGTTCCTCTTCCTCATCGAAGAAAGCAAATCATATCATGCAACATTTGCCAGCTGAGATTTAATTCTGATGTAAGTTGATCATTTTGTATCAGATTAGAAATATGTACTTATCTTCCAGGATGTGCCATAATTTGCATAAATTGAACCTAAATGAAACGTTATGATTTCAGTTTGTGGCTCAGCAGATGAAAAGGCTGTAGGATGCTTCAAATAAACACAATTATTTGGTACTGTTTATACACTCGGCCAGATTTTCCCTGCGGATATATCCCTGCAAGCTCATCAACTTCAGTTGTGCTGCACAAAGTGTAAATAGGAAAATGGGCTGATCCATTACTGCTAATAAGGCTGAAATATTTGCTGGGTCCTAATTCTTCTACCAGTCCTGGTTATGTTTGCCTTCCTTTTCAGCCTGTAAATGTTAGAAGTTATTCAGATATACTTAGAGTCCTTGTGGATCTACTTCCTTTTTCTACCCTTACAACAATATCTCTGTCTAGCCAGAATTGTATTTTAATGTTTCTGTCCTGTACTGGCTTTCAAAAAAAAAAAAAAAAAAAAAGCAGCAGGTGATTTTTTTGTCAGTTGGCTCCTACCTTATACTCTCTCACTCCTCCAGCAATGAACTAGAGCAAGCTGAACTGGAGATGATGTCTAATATACAGAGGAAACCCATCCCCCATAATTACCCAAGGAAACTGTGCTGTGATGCTCCTTGCTGAGGAATACCTGTTCTGTCACAGAAAAGCCTTTTAGAATTTAACAACTCCTTTATTTCTTTCTTTTAAATTGAACCTCGAAGCCTTCTTTTAAGGATTGGCCACCTAGGGATGAAAATAACGCAGCTCTCTTCATTCCCCTCAGCTTTTTATTCCTTAGAAATAATTTTAACAAGATCTCTGTCACAATTTCCAGACCAATCAGCATCATGTACTTACTTTCACTGATGACTCCAGGTTTTCTAGTTCATGGACTGAATGGACACCTTCATCTTACAACATTGACATCATTCTCAAACAGTGGTGCAAGGAAGGGTAATACATTCTCTGGAGCTGTTGTGTCCCTCTCAGATAAAAATAGAAGAGTCAAATTAGGCTCTTCCATTTAGAAACCAGATGCTAGAATTAGGACTGTGGATACTGAGCCATTCATGGAGAGGGGATGATGGAGACTTCTGGGCCACAGTAGATCCCAGTGACGGAGCAGCCCGGCTCATCACTCATAATTTTCAGCTTTGTCTTAGGAAAAAGCATGTCACACTGTATCATACATAGTATATAGCCACAAGAGACATCAAACACTTCAGTGTTACATACCAAAGTGAAACACCTCCTTTCGAAGACGGTATACCATTTGTTAGTCTGCAAAAAGATCCAAGCAAAAGAAAGGATGAAGACATCATTAAAATGACTTAGTCATTAGCAGATACACAACTCGGAATGATACATGGAGTGGAAAATTTTCCAGCTGACAGGAGCTAGGCATTTTCCAGAATAAAATGTTTGAAATAAAAATTCTTCTATACAGAAGCAAACAAGATATCAGTGGACTCTGATACTTCTTAGTCAGAGGACTGGTATGCTCCCATACTGTTCCTTTTCTGCTGCTCTTAGAAAGGATTCCAAAGAAGAGAGGGGGAAGAAGCAGTGACCGTTTTCAGAGTCATATACAGTGTCCAAAAAACTGGTTTCAGAAGAAATCTATTCATTTAGACTGTTCACAAACTCTTGGAAGAAAAGCTGTTAAGCAGATATTTAGTTGTCCCTTCACACCTTCAAGTGATAGAGGCTTGAACTCCAATTTGCCAACGTTGTTCAGTAGAAGGTTGTTCTAATGCTCCCCTCTCTCAAAGTAGGTCAATATCATTAACTTTATGGAACAGAGAGACCTTCTTGCTGAGTATCTTTCACTTTCTGCTTCTAATATTCACCTATTTTTTAAAGCAATCCCAGTGTTGCTGATTGATGGAGAGATTAGGATCCAAAAGCTGCCCATTGATTAACCTGGAACGATATCTCTCCCCCTTTTCCCTACCACACAGAAGAGATTTGTGGATATCTTTATGATGGTCTCTTCTCATTCCAGTGTATATAGTTATTACTGCTGAAAATCACAAAGTGCTCTGCTGAGGCTTTTCAAGAAATAATAAGTAGTCAGAATTCCACTGCAGTTTAGAAATGTTTTTCTGCAATGTGAGGGGAATAGGCAGAGCTAAGTTCCTCCGTTACTTGGGTAATTCTGAATGTCCACCAGTTTTTGAAGTAAAAAGGTGCTAAACTAAAGATTTAATGTTGAGAGGTAAAGGAAAGATTGCTTTGAAAAAAAAAGAGCTATTAGCTATCATTTTTTGATAACTCTACTATATGAATGGCAAGCACACACATTGTAATTTTTTCTTTTATTATTATGAAAAAGCTTTCATTTACTGAATATTCCTACCTTTCATTTTCATTGTATTTTGTTGAACATGATTTAAATCCATAACAAAAATAAATAGCTTTTCTGTTCAGAAACCTAGGGCTTTGTGGCTGTTCTACCAATATGTCTTTAGTTTTAGATGCTGGAGATAGGATTTATCAGAGAGAAATGAATAGAAATTCCATTTACCTACTGCACGCCAGTATTATGAAAATGTTTACAATAAAACTAGTCTGTGAGATTTTTCATTTTTGCAGAGAATACAGAATTTTCTCCCTTTGATACAGATGTCTTTCAGAGTAGAAGAGCTTTTTTTCTGGTTACATGGTATCAAAATTACATTTCAAAGACAAATGAGAAAAGGCAGTACAATAGTCTAAAATAATTTAGCTTCTTTCTAAAGGAGTTATCTATAAATCTTCATGACAGCTGTGTGTTCAGTACTTCTTTTTAAAATAAATCTTCTCATACAAGGGAAGGGAAGGGAGGAATGAGCAAGTAACCAAAGCCTCTCCATGCTGAGAAAAAACATTAGAACAGCAGAGGTAGGTTCTGTGGAGTCTGTTTCAAGCAGTGATCTTTTTTTTCTTTTTTTCATTGAGAGAGAGAGAGAGAGATAACATTTACATTGACATTGTGCATCCAATACAGGGCAAAACATTTACGTATGTGCTTAGCTGCAAGTGTGTGTGTTGCCAATTAGATTTTCGCAGCTGCTGAGAGCTATTGCACCAGTTCAGAAGAACTGTTAAATGCATGCTTTGTAGTAAACATTAAACATCTGCTAAAAGCACCCTGTAAAATGAAGTCCAGCTGACTTCAGTAGGACAACTCATGTGCCGACAGGTAGTTGCAGGAGTAAATGCTCTGCTAACATAAGCGATCACTAAAAAAAAACCCCCAAAAACAACCCCAAACAAAAAAAAAACCCAAACCACCCCATGGCTTGGGAAAAAAGAGCTTACTAAATTTTCCTCATTTTTTGATCACTTGTCTTGACTATTTGATCTTCCTTTGCCCACATTTCTAATTTCATCATTTGATCAAAGTAGTGACAGTGTCTGTTAACAAGGTCAATTCTTGCAAAGGGATTCTCTCTTTCTCTTCCCTCTCGTGTAATGCAGATGGCTGAGTGATAATCCAGCTTGCCTTTAGAGAAGAGTTGGGCAGCGTTTTTATGTACTCACAGGACTTGAATTCCATCATGATACACTGTAAAAATATTTCCAAATATGTTAGCCAGAAATTATCGTTTGACTTCAATAGCAACAGTAGTAATATTCTCCTGAAAATCATGAGCTGAATGCTCATCATGGAGTCCTTATTTGTTGGGTTTTTACCTTGTTTTTCTCCATCTCTATAAAGCAAAGGTACTGCTGAATCTATATATAGTTGAACTGTATGAAGTTGTCAGGATTCAAAAAGTGCTGTTCCAGTAAAAGAAGAGTGAAGGATTTTTTGGAGGATAAGGACGCAATATAGCTCTGCAGTATTTACTATGATTCTAACTTTCATGGGGAAAGAAGCAGGACCAGAGGACTTATATCCTATTTAGGTTATGCTTGGTATCCAGTACAAATGATTAAAGTATCAATTCGAAAGCACCTAGGGGATAATAAGGTGATAAGAAACAGCCAACATGAATTTGTCAAGAACAAATCATGTCAAACCAATCTAATTTTCTCCTTTGACAGGGTATTTGGTCTAATGGATAATAGGGAATAAATAGATGTGATATACTTTGGCTTTAATAAGGGTTGAAACAGTCCTATGTGACAGTCTTGTAAAGTAAGCAGGGGAATATGGTCCAGGTGAAATTGTTAAAAGTTGGTTGCACAACAGATTGAAAAACTACTGAGAGTAGTTGCTGATGGTTTCCTGTCAAAACAAAAGATCACTACAAGTCAGGATCTGCAGGAGTCTGTTCCATGCTTGCTGCTACTCTAAATTTTCATTAGCAATATGCCTGACAGAATAGAGAGTACATATACCAGATTTCTGGATGACACCTAGATGGAGGGTGGCAGGCACTTGATGGAAGGTGGCAAGTTCAAGATTGCAGTCAAAAATTATCTTCACCAGTTGGAGAAAATAGCCTGGAACTCTGACAAGTGCAGTAAATAAAAGCACAAACTATTGTGCTTAGACTGGAAAAATTAAACGCACCAGTAGTAAAATGAGAAATGTCTGGCTTAATGGGCAAAAAGGAATTATAGTGAATCACAATCCAAATATACATTAACAATTGCTAATGGGGAAAAAAAAAGAAAAATAAAAACACCCAACTAATCCTAAGGTAAATTTTTTTTCCCAAGAGTGTTACATTTATCAATAGACAGGTAAGTATTCCACTGTATTTGAAATTGGCAGTGCCTCAGGTGAAGAATTATTTACAGCAGTGGCTATCACACTTTAACAAAAGCATAATTAGTTGCAGAGTTTAGAAGACATCCACTAGTATGACAAGATGTGAAAAAACTTCACTCGGCTAGGGAAAGTAGAAAGAATTGGATAGATGTACAGTGGAAAAGACAAGGAAAATATAGTAGGTTTTCAGTATATGAAAGGGGGATAATAAGAGAACAGTGACCAATTGATCTTTGTGTTTCTTGGTTTTCATAGAAGAATAAGTTTAATTCTTCAGCTTAATTTGATTCAAGGAATTTTTTGTTGGAATATTTGGTGAAACAATTCTAACTATAACGGTAGTGAAGTTCTAGAAGGAAACACGTAGGGACAGTTGTGGGCTCCCTGTCAGCAGAGCATCTTAACAAATTAGACACCTGTTTCTGAGGATGGATAGGAAACACTGAGTGTAGTCCCAGAGCTGAGAGAGAGATTATATGACCTCCTGCTTGACTAACTTACAAACATGTTTCTGTGGTTTAGAAGAGGTAATAGAGATTTCATTTCTTGTCCATGCCAAGTGATGGTCACACTCGGCCTGTGGCCTCTGTTCGCAAAGAGAGAGGAACTTTCAAAAGCTGGTCCATTAAGAACCAGGAAAGGCTGATAACGTCAAGCTAACTGCTTGATGTTATTTAGCATTTCACCCTTCTGATTTCAAATCTGTTATTTTTCAACTTTCAGAGATATGTTTAAATGGTATTTGAAGCCATGTGTACTCTTTGCCTCAGTCACTGTTCTGTGTGTGGCTATAACCACATGTTCTTATTCTTTGCATGTTTTGTTGTGCCTCCAATTACAGGTTACATTTAGATTTAGATTTCCAATTAACCTTTAGATTTAGAACCCTGCTTTGGTGTACACCCAACAATTTCTGCTTGAATTGTAATGCACAGCTTGCTTAATCAAAGTCACTTGTTGCAGGTATTACCAGCCATCGAGCACATTTATCTATTATCTCAGGGCAATTTTACTTCTGGTCTTTCCAAACCAATGCATTTGTGTTCTGTGAAGTCGTCAGCCTGATTCTTTAAGGAGATTCTCTTTTGCAAACATTTACAGATGCTCAGCATCCCCTTAAAGTCAGTGTTACTCTGGAAGGGTACAGTATTAATTGCAGCACTTGTACCTCACCAAGAATAAAACTTCATCCAGAATTAACTTATTTTTATATATATATATTAAAAATTACTTATATACATAATTCATATAGTTATACAACTCCATATATATATATGCACTACTGCTTTCTAATAATGCACCATCTTTCCTGTACTATGGAGTTCAGCATAAGGAGAAACAAATGTTGATTTCAATTGTGGAATTGCACATGCCATTCATTTGAGATCAGAATGTGAGTCAGAATGGAAATACACTCATAGGTCAACACTTTTCCAGAGGTACTAGTTTATAGTACTCACTGGAAAAAGTAGCAAGTAATCACAGAAAGTGACTAGTGGAGAGATTTCCATGGGATATCTGGCATTTGTATCAACACATTATGGAAATCCTAAAGAATTACTTAAAAAATAATTCAAGATATGTGATTTTTTGGCATTCCAAAAGTCTAATGAAATGACAGAATATTTTGCACTTACATTGAATACATGACAAATTTGAAAACAACCTAGTATTTTTTTTGCCCAGTTGGATATTCAGTGGAGTCTGTTTTTACAGGCCTAGCCTGCACATTTTAGAAGCATTACCTCCTCTTTCCTAGACCACAGTTTTAAAGGCTGCAATATGAATTGCAGTCAGGTCCTGTGCAGGTCTGATCTTTCCCATACTGGAGAATTCAAATTTTTTCTTTTTGACTGTGTGTTGTATTTTGAAAGAAAATAATCTTAATTTTTTATTTCAATTCTGTCTTCTGTTAGGTGTTGTTTCATCCTGAGATGGTTGTGAGTAACCTTTTTTCATGTAGGAAATCAGTAACTTAATTTAGAAACTATGAAATCCAGAATACTCTGTTGAACAATAGTCACAAATTTTCACATAACCTGTAGTTTCTTAAAGCATTCCTAAAATGCTTAATAGAAAGTATAAATAATTTCCTTTTGTTGTATAAAGTATTTTTTCCATAATTTTCACCTTCTATATAGTACTTTTATGTACCTATACAACATAGAAGCAGAAATTATTCATATCTGACACAGCACCTTGTTGTTTACCTCTGGAGTACTTTTGGAGGTGTTGAACTGAGTCCTCTGACTGATAGCCTAAGGATTTTGATATTTCCTTGGCTCTTAAGCATTGCCTACAAACTAAATGTTTTGGGTGATCCTCAGTAACTGCTGTAAGTGGTCTCTCAGTGGTCCGCAAGCTATGGAGCTCTCTACATGAACTCTTCACTAATCCTTGTACCAATCTCCTCTCTTGTAGTGGAAGTAATCTATTCTGTCTAGGAAAATCTGTAATCTACTGTTACAGAACATGGACCAGCCCAGAGGTATCAGGCTCACAGAGGCATTGCCTGAGGACAAGAAGGCAGTAGGAAAGAAGGAAGTTTTAAGTTACTGATCTTTAAGAAAGCATGCTGTTAATGTCAGCTTGTTACTCAGTCTGTTGCTGGTGGGGAGAGATGGAGTGCCTTGGTGTCCACTGTATTCGTACTACAAGATTTACACTTTCCTCTCAAAATTCACTCTCCAGCCACATTCAGCAGTGGTAGTTGGAGAGTGTCTAAATCAAGCATTGGAACAGGCTGCCCAGGGAAGTGGTTGAGTCACCATCCCTGGAGGCATTTAAAAGGCGTGTAGACGTGGCGCTTAGGGACATGGTTTAGTGGTGGACTTGGTAGCGTTAGGTTAACGGTTGGACTCGATGATCTCTTAAGGGTCTTTTCCAACCTAAATGATTCTATTCTGTAAATCCAGGAGAAAGCAAAGTCCAATGCTTCCAGCTACCTGGTCCCTGCACAAGCAGAGGTTATGGAGAAATGTCCAATATCTATGTCAACTGAACATCAAAGTTAGTATAGGAACATGAACCTGGAGAGATTAAAACATTCGGCTGATCAGCAGCTGTTGCTGTGTTAGCACTTAAAGATTATGTAAAACTTTGACTTTTTTTATTCACCTTTGTCAACTCTTGTTTCCTACCTCTGCTCATCCTACCAGGTTATTTCATTTTCAAAGCACTCACTTTTTTTGATAAAACAAGTCAATTGTGCAGAAGGTTTGATGTCTCTTGAAAATTACTTGAGTTTGCTAGAAATTATCTGTGAATAGGCAATGGTGTTCTCTGATAGTCCTGTTTATAATTTGAAAAAGATTAATGACCAGTGCTCTGACTGGAATATGGAGACAAATTGGTTTAAAAGGTTTCTGGTTCTGGCACTGAAGTGAATGGTTGCAGTATTTGCCCTTTTGGGGCCAACTTTTAACTTCTGCTTGGGCGTAGATGATCTCAGAACTGCAAAGAGCAGAAGAAGGAGAGAAAGGCAGAGGTGAGAGTAGTTAATAAGAGAGAAAGTCTGAAATAAAAGCAACCTCCCTCCTGTGTTTGAACACATCCATGTTTGTTACTGTCAGAAATTTTCCTTCTCTCAGAAATTATTAAATTAGAATATAATAATGTGCTAGAAAACATGATATTGGGGGGTGGGAAGCAGACCTAAATGGTCTGATAGGCCCTAGATTTTCCAAAATCTGCTTTCAGTGTCAGGAGAGTGCTTAATGTGGATTATCTGTCACTCACTAAGATGACTTCCAGGCAAATTACTCATGTATTTCCAGAGGTTTAAATGAATTGGGTCCTGTAGCTACATTCTTTGGGTTACAATAGTGTCAGAAATATTTCATGCCTGGAGGAGGGTGGGGGAACATGAAAATGAAATTCAAATGCTAAAGTTGGGCAGGTAGTGGCTAACTGGAGTTTCTCTGAAGTCTTTGGCTGGAATCGTGGGAATGAAGACAATGCTTAGTATTTTTGAACTGTACATTGAAAAATACCGTTTTATATATGAGGGAATTGGTATAGACAGGGAAAAATATAGGCAGTATAAAAGGCATAGACAGTATAAAAGGGAGGAAAGGAAGTCTCTCAATTCTCTCATGTTCCATTCACAGAAAAGACTGCTCATTTCAACTGCAAGGAGAGAAACCTCTACTTTATCACTTCTTGCTATACACTTATTTGTATTTGAGGCGTTTTTTCCTGTCAGCTTCCTCAGTCAACGTGGGAAGTAAATCAGTCAACTCTAATAAACAATTGAAATTTATGAACAACTCTGATGGGGACTCTTTACAGAAACCACTTTCCATAAGCGAGTCATCACGTAAAAGGAAAGATAAATTGTAAACTCTTTGCTGTGCAATCTTCATCTAGCTTTATTTGGTCTGTTGTAACTTCTTCCTTATAGATTTATTTAAAAAAATAAGAATTTCTACAGTAGAGAATTTGAGATTCTGGATTATTAATAATAGGTGCAGATAACAAATTTCACTATAAAAATGGCAAAATATTGTCTGCTTTCAGTCACCAATCAGTGACTCCTTCTGGCTCACTTTCTTAGGCACTGATAAGGTCATAAAGAAGAACTGGGAGGAACAGGCAGGGCTATATGTCAAAGTCTGGTCCACAGAAAGAGCACATAGTGAAGAAAATGTGCAGTTGTGTGCGATGTAGAAAGATCTCCATCAAAATGAGTTAAATTATGTAAATTTTATTTTTTCTCAAAAAAGAATTCCTAATTTCTTCTAAAAATGCATTAAAAGTCACTCTTTTACTTGGCTTTCGTTGATTATACTCTATTCCTTCAGCCATAAAATCTTTTCAAATAATCTTACGCTAACTCTGGACATTTTTTTGTTGTTGCTCCTCTTTATGGTCAGTAAAATTGCATTCCCTGGGGTACCTGTCATATACGCTTCTTCACTGTATCTGTGCAGCCACCTCTTGTAGCAAATATCATCTTTCCTTTTGTGAGAATTACTATTAAACATAACTGCCCCTGATGTAAACAAATTCCACTTCAGAACCTCCAGGCCTGACTTTTTCAGCTCCTTGGTTCTTTTATTGCTCTTGCATGTCTTTTACAGTCTCTGGAGATATTGCTATTCTGTGTACTTACTCACATCACAGCTAACAGCTGGGAGTCTGATCCTCTGAAGGAGTGGAAGTGCAACCCAGTATCTGCTTTTAAAAGCTTTATATTGGAATAAAAAAGCACATATTTGAACTATACCTTTGAGGGTGTATTGCCCCCACTCATGTGCATTTTTCTTTATCTCAATTGAAAATGAAGTCTTTAAAGGTTTAAAATGGCCAAAAGGGACTGTCTTCTTTTCAGGAAAGAATCCAATATGGCACTTAGGCCTAACTCCCCCATGGCCTTTAAAAGCTTGATTATGAATTCAAAACATGTATTCAAAATGAGGCAATGCTCTACTGGTAGACCATACAGGTACTTTCATATATATAATTGTCTGATGAGTTGATCTCAAACTGTGATTTAAAAAATGCAAGGGTTTATTCTGTTTGGGGTTTATATAGGTCTCATTGTATCATGGTGGAATAACTGTAGATACAGATGCATAGTAAATGTACTGAATTCATTTATGTTAGCTCTTTTTGGATGGGCATAAATGTTTCTTTTTATTCTTTAGAAAGGAGATTTTAGAAGGTAGTCTCTGAACAGGTTTTATCCTTTCCACAGCATAGCCTATTTACTCTGCATCAGTGGACTTGTCATGATAATCAACTTTTTTGTCCCAACCATCAATCACTCCTGATTACAGCTGGGGAGAAGTTCTGTTCTGTTGATCAGCCCATCAGTGCACATAATGTTACACCTGGAGACAAGTGAAAATCATCCCTCGATGGGAGAATCACTTGCCTTCAAGCCTTTTGTCTGAAGTATTTTAATTTACATTTAGAGTCTTGTTGCAATTGTCGGTACTTGCTTTGATTTTATTATTTCTTTGACAAAAATAATAAGTTCAGTTGATCTTTCCCTACATGATTAGAAGAAGAATGCTTTTCTATTTCAAATAACATTTTATGTTGTAACTCTTTCACTTCATTGTACAAATATTGCGATAATTATCACTATATAAATTAAAAATTAAATGGTTATGTGGTACTTCACTAGGAGAAACTTAATATATACTAGCCCAGAATTTTTGCAAAAGCTATTTTGTCGGCTTTTAATCAGATACTTGGCTAGGGTAATATTTATCTTTAATATTCAATTTACGTGAAGTGGCTGTGTAGCAAAATTCATAGCAATAAAATCATTAAAAATTAAAGGCATCTTTCCTTTCTTTAAAGGAAATATGGCTTATATTGTGATCATTACTGAATAACACACTTCTGAAAACAGGGGCATTCTATGTATCTAAAGCCAAGCATTTTTCCTTCCTTGTAATAAAGGTGTTTTTCAGTTGTCACAAGAATGACGAAACTTCAGCTTGAGTAAATACTTTATATTTTGCTAATAACTTAAATATAACTTTTAATTAGCTACCAGAATAACCAGATGTAGTTTAATTGTACTGTTCTTTTTCCTCCCACAGTCACTTTTTTATTTTTGGTATCTTTTAAAATTATCATTGTCACAAGTTTATCCTTTCACAATATCAAAAAAACCACAACATATAAGAAGACTGTAAACCTGATACTTCAAGGGCTACAGGATGAAGTGTAAATGAAGAAGAAAGTAGAATGTGAGAGTATGGGGTAATAAAGATTTGATTAGCAATCATGTTTTTACATAAAAGGTTTAATTAGCAGTAACTCATTTTCCTATTCCTGCTGGCTATTTTCAAGACAGTGATATATTGCTTTTTTGCAGTGAGCCATGCCACCAAATAGAAGGTGTTATGTTTTCATTAGATGCAGACACTTCAGCATTATTATCTCTCACCTCCATCTACACAGCAATACAAAACATGTCCAAATGTCGTAATTTAATAGGCCAATGATATATACAGTAATTTAAAAAATATGGGATATTCGCTCAGATGTTTTGTTTTGTTTCTTCTTAAATTGATGATAAAAGCACTAAATTGCAAATCAAATAATCACTCAAACAGGCTCACTCCTTATGTTCTGTCTGCTTGAATACCTGTTTGCCAAATAAATACAGAATTTCATCACTCATATAGAAGTTGTTCTTCCAAAGTGACAACCTGTTTATTTTTATCGTTTAGTAATTAATGTGAGTATATTGCATAATTTTTATTTTACAGGGTACATCAATCTGCATTACCTTTCCAAAGACTCTCACCACTTATTATTGTAATGACATAATAGAAAGTTTTCTTTTGTTATTGAATAGAGATATTTGATGGTTCTTCACTAATGCAATTCTAGTCAAATAGCCTACCACAAGGTACCCGTCATTGCTTGTGAATTTAGTCTCTAACATGATTTTCATACCAGAATCTTATGTAGTGATAAACAGTTACGATAAAGTCAATTTCGAAGGTAAACACATTCTGAGAAACAGCAATAAGTAAGTAAAAATGTCTGAAGATGTCAGAAAACATGGAGTATATGGAAATAATTAACACCTTGGACACTGGAGGAACGAAGATTTTTACTGCATTTAACAGTATTTTATTCTATATAATTCCCAGAGGCTAAGAATTTTTTTTCTAAAATTATTTTACCTGACTAATTTGTATCTCTTTACTGCTTGAAAAGGCTGTAAGAATGAAAATTCCTTCACAGAAGAGCTAAGAAAATATACACCATGTAGTTACAGGATGGAAGAATTTTTAATAAAATGCACTAAAAATAGTGCAGCACCAATTTGGCTACTCTTCTAGAGTCTGAGCCCCATGTCTCAATTCGTGAGACAAGACTTACTAGCAAGGTAAGCCAACAGGGCAGGAGGTGCACAGAAAAGCCTGCAGTCTTTGTAGGCTTATTAGCTTGTCCTGTGCTAAATTAGTGCTGTTGGAGTTGGTGCTGCCACCAAACAACTGGCAAGAAGTAAGGAGAGAACAGATATTCAGGAGAAGAAAGGAGCTGATGCAATGACATTCAGCAGCAGGGATCACGAAGAGTGGGGACTGCAGCGAGAAAAAAAGGTTCTGGTACAGACTCTTGGCTAAAATAGATTGGGTTGTATTAATGGTCACCACTTAGTCATTTCTCTCTTGTAGGTTTGATTGCATTTGCCCAAGCAGGGATTCAGTAGTTAAGACATTTCAGCCCAAGGCACAAGTTCTGACATCCTTCCAAGACGGATCTAATTTTTTATTATGCGTGTTCTGCACTAATAGAAGGAATTGTAAAGGAAGAGGAATGCCTATGGAGTGTAAGATGTGCATTTCACACTCCAGAGAAGTTTGTTACAACGTTGTCTAGGCTAATAAGATGAGAAAGATGATTTGTTGAACTCACATCATGAGAGAGAACCAATGCAGAGTTTTCACTGGTGTGTGTGACCATGTCTGCTGTTCAGAGGTGGAAAAGAAGTATAGTTTCTGGTGGCGGGAACCTGAATTTTGTGTGAATTTTACAGGTGTTGCACAGTCTTTGAATTGCCAGCACTGGCAGCCTAATGATCAAAAGCAAAATTCCCTGTTGAAAAGGATCTTGCCTAAACTATGAAAACAAGTTGTGAATTGGTTTATTGTCTCTTCAAATCCCATAGAAAATAAGTGAAATTAACCAAGAGCAAATCGATCTTTTCAAAAAGTTAGCGCTAAGAAGAAGTAGGCTTTAGCTCTGATGACTCTTATTAACTGATTTTTGTATCACTTGTAACTATTTTGAGAACGAATATTCAGTTGTGGCTGTGATGGTTGTTTAGTTGCAGTCATCAGTCCACGCTACTTTAGTCAGAACCAAAGGCAACACCCAAGAGAAAATGGGTTCAGCATTTTTGTCATGTTTCTTGCTGAGTGTCCATTGATGTAGATAAACAACCATTAATCACAAGATACACTGTTTCTCAGGAAACATGTTATTGGTATGGTCTGAATTATTCTGCAATAATGATCTTAAAAATAGTAGAGTACTGTTTGATTGGTAATTTATTTCAAACCTGGAGTATACCATGGCTCATTTATACAAGGAGCCTACAGCTAAATATCTGTGCAGTTATACAGTGCTTTACAGATGTGTAAGATGAGATCTTTTCTCTAGAGAGCTTATTTTCTAATAAATCAGAAATGAAACAAGAATATAAGGTAGGGAGAGCAGCAGGGGATTGGCAAATGAATTAATGGAAAAATACTTTCTGAAACCCATTTTTAAGTTTTCTTGAAAGAGAGAGGGTTTGACAACCAGGAGGAATATGATTCAACTTATTAGATAACATGTTAGAACAGTTGAAGTCAAGCCTGTAAAAAATGTTTGAGGGTAAATAAGAATAAATGTATTTTCAGAATTTGTAGTTTGTAGAATAAATGGTTGGAGTAAGTGTGTTCTAAGGCATGCAAGAGGGAGAAGGAGCTATGTAAGAGAAGAGACAAACAGTATTGAATAGCAGGTGTGATCGTGCAGGGTAGGATATCAATGTGTGGAAAGAAAGGAGACTCTGAGTCTGTCATAGTTCGTGATTAACTTTTGGGATATAGTGACAGGAAAGAGCTGATTTGAGAAATGGAAAATTTCAGGTGGCAGAGTAAACAGTAGGAGAAAAATTAGAGCCATCTAGGAGCTATTCATGCTGAATGATCATAAAGATACTGGTTGAAAGCAAAGGAGAAGTCATTCTAAAGAGAGTGTGTCCAAGTCCAGAGGGTAGAAAGGCTTGAAGAAAGAATCCTGAAATACATTAGTCTGCTCAGTGCAAGTCTTGTTTTCAACCAGGAGGAGGTTTGTCATCCAGACATTCTCCAACTGGGGTTACTTAGGATTCAGATCTTCTCTAAAGTCAGCCTTAATGAATATTTTTTTTCCCCCACTCACTACTTATATAAAAGTTGAGATGGCTGAAGTCTATCAATTAGCTCTTTTCTGGTATTTGTGGTAACAAATAATGACAGAAGCACTTCTAGAATAGTTTAAATGGGTAGCTGCTTTAAATCTGGATTTTTAAAATTAACAGAGATTACATGTTACCTCTCTCAGAAAATCTACTTATATCCAAAAGGTGCTGATTTCCGTATTCCCTGAATGGGAAAATGAAGGCCAAAAATATTTATCTACTTTTCCCCTCAGTGTGCTGCCCTCCACCCCGACCAATGTCCTCATGAAATCAACTTGATGATTTATTATGGCTGCTCCTGACATGAAACAGGTAACAGAGTAGTAAGAGATTGATTCACAGTGAGGAGGTATAGACACTTACAGTAATTGTACTATGAATTTTGATTGAAGTCTTGAAATTGTTTGTTGTTGCAGTCACAAGAATCTGTGTGTTTTGCAGGCATGACTCCTTTTTTCTATAAAAAGAGGTCCCACTAATACTAAATATGCGTTTTTAATTGAGCACTTATATTCATAATGAACTGATGGGTTTGAACTGTAGCTAAGAAGCCAGGATTTTGCTTGGTTGGGGGGCTAACAGAGGCTCATCACGTTTCAGTATGCTGTTTATAGAAACATGAATTGCATTTAGGACAAGACGGGGGCCTTTAGTATTTCACTGCAAGCTGTTCTGGTGTGTGCAAAGGTGCATTTTCAAACTGATAAGTGATGGGTTGGCCCTTGAGGCCCTTTGGCTGGGGAGCAGCATAATTCTCATAATTCTCTTTTATCAGCACCACAAAAGATAAATCAACAGGATGATGATCTTATACTTAGCATCAACTCTCGACTCATTTTCTGAAATTCTTGCACTGTAAATAACCACATATTTAGGCCTACTTATTAAAGCTGCCAATTTTGTGTGATAAGGTCATCCTTAATTTCTGTTTGTTTAATGAACATTAGTGGACTCCACCTCTTTTTAGAGATGTGACTGGTTTAAATGGGCAGAAGAAGAGGGGACTGTACAGCCATGTGGAACAAAGGTTCACATAGACAATAAATTCTGTTGCTGGCTCCTGTGGTAATAAGCTGTGCAGTCAAAAGACCACCAGTGTCTATGATGTTGTCTGTCTGATCAGTTAGAGAAGGTAGGGGCTCTCTCCTGTAAAACATCAGGGGGTTTTAGACCTGTATTCCTGAACCTGCAGAAGTCATAGACTTATATTTGACTGACTGAAAGGCATGTTTGCACTCGACTGAATAAACAGTTTGGCTACAGATTTAATCCATCGTTAGCAGCCAACTGCTTGTCCTCCTACCATATTTGGACTAGTAAACCCTTTGGCTTAGCCTGAAAGCTCCCAATTATATTCCTGGCCAGTTGTCTGCCTGAAGAAACCTGTTAGATTTATTGTGTGTAAGCCTGAAGGTGCTAATACATCTTAAAACTCTCAGCTGGAAGTAAATATCTGGTTGGTATTTGGAATGCAATAAAATGTATTTTTTAGGAGACTGAAGGGTAAAAACTTTGCGGCTGAAACTGTATCTGTAAGGTGAAACTGAAGAAGCACTGAATTAAAGATTAAAGCCTCAACCTTCTATAAAGAGAAAGTATCAGAAGTTAAATCATGTTTGGACTTGGTAGGACTCTGGGTGCTAAAGCCAGTTGTCCTGAGCTTGGCCTAGTTGTCCTACTCCTCTGTAAATGGCTTTGCAACGGTCCTGCAAGCTGTCAGATGTCACACACCACACGTGACATTTGTGCATCTATTCTGACAGCCTTTGGGATCTCATTTCGAGAGTGTGACTTCTTGAAGTCACACTCAGTCATCAGTAGGGCTCTAGATAGTACCTGAGATCCTACTCTCACCCCTTCTTTGAGGTACAGTCACAGTGCTGTACAGTTCAAATTTCTTATTACTTAGTTGTCGTAGTTTAACCCCAGTCAGCAACTAAGCACCACACCATCGCTTCCCCCTTCCCCCTCCGAGTGGGGTGAGGAGGAGGAAAGAGTGAAAAAAAAAAGGTAAAACTCATGGGTTGAGATAAGAACAGTTTAATAACTAAAGTAAAATATAATACTTACAATAGTAATAATGAAATATAATAATAATAATAGTAATGAAAAAGAATATAACAAAAAAGGAAGGGGGGGAAGGAAAAAAAACAGTGATGCACAATGCAATTGCTCACCACCCGCTAACCGATGCCCAGTTAGTTCCCAAGCCGCGATCTGCCCTTCCCGGCCAACTCCCCCGTGTTTATATACTGGGCATGACGTTCCATGGTATAGAATATCCCTTTGGCTAGTTCAGGTCAGCTGCCCCGGCTCTGCTCCCTCCCAGCTTCTTGCACACCTGCTTGCTGGCAGAGCATGGGAGACTGAAAAGTCCTTGGTTTAAGATAAGCGCTACTTAGCAACAACTAAAGCATCAGAGTGTTATCAACAGTCTTCTCACCCTAAATCCAAAACACAGCACTGTACCAGCTACTAAAAAAGAAAGTTAATTCTGTCCCAGCCGAAACCAGGACATTAGTAAATGTGTACATCATTAAGTGGTGACCATTTATCCGGTTTATGATGTGGCTGGCAGAGTAGGCAGCACACAGGGGCACTTCAGCCGGAGCTGGGAGCGGGGGCCTCATGAGGTTCTGAGGAGAATGGCACATACAGGCACAGGGCTGACATGGTTCCATCCATTAGGGCCACCATGAACTCTGAAAGCCAGGAAAATGCCCTGGGAGAGTTAACGGTTCTTCTCAGGCAGACTTACGTGACTCACTGGCAATATTTATCATAATCTTGATAGATCATAGCAACCTACACCTGCAAGTACTGTACTTGCTTTTACAATCACTATGTTTGCTGTCTGCTATTACCCTTCCTTATCCATTGTTTGAACTTGCACCCTTAATGTTCTTTTAAGGTAGGGTCCTTGGTTTTTTGGTCTGTCTAAGGTTCATTCATGTTGGAATAACTATCATTATTGAAATGGTTTATAGTGTAAAGCACTGTATTTGGGAGATAAATTGAGTTATTCTGTTTATTTTTATTACATTTTGGTTGTATTTTTATTATGGGATGGACTTGGATGTAATTTGGCTCCAGGATCAAAAATAGGAAATTACTCTACAACGGAAAGATAGTCACACAGATTCAGTCGAGATAGAGAGTTCTAAGGGTTATCTGCCTTCTGATGTTTTATTCCCTAGATATCATTATGTAGTGTTTCTGATATATGCTGTGGCTTTATATCTGTCCATAAACTGCTGCACAGATTATTTGCAACCCAGTAAAAAATGCAGGACAATGGATTATATCTCTCTGACAAAAATGTGAGAGTCTTTGTTAGTTTTATAGCTGGATGTCTGCTGGACATATCTATCAAGTGTACTCAACACTGGAAACCTTTCCATCTAATATAATATTTCTGGTGAGATGGCAGGTTGCCTGTGGTGTGTGTGTAGCCATATATATATATACACACATATATATACACACACACACCTACCTTTCACAAACAGGTTTGCTGTAATATAGAAGAAACTATTCCTGTGCAGATCACTCCAATGGTGTGGTTGTCTCTAGCAGTGTTAAGTAGAAACTAGTAAAGAAAAAGCAGAGACACAAGTCAAGTCATTTCCATTTGAGTGAAATTGTTCTGAGTGTTTTCAGTTTTCATGTTGTCAATATTTTGTAGAGTGTATATATGTATGACATACCAGTAGCAGCTGAGTATGAGTGCATAGCACCAACCAAGATGATGTAGTTACCAAAACAAATGCTATAGTGAGGGTAGACAAGTAGCATATTCCAAGTTGCATATAACACTTTTTTGTGGTGAAAGCATGGCTTTTTTTGCTCAACTGATGTGTTTCTGTGATGCTGTACATTTGTTTTGCTGGCTCAGTCAAAGGCTGTCCATCCATTTTTAAATTCTTCCCACTGGGTCCCGGCAGAGCATCGCACTTGCTTTCAATCGCCAGTCCAGGGTGGAATAAATATCAACATTTCTGTTGACTTAAGTGGCTCCAGGATTTCACCCACACAATATAAACTTAACATGCTTGCTTGCTGTGTTTTTTTTTTTTTTTTTCTCTCAGCAAGGAGGTCCTTGCAATTTCCGAAGCGCAATGAAAACAGCATGGTTCATTGTTTCTAGATTTTGGTGTGTAATGAATTCATAGGAGTGAATATTGAAATAGTTGTAAAGCTCCTGCCAAAATGTCATTTCTTTATGAGAAAAGTAATGAAATATATTAGCTACGCTCAAAAAATAACTTTGAAATCAATATGCAAGAAGTTGATCAATAATATGCATGTTAGGAAGGTAGCAGAACACATTCAAGAATGGACTAAAGGAAGTTCTTCTTTTGCAACAGGGCTTCTAGAGTAATTTGCTAACTTCCTATCATGGGTGAGTTCAACATAGATTTCAATGGAGCTTGGACTATTGAAGCAAATAGCTCATTCCTGAAGATCTTTTGTTGTTTTTAACACATTGAATTAGCTCATTACTGCTGAATATGTAGTGGAAAATAGCATCTGTTTACAGTGCAATAATATAAAAATTACTTACCAGTAACAGAATAAGGAGCAATTTGCAAAAGCTAATCATATTTGTGCACTTGTCTGCAAAAAGTAAATTGTTAATACTTACCCAAGGGAAAAAGCACTTACTAGTTTATGCAATTTAATAGTAGTGTTAGGCATAATATACTAAAGAAAATTTTTTTAGGACTCAGTTTTAAAAGTCATCAGGATATGAACATAAAAAGCAGAGCTGTCCCATATTGCTGCTTCACCTGTACTTAGTGATGGTTGAACTCCAGAAAACATCCTGAAGCTCATTGTGCCCAAATCAGTGTTAAACTGTCCATACACCCTAAATGTACAACACCAGCTTAGAAACCTCCTAGGAGATTTCCTTAGTGAGAGTTCTGTCTTCATTTAGCTAGAAGTTTTCAGTAAGATGTCCTCCATCATGTAAGTTTGGGGTGCTGCAAAGCATACTGAGGCATGCTGAGAATTATCACAGCAGTGAGATGTTGGAGGTGTAAACTGAGAGCTTTTCACAATTTCAGTTCATCATTGGAGGTGAAGTTAAAGATTCTTATTTTCTTTTTGTTCAAAGAGGATTCAGAAATCTCTACAACTTTTTACAGAAACCGGTTTTCCAGAATTAATTTTGTAGGGACAGGGTAGAAAAGTTAGCTTTTCCTTAGCCCTGCTTGGTCTCATTGTGCCATATTTGCATGTCCCATGCGCAGAGTTTTTCAGGAGATCCTTTTTACCACAAATGCTATGCTGCAAACTTGCCATGTTTCTCCCCTGATAGTTTCTTTTTCTTCAGAAGTCTAGAGAGGAATGCGTTGTTCTGAACTCTCATCTCAATACAAAACTTTGACAGGGGCTTCAGTCTGTTGTTTAAGAACAGTATACTTTTATATATCTGCTTGTGGAAATGGCAACTGTTAAATTAATTATTTTTAAAGGATAGAAGGAAGAAAAAATCTTAAATATTCTTCATTATTCATTGAGGTATTTTAATACCTCATTAGTTCTGATAGTATAAACTCTCATTGGTTAGTGATGGCATCAAGTGTCGATGGCTAAAAGTTTATAAAAAGGAAACAAAAAGAAAAAGTCTTTCATTTCACACAAGTGTTGTGTGAATTAAGTCAGCATTTCTTCAGGTGTTAAAGTCATGCTTGCAAGGTTAAATTAACCTTCTCTTATTAAACTACAGTGCTTCTTAATCACTTCAGGAGCATTCCAACATTTGGTGGACATGGATGGAAAACTGCTAAATGTTACTGACTTAATTGTACTAATTTACATATATCAGATCTCTGTAATTCTTAATTCTGAGATGTGAGAATTTGGGGTTTTTTTTCCTTTCATTTGAGTTACAGTTACTGTAGATTGATGGGAATCAGCACTGAGGAAAAACAAAAGGAAGAACAGCATAAAAACAATAAAAAGCAATAAATAAGTATAAATATGTTAATAAATATTGTGAATAGGTATGAAAGGATTTTTCTGCTTTAAACAGTTTGGAGTCTCAGCATTGAATTTCAGTATCATTTGGAAATTTCACTCTTTCAATAATCTCTGCCCAAACAAATCTAAAACATGAAATGATGTCTTAGGTTTTAAAATCAGAAAAGGCTCTTATACCTATCTAGTTGGACCTTTTTTATATTACACACCATACAATTTCATATAGCTGTTCCAGTTTTGAACCTGATAACCTGTGCTTGAGTAAAGGAGATGAGAAACATAAAGGAAATGTGACTGAACCTGAAATACAGAGCATCTCTTAGGCACTTGTCCTATAACACTTCAGCATATAAAATATCTTGTTGATTTCAGAGTGGCTACTCTTACCCAGTAAGGTTTGTAGAATTGCAACCGGTTTCTTGTAGCTTCAGTAAGTATTTGGTTTTGGTCAATGGAAAAAAATAGATTTTCAGATTTCAGTGTAATGTGAGGTAGAGGGAATGAAGGTTTGTAGGAAGGAGACAAAATATAACTGCCGTGTAAACAGTAAGTAATGTGAAAACATTCTCATTAAGTTTTTTGTACTGCTTTGTATCCCTAACTGTGGCTTCTTACATAGAACCTAACAGATGCCTTAAAGGAGTGAAAGATGCTAACCTGTCAGCTTTGTACTGGAAGATATTGTTGCCTGTTCTGTATTGACGCTAGTACAACAACCTACTTGTGTTAGTAAATAAACCCCATTTTTCAGTCTGCGCAACTTTTGGAGTGACTTAATCTATCTACGTATATGTATTACTTTAAGAACAAACAATTGATTTTATAAGTAACTTGCATTGGAAGTACGTCTGTGTGCACTATGTGTATTTAAAGGAGGTTATTCAAAGTACTAAGGCTCTGACCCTGCAATAGTTGGTAGAACTTGTGTGCTGGCAAACCTTGTAGGTATACACAGCATCTTGTGGACTTCACTGAGGCTCTGAATGTGTTCACCGAGTCACCCAAGAATGATTGAAAGCAAGGCAAAAGGAAAAAAATTATGTAAAGGAATAAATATAACTGTATTGTAGACTGACTGATCTTCAAGTTTTCCTATGCCTCACAAACCTTTGTTCCTTCTGGATATTTTGATTGGTTTTCTCAAAATATTTTCTTCTTGGCTAATTGTTTAGATAAAACTAGTTTTCAATGCAAATTTGCTTCCATGGTATGTCACTAGTTTTTATCACCACTTAGGCATTTATTTTCTACTAATATTAATTCCTTATATGAAACATAATTTACTTTTTTTTAAAGTAGGAAATAGCATTTATTAATTTTATTTTGTTTCTTCCTCTCTCTTTTTCATGTAACATGTATTTCCTCCCAAAGGGAGAAGTCCTCTGAGTAAACCTACAGTAGGACTTTTTAAGCAAACCACTGGCACAGGAATCTTTTAGAGATATAAAATTTGTCTAAATGAGCCAGGAATTAGTGGGCTGAGAGTTCTTTTATTCCAAGGAAACACATTGCCTCTCCATGGATGTTTCTGCACCTGGAAGGCTTGGATTCCTCTTGGAATATAGGGAGAATGACAGAATCTGTAAACCCTTCTGTCTTAGTCCTAGCCTTAAATTATCAATCTTTGTGCATCTGTGAAAACTTTTCACAGTGGAAAAGTACACATAATATTTTACATATACTTACAGCCTTCTACAGGAAGGCTGAAGATTTAAGCTGGGAAGCACCTAACTACAGCCAAGTCCACATAAAACAGAGCTGGAATCAAGAAATTTGAGCGTATAGGTTTCTTATTTGTGGGTTTTGAATTTCTACTTATGGGTAGGAGCTGATCTAAAGGATACAGGAAAGATTTTGTCCTGGTTTTGGCTGGGATAGAGTTAATTTTCTTCTTAGTAGCTGGTACAGTGTGTTTTGGATTTAGGGTGAGAATAATGTTGATAACACACTGATGTTTTAGTTGTTGCTAAGGAGCGCTTATCCTAAGTTAAGGATTTTTCAGTTTCCCATGCTCTGCCAGCAAGCAGGTGTGCAAGAAGGTGGGAGGGAGCATAGCCAGAACAGCTGACCCGAACTCGCCAAAGGGACATTCCGTACCATAGAACGTCATGCCCAGTATATAAACCGGGGGGAGTTGACTGGGAGGGGCAGATCGCTGCTTGGGCATCGGTCAGCAGGTGGTGAGCAATTGCATTGTGCATCACTTGTCTTTTCTTGGGTGTTATTTCCTTTTTTGGTTATATTCCTTTTCATTACAATTATTATTATTCTTATATTTTCATTATTATTAGTCAGTATTATATTTTATTTTACTTTAGTTATTAAACCATTCTTATCTCAACCCACATGTTTTACTTTTTTTTCCTGATCCTCCTCCCCACCCCACTGGGAGTGGGGAGGGGTGAGTGGCTGCATGGTGCTTGGTCACTGGTTGGGGTTAAACCACAACAGATTTATATTAAAATAACTATTGAACTATAAATTGAAAATCCAAAAAGAAAAATTTGTGTAACTGTATATTTGAGTAAAAGAATCAGAAAATTGAATCAATATTTTTCTGAAGACAAACTTGAAATTTGGAAAAATTCTACTAACTGTAGTATTAGAAACAGTAATTACAATAAAAGTATTAAGACTGTGCTTAAAAGCACAGTGAAAATATCTCCATGTACTCTCTTTAGCAGTTTTGTACATACAAGTTGTATTAACTTGTTTGTAATTTCATATATAAAGTTCAAATAGTACTGAATTAATAGGAATTCAAATATGCATTTTTTCAGCTTTTCCTGTTTTCTGTAAAATTTCTTGTAGTATCTTTGTGTCTCACCACTATTCTTCCCTGATGTGTTGATTCAGTCAAAAAAATCTGAAACTCAGAATTCAATGAGATTGCTGTTATGAATGTAAACAGGCAAAAATGGTTTCCTTGGCAACAGAAACCAGGTGAAAACACTCAGATGAGCTACGCTAAAGCCACCCACTCAACTTTCTTTAGTTATCAGTTCACAAGCTGGATGCAGAGGGAATCAAGTGTTTTGTGCTCAGTCAGTGTAAAATTTCTAAATGAACTGAGGCTCTGGGCAGGTAACTGTATGTGTACACCCTTGACTCCCATTAGCTGTTGTGAACTGTGACAAACTGAGATTCAAAAAGGTGTTGGCTACATGTCCACCACTGTCATTCCTTTTCAGATGACACCACAAAAGACTGAACTTTTCAACGCTATTCAGAAAATTACTGTCTTTAAAGCAGTTATTTTAAATTCAACAGCATCCATTGTTTTCAAGTAAATATCGTTTGTGTAGAACCTGAACATTGAATTACATTTACATTATTAAACTCATTATTAAGTAAATCACAACCATATTGAGCTTATTTTCTTTGTTGTTTCATAGATAGATTGTATGTCAGTTTCCATGTTTAGGATTGCCATTACTGACATATTATTCAAAAGATGTTAATTAACGCAATGAATAGAAGATGTGTGGGTGTGTCTACTGCTAGTGGAGGGAAGCTGGGGTACATTTCTACAAAATTATAATGACATATATCATTTGCTCAAGTTCTTAGTTCCAAATATGTCAGTTCCAAATTCAAAACTGGAAGCATATATGTTATATTTACTAAGCCAAATTAATACATGGTTTATTTTATCATATAAGTAGCACATAGCAGTGTGTATAGATTAACCTTCTATCTCATTCTAAGATTAATCTGAGATTAATCACTTGGTTAATCTGAATGAAAAAAACCAAGCAAGTTTAATATTCTCTTGAAACTGACTACAGTAAGATTTGCCATGGGGAAAATAGATGATGTTGCCATCCAATACAGTAAAGATGAGATTAAATGTTAAAGTTGATTTCATTGATTATACCAGTTTTCAAAAGAGCATTTTTCGTCTCCCCATCAAAAGAGCTCCCCAAAAAGCAACCATTATTACTATGGAAGTCAGTATGTAAAAACTTCCAGAGACCAGAACTTGATAACCTTGTCAAAATGAGTTTAAAACTGATCTGCCTTGACAACAAAAAGGACAAAATAGATGGTAAAACAAATAGTCTTTTTATTGAATTTCAACATGCAATGAACTTTTGTTGTGCTGCGTGAAGTACTGATGTCCTTAAAAGAAAAATGCCAGGTACGGGAAGACATTGACTACTTGAGCTATCTTCCCTTCAGTATATATATATTTTGATGCTGTGTATGTCTACTTGGAATGCAGTGTGAAGTGTGTTATATCTAGGCAGATTTTGTATCTTGTTTAGATAGTTTCAGGTAATGCCACACTCAATGGCAGCTTACAGTACAAACAGATGCATGGTCATAAAGATACCATGTTACAGGACAAGTGATATTAAGTAGGAAATTTTGACCTTCTGCATCTGACCAAGATAAAATAGCTTTTCCTTTCCATAATGAAAATATCTGATTTTACTATAGGATGGATGATTTTACCATAAAAATGGGGTCAATGCCAATCTCTCACAATATGATGCAGACTCTTGCCAGGTGCAGTCTCTCACCATTATATAAATGGCTCTGGAAGGAGCCCAAGCACAGGGAGTGGGATGGAGCAGCTTTGTTAATGCAAAGGAGCCAGTGAGCTCAGAAAGCACCCATTTGCTCTGATCCTTGAGTCTCAGGGTACATTCATGAGTGTATTGAATAAATGTTTTATGAAGGAGAAGAGAGAACAGAAAATTTTTCTTTCCCTGGAAAGAGAAAATTAAATACCTGGGAATTAACATGCTGGGATATTTATTTTATTCTGCCGTAATAATGGAGAAATGTTTTCTACAGAAAAGTCCTTTTTGGTACTTGCTCTGTTATTGCATATTTGGCTCTAGGGAAAGGGGCAAATTGATCAGTCATAGCTTAGGGGGCAAAAGTCTTCTCAGAACGTATCTGAAAGAAGTCATATTGCACACATGCTTGGTGTTTTATACCACAGTTACATGTGAGTGCATAATGTAATTAGATCTCTGGCTCTGTATTACAGAGTGGTGTTGATGATAGAGTGCACAAAAAATTGAAATGACACAATTCAGAAGATAAAGGTAAGCTTAGCAGGAGGAAGAAATGACGACAGGCAACATTTATCTGCCCTATAATTGACTGCAGATTGAGTTTGTATGTATCAGACAGAAATCAGGATACTCTTCTTGTTCAATATGAAACATGTCATCGTGTTGACATCACCTTTAAAAATTACATTATATGTCTTCACTTAATCTCCTATTCTGCAAAGGCTTGCACAGGTACTTAGCTTGTTTGTCTCTTGTACTGTGAGTCTGTGAAGCTCCGCTGAAGTCCATGGAGTTCCTCTGTTTTCTAGAAAGTAAGCATAGGACTTATGAGTAGTCCTGAATTTCCTGTGTGTGCTCACTGGGCAAAAAAAACAGTAGGCCTTGTAAGAAATTATTTTTGAAAATTTAAAATAGCCTCAAATAAAGGCTTACCTACTAAACAGAGTAAATACATCTCAGTGCAAAAGACTGTACAATCCTCCTCTTGTTTTATCAGGTGTGGTTCACAGTAAAAACCCTGCCCTAGGCAGAACCAAGTGTTGGGCACCTCAGGGTTGTTAGACTTTCGTTCTGTAAACTTCTCCAGTTTACTTACTGGAGAACTTCTGTAGACATCAGCCCAGGTTATGTAAATAGCTCATACAGATGAGCTATTTACATACAGATGTCTCAGCTGCATACTGCAACCTTCCCTGAGCAGTGCTGTCATCACTGACTGGCCAGGCTTTGGAGTAATTAGAAAAAAATACGATGCTGGTTCCAAAAATAAAAATGTCTTTTGATTTTTATTACTTTCTTGTGTGCTTAGAACATCTGTAAAATTATATTTGAAGTACTTACTGACAGCCCAACTTTAGGAAAATATTCTGTACTCAGGCATTAAGACAATGTGTAGCATAGGCATCTCAGAAACAATTTCCCTCACTTCTCCAAGGACAGAAGCCCTCTTGGCTTATGAAGTTTTGTATTATTGCTTTCCATGTGTGCCCAGCTCACTGACAGTATTAGTTTGAACCGGGAAACTCATTTTTTGTTTTCAGAGCTTTTTACTCTGGAGGATCCTGACATCAGTCGCTGATGCATTAGCCAAAATTGCTACTATTGTACTGGGAATAACAACAGAGGCGATGGTAGCGTCCAGTAGCTGGTAAAAACAAAGACATGACATGATCTACTCACATCTCAGATAGACAAAAAGGACTTTTCAGCACTCGCAGCCCTTGTTTGGGGCTTTCTAAGGGTGCAGACAGAGTGCAGCCTTGCTACTAATTGGCCAGATGACAGCATGGAGCAGAGAACTCGCCATAACGGACATCTTTGAAAACGCATTGTGAAATGAGAAAGACTTAATGCAGGATAGTTAGATTGAATTTTTGTGAAGAAGAACCAGTGGAACATATTCACTACAATTTTTTTGAAAAGTTCTTTTCTTTGAGCTGGCTTTTATTATGAAGGTATTGCCTAGAAGAAATGGCTGAGGCAGGAAAACAATCTGTAAGAAGATTGGTAATATGACATGGACCAGGAGGGATATAAAAAGGATAGAAGATGCAGTGCTGCTAAGTTGAAAACTCTCTGAGAATAGGAGGAGACCCTTTTTTGTCTCAATGCACAAAATTAAGCACAATGTTTTTGTTGGACCAATGCCTAAATAACATAAGTGAGAAGACATATGATTCACTGAAGTACATTAGTCAGACAGACAAACTTATTTTGAAGACTTCTATGTAGATATGATGACTGTAAGAGAATACCGTCTGGATTGTTTAAAATATTTCATCTTTCCCATCATATTTTACACATTGCAATTCGCTTGGTAATATGATGTCCTTATGGTAACTGTGGTACAATATTGCACTTAAGCAAAGAAAATACAGCAGACTTTTGACACTATGGCTGTTATTTCTAACTGTTCACACCTGCATATAAAGTTTTTTATTCTTTTATGGTATGTATATATCTGTGTGTTTATAACATATATATACACAATATATGTTTATATAGACAAATAAATTTTTCATGTTCTAACAATTTGTGAAGGTTACAAAATGTAAGGATTAGAAAGGTCCCTAATTATTCAAGATAGATACATGGAACCAGAGGAAATTATTTGTTTTGCAAAAGAGATGCTTAAACTGACTTGTACTGCTCAAATAGGCAGGACTTCATTACAAATAACCTTGAAAAGTGATTTGCTGTTTAGACATCCTGCCATTTCCTTGAAATAATTCCCTTAGAGCAGTTTGTCTACATGTAATTTGCAGGATCAGAGCCCTCAAAATTTAGTTAAGGATCCTTGAGTTTTCAACTTCAGATATGAAGTAATAATCTACCTTTTACTTTCTTGTTAGACATCTTTTTCAAGAATGGATATAGTTTCTTAAAGTTCACTATTATGTTGCACCAGCAGTATTTGACATATTTCTCATGCTTCATCACTGACTGGGTCACACGTTAGCTAACAGTGACTTGTCTTCACAGTGCTAGGGTTAATTCTGTGTATCAAACATGGAAACTATGATGTGAGAAGTGAACTTGGAAACTACAAAGAAAGAAAAAAGTAAGCTCGCTCTTAAAGTATTCTTCTAATGTGTTCTTTCGTAATCATAAAAAGAAACAGAATTTAATATTAGAGGGTTTTTAGGATAGCTTATTGACTATGATTACGAAGTGTTCTGTAGTAAAAGGGAATTTTTCCTTTAGGATTGCCCTGAATCTCTTTCATTTGAAAGAATCTCTGATTTTAGATCAAACAGTTATTTCTCAAAGGGGACTGGCTTCCATCAAGATGAGCAATTATAAAAGTCAGTATCCCTTTGCAAAACATGGAAAGGGAAATCCTCCCTTGATTCCCATCGGCTTCTGTAGATGTAGGGTTTCACCTGTAACCTCTGCTCATAACTCTTCTGAGCACAACTTCTAGCACAACTTGGTAAGGTAATATATAAACATGTACATATTATCTTCTTGGGTTTTGCAACTGTTGAACTCTGAGGTGTTCCAGAAGGAGACTCCTTCTCACCCTTCTGAAGGGGTACAGTCTCTTCACTCAGTTAAGCATCATGATTGACACCAAAAAGTAGGCCTAATTTGTCTTTCACTCTTCTGCTCTCTCTCAATATTTCTTAATTCTGCACGAAAGTTGGGAATAATTGCATTTTATGATCTATCTTATTTTTGTATTTAACCTACAAGTAAATACCTTTTAAGTAATGTGTTTGATAAGCTACAAGTAAATGCCATTTAAGCAGTGAGGATTATTTTAGTTCTCTTATGGCTGCAAGAAATGATTCAGTGAGGTACCGTATTTTATGTTGCTCTGTGGAAAAATATATTTATGGATATTTTTCTGTTTCCTACATCTTACTATTGCAAGGAAAAATAATGACAGACTTTTTTTTTAGGGGGGTGGTCCAGTTCAGTTGTAAAAGTTCAGCATAAGCTAATTTGGAGCTGGTTATATGCTTAGGAGCAATCTGTCTGCTCACACAGAAATACCATTAACGTGCCAGCTGGAGACTTAAACTTTGAAATAAAAAAGGCATAAAGATCTTATTTAAGTAGATGCTGGGTAAGCTGGCAGCGCTCTGTGGGAAGCAAGTAATGGACAACTCTGAGTAGCAGCCATCGTACTTGTAAATTTGAGCAATGTGTTTCTACTTTGGAGCAATTTCATTCGTGTATTTCAGAACAGTGAAAAGGTCACCAGTTTCTACATGGTCCCTCGTTGTATATTCCTTATGAATCCAACACTCTGCTTGAGTTGAGGTTTGTGGAGCTGTAGCTGTGAGAATTTGGAGGGAAGAGAACATTGGATGCAGGAGACATAAACCTGGGGTGCTCTGCCAACAATTCTGTGAAGAAAGTTGAGCTGTATATCAAACTAATATCAACATTCATAACTCAGTATTAAGGACCATGTTCTGACTATCTTTCTGATATTTGAAGAATGACACTGTTAGTTAGGGAAAACAAGTGCAGTCAGACTCTAGAGCTGACTGATAATTAAATTTGACTAGAAACTGTAAAAATAGTTGACATGATAGCGACATGAGGAGGTACTGTATAATGTCATTTTTAATGCATCATCGTAACTTGACACTGGTCTTTCAGTTTAACGATAATTAACATCTCTTGACTGTTTGTATTTGGCTTACAGTATGTCTCGATGTTATGTGTTGGGAATTGTAAAAGGTGCATGATTGTGCTGTTTCTGTTCAAGTTGTTTCTAATTAATAACTTCACTGTCCAGTGTTCTTTCAATAAGGGTACCTAATACAATATTTACATTATTTTAGGTATAGAGAAACTGGCTTTTCAACCAAACTGAATGATGCATCTCAATATACAACAAAAGTGTATGCATGTGTGTATATCTACGGATGTATACACATACACATGTATGTGTTTATTGGTTTAGACAAGGTCTCTCACTTCTTTCCGACTCACCTTGAGCTTCTCAAATCTCAGGCATCTGGAAGGAATCATGAATTTTCATGAAAGCTGAAAGTCATAAATCTCGAGATTAATTAATATACTCTCTTATTGTAACATTCACTAGAACTCCCTCTCTCCCCAAAATTCAGCACATTAAATAACATTAATAAAGGTCTAATGACTAACAGATGCCAGATAATGCAGGATTCTTGTATCTGCATGAGCGGCTTAGAGAGACGAGTGACTGTGTCATTTTATCCCTTTGATCCTTTGAGTTTGTAGCCACTAAATTACATACATGTTTTTTTCTTCTTCTGATTCCACAATAGAAAGCATTTACCTTTCTTTTTTGTTCTAAGTATCTGCTGTTGTTTCATGCCAGAAACAAAATACTGATCTTTATGGGTCCTTGGGCTGACCCAGCATAGTTGCTTTTCATTTGTTCAATTCTGTAGTAGCTAAATTTTGACTTTTTCTAGAGTCTTAATAATTTCTCTTTCAAGTAAGAAAGGAGTTGTTTTCAATAAAGTTTGAAGTTCAGCAATAAAAATATAAGGAATTTTTCAGGTTGTTTACTTATTAACTGGAAGACTATCTTTCTTATAAGAGTTTAAATAATTAGAGAAGAAATAAACTCTGAATATTCATACTAATTCCAGTGGTTCTTGTATAAGGTTTAATCTTACACTTCAAATACTATTCTTAAAATATATTTGCAACATAAATTGAATGCAGAAAAGTTGTTATTAACTTTTAGAATAATAAAGATACTTTCAGTCTAATACATAAATCTTAATAACAATGCACATACAAATCTATTTTAGCTTAACAATATCAAGTAGCCAAAATATATTTGGGACTGTGACAGGATTTGTGTGAGCTTTCTCCTTTGAAAGGATGCTCCTGGCTTTGAATTTCAAACACTACCTTTTGTAGCAGGTGGACAAAAGTAATCCTTTTTTTTTTTTTTTAAGAAAGCCAGCTAATTGCATGTCTGCCTCACATTCAATTAAATCTTTGGTGATTGGCTTTGAAGAGAGTGTTTTATGTTTTGCTTTCTTTTCTTTGGGCTTTGGTTTTGGTTTGGGGTTTTTTTTGGTGTGTTTTTTATTGTCAGTCTTTGCTGAGAAATTCCTGATACCACTGTTAACAGTAAACTGTTCTTTGAAGGAAGCTTTGACAAAATCTCTAGCTTGAAATAGAAACTGGAAAAGTGCAAAGCTACTGGGAGGAGAGTGCGTTCCTCCCTGTTGCCTGAGAATTAATTTTTTTTTAATGCAAAAGCAAAAAAAGTCTTGATCGAAAAACTAATGGTAGCATGGTAGACTAAAACAACCTTATTTTGGTCTGAAAGTAATATACTGTTATACAGTAATATACTGTATTTATAGAATTGGGGTTGCTTGAGTATTTTTTCCATTATTTTCCAAGCATCATTCTAAATATAATTTTCTGTTTGGTCACTACTCGGATAATGTGAATGGTACCCATTATTGAAAGGTAGTCTGTATTTGTACTAATACAGAGAATGCCAGTTTAGAAATGAGCCTGATTGCATGGTTCATTTTGTTCTCCTTTGTAGAGCCAGGCTGCGGCCCACTACAAAGGCACTAAACATGCCAAGAAGCTCAAAGCACTGGAAGCCATGAAAAATAAGCAGAAATCTGTTACTACCAAGGACAGCGCAAAGACTACCTTCACTTCCATCACTACCAATACCATCAATACCAGCTCTGACAAAACAGGTTAAGCGACAATCTTTGTTGGTTTTGTTTGGTTTGTTGGTTTGTTTTTTTTTCTTTCTTGTTTAATTCCATGTCTGTTTGGTTATGTGCTTGCCACATTGATTCATGCTCGATCCATCTTTCTGTGTGATATTGATTTCTTTTAGTCCTTTCAATAGGCTGGTGAGAGTATGATAGTCATGTAACTGATTTCTCTTAGTGAAAAGAGGCTTGTCATTCTTTTAGGACAGAATGCAATACTCATGACTTGATTAATTTTTATAGTGGCTAAACTATTACATATCAACCGATGTAAACCTCCTAGTCTATATGCAGTATGTCTCTATAAACAATTACATATGGCACATTTCTTTTAACCACAAACAATGTAGCAAATTGCAGTAGTTGTGTCTAGAAGCCTCTTACAAAAGCATTGTTAATAAAAACCTAATTTTCATAAATTTCAAACATTGCATTATTTTTTTTAAATGGCTATTGCATGGTTTTGAGCTGGAAAATAGCTGTATAACCTCTATTCCACACAATCAGGTAAGTGCTATTGATGCCAATTATTCTGCTTAAATGAGTCTTCAGACTGAAATAATATCTTTTAAATTATTGTGTGGGTAAAAGGTACTCCTTTGCAAATAAAGTCTATATGAGTATTTGATAAAGTCAACAGGATTTGATTAAGCTCACATTTTAAATATGTGGCTATCGTACTGGAAATTTCAAAGGAAGGTTGTAAGTTCGCTGAAGGACAATCCATTATCTCACAAGGTATGACTGCTCTTATGTATGAAGGGATACAGTTTGCATATTTAGTCATAATCAACCCCCCTTCCCCAAACAAGCCAAAACCAGCCATGGCAAAAAAGCCAAAGCAGTGAAACAACAGACACCTTTCTAGTGATGCTGAAAACTGCTCATTTGGAACCACTTCTGATGCAGTAAGTTTAGCATTGTAAACGGATGTGCACTAACCAATTACAGTATAACAAAAAAGTACCTTGCAGATGTGTGTAGTACTTTCCTTAAGATACATCTCTGCCATATTCATTATAGACAGATACCTCTATGTCTCTCTCTCTCTCTCTCTATGTTTGTTATAGCACTTTATTATAGACAGCATATGTTTTTATGGAGATTTACATCCTAGTTATAATGGGATGGCTTTAAAAAACAATTGTTACATTATTTTTGTGTTTGTTACAAAAAAAAAAAAAAAGGAAAGAAAAAAAATATTACCAGTACTTTTGTTTCTATAATGAAAGTAATGAAGAATGGGAGAATAGGAACAATGTCAAAAGTTACTTATGAAAATATATGTGTTTCTAAACATACAAATACCTTTAAAATTTTTTCCTGCTGTTACCTGTTGGCATGTTCAGAGCAGAAAGGGGGATGTTGTATGGAAAGAGTGATTTACTCTTTACAAAATATGAGCTAGTGGTTGGAGAAAATAACCAAAGAGAAAAGAGATCTTTTTAAGCTTTAAAATGTATTATTCAAAAGCTTTTATCTTACGCTGTGAAAGTTTGAAGGATTTTCCAAGGTACCTTAAAACCAGTCTGAGTCTTTCCATCAGGCTTTGAATTAGATCCCTGACAAGATATATGAACTGTCTTGTATCCAAGGTCAGTAGTACAAATCAGTTTTTATATCAGCATAAGTAAGAAAACATCAGAAATCTAGTTGCATACAAAAGCAATGGCCTATGCAGGAGTTTCCTCAGCTTTACACATTGTTCGTGACTTCCTGGATTGATTTCATAGAATGTGTGTATACATACATGTAAGTACATGTATACATATATGTAGTCTATGTTAGGAGTACTGACCTTAATGGCATTCTAAAGGACACATATTGATGTTAATTGACAAACAGCCCAAAATCTGAAAATTTCAAAAAATACTGAGAGCCATATTCAACTGCTGGCCAAAGCCCTATTCAACTGGTGGCATTCAAAGAAAGGCAGCCAGTTTTATCCAAATGCAAATACATTTATTACAGGTCAGCATTGATGTGACTGGCAGTAGAATGACATCCTTGGTGTAAATGATCTTTTGTAAGAATCAAGCACGTATGCGTAGTGGGAGGAAAAAAAAAGGGGAAAAAAAAAGAAAATTTTGGGTAGCCAAAAGGATGCAATTTTCTGTTAAACATGGCAAGTTCAAATTTTCATAAATCAGATTTTCTTTCCTTTCCAGTTGTTCGGTGTCTTATATTTGCTTGATAGAACTGTTAAGGGCAAAATTATTTCTGAAAGCCAGAATAACATCAGAATATACAGCACTGTGTGAGTTTGCACATTTGTAAATGATTGGTGTAAAAGTAAAATATTCTGATAGTAATATACAGTTCTCAGGAAACAGTTGTACTAATGAATATAATTCATTAATTAATCTTTCATAACTAGAAATAAATTCTGTTACTAAGTCCCTGCACTTGTGATCATTCAGAACAAAAGCTTTTTCTACAGTATTTTAAAGCTCTCTGCTGAAGATTTGATCCCAAATACACTGAGGATAGGGTCATGTTCATATCACCTCCAATATATCATGTACAGCAGTGGTTAAATGGTGAATTACATGTCAGTCACAGCACATTGGTCAGGACTTCAGTTCAGTGGTTCTGCGTACCCTTAGCAGCTCCAGCAAACAAAATGTCATCAGGAAATCTGCAGTGCTATGCAATGAAGATTATGAAAAAGACCACACAGTATACAAACTGATTCAAGAGCTAAAGCAGCAATTTGTTATGTTGCTTATTCTGGAACTATTTTGTTAGATGTGGTGCCAGTGTGTGTTATTGCAATAAATAACGGAGACTGTGCAACCCACGATGTAAGCGGACTCCTTAAAACCTTTCATAAATGATTCCTGGTGGTTAAACTATGTGTTAAGGAGAAAACATAAAATATGGGGTCATTTTGCTCATTTTGTGAAAGTCGCTATTTTTTTTTTTACCCCTTTAAACAAACTTCTGGAATTATTAAAAGGCTTGAACTTGAGAAATCTTTGGGGGACTGAAATATGAAGAGTTATGTTGGCAGTCACATAACGGACAATGCCATTCTTAACATGTGGGAACTTTGTAACCAGTTCTATTATTTAACGTGCTTCTTGCATCTGTATTTACCATTTATTATGTGATACTTGTGGTCACTCAGGACAGAAAAACAGAAAGCGTGACCATTTCAAAGACGAGCCCACTTTATGGTAGTATATAAGCCAGATTTCAGTATTCTTGATTCTCCAATTCAAGAGGTGACAATAAAAATTCATATTTTCACCGTAAATTAACATACATGCATACATATTCCTGGACATGGAGTTGTTAAAAGTCCATAACAGCTTTAAAAATTGACCCTCTTTTCTGCTAAGGTATGTTGTCCTCACAAAGATGCTTTACACCTTCACTTTGGCTGTAAGCACAGATACTTTAGGAACACCTTTCAGACTATATTTAGATAGACTGTGTTCTATCATCCTAACTATATGTCTTGTCCAGTAAAGTCGTTATCCCGTACTTGGATTTTTTTGAATCTAGAGTGAGTGTACAAGATTATATCCATGTAAAATGCTGTCCCTATAGTTGTTGCATATGTCTATATGTTGAAGTTTATGCATATGTCTAAAGCTATTTTAAGTTAAAAAGGACTCTCCATGACCACATTATCATGAATTAGGTCTTGAAGATTTGGGCTATTTTTATTTATTTATTTATTTATTCAGCAGAGAATTCAGCATGAGTTAGATCATTTGTTATCAACAGAGAAGAGGGAATAGACCTTTCCAAGGGGGAAAAACATGTCATTGGGAGCCATCACTATGGCAAAGTCTTTAACATTGCTTTTGAATGTTATACACTATGTCTTAAATCCTGTGTACTTAAATGCAATTGAATAGCTCTTAAAAACAGAGAAAAATGTGATGAACAGAAGAAGTGTGTATCTGGGCCAAGGCACAGACAACATCATCTATCATTAGTACAGTCTTAACAGCTGAAGACCCCTGTGCTGTCAGAGAACAAAATACTGGTGCCCGTCCTAAAAAGCTTACACTCTACACATAAGATGAGAGACAACTTAGGGAGATAGACACTGTTACTGTAATAGACAGGTGTTTTAAAAGAGCAGTAGCATAAACATGTTCAAGTGATAAAGGCATCACAAGAAATGAGAACACTGAAGGATGGATTAGAAGGAAAAGGAGAAGGATTTTTTCCAGATACTGAATTTATGTGTGGGTAACAGCATGGGAGACAGCATAAATTCTCTTATTTTCCTTTCACTGGCACATATGAAAATTCTTCTCTGTGGGAAAATTTTAATTGAGCTACCCCTTTCCAGTCCTTTTGTTTTTTCTTTTTCTTTTTATCTAAGAAGTGATAGGATATTTCTGGTCAGCAGATGAAACTTGCTCCTGAAATAACAATTTCAGCCCAGCTGGGATAATTCTGAAAAGGAGAGCAGGTGGAGTAGGAGAGAGCAGCCAGTCTGGCAAGGTCTTAGGCATAAAAAAGGCAGGCAGGAAGGAGAAAGAAATCGGAAATGATGTGGTAAGTCAGAGTAAACTTTGAAGGAGGAAAAAAGGAAGGTGGCATGAAATGGAGAGATTCAGGAAGATACGTTGGAGTGTGGCAGCCACAAATACCACAGAATCACAGAAATTTTGAGATTCTGTGAAGAGACCTCAAAAGGAACATCTGGAGATTGACTAGATCACCCCTGCAGGTCAGAGCAGGGTCAGCTAGAGCAGGTTCCTCAGTGTCTTTTCCAGTTGGGTTTTGAATATCTTCACAGCCTTGCTAGGCAGCCTGTTCTAGTGTTTGACTACCCTCAGAGTAAAGCAGAGTAAAGAAGTTTTTTCTTGTATTTAAGTTCAATCTCCTGTATTTCAGTTTGTGCCTGTTGTGTCTTGTCCTGTCACTGGGCACCACTGAAAAGAGTTTCTGGCTCTGGCTTTTTTACTCCCTGCCCCTGACCCCGTCAGGTGTTTATACACATTGATAGGATCCCCCTGAGCCTTCTCTGCTCCAGGCTGAACAGTCCCAGCTCTCTCAGCCTTTCCTCGTGCAACAGATGCTCCAATCCCTTAATCACCTTCATGGCCCTTTGCTGGACTCTCTCCAGTATGTCCATGTCTCTCATGTACTGAGGAGCACAGAACTGGACCCAGCACTGCAGTTGTCTCACCAGTGCTGAGTAGATGGGAAGGATCACCTTCCTCGACCTGCTGACGACAGTCTTGCTACCCAGGACGCCATTGGCCGCCTTTGCTGCAAGGGCACACTGCTGGCCTATATTTAAAGTGGTATCCACCAGGACCCCAGGTTCTTCTCCACACATCTGCTTCCAGATGGTCAGCCCGTAGCCCAGACTGGTGCGTGGGGTTATTGCTACCCATTTGCCGGACTTTGCATTTCCCTTTGTTGAACTTCAAGGGACTCCTGTTGTCCCATTTCTCCAGCCTGTCCAGGTCCCTCTGAATGGCAACACACCCATCTGGTGTACCAGGCACTCCTCCCAGTTTTTTATCGTCAACAAACTTGCTGAGGGTGCACTCTGTCCCATCATCTGGGTCCTTAATGAAGACTTTAAGCAATATTGGCACCAATATCAATTCATGGAGGACTCCACTAGTGACTGGCCTCCAACTTTGTGCTGCTGACCACAACCTTTTGAGCCTGGCAGTTCATCCAGCATTTTTTCTGTTATCCTTTGTGTCTTTTTGTAAAAATGAGAAATAAGAAACTGTAAGAAAAAAATAAGAGTAAGCTCAAAGAAAAGAACTAAAATGGAAATTAATAAGACTTATCCAAATCTCTAAATTCTGCTAATGCATGGCTTTAATAGGTTTGCACTAGTTTCCCATCAGGCAAATCACATTGAATTTATGTAATATGCATTACTGTTATAAAATGTGTTTCACATGCAATCAAAATAAAAAAAAGATCATTGATGGGACCTGATTGAAGTGCGAAGCTCTTTCTCTTCTATTTTAAATTGTTTCTTTATGTCTTTCTGTTGAAATACATAACAAATTCAGAGTTTTTATTCTCAGAGCTGTTTTATTCTTTTTAAGTGTACTTCATGCCCTGACTCTTTGCTATTAGTCAGTATGTGCTGCTTTATTTAAGATTCAAAACTTCTGCTCTAAATTTTAAGATAAAGTTTTCAAACATAGTGAACAAATGAAAACTGGGTCATATGAATCTTTATAGAAGGACAACATATAATTGACTAGTACTACAGCAGTTTCATTTAAAAATATGAAGAAATATTCTTTGAATATATATATGAATATGTTTCTGCATGTTTGCAATACTTGCCCTTCTCTGTTCAAGACAGGTAGTTAACTGATGTTTCCTCCAATATCATGGTTTAGCACACCTTTTTTGCTTTCTTTTATCACTTAGATAGTCAAAGCCATGTGTACATTAGCTCTGTACATGGATGTATTTGTGCAGTTCAAACTCCCATTTGAAAATGAAAATCAATTTCCTCTTATCTCTGCTTTCCTTTTATTTCCACTTTCATTTTATCTCCCTTACATTCAGCTTTTGAGCTTATTTTCTTTTTTTATTATAAACATAAGTTTTGGTAATGGCTAGGCTTTAAGGTTTATGAGGGCTTCCATATATTAAGAATTATTGGATTATTTCTGGTGTTGCTTGGTGTAACTACCCTATTTTATCATTTACTCTTAGAGTTATTTGTTTAATCCTTTGTTCTTAATGGCAAACCATCCTAACTTTTCCTTTCTTAAGGAAAGCTGAGGAAGACATACTGCTGTATTTATGACATCAACATATATTTAATTAAAAGTGTCACTGCCTATTTATTAGCATTTTTACAGACAGGAGATTTTCTTGTAATCTTTTGTAACTAAAAGAAATTCTATTTCTAATAATGATATAAATGTCATCTGTATTTAAAACTCAAAATAGTATTTAATACTATTCAAAATCTGCTGGAGGATGCAGAAACAATTTACTGTATGATCCCAGTGTGCAATTTGCTGATACAGCTTAGGCTGCGGATACCCTTGTATATGTAATTATTGTATTAAGGATGTTTAATCTAAGAAGACAATTCAGTGCAGTCTGTTTGTATAACTTTGCTGTTGTTTGGTTTCCATATGCTTTGCTATATCATAAAGTGTGCTTTTGTTTTGGCAAGTGATTTCTTCAGGTCGTTTCAGCATTGCTTAGGGCACAACAGACTTAACAGGCTAATTCTGGGTTTAGGCTTGTGAGATCCTGGATATAAATTGATTTCCTTTACAAGTCAATGTTTTAGTACACATCAAAACAGAACAATGACCTTGAAGCTTGAATGTGTAAGGATTTTTACTTCATATTAACTTGTTTGAGATATTTTGGGTGGAGAATTCCAAAGTTGCAAGTGTGAAATAATAAATGAGGAGTAATTGCTTAGTGATTAGCACAACACAGATGGATTTCAGAGCCAGCTATAGGACTTCATGGCCCACTTCCCAATCACCCAATTCTGAAAGTTCACATTTTCTTTTTTAATTTTACTTGAATGAAAAATCTTTAAAAGAAACTATAGTCTGAAAGAGATGTTCTTATTTTCTGATTCTCTTGTCATTTGCTTGGAAATTAGAAATTACAGATTCACATCTATCAGTTCTCTTAATCACATGCTTGGAAAATTCAGCCCAAACCAGTAAAATTTAACCATGCTACAACATCTTTCACTTTAAATCACCTATGCTTTGACTTTTCCGTACTTCAGACAATCTGTAGCTAACTGCAGCACAAAATGTTATCAGCATTCCACAGACTGTTGTACCAATTTTGCATTAGAGCTCGATGGTAATTTGGAAGACAATAGCTTCTCTTTTGATGTCTATGTAGAACTAGGGCTTTTTCTTTCTTACAGAGTGTAGCTAAATGGCGATATAAAAATTACAGTAATTTATGTGTGCCTCAGTTGATCATGAATGTGCAATAAAATCCTTCTTTGCTTGCATCTACGTATGCTGAGAGCTTCGTCATATGAACACCATGTGTTTTCTGTGGACCCAGCTGCTTTTGATTGGGATTGCCTTGACAACAATTTTATGCTTGAATAATCCTGCAGATAGAAACTGCTGTCAGTCACAACATCTGTATCAGCCTATTGAATCAATATGAAAGTCCAATACTAACAATGGTATTGTTCATAGATCTGAAAAGCATTTTCTACTGAAATATTAAATAGGGTCTTTCATCGTATCTCAGGGAACTGTCAGCTTGGTTGCTGCATGCCCATAGTTGTAACTACTAGAAATCTTGAAAGTAATCTTCTGTTTATCAGATATCTGTTTATCAGTTATTCATCAGTATTGCTCTAAAAACTGGATCAAGCACCATAGCATGTATCTGCTTAATGACTCATTCTTCATGGTGTGTTTTGTTGTTATGTTGGGAACGGCATTGACACTAGCTGGTAGCATTGGTCTGAAGGCTCCACAGTTCTAGCCATTGGATTTCAAAAAAATTATGATATTGCAGTCCTAGATCCTCTTTCAATTTGTTATTGTAAAACATCAGATTCACAAGCCTGTTACTATTGCGTAATTGTTTATTTTGTCAGTTTATGGACTAATTTGGAATGGAGCAGAAACTTCTTGATCCAATGCTCTCAGATAGGTGGTCAGTTTTTGCTAGTCTGAATTTTTCAAATGAGAAGGGTCTGCTTTGAGGGCAACAGAAGAGTAGGTAGGTCTTCATTTAAGTGATCCATGTTTTTTCAAGCTGACATCATATTGGCTCGACAATGTAGAAATAAGAAGTAGTTGTTTGTTATCTGTTTGAGGACTGGTTTTGTTTTATGTGGGGCATTTCTAAGGCAAAGGCGACCTCATCTCCAAAGATGCTTTAGACCTTGTTCAGATTATTTTCTTTTGTTGTTCATGTCATATTCTTGCCATGCCTAAACCAAGAAAGGAGGAGAGTGCAGTTAAGAATATGCGTAAATGTACTGTGCTAAATGTTTGGAGCCATTGCTATACGATGCCCTTAAAGCACCATTCAGAGTGATCTAAAGACAACTGGAGCTGGAACAGTTGTATTAATCAACATATGGAGATCTGCTTTACCCAGTCCATTTCATTAGCCATTCTTGTTACAAGAACTCAGCACAACAGAAATCTTTATTTCTCAAAGCAGACTATCCTATGTACATATAGTAGGCGTTTTCAGAAATAGGCCAAAACTGAACACTATTCAAAACTACTGTAAGAATGTAAGAACAACAAAACTAATGTAAGAACAATTTTATTTTGCCACCATGATACTTATTCTGTCTTCCATTTGGTATTCCACATCTTTCAGTAATGTACTTAAAGTCTTAGCAGATCAGTGATTTCTTTCCTCAGCTGGAGAAGTCTCATAGGTGAAATTCTTCCGTACTATGTCATTCCTTTGCTAAAATATACCTTCCACTTACTGTATTAATGGAGTTAGACTTTGCAAATATTCATTTTATATTTGGCCCCAGTCAAACAAAGATAAAACAAACTAAAATATCAGACAGGACCAAATACTTTCTTGGTTCCTGCCATTGTCTCCCTTCCTTACCCCTAAAAAAGAAAAAAATAAATAAGAAAATTATTGTGTTTTGAATTATTGAATATATGGCAAAATACAAATATTCATCTAACATCTAGTTGTTTTAAGGTTTGCTGGCACTGCAGTTTAAATCATATAAATAAGCCTAAGCTAAGCTTAAGCTTATTAAGGTATCTTCAGCACCAGCAAACACCAAGTTGTCTTGAGACAAAGTGTAGCTGTAACGGCAATATCTGTTTGAGGAGGAAAGTGAACACACAGTTGGTCTCCATGCACCTGAACTCTGTGCTTCTTAGACTTAATGTAGTTTTCCATGTACTAAATGGTTTGCTTATAGGTAATTCAGGCAGGCCACACCTATAACTTCAGAATAGGTGTGTTAAGAGTCTCTTATTCTCAAAATCCATATAGTGTCTCAAAAATCTTGAAGAATTATTGTGTATTTCTCATTTCATCTTTGTGCATTCTGTACTCCACCATGATACACCACATAGCAGTCTCCCAGTATTAAAACTCTTGTTTTATAGCATGTCCATAGCAGAATTAGTATCAAAGGAGCTAGAACAACTTATGTAAATTAGAAATTAAGAACTACAGAATATTATTATAGGAAAAAAATGGATACAAGAATAAGTATAGGCTCATCAAGGGAAATAAAAAGGTGCTTTTAAGAGTAACAGGAACCAAGCAAATGTGTCTGATTGATAGATTTGATTTGAGAAGGGAAAAAACCAGCTTACTTATGTAAACTTGATGATAATATTGATGTTCAAATACTTTCCATGCTAACGGTAACATTAAGTGTATTTAACCACAAGTACTAAATGAGACAACAGATCAGGAAAAGTTGCAACTGAAAGTTTTAAAAGAAGCAGATAAAGAGCTTTCTGGATAAACTGTTATGTTTTTCTGTACATTGTAGACACTGTAGAAAATCCAGGGGACTAGAAGACAGTTTATGTTGTGTCAGTATTCACAAAAGGTAAACAGGATGAATCAAGTATTTATAGGTCTATCAGCCTGACACCTATCTTGGGAAAAATAAAGCAACAGCTGACAGGGGACTTGAGTACTGAAGTAAATGAGATCAATTATATAATGACAATGAATATGAATTGATAGAAATTTAGACTTTCCTACTTAAAATTGTTTTTATGAGATTACATATTTGATTGATAAAGGATAACTGTGCTGATGCTTTGTGTTCGCACAGCTCTAGAATGTGCAGAGGTTAAAAATTATCTAAGCCACTAGAATGATACAGAATGAATATGGAACATATTAAGTGGATTTAAGCTTGCTAATTATAGGCCTTGGAATGCAATCACGAGGTACAAGTTGGTGTAGAAATATTCCAGTGAAATCCTTTTGGAATAGGACCTTAACTCCAGTCTAATCTTACATCATCAGTTACCTGCAAGGAATTGTAAGTCTTTACAAATTACAAATGGCACAAAAACTAGAGTTCTAGGCAAGTAATAAAGATAAGCTGGAGATTCAGTGATTCACATGTTTTTAATACAACAAAATGTATTGTTCTCAGGAAAGAAGAATAAAGAATTTAGTGAAAAGTTGGGGGACTTCATGTAAAGATGAAGACAACTTGGGAGTACATGATTAAATATCGGCTACACAGGAATCGATGGTGTAGTGATGTTTCCAGAAAGCCTTGTGAAAAAGCGTTTTTTTGAGGATGATGGAGGAATGTAAAGATTTTTGTTTCTTTTATTACTGTAAATGAAGTATATTATCTATTT